>NW_027223754.1:21038607-21638607 GCF_028538775.1 Myotis yumanensis
AAAACTCTATCACTTGGAAAAAAAATGTTGGAAGTGTACCTTCTAGGTTCTCTTTTATCAAATGTTTAACACAGGATTTGGCACTTTAACGGGCACCCCTCGACATGCAAGTGGATATCTACATAAACTCTGATGGGTTTATTTACTACTGTAGCTTTTAATGGAAATGTAAAATAATTTCTCTTCTGGGCAGGACAGATTTCATTGCAAACGTATCAACAAAATGTGAAATCCACATAAAAAGCAAAATTGCAAACATCACCAAAGCTGGGAGAGTCTGCGGCTGCATATTTTAGACGGGCTAGTGTATTTATGGTTCTTGTACACATACTGTAAAATGTAATGCGGCAGGATTGCTATATTGTCATAAAACAATGTGGTGCTTGCTGAGGAAAAAAGGGGCTGGTGAATTATAGCAGTCGTTGTACCTTGTTTCCCGTTATTGAAAATGGAGTATGATTATTAAATGCATGCAGGGTGCATTTTACACACTTCGTTATAGATCTTGGTTTTTATGTGTGCCTGGAATATCAATATTTGCTTTACTTTAAGGAACATTAGTTACAAATACAATAAGTGCGTTTCATTTTTCAGTGAAGGCGTACCAGCTTCAGTCCTCAAGTCAGACTGTGCAATATATGTTTCAATGATTATTGATCTGCGAACTCTTTGGAAAGTAAGCAAGGCTGGTTTTGTAATAAGCAAAGACGGCTGCTGCGGCTGCTCTCTGAAACCCATGAAACTGGAGTGTGTGGCAATAAATAAGAGTTTAATTAAATTGCTCCGTGGCAGATAGCAGGGCTGTCTCTCTGCTTTGGTTTAGAACCCGTGGGGTCTCTTTTTCCTCTTGATGTATGCATGTCATTTTCATTCGTAGTAATAGGAACTGTGCTCAGTACAGGGGCGGCTGGCCCCGTGTTCCATTGTGTCTGCAAAATACCACATGAATTTTTCTCCCTTGGGCTGCTCAGATTAAAAAAAAAAAATGCAAAGAAAGAAATCGAAATATACAAGAAACTCTCAAGATCCAAACTCTGCAAAGCACTCCAGAGCATCTTACACATGCTAAAATAATCATCGTCATATCTTAGAAACCCATAAAATATCTATATGTGTTTTATGTAGGCTTTAGTTTCAAACTGTAATTATAACGAAAAGATTAAAACACAGCCTCCCCTTGGAATGTAAGTCTCTGGTTAGCTATATGCATATATGTGATTATGGTGCTTGGTAAACCATGGAAACCATGCTCTTAGGCTAGAAATGAATGAAGATGATTAATTAGATTCTGTAAGGTGTTGCATTTATAGCAGGGCACACGTAGCCTTCAGCTCATTTGGGTTCAAAGCCATCTGAAAGATACGAGTGCTTGAAAATGATTAAAGCGGGTCTTGCAAGGTACGATTTCCACTTGCTGTGTGGCTATTACTTTCCCCAGAGCACCGGCTGGGAATATGTATCATCCAGGCCTCCCCAGAGCTCTAGCAAAGAGATGTTTCATTATTTCTCTGTATGAGTTCAAACAGTTTCCGATAATACAATCAGACAAACCTGCATCTGCATGTAGAGCCCAGGTCTCTATATGCAGCTGCCTTGCTGGTTTATAATTGCTGTGTTTTCTCCCAGACTTTGGACCTGTTGGTATCGGAGATATATTTACTCAAGTGAAAATCTAGACTGGCTATGGGCACATTGGTGAATAGTCTGTGCTACTTACAACCTAACTCTTTATCCACAGAAACAGATGCCTCACTCCCACCTACTCCAACATCCCTTTACTAATGAACAACTTTATGCATCTAAGTTAAATACAGATGTTAAAAAAAAACTTAGGGATTTTTTTTTTTTTTAAAAAAAGGACCCAAGTGAATAAAGTTTCCATTAATTCCATCATATGAGTCTCTTCTTCCCTAATTCTTCTTATCAGCTTTATACACACCTTCTAGAATGAAACCCAATGACCTTTCCAGAAGAGTTACGGGTTTCAAACAATAATGTTCAGACATAATCACCTGGCTTAATTAATCTAGTAATTTCTCGCCAGATTTGTTTGATTCATCATCTTGCTATGACAGAGGAGCAGGGTCTGCCACTTCTTAGCACGCTCAGGGCATCGTTATTGTATTAATTTGTCACCATTCCCTGCACAGCAGTCATGCAGCCTCTTGTCCTGAAGGATAATTTATAGTGTGTGGGTATTCTTCTGCCTGAGAATACGGCCATCTTTACTTAACAAAATCCAGCCCTTTGCTTCTGTGGAAAATAACCCAAGATTTTCAAATAGTCACCATTGCAAAAAATTTTGAATGCCATTCTCCAGTTAATCAATAGAAATTCACCCCCTCCCCTTTCTCTCTCTCTCTCTCTCTCTCTCTCTCTCTCAAGATTGGAGTTTGATCTATATGTGACAGATACTAGCAATACCATGTTTTGTAGACTATAAGATGATATCATTGGAAAAAGAACCATTACTTTATATACTACTAAAAAAGGCCATGTTTTAATTTTAAGATTGTATCAACTATAAAACTCATCCTGATTTCGAAGATGTCAGTGTAAAAACTGTGCAGGTATGTTATAAAACCAGAGTAATGGGTACTGTTTCTTTTTTCTCCTTTGGATCTTCTTTCTTTCCTTTTCCTTAGTATTGAACCTTAGAGACTTACACTCAATACACAATCATATTAAAAAGATACTCTGAACTTAATTATTTTCAGGAATGGTTAGGTATTAAATTCCTAGGTGAACTAAATAAATCTAGAGTGATAGGGATAGGTTCAATGGGTTCAAAAAGAAGTCAGGTTTATGAAGGGGATAAAGAACAAGCGTGCTATCATAGACACTATGAGGAGTTGGCTTAATGTTGTATCACAGTAGGAGACTTACTCTTGAAAAATAGAGATTTGCAACAGCGTGGCCCCTTTCAGAAATTACATAACTCATGGAATTAGTGGTTGTCAAACCCAGATAGAATCATAATAATCATATAGACTTGTTCAGCCCCTATTTATACAGGCGGGGACACCTATCTCAGAATGCATGCACAGTCACACACCAGGCTGGGTCTCCATCCTCTGTGTGGGTTTTCTTGTGGTTTTCTTAGGTGCTGAGATCAGGAACAGACCCATGGTTCACTTTCCACCCAGAGCTTCTAACCCCTGCCTTTTGTGTTTGCCATTTTCCTCCCAAACTACCAGTACTGTTTCAATAGCAAAGCTTTGCCCACCCACATGCAGTAAACCTTCGATTTTAAGGACCTTGATCTAACAGACTTCAGATTTAATGGGCGGAATTTCCAGTCCGTATATCATATATGAAAATTAAAACCCTGTTAATTTATAAGTGTTTTTAACCAAGATTTGCTTATAATTAAATTAAAAGGTTATGTTTTTTTGGTTATTAATTCACTTATTTTTCACAAATTTTTGCGAATAGGCCATTTGTTGGAAAAAACACTGTAGTAATTTCACTGACATAAATAAATATTACATATCTACCCCCTACAGTCTACGTATTTAAATCC
Source organism: Myotis yumanensis (assembly GCF_028538775.1). Classification (NCBI taxonomy): domain Eukaryota; kingdom Metazoa; phylum Chordata; class Mammalia; order Chiroptera; family Vespertilionidae; genus Myotis; species Myotis yumanensis. Next base: position 21,042,131 of record NW_027223754.1, read on the forward strand.
AAGAGTCACTGCTCAAAAACAACGTTCAGCGAATGCTTCGAATGGGTCACACCACATCGGGTGAAGTACATAATTGGTTCTGTCGCCACATGGCCTGCCTTGCTGCAGCGGTTTTTACATGTGCTGGCTGATGTTCCCACATGTGCTAAGCCATGCCCAGTCGTGTACATTTGTTTATTCCAGGTGACTGGTGAATGCACACATTTACCACACCTATTCAGTATAACATCACTGTAGCACATACAGAAAACTGTTCTGTGAAATTAAACTTTTCATAATAATTAATTTTAATTGTAAAAATTACACAAATGTGTCTACATAAGTAAAAGCAGGTAAACTAGTTTGTCAAGTTTTTAACCTATGCCTTTGGAAAACCTACTTTATTATATAAGGGACTTTCGGCTTTAACAGACACCCCTCCCCCTCGCCTGAATTAGCCCATTATATCGAGGTTTTACTGTTATGGCAGCAATGTTTTGTGTTGTTTTAAATCAAAGAGCAAAAGCTACTTCAGCGTGGGAATTTAATCTATTTTAAATCTGTCAGCCACTCCATAATTAGAAGGGGTAAGCTTTCAACTTCACAAAAGTGAATAGCCACGTGCTGGCCCAGCTGTAACGTCACTGCCCTGATATATCGTCTGTTTATCACAATCCTAGGTTCTCCTCCAAGTCATAAAAGTGTTGAGATCATTACAAATGAGGTAATTGTATGATGCTTAGATCCAGAGTTGTGTTGTAATTCTACGGTAACCATGAGTTGTTTTTTGTGTGTCTCTTTTTTAATTCCCTGCTTTTTCATATCCCTTTTTTATTGAGTTATTTGTTTGGAATATTATCTTGCCTGGAAAATATATATATATTAGAGGCCTGGTGCATGACATTCATGCACTGGGGGGTGTGGGGGTCCCTCAGCCCCACCTGCACCCTCTCCAATCTGGGAGCCCTCAGGGAAGCCCTCTCCAATCCGGGAGTTTCTGTCTGTCTTTGCAATCATATGACGAATTGTCTGAGACCCCAACTCAGTTTGGTTTGTTGCTCACAGAATAATAGAGGCTTTTTTTTTTCTTTGCTTCATTGGTGGAGATTTCCTGGAAGTTTTAGGATATCTTTCCTTTAATTTTTCCTAGACACTCTGATTTTACTTATGTCTCTCATCTTTGCTTTCCCTCCATCCCCCACTGCAACAGTAACTTGCTCCAGGCTCACTTTGCTCTAGTATCTAGGAGATCCATCTGCCAACAGAACTATGATTCCCAGCATTCCTGGTGCTCCCTGCGCTTTGGGCTTCTGCTTCAGGTCCTGGGGCTGCCACCAAAACTACTATTCCCAGAATTCCTGGTGCTCCCCGTGATCTTGGTTTTCCCTTCCTGCTCTGTCTCGGTCCCATGGCCTCCCTCTCTGCTCTCTGCCTGGCAGCTTGGGGAGCCAAGTTCTCCAAGCCACTCCACTCCCCGCCGGCTCTCCCGCTCTGCTCTCAGCCTGGCGCCTGTATATGCAAATTAACCCGCCATCTTTGGCAGGTTATTTTGCACACTCACTCCTGATTGGCTGGTGAGTGTAGAAGAGGGACGGTCAATTTACATGTTTCTCTTTTATTATATAGGGTGTGTGTGTGTGTGTGTGTGTGTGTAGGTATATTTAACTTGAAAATGAACATGTAATGGCTATTTACATGTAGAAAAGGTTTTAGTTTGGTCTTTCATTTTCTGGACTGAGTTGAGATGAACTCCAGGCTTTTTATGCTGGACCAAATCTACTTCTCATAGGGAACGTTATTATGACAGTGAAATTAGTGGGAAAGATAGGACTTCAGCCACTTGGACCAGGGTCAAGCATTCTTGCACTCATTGACCTGCATCGTTGTTGTTGGGTTTGTGTTGTTTTTTTGGTGTTTTTTTTTCCTGCTTGCAGTTGCTTTGTATGATCAGTGTATGATTAGGGATTAGTAGGCACTTGAATCCGGAGTAGTCATATCTCAGAATTCATGGAGAGCTGACTGCCCTTCTGACACTGACTGTCATCCAGGCTGGTCATATCTGGAGTGGAGGAAAAGACCTAGCCAAGGCTTATTAGCAGCCGAGTAGCAGCTGCATCCTTCCTTGTCAGCAAGTGAGGTGTATCATGTCAGTGGGCATGTTTGACAATGGCCTGGCTCTCCCCAGGGCCCACACTGCGAATTCTTCTGTCATTTCCCAGGATTTTCTCTAGAATTTTAGGAGTGCACCTTCTGATTCAATTTCTTCCTTGTATAGTGATTCCTAGAGAGAGTGAGAGAGAAAAAAAAGACTAAATTGTCCCCCCATCTAATTCAGTTAACTGATTTAAAGTGCTGGACCAGAGCTATTATGATTAATTCAGAGCCAGAATAGTTTACTAGGGAAAAGAAAAAAATATGCTGGAAGGTCACAAACTTTGTCCCAAATTTCAGCCAGGCTTCTCCCAAGGGCATAAATTGGAGCATCGAGACAGCATGTTGCCCTCTGCACAGCTCATCCTTTTGGGAGTGGAAGCAGTTTCTCTGGGAGGTGGGCCTGTCATCTCCACTCTGTGGAAACAGACTATTGAACTGGAAGGAGTCTTAGGAAGCATTTGGCCCAACTGCCTCCTTTTATGGAAGGTGCAGTGAGATCCAGAGGGGCCTGATGGTTTCCACCCAATAGCACAGCTGGTGAGGTCATGGCAGCCACTCAACCAGCTCTTCTGACCCCTGGTCCCGGTCCTCTCAGCTGCACCACATCCTGCTGGGTGGCTTCACTGTCTACCCCTTAAAAGCTATTGACCCAGTTCCCTGAGAACTTTAGGTGTCAAGCCGAATTTGTCTCTGTCACTGCAGCACAGGGACAGAGCAGGGGACTCAGGGTTTATTGAAGCAGAAAAGTGCCTAAGATGCCCATTCCCACAGCAACAGGATAGGTGAAGGAGGAACTTATTCTGGTTCTGCTTAGAGCTCATAAGCAATATATTTTGCCTGCCTGGGACTCAGTTTCTTCACCTGTACTATGAGGATATTGAGCATGATGACCCTTGGGCCTGGCCTTACGTGATTACGTACAGGGATTATTTACCGTTGTTATAGAGCTTCACTTTGAGATTTACGTTTCATAGCTCTTGCTCTTTCTGCAGGGCATGCTTAAACATGACTATTTTCATATTCAATATGCTTTTATATTAGCCAGAAAATAATTCCTATGCATCATTCATGCAATACTCTCATGACAAGATGAATTTCTAACAGGTCCATATAAGCATTTGCACTCTGCATATGTCTGGCATTTCTCTCTATTTATCAGGCTCATGATAAAAGCGTCACCATTTTTCCCAGACTCAAGAATAAAAATCTGTTATTGCATTTCCACCTAGAAACCAGGGCCTCCTTGCACTTAAGACCAAGAACCAGCTATAAGCCAACTGTTTACTCTGCATTTGTGAGGTGAAACCAGTGGCTGATCTAACCCTGCTGTCCTTGGATCATTCATTTCAGACAAAACTACCCCTAGACATCCCACATGTCTCCAAACTGCCTGTTAATGGAGTCCCACCTCCTTTGCTGGGATTCCAGCTTTAGTAATCAGCTCCCTCCTTACAGAAGAGAAGTTGGTTCTCAGGTGCCACCTGGCAGTTCCGGTAGTCTAGGTCCCAGGTAATTCTCACCAGGTCACTCTGAACAGCTCCCTGCTTCCCTTGACGGTGCCATTGACAGCAGAACCTGCAGCCAGGCCGTCTGCTCCCTGATGTGCTGTGCTGCTTTGGGGACCTGACTTAGTGTGGAAAAGACTGGGTTACAGCTCCACAGTGTTTAGGTAAATCAGGAGTCTGTCTTTACATGCCTTTTAGCTTGCTGCCAGGTCTAAAACCTAAATACTCCCTTATAGGATCCCTCGTGTCCCACCTTTTTCTGATTTACAGACTTTTCCTAAACCACAGCCAATCATTTTAGGGGCACATACACCTTCCAGACCAACACTGAGTACGTCCTTTTGTTCCCTGAGAGGAAAATCATCTTCTGTTGAGATCCCAGATACAGCCTTAAAGTATCTGGTCAGAATGGCTAGACCTGCTGTTTCTAGTGTCCGGTCCTGCGGAGGCCCAGAGCAGTGGGTCCAGCGATGTGGTGCCACAGGCCTGGGTCAGGCATGAGGCAGAGAGCCACTCACCTACAGGTCAGAGTGGCCAGAATAGATCAAAACCCTGTAGCTGGTTCATACCAGTCATCCATTAGATTTCCAGAGGAGAACACAGACTTTGTAGTAAAAAAGCAAAGCAACAAAAACAACAAAAAGACAACAACAAGCAAACAAAACAAAACCCTGGCATTTGATTTTTAACTCTACCACTCACTGACCTATGTGATCTTACAATTTCTGAATCTCAGCTCAGGTAATATCTATCTTCCTAGGTGATTACAATTTGAAATCAGTTAGAAAATGGTTAATAAACAAGTGTGATTAAAAACATTAGCTATTTTGTTCTGTTGAGCTTAAGCATTTTTGTAGAATCGAATAGAATTTCCATTTAATCAAGGCAAGTGACATGGTACTCATTTTCCCTAAGAAACAAGAAGATTACCTATTTTTACTTCTGTGTTAAACTGTAAATGAAACAAAGCAACACACAAAGGAGTAGCAAAGGTTACAGAATAGGAACACTGGAACAAAACACATTTCTAGCACTGGGAGCGCTAAAATGAGAACGATCTGCAGCACAAGGTCCCGGGCTCTGTCTAGAGAGCTCCTGCTAAAGCTGTGTGAATTCATTTCCTGGGCCTCCCCTGACCTAAATCTATCTATTTGGTGGAATTAAGAACATCAGAAGAAGTATACTCAGTTCCAGGGTACAGAGAGACAAATTATTTAGCTTTGAAAGGTTACAAATACTGATGCAGGGGGAAAAGAGAATGTGGCGGCGCATACTGATTTTGAAGTGCTTTTTGTGCAATTATAAAGTAAATAAGGGAACGATTCTTATGGTTGATTTTTTTTCTCTCTGGATTTTTCTACAAAGTTACACAAAACAGACTCCATGCAAGGGGCCTCGAGGGCTCTGTCCCCCGCCCACCCCCTTTCTTTGGCACCATCATCTAATCCTATTGGGGGAAGAATGGACCTCCCATTCTTTCTTCCTCCTGATGTTCCCACCCTGCCTCAGTCTCAGGTGTTTCCTGTGGGTTACAGTGATCCATCTACAGACAGCCTCTGGGGCTGTCACCCCACATATCCATACACAACACACTCTTTTGGCTTAGAAAGGGATGCACATTTTTTCTTGACCCATTAAGTGTTTGTCTTCCAATTGTTTTGTCACGCATCCAAGGTCTACTCACCTATCCAGGAAACCCACTCGGGCTCTGAGGCAGTTCAGCTCTTAATAAGAAGTTGAGCAGAAGTTACAATAACTCATTGCCTTGCCTGCTTGGAAAACATGATAATACTCCTTAGTTGTAAGAAATCATTTTAACAACACAGACTGGTGGCAGTTCATTGATGAAGGCTATGTGAAACCTGCTATAAATAGCACATGATGCATGCAGGCAAGGGTTCTTCTGGGTGGCATTTATTTATTTGTAATTTATACCCTGCCTGCTTTCACAAAGGGATTGGAGCTGGCTGACAATAAAAGACACATAGACAATAAGATGGTTATATATGTAGGAATGGAAGATCAAAAATCACAGGGAAAAGGAGAAAGGAAAAGAGATGTTTGTAGTGTTTCCCTCCTCATCAAGGCCATAGAAGATTATGTTTTCATGCCCCCCTCTCCCACCTCCAGGCTCACTACTTTGTTCTGAAGAGGAGACATGCCAGTCACCCTTCACAAAAATAAAACAAGTAAAATTCTAAAGGTGCACAGGGGGAGGAAACTCTATTTGGAAAAAAAGAAAGCAGAAATCTTGGAAGATCTTGCTGTTGGCTGAGAGAAGGTATAGAAGGACGCCATAGAGTAAGTAAAACCAGATAGCGATTATATTTTTCCTAATCACTTTAGAGTTCTGATCACCCATTTCCCCCAATGCTATTTTGCACTTGCCTGGGATTATGCAGAAGCTATTGATTTGTTCTACACTCATTTGTATAAATTATTTATCATGGGAGGGGGGAGCAAACAGAATATAACAATAGGTTTCATAACTACAAGTAATAGTTGTAGTAACTGAGCATCTGTCACAAGGAGATGGTAAATGTCCTAAAATTAAACAAGTAAAGGATATATTCTTTTGATTTAGGTAAGGCTTCCTGAAACCTCAGTACTGTTGACAGTTGGGGCCCAATAATCTTTGTCATGAGGGCTACTCTGTGAATTGTAGGAAGTTCTTAGTAGCATCCCTGGGCTCCACCCTCTTGATGAAGTAGAACAGGTCTTCCTCCCCGCCCCACTTCAGTTGGGCCAATCAGAAATGTCTCCCTGGTTAGTGGGTGAAATTTCTCCCAGTATAACCATTGATTTAGGTAAAGACCTGTACACAGGCTGCCTCACAGAGCAGGTGACACCACACAAGCCTTCCCTGGCTGTCTCCTCTAATGGGGGGGGGGGGGGGGGCGGGGAATCCCCTGGGGCCCTCTGGAAGCATATCCTCCCCTCTTGTTTGTGTATCTTGCCCATCCAAACATTTGGAGACTCTGGCTGCATTCCTGCTAACTCAGCAAACGCAGCATAGCCTCAGCAGCAGCATCCCTGTGTGTTTATTCAGACAGTCCATAAATCACAAGTCAGTTTCACAGGTTCAAAAAAGAGAGTGGGTGAAAAGAACTAAAATGAACATTCTTAATAATGACACTTGCTATAGTTAAGACACACTAAAAGCAATCAAGTGTTACTGGTTATATGTACGTTGGTTTATTTCCTTTTTCTAACCAACATTTGGGTCAGATTCAGGAAAGGTGCTTTAGGTATCATGATAAATTGACCCTTCTCACTTTGAAATATGTACCCAAAGTAAACCTCATGTGTAAAGGGAAATAAAACTTTTTCAAACAGGCAATGGAACTTGGAGAACAATAGTGAATGAGATCCCCGGACCTTGACTAAGCAAATGGCCTGTGCAGCCAGCCTAGAGGCAAGTAGCCCTGATCTGAACTGAGTGATAGGGAGATCCAGAAGGAGGATCTCAAAGAAGAAAGTGCAACGATAGATTACCTAATTTATACATGGCAAGAGGCCCACAGTTTTTGTGTTGTTGTTTTTTTGGATTTGGAAGGAAAATCGCTTCCATCAAAAAATAATGGAATTATTAACTCTGGAAGATATAAAGAAAGAAAAGTAATTCAGCACACTAAGTGCCTTAAATGCAAACATAGTCACAGTACCATAAAACCGGGGTACCAATTTAATTACATGTATAATATCCGTATCCTCTTGGTGGGAGGGTGATTAAGAAATTTGCTAAGGGATAATATAATATGAAATCCTCATCCTCAATAGTGAGAAATAGATAGTTGCTAAAGTCTAAAATCCAGTTAATACCTATAAAATCACATTATTTAACAATATTGATTTAAATACTAGATTATAAAACTTAAAAGTAGGGAAAGTAGGAAGAAAAACTACTCTTTTTCACTAAAGTCATATAAAATCTTTTGACCTTTAAAATTATGTATAGGGCTCATTTTATTCTTTTGAAAAAATATTTACAATGTCTCTGTAAATCTTCAGAAATTTTTAAATGTTTTTAAAGAAAGTGAAAATGGTAGTTACTACCAATTATAAAAGCCCAATTTCAGCTTTTACTTTAATTTCAACTTTATGTGTAACAATGTTAAACCCAAAACAGGTCAAATATTTTCCAATTCTCAAAGTTCCTCAGTTACACAAAATTGAGGATTTATTCACTCCCTGGCCTACCACTCAATTCTGATCAAATTATGATCTTTCCCCGCAGGATTGTGGAGTTAAAGAACACAGCCCTTCAAGACTCCATGTACTCAAAAGACTGTAACTCAAAATTAGCACGAGGTCAGACCTATCCTTTTCCTTCCTGGTATGATGCTCTGTGGACTGAGTAGCTTAAATTCAGGTTTGATTAAAGAGTTTGATCTTTAGAGGATGACAAGCTGTCATGACAGGAGCCCTAGTATTAGTAATTTCAGGTATCTCCCTTTATCACAGACCTGCCTGGAGAAAGATAACCTTGAAGGACACTCAGTCAAAGGTCAAACTAAACACTCTGCTCTGATTCCAAATAATGTGTCTTTCGAAATCTGAAGTACCTAGAATCTCAGAAATCTTTTCACACTTGTCATCTTAACTATCACGTCTCTTGAATTCTGATCTACTGAACAGTTCCTATGGAATAAACTACAAATTTTAAAATTTGCTCCAGTTCCACCATGAATAAAGGAATATTTTCTGTGGAATTAATTTGTTAGACATTCTTTCTCCTCTTTTCTTTAGTCCTTTAAACCTACCTCTCTGACCCTCTATTTCTTTTGCTCTCATTTTGTAATAATCATCTGAACTGTAAATTTAACCCCCTAGGGCAGCGGTTCTCAACCTGTGGGTCGCGACCCCTTTGGCAGTCGAACGGCCCTTTCACAGGGGTCGCCTAAGACCATCCTGCATATCAGATATTTACATTACGATTCATAACAGTAGCAACATTACAGCTATGAAGTAGCAACGAAAATAATTTTATGGTCGGGTCACAACATGAGGAACTGTATTTAAAGGGCCAGAAGGTTGAGAGCCACTGCCCTAGGGCATGTCTTTTCTTTTGGTTTCTCATCACTTATAAGATGGCCTTTTTGAGACTTGAAAGTGGCTTAGATTTGGGCCCACTCAAAGCGTAGAACTGTAAGTTGTTTAATATATACATTCATAAAGTACAGGTTAGGCTTTAGAAAGTTTTCCAAAGTTTCTCAGAGAGACAAGTATCTCACACTTCTAGACTTCTATTAGTCATGACTACTGAGCAGAATTTTCTCCCATATTCCCTTTTAACTCCTCATTTGATATGAAAGCAAAGTCTACTAAGTTATATTCTACTAATGCCAAAAGATCTTATCATTCACTCTCTTTTCAGTTTTAGGCTGGCAGGATTACATAGCTATATAATTTACCTTACTGCCTACCAGGAAAAGAAGGAGTGGACACCATTTGGGAAGTCAGAGGTCACTGCGATGGTGGGCCTGGTCAAATCGTGAAACCTGTTTAAGTCAGTGGCCTGTACAAGGCATATTCTTTCCCTCAGTGAGAACACATGCAGACTTCATTTTAACAGTAATGCCAGCCTTCATTAGAAACTGAGTCATATTCTACAACATGTAAGGTTTTATGATCGTCAGCATAATATGTTCTGTATCATTTCATAGAAAGAAAGGAAAGGAGAAACTGGGACTCCAGTTCTTGCCTCCAGTCACAGAGTCAATGCAAAAATACCACTATTTCAAGATTGCTTGGGAAAATAAGAGTGCGGGACCTCTAAATAGACAGACTTTGAAAACAGTATTGTTTAAGCCAGCGGTTCTCAACCTGGGGGTCGCGACCCCCTTGGCGGTCGAACGACCCTTTCACAGGGGTCGCCTAAGACCATCCTGCATATCAGATATTTACATTACAATTCATAACAGTAGCAAAATTACAGTTATGAAGTAGCAATGAAAATAATTTTATGGTTGGGGGTCACATGAGGAACTGTTTTAAAGGGCCAGAAGGTTGAGAACCACTAGAGCTCACTTTAGGTTCACAGATTCCAATTGTAAGTGCTGTCCAAGATTTTTATAATCTAAGGATGAAGGGCTGGCACAATTTCATAGGGACCTTATGTCTCCAGGTCCTTTCCTAGGTACATATGGTAGCACCATCTCACAATTTAATACCCTGAAAATCCTCCAAACACTCCAAGACAGGCAGCTAAGAGCAAGGCGCTGGAATATCTCTGTAAAGCCCATTGCCCTTGTCAGTTCACCTTTTCAGTCTGAGACTTTTACCTTTCCCCTGGCTCCCAACCTCAGGAATAACCTCCTCTGGGTGAGATTCTGACCCTCTACTGTGAGAGTTGACTTTACTCCTATTGAGCTATAGAAACACAGATCTCTTTTTTTGCCCTTTTTTAAAAAAATTAAATTTATTGGCAGTGACAATTGGTTAATAAAATCATATAGGTTTCAAGTGTACAATATGAAGGTGAATCATCTGTATATTGCACCCTGTGCCCACCACCCAAATTTAAATCTTCTTTCATCACCATATATTTGATCGTCTTTACCCTTAACTACACCCACCCACCCCCTCCCATCTGGTAACCACCACACCATTGTCTGTGTCCATGAGTTTTTGTTTTTCTTGTTTGCTTTCAGTTTTATATCCCACATAAGTTTGAAATCATATGGTTCTTAATGTTTTCTGCTTTTTTGCATAGCATGATACTCTCAAGATCCATCCATGTTGTCGTAAATAGCAGTATTTCATCTTTTCTTATGGCTGAGTCCATTGTATATATGTACCACATCTTCTTTATCCAATCATCTATCTATCAAGGGACAGATGTCTTGGCTACTGTGACTAATGCTGCAATGAACATAGGGGTGCATATATCTTTGTGAATAAGTGTTTTCAAATTTTTCCAGTAGATACTCAAAAGAGGGCTTACGGGGTCATACGGTAACTCTATTCTTAATGTTTGAGGAGCTTTCATATTGTTTTCCAGAGAGGCTGTTCCAGTTTACATTCCCAGCAGTGAACGAGAATCCCTTTTTCTCCACAGCCTTTCCAGCACTTGTTACTGCTTGTCTTATTGATAATGCAGATTTTAATGCAGTATCTTTGCATTAAGCTCATTTTATAGCTGCAAATTAAGCCCGTGATCTATAGGACCTGGGGGTTAATGAAAGCAGTGTTAGAACCCAGGTCCTGGGATCAAGAGACTTTCCTTTTACTGTGTCTTTTCCCTTTGTATTTTACTAGTAGTATATTATGTGTCATGTTCTTGAGTTTTTATAGGTCTCTTATCACAAAAGCAATAGAAATCACATAGAAAAATATATTTTTAGAAATGTTTCTGTATTCTCTCTTTCCCTAAGTCTTTCACTGGATGAACTGTAGTTGTGCTTCTAGGGTTTACACTCGGGCTTGAGCCAATGGGTGTCTATTTTTCATGGTAAACCAAATGGCACTGGTCAATGGGCTCCTCTGAACCCTAAATCAAATCAATCTGGAGGAGGAATCTGAATAGATTGCTTTTCTAGCTGGGTTCCTGACTAATTTCAAAGCATTTGTTGATCTTAATTAGTACATACTCCAAAGATTACTGGGAAGTACTGTTTGTTTTTTGTTTTTTTGCAGGTACAGGTTTAATTTTAGTGAGGCATTGAGCACCTATGAGACATTTTAATGGTGCACTTAAACTCATAGAAGATACATTTTTTGCATAATTCAAAATGCCTTTCTTTCCTATCTCTAGTAACAAGGAATTGTTTTCCTCTTCTCCCTGCTCCATTCCAAATTTGGTAAAGTATGGTGCTTTGTTAAACAGTGTTAACACCTACTGGGATGGTTAAATATCTCAGGCTTAGAAACCTACTAGGAAGTTGTCCTTAAGGAAGGAGACACAACTTCTGGTCATCCTGCTAATTCTTGTCTACAGGAACATGAACGTTCTTAATCTCCCAAATTTAGAGTTTCTCAACATCAGCACTTATACATATATATTTGGGGCCAGATAAGTCAACCTTGGGAGGCTTCCCTGTGCCGAGTAGGATGTTTGATAGCATCCCTGGCTTCTATCTACTACATGCCACAGTACCTCCCTCCCGTTATGACAACTGAAAATGTCTCCAGACATTACCCAATGCCTCCTGGGGAGGGGGAAGGGAGGGGCAAAATCACCCTTCAGTTGAGAATCACTGCCTTAATTCTGTCTTCATGTCTTGAATCTCTTTCTTCATTCAGTCCATCTCTGTTTTAAATGTTCTACAATTGAGGTTTATAAAGCATATTGGTCCTTACATGATTTTCAATAATTTAGTGTCTTCTAAATGTCTAAAAATGTTTTAGAATGCTAATGGATCAGGAAGAAGAAGAGAATGAAAGCCAGAGAGGTGTGTTTTTTTTATCATTTTATTTAAGCTTCAGATCAAAATTGATATATGATAAAGAAAAAATCCCCAGTCTTTATCAGGAAGATAACCTGAGACCATCATCATTCCCTGACCTCAAATGCAGCCCATCATTGTGGTCATAATACCTGCAGGAAACAAGGGGAGAACAATAAAGGTTGTTCAGGTATTGGGCAATCAACTGTGCTTCTCACCAGTTTAAAGATTCACTTCTGCCCACAGTTTCACCATGTACATTTCAAATTTGTTCCTCCACAAATTCAGAAAGTGTAGTGTCATGGAACTTGTCATTGCTAACAAATAGTCAAAATCCACGCTTTTCTGGGTTAAAACTAAGGCTTATATAAAAGTCAGAGGTTTTGATCTCCTGATCCTTTTAGTAAGAAGAGGAAGACAAGATTGAAATACAAGTAGTTAACAGAGAAAGAGGGGATGGGATTTCCCTTGGGCCTGTTGCAAACAGCCCATGACCATGCTTTGAACATTTAAAGAAAACCCTTATTTCTCATTAGCACCATGCTGTCAGTAATCCATCAACAGGGGACCAAGAAGTATGTCTTCTGTGTAGCTGTGTTGATTTATACTCATTCAACATCTTCCCTCTCCCTCCCTCTTCCCTCCCCCCCCCCCCCCTTGATATTTATAAGACCTTGAGAATTAAAGTTGGAGACCTCAGAGTGTAAAGTTTATGATCACACTCCGTTCCGGGGTCTACAACTTAGCACCATTGTGAGCATTTTAAAGATCTCTGGGTTAATTGTATCAGCTGAAAATAACTAAATGAGCACTAAGAATGCTCCTGCTGTAACCCTCACCCAGGTTGTCTGCCTGTTTCGAGCCTGCTTCTGTCCTCACTGATAAAAGCATCTCAGATTCTCCTTCAAGGGTGTATTACATATTCTTTCATGTGTAAGTTTTTCTCTGATCATCTTGAAGGGATATGGTTAATTGCATTTGTGCCTTGCTAGCAGAAATGCTTGCGAACTGTAAGATTCATTGAACCCACTTGCAGCATTACTCCATGAAAAACAAATTTTTAAGTGAATTCTCACTTGTTTCTCATACTTCCACTCTTTTCAACATATGTAATCTGAGGTGAAATCATTAAGAGCCAGATGTCTGATGCCTAGAATTTCCATTGAGGCAGGCACAGATCAGTGAGACTGAGCAGTAACTAGTGAACTTCTGGGACTAATTCTCTTCCGTCCCAGATATATCTGGGATGTCAATATATATGATAGCGGAAATAAATGTAATCTCTAGTGACTCTAAGGGTCTTTCTTTGTCTGTCTATCCCACCATTCTGTTTTGATCTGAGAATCTGAGCAACTTTTGGACAGGGTTGTTGAAATGCCCCCTAGCTGGGTTTAATGTCTCCCCCGTCTAGTATTTTGAGAGTTCAAATAGATACACTGTAGACTGCCCACTTTCCCACCCCTTCTTTCTGCACAAGTCTGATTTTGTTGTCTTAATATAAATGTCTCAGCATCTTGAAACTCTTGGACAAGTTTTCCTGAGCTAGCCACATAGAGGATTCTCCTCTGGAAGGGTGACAGACCCCTTATTTGGGCTTAATGTATTGTTTCTGAGGAAGCTGAAGCAGCAGCCTGGTCTCTCTAATTAATCAATTTTTTAATCTATTGGGCCCGCATTGTGTTCTGCTGGGAAGATGCATGCCTGCTGTCTGGTTTGCAGTTTTAGCCTCCAGGTGACCCTTTAGCAGAACAATGAAAGAAACTGGAGAAAGAAAGGCATGTAAACTAGAAAATTCCTTGAACCCACTTGCAACATTTCTCCATCAAAAAAAACCCAAACACCTTTTACTAGTAAGTGAATTCTCTCCTTAAAAAATATGTATATAAATTGATTTGAGAGAGAAAGATAGAAACATCAATGATGAGAGAGACTCACTCATCGGCTGCCTCCTTCACACCCCACATTGGGAATCAAGCCCGAAACCCGGGCATGTGCTCTGACCGGGAATCGAACTGTGACCAACTCGTTCATAGGTTGATGCTCAACCACTGCGCCAAGCTGGTTAGGCAGTGAGTTCTCTTGTTTCTAGTGCTTCCACTCTTATTTTCAGCAACAGAATGTAAGGGAGGTATTTTTTCCTGGGTGCAACACATGCAGCCTCACTTCCTCACAGTAGCATTATGTGATGGTCTTTAATCAGGACACATTCAAGTAGATATGGGTGTTCTTCGGAAAATCCATAATGACAACGCAAAAGAATCACATTATTATAATACAGATTTTTGTTCTCTTTTCTGTCTTCCTAGATTCTTGCTGGTCAAGGGCAAGAGAGATAAGACATTTAAATCAAAGAATAAGACTTAGACCCAACCCCTTTAGTCTTTAGCCCACTGGTCTAGAAATGAGTAATATCTGTGTTCTTTTAGGGCTTTAATTCCCTAAAAGCATTTTACTTTGGGGGATTTGGGTTTTAGGAGATAAATATCTCCTTGACTCAAGAGTCTAAGGATTTCCAGCCAACTCAGCAGTATCATCCCTCTATTGAGTTCAGCAGAGACTATTGACCCATGTGTGGAATACTATGTGACATGAGAACATCTGGGGGGAAAAAAAGGACTAGAGTACATAGTATTAAATAAAGTTTTAAATAATGCAAAGCATTGATTTACAATTTAGCAAGTTTAACACTTTCTGAGCAGGCATTATGCTAGATTTAGAAAAGGCAGATAGAATTTATTCTCTGCTTTTTAAACATGCAGATAATTAGGGAATAAGTGAAGTTGAGAAATAAGAGGTACCCATTTACACATGGAAAAATCAAAGAGAACTATACTATACTTTCTCCTACATGGTTAAAACTTTCTTTACAAAAGTGGTAGGATGTCGGAAGCAATGTGAATCAACAACAACTGTAGAGCCTTTTCTGGTGTGGCTCAATTGTTTGGGCATCATATTGTACATCAAAAAGGTTGTGGGTTCAATTCCAGGTCAAGGCACATAACCAGGTTGTGGGTTCGATCCCCTGGGCCAGGTGCCAAGGAGCCAACTGACTGATGTTTCTCTCTGTCGCTTTCCCTCACTTTGTCCCTCTCAAATAAATTAAAATTTGTTATTAAATTTAAAAAAGAACAACAGTGCAATGAAGCACAGAGAGAATACTGGAAGAACATTGGAAGCTGGTCATGAGTCAATTAAAACCAGCCTGTCTCTCTCTCTCTCTCTCTCTCTCTCTCTCTCTCTCTCTCTCTTCCCTGATGTCATCTTTAGTTTGAATATTATTGCCACCACACTGCTTCAACCCTGATTGTAAAACCATGAACAACCATGTCGTGATTGATATTTGCCAGTTATATACTGGGAGGGTGGGGATTAAATACAGTATTGTAGGGCTGAAAGACTAATACTTCTATATCTACATATATCTCTCCCTCTGCTCCAAATATGGGTACATTGTGTACATATAAACGACTTTTTATATTATAATAAAAGATAGCATAGACACCAAAATTGTAATAGCGGTTATTGCTGAATGATGAGATCATTGATGATAATTATTTGTTGTGTTTTACAGTAAATGTCAGTGAAAAAGAGCAGTATTAATTTTTAAAACACTAACTTTGACATGATAAGTATACTTAACATAGCAATATAAATGTGTATTTGTTTAGATGAAAATGGAATGTTGCCATTGATGTACTGTATTTTTCTAGCATAACAGTCCCAACGCTAGCTTGTAGTTAGTATTCATCCAGCCATACCACCTAAATGTAGCACATTTGTTAACCAGTAATTGTATTTCTTCAAACACAGATATAGCATTGAGTTCAAACACGTATTCCCAGTGCAAATAGGATGATTCATTAGCAGATCTTAATGATGTTTCTGTCTGACTTCACCTGCATTTTAAAACAAACAAACAAAAAAATATATTTTTGAAAGCAACTGTTCATCAAGAGAAAATATCTTATATCTGCACCTTCGTGGCTAGTTATAAATCTAAGCAAAATCGTATGTAAACTCTATTGCTTTTATATACACAGTGCAGAAATATTCAAGTTGCTGCTATAATAGACTAAGGGCCACACCAGCAAGCGGGGGGAAAGAATTTCTTTTTTCCGACTATGGCACATTTATCAGGGTGCTTCCTTATCATTAAAAACCCTGATTTTGAGCTCCTTATAGTATGAATGTGTATGTACGTATGTATGTAACAAAGTGCTCTGTGTGTTTGTATATATTCAATTATGTGTTAGTAGGAAACTCCAACATTATACAAGTATTACCTTTTTTCTACATTGTATTTAGTCTTTTTAATGTTTAATCTTCATGCTATGAAATGGGAGATATGCAAGAAAAAGTTCACTGGTTTATAGCATTAGTTTCCTATGATTATTGTCTAGATCCTAATCTTTGGAATGAGTATTGCATAGACAAATGGTTTATTAGTAGATTACACAAAAATACAATCACCACAATCTTATCTACAGCTGTCCTTCTGCATGGTTTATCTATTGGCAATGTGCAGGCACCGTCTGGTTAATTATAAATGAAGACAAACTAGAAATAAGTATAGACACAATGGTTTTGGACTTCTTTTATCTATTAATCTAGATTTTACAAATACGCATCATGGCCATTATACAAAGCAGGGCTTTGTGTTTCTCTACATCTTTACTTCCCAAGTTAGCAAGATAAAGTGGTACTCGAAGGCAACTGAGATAATGTGCTCTTCTCATTCCCACGCATTACAGTAAAGGCATCCAGAGTTTCAGCAATAGCCAGGCCATTTATTTCTTACTAGAAAATAATTGAAGTCAACTGCTCCACCTGAACTATCTGGAGTCCCTTCTGCCAACAGTGAATCATTGTACAGCATCTGCAGAAAGGGAAGAATGAGTGGGTATTCCAATTAAACCAGAAAAGAAATCCCAAAGATCTCTTCTTTATAGGATGTGTTGTTCCTTTAGCGATTTGATCTCATCTTTAAAGTACAAAATTATCATGTAATTATGTGGCCTAAATCTAGAATTTGAAGCCAAACAACGTTCATCTTGTGACTGTTAACATCATTAACGAATGGGACACTGGTACCTGCTCCCACAGTATCCTCAGGGGACTGAACCCTTAAAGAAATTAAGGATCCCTAGCTCCTTCTAAAGTCAGTAGTGACAGAAGCTGCAGAGAGCAAGTGGTAAAGTGATAACTCTTAGCAATATTCAACTCAGGATCTAATAATGTAAAGTTATGTCATTGACAAATGGAGTTCATTATACTCCTGCATGATGTTATGCCAAGGAAGTCTGTTGGACAAGGTAAATCTTGCCTCTGTAGGCAAGAGATTATAATCTAAAATACTTAACTGATTTTGGCATTTATAAAAAGTACAAGCAACTGTATACGGTCTAGTGAGGCAATACAATGTCAAGAACAAGAAAATGTCACAAGGAGATGATATTGCATTTTTGTCACATGCTAAGATTTGGTTTGTCTTTGAGATTTTGTTCTTAGGGGGAAAAACGGAATCTTGTCACATTTACATAATCACATTTGTACATCAGAGTTTTAGAATCCTCGTGGGAAGATATTTCTGGAATGGAGGAAATTTCTCAAAATAATAGAAGGAAGTTGCAAACTGTCAACTCAGACTATGAAGACTGAGTAAGAAAAGCAACCACTTAACCCACACCGAGCAACTTTGTAGCACCAGGAATTTAGGATAGAGAGTGGCTGGTGACTGAGGCTTTGGTTTCTGCTCTGTTACTGACTTTGGGGGAGGTTTGTGGTCACCTAGCTCCTCCTATTATTGCTTCCTTTTTGAGGTAATATTTATCTTACTATCAGTGTCTGGAGCCTTTATTTGCCGGAAGCCGGTCCATCCTTGCTGCTTGACACAGTCGCTGCAGGAAAGAAACATCTGCACAGCATATGTTTCAAGGGACCTGGCATATATAGCATACTGTTCTTAATATGTTTGCTCCCTTTAGCGCCATGTGTTTTAACCAAGGTCACCTCTCCGAGAAAGGTTGTTTCCCCAGGTGGGGATCTTTCCCTGAGGTTAGGGAGGGGATACAACCCCTTAATTAAGTGCCAGGCGGGTAGTTAAGCTACATAATCTTTACTCCCTGGAATGGAGATAAGAAACGCTCTAACCTTTGTAATAGAAATTGACAGGATTAAAATCGGCTGGTATAAATACGCATGTAACAAGACAATAAACATCAGATCCTCATCAGATCCTCATCAGTTCCTAACCAGAACTCCGACCAGAACTTTGGCTGGAGATCCTGGCTATAGGTCCTGACTAGGCTGCTGATCAACTGAAGGCTGTCTTTGTGTCATTCCTTCTTCGCCGACTCCGTCCACACCTTTGGGGACCCCTGGACCCGCTGGGATTGGACCCCAGCATTTATTGACCCTGATAAAGCAGTTTTCTATGGTAGGTTTTTGAGAGCAGGAAGTATTTTCATTATTTTTTAATGATCACTACCCCAGAGTACAAAGTGGAAGACCTGTAGAAAAAGATTACTCATTTATTTTCCTAATATGTTAAAAAGGTTGTATTATCTTATCATTTTTGAATTCTCACCCGATGGTATTTTTCCATTGATTTTTAGAGAGGGGGGGTGGGGGGGGGGAGAGAGAGAGATATATAGAGAGAGGAAGAAAAACATCACTGTGAGAGACACATTGATTTCTTGACTCCCACACCCACCCAACCATGGTGGGGGATCAAGCCAGCAACCGAGGTACATGCCCTTGATTAAAATCAAACTCAGAGCCCTCCTGTGGGCTGACACCCTATCCACTGAGCCAAACAGGCTAGGGCTACTAATTTTTGGTGCAGTACTGGGACAGTAATTATACCAAAGCCGCCAGGGAATTTAAATGTGCATTGCTAAAAATCAAAAGCATCTTTGCAAATCATGATGCTTTCTTTGAGAATGAGATAGATACCTTGTCAAGAAATTGGCTCATTTGTTTGTTTAATCTATTTCTTTAAATTCCTTCAAGTTCTTATAGTCTCAGTGGCCTTGCAGGTGTTTGGCTCTGTGAGCCAATGGCAGGCTCTGCTCGTAGAACTTTTCTCATCTATCAGGGATAGTGAGATGTTCACGTGGTCTCGCTCATTGCATTGCTTAACACAGCAGAGTCAATGTGGCTTAAATGACCCTCTAGGTGGGGAGTAAAGACACACACGTTTATTTTTCTGGTATCTATTTATAATCTGGGTTAATCCAGGTGGGATTTTCCCTGGAAACAGTATATGTGAATAGAAGTTCCCAGGGGCCAGTACAGAATAGGAAGGTTGTGTGTAAATATAGGGAATCAAAGAAGAAAAGCTGAGTCACCATCCAAGGTGCACAAATGAAGGGAATGATGGAAGTGGGAAATGGAGAGAAAGTGAACAATATTGAGAACAGAGCTAGAAGCTAGGTTTGGAGAGGCTGAGATCAGATTATTTGAGAAATAAAATTCTTGATATGTGGATGAATCAGGTAGGTTTGCTTTAATTTAATGAGATATATAGAAGAGGACATCCCTGGCTGATATGGCTCATGGTTGAGTGTCATCCCATGCACCAAAAGGTTGTTGGTTCTATTCCCAGTCAGGACACATGCTCATTACAGGCTCAATCCCCAGTAGGGAGCATGTAGGAGGCAGCCGTGGGTGTTTCTCTCACACATCTATGCTTCTCCCTCTCCCTCTCTAAAAGTCAATAAAAATATTTTAAAAATAAACGAGGGCATATAACTTATAGCTTTTGTTTAAATGAGAAAAAAACACTCACTAAACAATTTACAAAATAAAAGACTGCTGGGTGACACCCCCTCCCCCCATCCTGCCATACAGCCACTTTCTCTTCCCACTAAAGATCACTTTTATTTTGAAATTTGGCTAATCATTTCTTTAATTTTCTGTTTTGGCTTATAAGATATATCCTTGAACAATGCCATTTAGTTTTATCTGGATTTGAATTTCATGTAAGTGAAATTGTACTCTTCTAGGTCTTAGTTCATGCCTTTTTTTATGACTGAGACTCATCTAAGTTGATGTGTGTAATTCTAGTTCATTTAGGCTCCCTGCTGTATACTGTTTCATTATATGCCACATTTTATGTAGTCATTCTCCTACTTAAGAACCTTTGGATTGTATCCAGGTCTTAGATATATGCAAACAACAGTGTCATTTCCGCTCTTGACATGTTTCCTGTGCAGATGTGCAGGAGTTTCTCTTGGGTGCATTCATAAGAATTGCTGGATAAGAGACTCTGTGCACATCCAACTTTGCCATTCAATGACAAATTACATGTAAAAGTAAACTCTCACCAGCCATAACCGATCCTTACGGCTCCACATACTCAGCAACACTCTATATTTTCAAACTTTCAATGTTTTGCCAGTGAGCAGAGATGTAGATAAAATGGTATTTTATGAAAGTTAAGCATACTTGTATTTAGTCAGCTAGTTTAAGGAAGTTTGCTAATTTTTAAAAAATCTTTATTGTTCAGATTATTACAGATGTTCCTCCTTTTTCCCTCCCATAGCTCCCCTCCACTCAGTTCCCACCCCACTCCAGGTCTTCCCCCCCCCCCACCCCCCCACTGACCTCGTCCATAGGTGTAAGCTCTTTGTCCAATCTCTTCCCGCACCCCCACAACCCCTTCCCCCCAAGAATTGTCAGTCTGCTCCCTTTCCATGCCCCTGATTCTATTATATTCACCAGTCTTCTGTTCATCAGGTTTTTTATTCATTTGATTTTTAGGTTCACTTGTTTATAGGTATGTATTTGTTGTCATTTTGTTGTTCATAATTTTTTATCTTTACCTTTTTCTTCTTCTTCCTCTTCTTAGAGAATACCCTTCAGCATTTCATATAATACTGGTTTGGTGGTGATGAACTCCTTTAGGTTTTTCTTGTCTGTGAAGCTCTTTATCTGACCTTCAATTCTAAATAATAGCTTTGCTGGGTAGAGTAATCTTGGTTGTAGATTCTTGCTATTCATCACTTTGTATATTTCTTGCCACTCCCTTCTGGCCTGCATAGTTTCTGTTGAGAAATCAGCTGACAGTCGTATGGGTACTCCCTTGTAGGTAACTGTTTTTCTCTTGCTGCTTTTAAGATTCTCTCTTTGTCTTTTGCCCTTGGCATTTTAACTATGATGTGTTTTTGTATGGTCCTCTTTGGATTCCTTTTGTTTGTGGTTCTCTGCGCTTCCTGGACTTGTAAGTCTATTTCTTTCACCAGGTAGGGGAAATTTTCTGTCATTATTTCTTCAAATAGGTTTTCATTATCTTGCTCTCTCTCTCTTCTTCTGGCACCCTCATAATTTGGATGTTGGTACGCTTGAAGTTGTCCCAGAGGCTCCTTACACTACCTTCATATTTTTGGGTTCTTTTTGCTTTTCTGGTTGGATGTTTTTTGCTTCTTTGTATTTCAAATCTTTTACTTGATTTTTGGGAACCTCTAGTCTGCTGTTGAATCTCTGTATATTATTCTTTATTTCAGTCAGTGTATGCTTAATTTCTGATTTGTCCTTTTTCATATCCTTGAGGTCTCACTCAATTTCTCGGAGGTTTCTAGAAGATTTTTGAGTAACCTTATAACCGTGGTTTTGAACTCTATTTCCTCCATTTCTTTATTTGTGACACATTTTTTTTTGTCTCCGCATTTTGGCTGCTTCCCTGTTTGTTTCTACGTACTGGGTAGCTGCTAAGTCTCCTTGAGTTGATAGAGTGGCCTTGTGTAGTAGGTGTCCTATAGGGCCCAGTGGACGCTCTTGGTGCACCCCTTTGTGGGCTGTGTGCAGTTAACCCTTGATTGCTGTTGGTATCATTGGGAGGAATTGACCTCCAGGCCAATTGGCTATGTCTACACTGGAAGATCTGTTGCGCAGGAGGCACCCTTATGGGGCAGGACTTGCTTCAGTGGGGCTTTGGTGCTCACTGAGTCTGCCCCTTGAGTGTGTCTGTATGGATGTAAAGAGTTGTAATCCAGTATGGTCTCACTCTGACCACTGGGTACACTGGCTCTTGGATCTCCAAGGAGGTGCAAGGTCAGCCATGGCTCTTGGATCTCCAAGGAGGTGCAAGGTCAGCCACTGTCTAGGGCTGCCCAGCAGGAGCTACAGGCACATCTGCAGATTCCTCTTTTTTATATAGGGTTTGGAAGTGCCCAGCGAGGCCCAGCTGTGAAGCAAGGCAGGCTGCTGCTGCAGGGCCTTGGGCCTTGTTTTGGAAGCTCTGGGGCTCTCTGACCCAGCTGCAGTTTGACAGGTTTTAGGCGGAGAAAGGACAGGCCATTCATATGCAAAAGCCAATATGCACAGCTTGGGTGGGGTTGTAAATTGGGTGGAGCGGGGTCTCTGGGAATCACCAGGGCAGGCGGAGCAAACAGCAATGGCTGCCAGTTAGCCCTGCACTGGAGAGTTCCCTGGGTCTCCATGTCCTGTGCCCCCGTGCAGGGACAATGATGGCTGTGAGCACCTCTGAGAGAAAGCCGCCCTTGCATTCCTGTCCCGATGCCAGACAGTCCTGTTTCTCCTCATATGTGTCTGGGTCCCCCAGAGTCTCACCCAGAACTGGAGTTCAGAGCAAGCGGGAGGTTGTATCTCCCTCCCGATTAAAAGAGCAACACATTTAGGTGCCAGCACTTTCTAATCCTCCGCACCCCTTACCAGTCTCAATGCGCTTTCTTCACCTCTCTAGTTGTGGAACTTCCACTCAGCCACCTTTCCCGCGGTTCTGGGGGGTAGTTGCTCTGCCTTTTAGTTGTAATTCTGATGTGGTTGTGAGAGGCAGCAACTATAGGTGTTTACCTATGATGCCATCTTGGTTCTCCTGCCAATTTTTTTTTAAATGCATTCATTAATCCTCAGAAGTGCCTACCTATAATCATTTTAACATTTTTTTGTTTGGTATTTCCACTTATGTTTCAATTGCTGTGCCTTGATTTGTCAAATTGAGACAGTGCTTACTGCATTACTCATAGAAAAGGGGGATTTACCGTTCTCTTTCCTCTTGATTCTCATTACAGTGGGGCCTTGACTTACGAGTTTAATTCGTTCCATGACGGAGCTAGTAACTCAAATTACTCCTATGTCAAATCTTAAAGTGAACGAGTGAGACACATGATGCTGGGCTGATGTTGTGGCATCACTGTGACGTTTGCTGCGCCAACTAGCGGTGGGGTATCTGAAGCTGGCTCGTAACCCGAATTTTAGCTCGCAACTCAAAGCAAAAAATCGGCCGAGAGACGGCTCGTATCTCGAAAAACTCGTTAGTTGGGACACTTGTAAGTCAAGGCCGCACTGTATATATGCACACTTTCTAGCCTCCCCTGTCTTCCCAATGTAGTTACACTTTTTAAGACCATTATCTGATATTTATATTAGTATGACTATATAAAAACTAGTCACAGGTAAGCAAGATGTGGCATAATTCCTATCATTATGCAACATTTTGTTTTCACTAGAGAGTAATTACTAGATTTTTTTCCATTTTCTTACTTTTCTTACTTATCAGTCATTCAACCCCTAAAATTTCCTGTCAGGTGTGAAAATCTTCTGTTTATACATTCAAGGACATTAGAGTGTTTAGTGAATACTATCTTGAAGATATCTTTCCTCTAGCCTTCTTGTCTGCTTTTCTCTGGACTGATCTCCCTCTAGGCTGGACTGTATTTTTGCAACCTATAACTCTAAATTGAAATTTTTTCACTGAATTTTTTTAAGATCTTCTTGTTGTCTTTGGTGTTCTTCATTTTCATTGTGAGGATTTCTTTTTATTTATCCTGTTGGAGAGCCACTGAATAGTTCAAGCCTGAGGATTGATATAATGTGTTAATTTTATTAATTTTTCAACTGTCTTTTGCAGTGTTACCACTCCACTATTTTATATGCTCTCGAATAGAACTTAGATTAGAGATATATTAGACCAATGCTTCTCAAACTTAGCTGACAAAAAACAAAAATCATATGGATTTTTTTGTTTATTTATCTTATAGCACAAATTCCTATTACATGGTAGGTCTACTTTATGTTTTGAGAATATGCTAATGCCGATACTATTAGTCCATGGACCACATGTGGACCCAACTACGTTAGACCATTTCACTCAATTTTTCCATACGACTTGACCATATATGCCTTTATTCCCCTCTCTCTCGGTACAATTTTGCACATAATTTCTTGATATGTATGTGTCAGTTTATAAAGTTTCTCTTCAATTATGTCAAATTTTATATTCTGAATTTTATTCATTTGAGTTTTAAATTTGAATTTTATTTTAGTATTTTCTGATCAATTCTAATAGACTCATTTTCATGTTATACTTTAATGTTTTTATTCGAATATATCAAGACTCTTATATCCTGTATTTGTTAATTACATGTCATCAGTCTTACAAATCTGAGACTTCTACGGACTCATTCATGACATTTCCTTATGTACTGAAGAGATATTTTTCCTCAAATAGATCTTGTTTGTTGAAATTTATCTATAGGGATTCTTTGTGGCCTATGCTTAGTATTTGTAACTTGGTTCTACTAGGTACTTAGGGATTACTATTCATTTGATGCTTAAGTTTTTCCCTGACATTTTTATTATATAAATCCTGGCATCTTTGGAAAATAGACTGTGAGTAAGGAACTATCAAGAGAGACTATTATTTTTTCTTTTTTTGCTCTGTTCCACTTACTATCAACTCTAAGAAAGGGTATTTTCTGTAGGCTGTTTTTTTTTTCCTGGTGCATCTTCTGTCATTTGTTGCCCTCTATTGGTATTGCTTTGTACAGGTGTCTCTGATGACCTATTTTACAGGAATGACAAGCTTTGTCCGTGCCCTGTGTGTGTGACTGGATACCCTAGGAATTGGAAGAATTATGGTGGGAAATGCCTGTTCCTTGGCTCTCTTAACTCAGGAAACTCCTTGTGATGTCTGGCCACTAATTATTAATCTTATTTTATCACAGTTTAGCTATGCTTTCAAAGAGGTTTCTTTTTTCATGTTATCTATTATTTTTTAGTTGTTCTGTACTAGTAAGGATTTTTCTACACATCTGCTCTGCCACATTTACAGAACCAGTATTCTAAGCATTTTATTTGGTGTGGGGGAGAAAGGTGTAGTGTTTTGCTTGGTATATCTTTCTATGGTGTGAGTAGCTAGCTAACTACAGTTAATATACCAGGCCAAAAATTACAGATTAGTTGTATAATGTCAAGTTACTTGCATCACTCCTCTGTCCCCACTTTTCTCAGATCAAAAACAGGAGACTTGCCGAAACCGGTTTGGCTCAGTGGATAGAGCGTCGGCCTGCGGACTGAAAGGTCCCAGGTTCAATTCCGGTCAAGGGCATGTACCTGGGTTGCGGGCACATCCCCAGTGGGACATGTGCAGGAGGCAGCTGATCAATGTTTCTCTCTCATCGATGTTTCTAACTTTCTATCTCTCTCCCTTCCTCTCTGTAAAAAATCAATAAAATATATTAAAAAAACAAAAACAAAACAAAACAGGGGACTTGAGCTAGATGGACTCTAAGTCTCTTCCATCTCTAAAATCCTATGACTTGAAGGTGGTGAAGGTGACATACAGGATCTCTTTAGGTAGAAGATCGATTAAACCGACTGTACTAGGACACTCAACAGAAATAAGTGGTCATGTTTAATATGCTTGCTCATGAAATTCAACTCTTCAGTTTTTCCTAATAAGATAAACAGTAATAATATTACAAAAGTTTCTTTCAGCCTGTTTCACAGGGTAATTTTTTAAAGAGTTCATTGGATTACCAATTTTTTACATGGATCCTAAAAATGGTCAAGCTATCATTCTCTCCACAGTTTTTACATATTCAACTGGGTTTAACCAGCTATCACATGGATATTAGCCAAAAATATCACTATCTCTTATTGAGATGGATGTCTCCTGGTTATGTAACAAGTATTCATACACATTGTCTTCTCAATTAGTGGTATTGGGTGAGTGCCCAATTCTCTAGGGTATTTAATTGGTATCTAAGGAGTCATGCATAAAAATAATGAACTTTGTAACCATCTAACTCCTTTTATACTTCAGCAGCTCTATTAAAATGACATTGATAATTTCTGCACTTATTCGTAAAAAGAAGCAATATAGTCACATCTTAAAAATAACTATTTGTCCCCTGAGATGTATTTCATGCCATGAGAAATTTCAAGAAAAAAAAAGAAAGAAAATTTCCATTTAGTTGAGATAGAATTTATGAAAAAGTAATTTAAAGTACAGAAGTAGCTAAGTCCTTGTTTGGCATACACACAGTAATTGCTCTAGAAATTTTGAAGATGAAGGTAAAATAGATAGAGACAAGTAACTTATTATGAGTAGGGAAGTCTATCCAAATAGCATGGTTTAAACAAGAGGAGAAAATGAGTAAACAGTTACAAGGTGTAGGCTTTTATCTAGATTTCACCAATTTTGCTAGATAAAGCTTTATATTCTAAATGTGAATAGTTCCAATGTGAGTCATATCCTCCTATATAATAAAAGCCTAATATGGTAAGTGTCCAGTCGTCCATTCAAACAATCAAAGCATAATATGCTAATGATATGCTAGGGCTGCTCAACTGCTTGTTATGACATGCACTGACCACCAGGGGGAAGACGCTCTGACCTGTAGGTTAGCTTGCTGCTGGGGCCCAGCAGATCGGGACTGAGCAAAACGGGCTGGACATGCCCTGGAGCCCTCCTGCAGTCCCTCCCTGGCCCCAATCATGCACCAGTGGAGTCCCTCGGTCTGGCCTGCACCCTCTTGCAATCCAGGACCCCTTGGGGGATGTCAGAGAGCTGGTTTCAGCCTGATCCTGCAGGCCGAGGGACCCCACTAGTGCATGAATTCGTGCACCAGGCCCCTAGTCCTCCTATATAATAAAGAGCTAATATGCTAATTAGACCAAACGGCAGAACAACCTTCAGGGATGATCTTCCAGAATGACCAGTGGGAGGGGGTGGGGCTGCGAGGCAGCCGGGGCTGCTGCAAGGGCCAAGGTGGCCACTGGGGCTGCTGAGAGGGCTGAGCCCCTTGCACAAATTTTGTGCATTTGGCTTCTAGTATTTATATAAAATGCTATCTGAATTTGCATGGGAATAACATTCAACTTGGGCACTCCTAATATTAACCTTTTCTATGTTCAGTAGAAAGAACATGTTATAGTTTTCAAGTTGTAATTATGTAGTCCTACCATCAAACTTCCCTCTCAAGTTACCTTCTTCTTCTTTATTTGGTAGAGACAGAATGTGTATCACACCCACTCCTGGGCCATCTTCCTGTCAGCTGACATGGAGGAGTCAGGAGCGCCTGCTCACCGTTCTCTTCTCTATCTTAGAACACTGCTTGCTTTGCTCCTGGCCTCTTGAAACTGCTGCAGTGCAGTCAGCTTCAGTGCAAAGGATGTGTGCTAGGACACACTTCTTTCTCTCAAACCTTCATTCCTACTATAACCAGAAAACGCTATAAGGTATATTAGGTCTTACTGAGAAGATGAAGGTTAATGAAAGGGAATTCTAGAATAGAAAACAAAAAACAGCAGTAAATTAAATATATTTTTTCTCATCATAAAGAAAAAAGCCGTAAGAGTTAAATATTTCATAGGGTTTTCCCTCTGAAAGTATCCCATTTCCTACCTTTCCTGGTTCTCCTTCCTCCTTATCCTCAAGTCAGACCATAGAGAAAGTCACCTTTGAACTTACACAATGCAAATCTTAACCCTCTTCGGGGAGCTCCACTAGTGTAGGGTTTGGATGTAGTCCAGAATTTAGCTCCCTGCCCTTACTTTTGCAATCCCAGGAACATACCTGCCAATAATAGTATATTCCCCAAAGTCTGAATTATTCACTCTTGACTGCACACAGGGAAGCTTTAGCAGCACAGTTCAGAGTAGAATTTGGTGCTATAGCTTGTCAATCTCCATGAAAGAGTAAAGTGCACATATGCCTTCTCAATCTTCCTGACTTCTAGCAGCTCTTTAATAATATAAAAAACAGGCAGGCACAGACAGAAAGACACACACACACACACACACACACACACTCACACACACTCACACTCTACCCAAAACAAGTATAATTTTTTCAGATACAGTACTCTGGAACCAAATTCAACACTATAACATGGTGATATATATATTACTTTTTAAAATACTGGAACCAGTTGCTCTTTGATGCCCATTCCAAGTTACACAAAGACCCGGCTGAAAGTTCGAAATTGCTGGTAATATTTTGTTTGTTTGTATTTGGGCCAGCTTAGATTCTTAAATATAGTATGTACTTATACTAATCTCCATATGCAAAAGGGGGCAGTATGGAAGTTTATTGTCCTTATCCAAGAAACTTGAAGGGCTAAATTCTAGTTGTAAATTATCATTCTTAGACATTTCCATCATTTTGTCTTATATTGTGATTATTTTTATAGTACTTTAATTTTAGCAGATCTACAAATTTGAAATCAATAGAGGAGGATTTTATTTCATTTAAAAGAATTACTGAACCAACAAGGCACACTGTTATAACTTGATAACTGAAACATAAATTAGCTTGGAGAAGTAAAAAAGTTAAGATGAGAAGAGTTTGAGATAAAATGCTCTGTAACTTATTACCATTAAAGATATTATGACTATATACATATGACACAGGAAGGCATGTTAACATTACATGTGAGTTAACATATATTTTAATATCTTTCTAATCCTTAATAGAATTCACATCTTCTCAGGCTGACTTTGTTCCTCTTTGGAACCGAAGCATATTATATGGTTTCAATTGACCAGTGATGTTTTAGGGGACAAAATGTAAAATGAAGGAACAACTTCATTTTGTCTGTTCAAGAAAATATTGGTGTTTGAACAACTTTTAATATTTATAAGAAGTATTATGTCCACAAAAAGCATTTTAAAAGGGATGTCTATTCATTATAGATATGTCAGCATGTACATGCCAACATTTAAAAAAAAACCTCTTTAGATGGGATTTAAATTGTGATCTTTTTTCCCCCCAAATGTATTGAAGTCAGGGCATATGTCATCTTTTCTTTTCCATCCCATTTAACACCAGACAAGATACAGGACGTGTTGAAAATGTGCTATAAAAATAGATATGTTTGTGGTTTCAGAGTACCCAGATGTTGCATGATATTATACAAAAAGAATAACTGATGTGATTAGATGGGGGGAAAGTTAGGAAGTGACCTTTTGGAAAGATTCACGAGTAAAAGTTTTAAAATGTATGGTTGCACATGAATCTTTGGAAGTCAGCATGATGGTCCATGTGACAGTAGGACTAGGCTAAATCAACAATGAAAATAAGCAGAGTGGCCAAGTAGCATCCTCTGAATGGCTAAAATCATGTTGTGCTATGCATTTTTAGCACACTTTGTTGCTGTTTTTTTTTTCTTTCCATCCTCCGGCCTCAGGAATAGAAGTAGAAGCTGATTTATGAGTTGAGAGTCGGTGCAGAGTGTCAGATTTCTATAATGAGATTATATATTAAATCTAATGAAGGGAAAATATGCTTACCCAAACCAAATGACAGCACCATGATTAAACGACTCAAGATCCCTCCATGGGTTTGTTTAGACAATATAGCAGGTATGGCAACCTCCTCTTCTCCTAGGTTTGTGATCAATTCTGTGAAATGAAGATTTATGACTTTTATTATTCTGATGACATAACAGTATGATCATAGAAGCCAACGTGCACAAGATGGAACTAGTAAACCAAGTGATGTGTTCTGGATACTGTGGAGGTTCGTTTAATCACCTATGTTACATTTCATGCTGCTGACTTCCTTGCAGCAATTCAGTTAGGCTCCTCAATTCTGTAAGTCCTCAAAGTCCATTTCTGTAAGTACACACATGCATACAACACACAGAGGTGTGACTTCATGCTCTATGTTGTAGGTGACAGCTATTTAAATGGGCATTATCCTCACTGTGAATACACGGTCAACAAGCATGGTTTCTAAGATTCCTCTACTTGGCTGGAGTGATGGAGAGAGCGTTATCAACAGTAATTGGACTTTTACAGCATCAACACTTGAAAGGCTTGATAATCCCCAATTTCTGAGCACCCCACCACCCATTCTTGGAAGGGAAAAGATTAAAAAGAGTTAGAACAGCAGTCAGCCCTGTGGAAAATAATTTGTATGAATGAGGAAAACCATTTATGTGGTATAATTTAAGGAAGGTTTCATTTCCCAAAACTTCCATCTGTTCCCACCTAGCATTCACTTTCCTGAAATTCTACTATTGGAGAATCATTTTGTAGATTAAACCTTTCCCTTCAGTTAAAATGCAAATATCTGGGGCTCTGTCATTTGTGTGCTCTCCAAATAATTATTTCCGGATCCTTTCTCTGTAGGTAGAACATGATAGAAATGGAATGATTAAGGAGCAGGGAAGAAGAGAGAAAGGGTGAAAGAGTGTTCTAGAAAAAAAGTTTCACCTATGTTATGGTTTTGCCTAGAGCTGGCCTTATGAAAGAGAGTAAGGCTGATGGATGTGGTTTTCCCTTAGCTTCCTCCTCTACTTTTAGTTGCCCACTGCTGTTTTCTTCTTTAATATTCATGCATTTCAGGTCTGTGATCTGTAACTGAGACTTCATGGTATTTAGTGCTGCCACATGCAGATACTTTTAAGAGCAAGTCCATTAAAGATCATTTCTCCTGGGGCAGGCGGTGCTCTCTGGTGATGTTTATCACCCAGCATTTAGTTTTGAGCCCTGTAACAAATGCCAAACCAAAGACACCCTTTCATCACTCTGACTCCCTCCTCTAGGAGTCCGTTTCTGTTGTAAAACAGGGGAAATGGGAAAGAAGGGAGCCAGAGGGGAAGAAAGTTGCAGATACACAGTAATCCATTGAGATTAAATAATGCCATGGAGCTAGACAATTAGGGAGGGCGGTTTGAAGTAGATGGGTTTCCTCCCCTCAGGGCTGTCTATTTAGGGCCAATTCTGGCTGAGGACAACCAACTGCCTCCTGCCTGACTCTGGCTGGGTTCTAATTTCTCCTATTCCATGCAATGTGCTTAGAGCAAGCTACCATCCTCCCTCTCCCCACATTATCCATAGGCGTAAGGTGCATACTTGAGGAGTCCTGAACACTGGGTAAGGGTGCCAGGTAAATAAGAACAATAAAAAAGACGATTTGTAGCCCTAGCCAGTTTGGCTCAGTGGATAGAGCGTCAGCCTGCCAATTGAAGGGTCCAGATTCTATTCTGGTCAAGGGCACATACCTCGGTTGCAGGCTCTGTGCAGGAGGCAACCAATGGTTGTGTTTCTCTCACATCGATATTTCTCTCTGTCTTTCCCTCTCTCTTCCACTCCCTCTAAAAATCATTGGAAAAATATCCTTGGGTGAGGATTTTTTTTTTTAAACGATGATTTGTAAATTCCTCAGACACTCCTTTCTCATTAAACACTGCAAGGCAGAGCTGAGTTGCCTCAGACAAGAAATGTTTATGAAATTATTGTTGTAGAGAGGAGCTTGATTGAAAGGTACTGGCATAAAGGATCCATTGCTCACTTCCAGTGGTTGAGATAATGAGACTTTTTTTTGCTGAGAAGACAAAAAAACTAAAGATTTTAAATCCAAGTTTTGGATTAGGCATACCACTTCTAGTGTCTTGTTTCTAGTTCAATTTTTAATATTTAAGTCTTTAAATTACTTTTAAAATTAATTTAAAAATTTTTGTTCTGGTTTAATTTTTAAATTTCTTGTTAATGGTTCAATCTTTTTTCTGGTTTAAATCTCAGGCGGTGGGGGGTTTGTGGATAGGAAGAGCTTGTGAATGGGCCCTTATTGGCCGATTTTGATGGAAAGAAACCAAAGAGAGAATCTATCATACACAGTCAACCTTATATCTGCGATGATTAGTTTTCTTTCTTTTTATGTTCAGGACCATTGGCTCCAAGTCTAAGTTGTCCCTGATGTCAGATTCTGGAACCAATCTCACAAGATTGGGGAAATCTGAGGAACCTCGGGCCAACCCCTTCCACACGCAGACACACAGCCTTCCTGTTAGCCCCAAGGAGATCTTTTCCGTTATCTGTCCCTGTCATGTCTTGCCACATTTTACCACTTTTGGGTAAACACCCTCAGTCAGAAGTGAAATACATATCATTTGGTAAATAATCAAGCCAGTCACTATATCTATTAGTTGGATTGTGATTTTCTCACTCTGTAGGCTTCTTGTCAGGGGCTCCTGACTGGACCCCAGCAGTGGGACCTGGGGCTATTCTAACCCAGAGGGTGCTTCCTCCTTCACAGACAGGGCCTCCCTCCTGCCACCCCGGATTCCATGGCTGAGGACTGTGCATCATTGTGCCAACATTATCTTCTCAATGGAAAAAGGGCAAAGGGTGGCAAAATAGATTTTCTGCTGCCAGAGCCGATTACTCTCATGAACATGTATTAAATCTAGCACTTTCTCTGTATGAAAGACAGAGGAAGTGTGATCCTTTGGACCTCTTGCTTTAAGCAGAGTCAAAAGGAAACAAAAC
The DNA here is from genome assembly GCF_028538775.1 of Myotis yumanensis. Taxonomy (NCBI): domain Eukaryota; kingdom Metazoa; phylum Chordata; class Mammalia; order Chiroptera; family Vespertilionidae; genus Myotis; species Myotis yumanensis. Next base: position 21,074,679 of record NW_027223754.1, read on the forward strand.
AAAAGCTTATAAAATAAACTGCACACCGTAGTCTGGACAGAGTTAAGTGAAATCTGGTCCTGGAATAAGATGCGGTCGGGCAGCCCCATCAGTAGTTACACCTGGTGGAGGAAAGGCAGGCCCTGTGGGTTATGGAAGTCGCAGTGGTTCATAAAGCCCATCATGCCCTGGTGCTACTGCCCCATCACCAAGCATAGGGATCACAGATGTGTGGGTGAGAAAGTGAACAACTCCACTCAGTCCGTGACTGGTGTAAAAAAATATAAGCTTGTAAGAGATGAGTCTAGTTTTAAAGCAAAATAAGTACAAGGAAAGGAAATGGTCTTCTAACTCCAGGGTCCTGAAGGGGAGAGGATGATAATGCAGAACACAGAACAAGTAACATAAGTTTACCACATCCCCACTGACATTTTCAAACAAGCAAATTCGGGCTAAAGATAAGCAGCCCCAAAGAGGAAAAAAAAATCATATAAGGTCAATCTGCAGTGGCAAGTTTGCTAGAAGAGTGGGAGTGATTCAGGGGTTTACTTATTACCAATTAGTGTGTACAGACATATGAGCAAGTGGATGAACTTGAGCTATTACTGATGTTTGCCTGAGACAGTGGTCAGGGTGGAGGAAAAACAGCTGACACATTAGTGGTCTTCAGGTGACCCAGAGCCTGGTAGAAAATGATTGTCTGATCTTTTTAGCACCTCCTGGCCAAACACTTCCTGTCTTTATTCCAATTGGTTGTATTCCAAAAATGGATCCAATCAGCTCACATTTTTGCTGGTCTTATGCTCTAGGCAGATTGGCACTATTGACTGCAATGGCAGCTATAGTGCATTTGATGGTTTGAGCCTTTTGGCTTAATGGTAGCCTGAGTATTTATGACAAGCTAAAAATCCCAGGAAAATGAGGAAGGTACCCTATATCAGTAATCACATCTGTAAGTCTGTCTAGATCTAGAGTCTAGACCAGTGGTCGGCAAACTCATTAGTCAAAAGAGCCAAATAACAACAGTACAACGATTGAAATTTCTTTTGAGAGCCCAATTTTTTAAACTGAAACTATATAGGTAGGTACATTGTTATTAATTAGGGTACTCCTAAGCTGGCCTTTGCTAAAAACGTTCTCAGTCTGAGGGGTCAACCTCAGTGAACGTACCCCCACTTCTTCTAACGCTGCGACTTCTTCAAAATAGACTCGCCCAGGCCGAAAACCGACTTCTGCGCATGGGCCACGAAGTTTCAATCGCACTGAACGAGCGTGCCCGCACGTGGTATTTTGTGGAAGAGCCACACTCAAGGGGCCAAAGAGCCGCGTGTGGCTCGCGAGCCTCGGTTTGCCGACCACGGGTCTAGACCATTCGGGCGATGGTGGTAGTGATGGTAAGGAGGGTGGTGTGTAGAGGCTAGGGTGATTATGTGTAGATGTGGCAGAGAGAATGACAGAGAGAGGGAGAAGACAGTATTATTTCAAAATGAAAGAAATAATTTGATCATAAGTGTTTCCAAGTATAATCCCCTCATTTCTATCTCAGGTACAATGCACTTCGTAAAATGATTAAAAGAAGTATGAAGTGGTTGTTTATTTTTATGTCTCCTACTTAATGGTTTATAAACTTAAAAGAACAGACTATAAGGAAATGAGTTGTGACCACCAGCCAGATGTTGCCCTTTTCTACATTAAATCGGTTACAGTTTTATCTTGCATCCAGAAAATGATTGATTGCTCTCTTCAAAGAGTATTGACATTCTGGATGTGATACTTCTGATGTTTGTATACCTCACTTGTTGACCACAATCGAAAGTCAGATATATTTAAGGGTCAGAGTGGCTTCACTGTAACTCAAGAATTGTAAAGTGATTTTATAGTTTGACTTATAAAATTATCACCACCAACCTGAAGCCCAAAATAAGTGTTGTGTTCATTGAAGATTACTCTACAGATTGCTTTATTCTCAAACCAGAAACACCAGCTGTTGCACGTTGCTGGGATGTCTGTTTAGTTGGGTGGGTCCAGTTGCTTAAGTAAACAATCAGTTCTTAAAAATGTCCCATGGCACAAAATGCTCATAGGTACAAGAGATGTACTTGACTTTGAAAATCCAGGTCCCCAAGTCTTAGTTAAGGCTCCCAGTTGTCCAGGCTGGGAATTTCTGAGTCATACTTAGTTCCTGCTTTCATGCTTTCTCTCATTTTCCGTTATCACTACTTAACAATGCTATTTATTCTGCATTTTGTCTTCTACATCTTTACTGCACTGCCTCATTCAGACCCTCATTATTTCTCTCATTTAGTGAAGTAATGACTTCCTGTCTGGGCTTTTTAATCCTCAGTGTCACTTGGCACCTTTCACATTGATGCCAGATGATTTTTCTCAAGCAAAACTCCTTTAGTTAAAATCCAGCAGTGGCTTCTTAGTACCTTCAGGGTTGAGTTTGAACTCTTTGAGCAGCATGCAGGGCCTATATTCAACGTGCTATTGTTCTGGTCTCATCATTTTAAACTTTTGGCACCCTGAATGGAGCCACATGAGACTGTGTGTTCCTAGATTCTGCTACCACATTACATTAATTTATTGCTTTACACTTTTACAAAAATCCATTTATCCACAGTTTCATTTTCAATCTCCTGAGATCCCTGTGAGGTAGGGGAAAGAAAGTGACATTTTTGTTGTTCTGCAGAGGAAAAATGGGAAATTAACTCCACACTGACTTAATATGCAAGTACTACACAAAATCAACTCTTGATAATCTTTATGTACATTATAGAATTTGTGCAATGCATTCTTTTATGGTCTAGTATCCTACTGATTTTCTAAATCCTTTGTTCAGCTGATTCTTTATGAACTCTACACTCATTTAAGATACACACATGCACATTTTGTTTTCTCCAAATAAATAGTGAAATATTTAATTCCAACGTAGATTTTACCTTTCTTTCTTGACAGTTTTGATCATGGTTTTTCTTTGTTGAATATGTTATTCGAGATTGACTCCTCAAGTGTTTTGAAATCTATAAGGACCACCTCTTTCAAACAACAGTTTGTGGTGGTCTAGGGGTTGCATAGTGATTTTGTCTATTTTTTTTGTAAATGTACGATCATGAATCAATAAGTAATATGAAAGGTGGATTTTTTTTCTGTTCCCATAGCTTAGTTTGTCTTTTTTTGGTAATATTTCAAGAAAAACAATTTTAAGTATAATAATGTTACATGCAATAGACATTAATACTTCAAGAGAAATGATTTTAAATATAATAATGTTACATGCAATAAACATTAATATTTCAAGAAAAACAATTTTAAATATAATATTGCATGCAATAAAAATTAATAATTCAAGAAAACATTTTAAATATAATAATATTACCAAAACTGAAAAGGTGGATTTTTAAGGCAAATAAACTGCTAATATGCTATATATGTGTGTTGTGAAATCCTAGAACAGTGATGGATAGGAGTGGGAAGAACTGTAGACTAATTTGTACATTACATAAACAACAAGTGTCTCCCCTAGTGATATTAATGGAATATCGTAAACTCACTTTAGTACCAAAATTTAAATTAAAAAGGAAGGGGAGGGTTATGGAATAGAGGCTGTTGAAAAATCTCATTTTCAGCAAGTTTGAAAAAAAGAAGTCATGAGGCAATTTAGTTTATTTTTTAAGCATTCCCTGTAGTGTTGTGAAGACCAAACAGAGGCTTTGAGCTAGTTCATAAAAACCAGAATGCAAGGCAGAGGAGGATAAACTAGATAGAAACAAATAGGAAACCATCCAATTTAATTGACCAGGCTGATTAAAATGAGAAAGGTAAACACCCTCCCCAAATGAGAATATGTTGGCTATGTAAAGTCACTTCTTTTCAGATCTCTCATGGAATGTTTGTAACCCATGAAACTACCTGTATTATTTAAAAAAATAAAAAACAAATGAAAAACTCAATTTTGTTAATGAAACTGTATAATCAAGCAAAGTAAGTATGACATGTAAAAATAATAGAATTTTACTTAAGTTTTTCTCCTTGAATTTAGAGGTTAGAATTTTTAATGCAAGGACTCATTATCTATGATCTACGACTATGTAAGTTTATGCAAAAATCAAGTTGTCTAAAATAGTCAGGTGAGGAGAGCTATGAAGAAAAAAAAATGCCATGTGGGACAGTCACTTACGACTCCTACCTATCTAGAAATGGATTGTTTTTCTAGTTAATATATTACTTTATGAAACAGAAGGATATGCGATTTTAAATAATGTGTTTACTTCTTAGAGACAAGGAGTATTAAAAATATTTTTGGGACCATACATTTGTTTAATGAAAAGAACTTTTATATCTGCTTGTAAAATAATGTGGATTGTGGAAAATAGGATAGGCTATGTAATGATAAAGTAACAAACAACCTAGAAATCCCAATGACTTAAAACAACAAAGATTTATTTTTCCCTCATATTACATGTCCATCACATGTCAGCCAGGCACTCCGTTTCATTGACACTTACTACAGTTCCAACGCTAAGGCAGTAGCCATTCTCCAAACTGTGAGCTGTTCTAGCAGAGAAAGAGCTCTAAGGAGTCTCTATAGGAAATTAAATACTCAGTCCTGCAACTGACAAGTCACTTTTACTGCAACTCAGTGGCCAGCACAAGTAGCATGACCCTCCCCCCAAAAAAACTAAACAGGGACCAGGAAGTGCAACTGTACATGTAAAAGAGAAAGTCAGAAATATTTGGTGAATAGCTCACACCAAAAATTACAGCAATCTAAGAACCTATAAAGAAGAAAATTCTGACCCCTGAACATTGTACTACCCAAATAACATTTCATGAACTGCTTTCCAGATCTTTGAGTGTGTTTGAATATAGAGATAATAAAAATAGAGTTTTATAATCTGACTTTTTTATACACAGTAATGTCTCAGAGATATTCCCCATTCTATTAAAATTAGACTATCACATAAAGTAACTGAAAACATTCATTCCTTTACACTTTTGCCAACCCTATATAGTATCAGAATTTGCCATGGTAATAGGCTACTAGTAATATCTCATTTCCATCTTTATTATTGTAAAGGTTGAACAACTTTTCCGTATGTTACTTATCCATTTGTATTTTTCTCTTCTAGATAATATTTTCAAATACTTAGCTCATTTTCTATTAGAATGCTTGTTCCCTATTGATTTTAGCATGATCTTTATATATTAGGAACCAGGCTGATATCCAGTAGATACTGGTCATTCCAGTAGATCATACTAATCAGCATTCATTTTTATTTGATGGGCATTTGGTTGTACAAGTTGCAAAATGTATTTGATATCTCCCTTGATTATTGTATAATAACGCTTTGTAATATGTTACAAACATTTTTTTCATGTTTTTCCTTCTTGGCATCCTTTTGTTATATTGAACTTTAATAGTCAATACTTATGAATTTGGCTTTTACACCATGCAGGAAATCCTTCTCTATTGTAAAATCACAAAAATATGCACCCATGCTTTCTTATAGATCTTTGGTGTCTTTGTTACAGAAAAACCGTAGAAGAATCAAGCAAGGCTTAGAGAGATGGAGTTACATTTATTACACGCGGGCCCAGAGGAAAATGTCTCTCAAATTCTGGGTGAAATTACACAGGAAGTTTCCTGTATTTATACTATCTTACCCTCTTTGTCTCCCCAATATGGGGTTTTTCCGGTTCCCTTTGCAAGTTCTTAAAGGGCCCTATGTGCTGGTGCTTTGAGACCTCGACCAAAGGCTTGGCCTGGTGCCAGCACTGATAACTTCATCTGGAGAAGGTTTAATGGCCTCTCTGAAATGGGAGTAGTCTTATTTTCCTTATTATTTAAGCCAGCAAGCATTTACAGAAGCCAGAAATAGCAGGGTTAAAATTTCAAACAGCAGTTTTTATATAAGATGGATGCTTCATCTTCACTTATTATATTTTTAATACTAGGGGCCCAGTGCACAAATTCATGCACCTTGAAAGGAACTGTGGGCCGAGACGCTGCAGTAGGCACAAGGGCAGGTCTCCGCCCATCCTCCATACCTCTATCCGGCCCCTCCCACCGCGGCTCCTGGTCCCCTGTCTGCTGGCAGCCCCACTCCCGCCGCTGCTGCTCCCACGTGCTGATGGCGCTGGCCCTGCTAGCACCTGCTGATGGCATAGAGCGATTGGGGCCAGCGCCATCAGCAGGTGCAAACAGCGGCTGCTGCCTTGATTGCCCCTCAGGCGCAGGGGAGGCAGAGAAGCCCTCAGGGGCAATCAGGGCTGGCACCTGCCACTCGCACCCGCTAATGGCTCCAAGTGATTGGGACCTGCACCGGGCGGGCACCAGCAGTGGGTGCGAATGTGGCTCCAGCACTGGCTGCGGGTGTGAGCGAGGCCGGCACTGGCAGTGGGTGTGAGTGGCGGCTCCGGTGCTGGCAGCAGGTGCAAGCGTTGGGTGGGATAGTGGCACGCAGGAGCAAACCATTTTCAGTAACCACCAGAGCCTCACCCCGATGACAGCAAATGGCGCCCCGCCTTGGTTTGGTGCCCCCGCTAACCTGCTCCACCATTCCGCCATGGCCAACACCCACCATGTTCCACACACGCCCCCTGGTGGTCAGTGCATATCATAGCAACTGGTTGTTCGGTTGTTCTACAGTTTCGGTCTATTTGCATATTAGCCTTTTATTATATAGGATTTTATATGCCTACGGTTTAGTTTTGTTCTAAGGAGTGAGATAGAGATACTACTTTATTTTTCAAGTGACAAATTGACTTTGGGGAAGTTTTAGTGAATATTGAGGCAAGTGAACAGAAGAGGAGAGCATTTTTATTATTATTAACTGTGAAATTAACAAAGACAAGAGTGGAGTCCTTTAACATGCTATAGAAGGAGCTTCACATTGAACTAGAGCCTGGGGCTTTACTTACACTCACTTTTCATTTCAGTGGTGATTTTAAGTGCAGTTCTGGGTCACCACAACTTTCTCACCAACAACAAACTACGAAAGTTTATAATGAAGCTAAAAACGTTTCCTATCACCTAGGGATGTCATGGTCATCGTAATATCATAGTGTAATGCAGTACTAATGTGTTTGTGGTGATGCTGGAGTAAATAAAGCTACTGTGCTGCCAGTCCTATACAAGTATAGCACATACAATTATCACAGTGCATAGTACTTAATAATGATAATAAATGTCTATGTTACTGGTTTAGGCATTTATTATGTATTTCTATACTATATTTTTATTCATTATTTTAGAGTGTATTCTTGAACTTATAAAAAAAAGTTTTCTGTAAAAAAGTATTCTGTGTTATGCCAGCAGCAGCCTCATACAGTTCATGTTTACTGCTTCTTTTGATTACATCATTTTCTCTTGTGCTTGATTTAATCGAGTGTTGTTTTGTACAGTAACATTCTGTATAGGTTTGCAGCCTAGGAGCAATACACCCTACCATACAGGCTAGGTGAATAGTAGACTGTACCATTTAAGTTTGTGAACGTTCACTCTATGTTGGCACAATGACAAATCACTTAATAACACATTACTCAGCATATTCCTGTCATTAAGCGGTGCATGAGTGAACTTAAAATATTTTTCTTTCTTGGTTTCTATGACACATACATTTCTGATTTCTCCCTTACTTCATGATCAGTCCCCATTTCCCTCTTGTATGATCTTAAAGTGCTGCTATTCTTCAGGTTGCATCTTAAACTCTTTTTACCCATCTTACACTTTCTGCATAATTTCACATATGCCTATAGCTTGGGATACAATTTATACTGAAAGCTGAGGAGTAAATATGCTCAAAAAGTAGTTGACTATATAGGCCTGGAGCTGATTAAATGCCTCGTATACATCTTAATCCTATCTATATTCATCACTGAGTTAATTATTCAAGTACTTGGACTATTTTTCTGTTGCCATGTTTGGTCTTTCACCCATTATTTATTCCTATTAATTTGAGAGTACTCTTTGTATATGAGGGACCAGGGTGACCTTCAGTCAATACATATCAGTTCAGCATCTAAAAATGTCTTTTTCCTATATCACTTGTCCAAGTCAGAAGAATGGGTGCCAAATTTATATTACTCTGTCTTCAAATCTTAGATCAGTCACAAATTTCTATTCACTCCATTTTGCCCCTTCGCATCTTGTCAAGGCTCTTTACTGTAAACCCATCGTAGCCTTTCATTTCATTCCACCACAATTTCTTCATGGGATTATTGTCAATCTCCTAATGATCTCTGCTCCTAGCTTTCCCTGCCCCTCTTTATCTCATATATTCCATACATTATGTCACGAATATTATTTTTCATGTGAAGGTATTATTTCATCAACTCTCCAAAAATTTTAGTGAAAATATTCAAATATTTTCATGTCAGACAAACAGGTAAGGAAATCATCATCCCTTTATTTCTGTGAGGGGAAAAAATTCTAAATCCAATTCTACCTGTTCAGCTTGAAGTATCTTTGAAGCATACAAAAGTAGATGCTGAATAGGAACCTGATTATAAGAGTCTGTATCTTAAAAAGGTCAATGAACTGTAGATATAAATTTGGGAATATTCAGTGTATAGCCATGAATGATACATGAGTCTGATGTTATCATATGGCAGGGGGAGATACATTGTATGACCAGATGTGGAGAAAGGCCTAATCCTGAGACCTTAAGAAATACAATGCTTCATGTCTGGATAGAGAAGAAACAGAGCAGGAATGGCAAGAGGGGTACAGAGAGAGACTATGTGGTATTATAAAAACCAGTGGAAGAGAAAATTCAAGAAAGGTCTCATTAGCTCTGAAAATCAACTAAGAATACAAAACAGTGTGCACTGAATGTAGCAACTCGGAGATCATTGGTGACTTTAGCAAGAGCAATTTCAGTGAATTGATGGGGTGGAAGGCAGAGTGAAATGTAATGATGAGGGATGAGTAAAGAATTCAAGAGAGATGTCTATGAAAAAAAAAAAGGATTTTTTGTTTGTTTACTTATTTTAAGATGGCAGAGCCTGGCTGATGTGGCTCAGTGGTTGAACATCAACCCATGAACCAAGAGGTCACCAGTTTGATTCCCAGTCAGAGCACATACCCACGTTGCGGATTTGATCCCCAGTAGGGGACGGGCAAAGGCAGCTGATTGCTGATGATGTTTCTCTTGCATTAGTGTTTCTATCTCTGTTCCTTTCCCTTCCTCTCTGTCTAAAAATCAATAAAAAAGAACATATTTTTTAAAGGATGGCAGAATTTGAACATGTCTGAAAATTTCAGTTCTTTGATGGTTAATTTTTATTATTATAAAAACATAATTAACATCCACCTCACCCAGTGGTTTAAGATGTGAACGAGCCTAGAATCTTATGCATAGCAGACCATCAATAAAAGGAAGATGTTTGTCTGCCTTTCCTCTCCTCCCCTTTTCCCTTCCTCAACTCCACTGGGTCTACCATCCTTTGTAATAATAAAACCCATTGCATTTAGTTACAATAGAAATACTCTTTTGTCTTCTTATTAATCTGCCCTCTCTTGAGTATATCCTGATGCCTCTTTCCTTAAGTGGACACCACATATGTGCAAAATCTTAGCTATTTAATGAAATTGCCCTTTCAGCTCTAAAACTTTGACACTAAAACTGCTGCATTCTTTACAAAATATGTTTCACTGCTCTGTGCACTTTCCAGGTTGGCAATGGTTAACAAGGAAACAGGGAAGGCAAAATTAGGGGTGGGTGGGTGAGCAAAGACAGTGAGGCTACCTTTTGCAAAACAGCACTACCTTTCTGCACAAAGAACTTTTGTTTGGAGCAGGTAATGACTGGCTTAGTCACAGCTTTATTCCTGATCAATATTTTGGAAAGAACACAAGAGATGATGTGCATTACTGTCTAAAATGTAAAAGCAGTGTCTGAACCACTGACCTGGAGAAATTACACTCAGGAGACTTTAGAATTTGGTTACTTTGCAGTTGTGTTGTTACGTTAAGCATTTTTTTTTCTTATAGTATATAGTTGTTCTTTCACGATGGCTCTGTGTCTGTCAGCTGAAAGGAAACTTGTATGGAGTGTACAGTAATCAAAGGGATGAAAGATGAATGGGTGCAGAGCCTTTTTGTTTTTAAGCACCATTAACTCAATGGCATCTACCTGGAATGTCGGTGCACTTTGCTGATTTCATTTTGATAATGCTATAAGCTGGTCTCTGATAATTGCCTTCTGTAATTGGAACAAATTTATGATTATGCTAATTCATTCTCAGCCACCCAGTATATGGAACTGAGCTAATCCATATTTGTCCCATCATTTCCTTGGCAGATCATTACATGATTAGCCTTTCACTGTGGCTGATGGAATTGTTCTTCTGAGCAGATCTGATTTCTCAGATGGTGTGTATATAGTATATGCAAGTGATCTGTGTTTGCATTCTTTATCTAATTATATGACTTCTATGTCAGCATTTTAAACCAGTTTGATATGAACATTTAGAATTTTGAATGTTCTAATCATTAATAAGATGGCTATTGTCTCAGCACCTGAGTATATATTACATGGCAGTAAGGAACGGGGAAATGGAATTGTTCATTCATTTCCCCTCGCCACCACCTTAAAATCCTTATTTACATACCAGAAGTTGCAGGAGGAATACAGAAGCAGTTATGAGGCTCCCTGAAAACCAGCTGTTTATCCAGCTAGAGAGTTCTTCCCATCCCAAAATAATCCCTTAAAACGCATCAGCACATTACACTGTATTTTAGGTCATTCCTTAGGATACCAAGTTTTGGAAGCATCTCCTACAGCTTGCTTCATCAAATATTCAAAAACAGAATTCTTTTTGCCCTAGCAGATGGCAGTGAGCAAAGGTGGAGTTAGCCAGGAGTGAGAGCCCTTGCACTGTGGAAAACATGGCTGAATGGCAAATGGCAGCCGGTGCCCTCCCTTAAAAATCACCTTCTGATTGCATATCTTTTTCCATTCTTATCTCTATGCCTTGTCCATTTAATGCTATCTTTTCTGTCTGATCACCATTCTTGACAATGCTTTACATTAATGCAAACATGTCTCATCCGCACTCATGACAATGTTACATTTTCTGTTAACAGTGGATCCAGGGTGTTCACTGTTCCCATGACCATTTACCTGTCAAAATGAATAAAATATAAATAAATAACAGGAGGCTGCTTCTGACTTTCATAACTGAAGCAGGGAAGTGAAAGGACAACACTGATCTGACAAGAGACACACAATGTCAGAACATAAAGTTCCTTAGAAGTCAGGCCTCTACAGAGATCCTCATGACTGTCATTTCATTCAGCATCAGGAAGTGTGATTCTCTCTGTGATCATTAGGCTTCCATTGCTTGCCTGGTTCTGCTGCTGTGGCTTCCCAATTAAGCTGAATTTCTGCTTCCTTTTGTGATGCATAATCAGATAAGCAAAACTAGATTGAAGAAACTGCTGTGTAGGTGGCTTTAAAACCAATCCACACAGATTGGAAAAAGAAGGAAGACAAAGGGGAAACATGATAGTACTGTTATAAATAACTTGAAGGAAATATTAACAAGGAGAGAGAAGAGGACAGGTGACATCTAATCTCGGAAAGAGGGGAAGAGAGTAATGGCCTAAACTAACATTAGAAGATAATATGCTCCCTTATGAGTAAAGAGATGCCATGCTTATCAGTGGTGAAGTCCCAGTGAAGACATATGCGAGTATGCCAAGTCAAACTGTGGGAAATGGTAAGGAGCCGCCATTTATTTGGTCAACAAGAGACATAAAAAATGGCTTATGTCTTGTGGTAGAAAAATTACTTGAAGACTACCAGGTCAAATTCTACGATTTCTCTAGTATGTTAACTTAGCTCACATAATCTGTAAAATGGGAAGAATAAGATTTTCTTTGCCTACTTATTTTTTGGGAGGTAGCTATTGTGAGGATCAAGTGAGATAATGTATTGAATAGCTATGTGTGCCCTTGTGCATATAGACATGATAACCAGTATCTCTGTGTGTTTCTTTGCCTTTTATTCAAGATCACAAGACAGCTGCTATTTCTTCAGAATCACATTCATGCCTATACAGGTGAACAGCAGAAATGCCTTCCCCTTTTCTCAGGAAAGCACGTGCTTTTCTGTAAGTCACCCAATAGGCTTAGATGCAACTGGCCTCCTTAAATATTTTAAGACTGCTGACTGTGTCAGATTGTAGGGACTACTTGTCCCACTCATTTATTCTCATTAACAAAAGCAAAATGAGACACCAGATAACATTGAGAGGGTTACCATAACTTCTCATGAGCTATATGGGGACAAATATTGTTTAATTTTATTTATTCATTAATTTAGTTATAATTAACACCCATTATTAGCTTCAGGTGTACAACATAATGATTCTATATTTGCATACACTGTGAAATGATCACCTCAATAAGTCTAGTTAACATTTATCACCTTATATAGCTACAAAATATTTTTTCTGATGATAACTTTTAAGATTTACTCTCTTAGTAACTTTCAAAATATGCAATGGGAGTATTGTTAACTTTAATCACCATGGTGTACATTATATCCCCATGACATTTATTATGTACTGGAAGTCTGTATCTTTTGATCCCTTCACCCATTTCTCCCTCCCCACCCCTGTCTGTGGCATCCACCAATCTCTTCTCCATATGTATGAGCATGGGGTTTTCTATGTGTGCTTTTATTTCTAAGATTGCACATATAAGTGAAAATTATTTTGCAAATAACATATGGTCATTGCATCCAAATCTGGCAAACTATGTGGACGACTGAGCACAGTCATGAAGTGACTTAAAGTAAACGAGGCATTTATTGGTTAGATCAGTTTCTTAGCGTGCATGTCTAGAGGCCCACCCATAGTTGCTGTGGAACTCCATCTTTATTCTGCCTTTTCCACTCTGTCCCCACCCTGGTGTCCATGGGTGCCATCTCAGCTTAGCCCTTCACCGGCTAGAATGCATACCGCAGCCTTCTGTTTTCTCACAGAAATCCAATCACACTTGTTTGGTAAGATGGTACCTTTACAAAAAGTTTGAGAAGGTATGTAGGGAGGGAATGACCACATTGTGAACTGCTGTGGCCTTCCAGTATTTCCCTAGATCTACACCACATCCCTCTACTGTAGTCTTGTCTCTACACCAGTTTCATCAGACAAGGTTGTCTTCTTTTAGCAACTACTTTAAAAATGTCTCTACTAGATCATATCTACGCTCAACCATGGGATATAAAGCAAAGAATAATCTCTCTCTCCCTTGGCCCGACCCCTAAAATGCAGTTTGAACCTTTGTTGTATGTGTGTATGTGTGTCCCCCGTCTCTAAATTTGCACATACCTCAATTTGGGCTAGAACATTTATTCCACAGGTGCCAGTGAACATCCTCTGAAGTAGTTGCTATGTAATATATGAGAAGATTTTAAATGTTGTTCATGTTCTTAAGGAGCTTGTCAATGAGTAGTGGAGAAAGTGATCACAGGTAATGAGTAGATGGATTGAGAAGCTTCAAATGTCATAAATCTAAAGTTACATCTATTTTATATTGAGTCTAGCAAATCCTAACTGGAGTACTGGAATTGTGGCATAGAAACACTTGGTAGATAATAACTGGTGCTGATTGGCATTTTTTTGTGGAATATGAAGGGAGAGTTCAAGTTGATACCATCTAGAGTCAAAGGACAAAAGGCTTTGGATCCTCCTATTAAAGTGGCTTTTTCTTTCTAGTCTAATATTTTCTCCCCCATTTATAAATGGTTAATAACACCAGTCACCTCATTCTTTTACAGAATATTAAAACTAAGAACAGGAACTTGGGAATTCTGACTTACTATCTGATGGAAATAAATATTTAGGTGTAAGGTTTATGTATGTGTATAAATGTCTCTGGCAAAGGAGAGAAGAGGTAAAATATCAGGACTCATGCAGACATTTTCAAATGTAACTCAGATCTCAGGCAAAATACTCTACCACTATTTCAAAGATGGTTCCCTCCCCCATCCAATTACATCACACTGCCTATTGTTGAGAAAAATCTATAGACTGGTCAATTACGTACCTTCTGTCCCCAGCTAACCAGAATAATGGATCAGCAACTGATCATGCTGTCTGGCATGATGGTTTGCTTTTTCCAGATTTGTTTATAAACTGGTAAAATCTACAAATTGCAGACCAGCTGCACGTGGCACTATGTTCATGAATGTGGACATCCTGCAAAACCATCAGCTCATTATCTCTAAGTAACTAGTTTCTGTACATGCGTCTAACTTGGATTATCCATGTAAACTAAATAAATAGAAACCAGATGAAGACATGTTTCTCCGAGGGATGCATGTTTCCAACAACCTTCAGAATGTTAGGCCTCTCTGTCAAAAAGATGACCTGTTTGCCTGAGGTCATTTGGATCAATTATACAAATGTTCCTTAGTCTGGAAGTGATCAATGTATTGATCCCATAATGCTAATTTGAAAATTTGTATTGCTTTTGTTAAGAGTTTAGGATTTTTCTTGTTGACAACTTCTTGTGAAATAATTTCTGAACTCAGTACAGATGCCGTTATGTTACATAAAGAATACTGTACATAAGTTCAAAAGGTCTTTGATGCTTGCCAGTCACTTCTATGAGGAAGCCTTGAGAGGGGGTTATGAGACATGAACAGTAATATGCTAGGGTGATGGGGGAATTCCTATCTAATGAAAAGGAATTAACTTTAGAGACGACACTGAGCTCCTTTTTGTGAAACAGTCACTAGGAGCCAGAAAGCTGGTGTGTGGAAAAGAGAAAGTAAATTTACTTCTGGTTCATGGATATGCTATGTTTGGCCCTTACAATATATTTTGTAATATATGATCTATCATGTTAGAATCAAGAAATATTACATTAAAATATGCACCATTGGTTTCTTGTGAAAGACGGAAGGTCCAGTTACACTGGCAACCCTAGTCTGACCTGCCTGGTGGCTACACATTTGCACAGGTTCTGTGATCTTCATTTTGTCACAGTTGCCACCACTTCCCATACACAGTGACGCCAAATAGTCCATAAATTTGAAGACCATTTTGAAACATGAAAAGCAAAAGAGATTTTAAACAAAATGAGCTCATTGTCAGGTTTCATGACACTACCATTTTTAAAAAAATACTCTTGTCTCTATCTAAACTGGGAAAACAAAAGTAGAAACAAAGCGATAACATTTTTTAAGAAAAATGAGAGTGAGTTCATTTCTTTGTGGAAATGAAGAATGGGCCCTTGTCATTAATATGCAAGTGATGCACATGGATGTCTCACACACAGGGCCACTGCGGTGATTTATGTTACTTCCCTGGCCCCCAGGACCGTTTGAGTTTGGAATGGCTGGTGTAGGGAATGCTTTTTCGTATCTTATTTATTAAACTATTCTACATTAGGAGCACTTAGCTCATCAAAAATGTCTTAAAATTTCGCTAAGTGACAAAAGCATAAATCCCCAAAGCAATCTGTCACTTTTATTAGCCCAGAAAATACCAAACTGATTTCCTCATAAAGATCCTGCCATCAGTTAAATGGATAAACTATTAGGTTATGAATAAAAATAGCCCCACAATTATGCGTCTACTAATGTGCTGATTGTTTATAGACATAATAGGATTGATGGACCTCAGCCATGACAGCATAAACACCACGGGTACCAGAATGTGTATATCTATGACACCTCATTCATCCTATATCGATGCTTTTCAAACTATGATTTGGGAGACCCAACAGCAGGTCATTGTATATGTCCACAGTACATGCAGGTGGGTAGGGGGATAGAGTGGATGACAGGGACAAAGTATATGATGGCAAAAGATGTGCACTGGACATCTCTGCAGGGTATGGTTGACGTAGAAGGGGAAAGATGTGAATGATCTCCCCTGGAATTGTGCAAACTTGGTCTTGGCTATGGTCAATCTTATACAGCTTAGGGCCCCTCACTTCTGCACCAGTCAGAAGATCTTTCCTTGTTAATCTGTTTTTAATTTTGAGCTTCAGATAAACTAATTCAAGGAAACATTTTATGGCAAAATATAAATTTGAAAACTACTGTACTACATGAGACTAAAAGAGTTACTTCTAAGATAAAGTGATTGTTTTCAGATCACTAAATAGCTTTTCTTTGAAGGTGCCACAGTTAACCAACAGGAAGAAAAGAAATTACCCTAATTTTCTCTGAAGACTTCTGTGACCATATATTCCTCCAAATATTTTTCAATTTTTAAAGTAAATATATATATATATATATAATTTTGTTGTTTTATAAATTTATAACAGTAATCATACAATTGTGCATTTTGACTGTCATGAATTATGAGCATTTTCTGTGTTTTCACTAGTTGAAATCATGATTTTTAATGCCTATATAATACTAAATCATATTGTTGAAACACAATTTATTTAAACAAAGCTCTATTTGGCATGCATGTAGCTTTGGCATAATTTTTCCTTTTTCTTTCTTTTTACCAAAAAATAACTTATTGTGGTTAAGGTTTTGTTTATAGCCCTAATACCTTTTTTCAGTAGCTTCCTGGGATCATAATTATAAGAACAAAAGGCATTACTATCTTTAAGACTAGCTGATGGAGATAAATTAAAGCAGGATGGGGAAGTGAAGGGAACTTGCTATATATATATATTCTAGAGGCTTAATGCACGAAATTCGTGCATGGGTAGGGTCCCTAGGCCTGGCCGGCTATTAGGGCCGATCTGTGGGGCAACTGGTGGGGTGATGGGGGGCGGGGGGCGGGGGCGGGCCCACGCTGGTACCTGCCTTGGCCGGCCTGGCGCCACCCACTCGCTGGCTGGCCCTGCAGCCCCCCACCGCTGCCACGGGTCACCTCCCTCTGCGGGGTGACCGGCAGTGTGATGGGGGGCTCCTGCTGGCACCCGCCTGGTGCCTGCAGGCTGGGGACAGCTCCTGCATTGAGCGTCTGCCCCCTAGTGGTCAGTGAGCATCATAGCGGCCTGTCATTTCACCGTTCGGTCAATTTTCATATTAGGCTCTTATATAGGGTGTGTGTGTGTGTGTGTGTGTGTGTGTGTGTGTTTTGTTAATCTTCATCTACCAGTATATACACACACACAGACATATGCATATAGTGGTTTTTAAACTATTCAGATTTTCCTCAGATCATCACAGCATTAACCTCTTACTTATCCAATTTGTGGCAAATGTTTTCTTAGTTTGTTGGCCACTTCATTGTGTATATGATTTAAATTTTCAATTTGAAGCCAAACCTCTACTTGATGATTAAGGCTTTAATAGACTCTGGGTCAAGTTTTTGTTTTTTGTGGGTTTTATTTTCAATCACAGTTTACATTCAATTATCATCTTTTCTTCTTAGTTCCAGGTGTACAGCACAGTGGTAGACAATCGTGTACAAGATCTGGTCAGGAAAGCTTTCTTCAATTTCCAGGTGCTGGGACTTCCTTTGGCTTCGTCTCCAGGGACACTGCCCGCAGGGTTTTTTCTGGCTAGTTAACTCACTAGGAATAATTTACTTATGGGCCAGGGCTGACTTTCCTGACTTCCTCACCAGCTGTTTGAGGGGAAGCGTGGAAAACGATGACTGAGGTGGGGGCACAAGGGAACAGCTTTCTAAGTGCTACAAATCTCAGGAGTAGGGAATTAATCAGAAAACCAGGCAATTTATGCTCTGAATTTCAGAGTCAGGAAGAGTGTGGGGTGGGACAAAGCTTCCAGACCTACTTTAGTAGGCAGATCTGTTCTTTCAAAACTCCAATCCTATTGGCTTTAAGTGTGTGTTTCATCCCAAATATTGGTGACAGTGTTAATCCCAGCTTTTATTTTCTTGGGTTGATGTGCATTTAAATGTTAATTTTCATCGTACCCATAAAATATAAAATTCATGAAAGAATAAACTATCTGGTTAGTGGGGAATGGAGGACATTTGTCACAGACTGGTGGCCAGATGTGACATAAACTTGGTTGCACTGTCCTGCTTCGCTTGCTAGAGCAGTGCTTCTGGGCTGTGGGTCATTAGCCAGTGCCACACCTCCAGGCTGGACGGTGGGGTGGGTAGTCAGCTTGCTTCTTTACTTCATGGCCCAGTATCACATTGGTTTTTCAGCTCATCTCCATGTTTTTAAGCAGTTCTCAGACTTCTTCTTTTGTCTATTTGCTATCATTTTCTTTTCTAATATTGACTTTTTCTAGGGAGGATTTGAGATGGTGATGATTTAGGTTACTCTAAACTCTCATTTACATGTTGGCACTTGAGATAAATATCATTAAAGGTTTTCTTCTGATAATTCCTTCTTATAGAGATTAGCATATCTTGATTACATCAAATTGTTATATAACAGATGCCACTTGTTTATTGGTAATAAATTAGAATTCTCAAGCTTTAAACATGAAATGAGGCATCTTCTTCTAAAAGCAACTCTCAATGATCTGTGCTAATGGTGGGCAGAATGATGAAAAGTGCCCTGCTGCGTATGTTTCTGTGTGATGGCTCTGGTGTAGCCACTGCCCTTGCTTTCAGTGCTACGTAATGACTGTGTGCAGCATATGCTGATAACTAGAGCTAAGCAGTTACTGCCAAGCAAGAGATGTGTACAGTGCTACCAAGATGGTGTGAACAGTGGAGAGGTTGTTCAGATGTGGAAGCACAGGACAAAATGAGGAAGGAGAGATGTTAGTTCAGGGGAGGACTGGCCTGCTCGGTGAAGTAGGGGAGGTATAATAGTGTACCCCAACTGGGGGGAGGATGAGGATTTAGGGAGCAGAAGGTTCCATCTGTGTCTTCTTCAGGTGTTCAAGGTAAAGAGAAGTTTGGACCAAGGATAGGATTAGGGTGGAATTGGAAGAAGGAAATAGGTCAGAAAAAGCAAATCCGAGATGGGACTAGCCTACGCTCAGAGGATGTGGGAAGTGAGCTTCCCCAGAAGCAAGGATGGACCTTAAATGTGGTAGATGTCTAACCCCATCTAAATAGCCACTGAATCAATGACGGAATGGCATGATCACCAAAGAAACCTATACCCCAAACTAGGGAACACTGAAACTTGAATTTATGTGCCTATGATTGCCCAAATATATATGACAGTGGCCTTTACACATTTTCACCCCTTTATTAAAATTTGTTTAAATTGAAACGTACTGACTTGAAACTTGTCTGACAACATAATATTCTCTCAGCACAAAGTACATGTGCTGCACTCTGAGCTCCATTATGCACCAGTATTGAAACATCATCATAGTCATCAGAATTCTAATAAAATGAAATATAATGAAATGACCTAATTGCAGTCACCTCTTTTCTCTCTTCCACTGCGTTTTTAGAAAATGGGTCAAAGTCAATAGGAGGCAGTCCTTTTCCTGCCTCCAGTTTATTAACTTCAGTATTCATTTCCTGAATATACCAAATTTCCTAATTAAAAGGGATGGCATATTGAATAAAGAGGGGGGAAAAATCATTGCTATAGGTCTCTTATCCGCACATCAAAATTGCTCACCTTCCAATTCAAAAAAAAAAAAAAGTGCTTTGTGTTTTTTTTAAAAATGACTTGTAAAGTTAACATTCTTCTTATAGGTGGAATGGCTGAAAAATGAGGAGCCCATTGACTCCGAACAAGATGAGAACATTGACACCAGGGCTGACCATAACCTGATCATCAGGCAGGCGCGGCTCTCAGACTCCGGGAATTACACCTGCATGGCAGCCAACATCGTGGCCAAGAGGAGGAGCCTGTCTGCCACGGTGGTAGTTTATGGTAAGACCAGCCCAAAGGCCAGGAATGGAGTACAGAAAGCAGAGAGGTAGAGGGATGTGTGTTTTATTGCAATTTAACTTTCAGAGCTCAAAGGTCTTAGGGGGCCATCCACCACTGTGTTCTCTCCTGCCTCTCCCATTTGGCAGGTGGGAACACATTTGTATGGCTATTAATGTTTGCTGCTTCATCCAACATTGGACTTCCATGAGGTAGGCAGTGATATTTCCAATCACTCTTGATCAGAAAATAATTTTAGATGTTGCTTATTTTCTTCCATTGTGTTTGTATTGGAAAAGAATTGAGGTGGGCAACTTCTGCTCCCCTCCCCCATCCTCCCCAGACCTGCTTGTGGGAAGTTTTTCTCCTGGCATACAAAATCCACCATAAACAAACATCACTATTTGCTGAATATCTCAGGTATTGTATAAAAGAAATACCCAGCTATTTAAGTAAAGGCATTCCTTTCTACAATAGAAGAGCCCTGGGATTTATTTTTTGAGGCATTTAAAGTAATAGAAATTCAGATGCTGATATTTTCTTCTTATGCTCTGGATTTTCAAGTGCTTTAGAGATATGGTAATGAGTTCTTTCTATTTTTCATAATTTTTCAGCAAAGAAAATGATCTGTGTGTCCCTCCTTATATCAGAGGAATAGGCTGAGGGGCACCGATGAGGTTAAGCCTAGTCGCTCACCTCATGATGGAGCAGCCAGTGTGTGTCTGCAGGGTCTCTTGGTCCCTGGATGCCTAACTCACAACACCTGGCTCAGTGGCTTGCACATAGTAGGCAATCAGTAAAAACCTTTCTCCTTTTTTTTCTCCCCTCCCCATTTTCTCTCTCAGTGAATGGAGGCTGGTCTTCCTGGACAGAGTGGTCAGCCTGCAATGTTCGCTGTGGTAGAGGATGGCAGAAACGTTCCCGGACCTGTACCAACCCAGCTCCTCTCAATGGTGGGGCCTTTTGTGAGGGAATGTCAGTGCAGAAAATTACCTGCACTTCTCTTTGTCCTGGTGAGATATACAGACTCCTCCCTTTCCCCTTTTGATCCACCAACACTAGTAAGCTGGTGTGAAGCATTCAACATATCACCCTCTTTCTCAAAGTGACCCTCTCCCAAGTTCTTATAGAGCCTTTGTCCAAAGTGCTGATGTAGAACTCAATGTAATAGCAAGAACATGGGTGAAATACCTCTGTTTGGGGGCATATGTAGTTTGTAATACTCAAATGACCCTGAACACTCACCATCAATAAGCCAAATGCTTTGAAGTATTTTTATACCTCCCGTGTTTGATTGGACTAAGCCATGCCCTTCTCTCCCTGGGTTCTCCCATTCTGTGGCATTAATTTTTATAATAGCTAGCAGAAATTAAGTTGTCTGTGAACACAAAACAGGTACCAAAAATGTGACTCTTTATTATCAGTTGCCAATCCACCAAGCTTACCAGTTTTAGCTCTGTATTTATATACAATACAGCTGGCAGAGATTGTACAGCATCACAGCAGTTTATTCTACATTTGATCTATGCTTGCCTTCCTTTCTGAATAGAGATAGACTACACTTGCCAAATATGGCTTTTATAAGTTATTTTGTTCATCTCTTACTGGCTCTAACCCAATTTATACAATGAGAAATAGATGAGATGGAAGATGACTTTCTTTATGGAAAACATATCCTCCCACTGAGAAATAAATTGATCCTGGGTCTCATATGCATTATGAAACATTAACTCCAAGAACACTGGACTAGAGCCTCTTGACTAAAATTTCAAATCTAGTTCCACTCAAAGCTAAGGTGAGGCTCTCACCAGCAGTGTATTCTTGGAGTTTCATTTTGCATTTATTGAGTGCTTACTATGTGCAAGATACTTTTACACACGTAATCTTATTGAACTCTGTGTTGTGAGTTTTATTACCCCCAGTTGACAGAAATAGGCTAAGTGACTTTCTCAGGGTTGCTCAGCCAATAAACTGGCAGTCAAGGACTCAGACATTCTGTCTTACATTCAGTATTTTGTGTTACCCTATTCCTAATTGCTCTTGATTAAAAACTGCAAATTCATAACCCACATAAACATGGTTGGAGGATTCCTAGGAGGTAATGGGACAATTGCCTCAAACAGCTGCCATGATCTCGAGGGTTGATTTTTAGTAGAATTCAGTTTGTTCAGTTCTGCATATAGCAGCAATTTATGACCCAAGAAATTCTATTTATATAAATCTTGGTATCTTGGTGTTTGACTGACCTGTTTTAGTTTAATACTATCAATATGGATTTATTGTTTAGGGGGTTTTAGGGCTTAAAGATAGTTCATTCTGCTCTCTGTTCTAAACTGTCAACACCCAAGGCAGTGGTGACTACCACTGGTTACTGCACACTGTTTATCTGTCCATCTAAGCTGCACTTGAGCGTGAAAGACTGGGGAAGAATGGATAATGACATTGTTAGCCAACCCAAGGGCACTGGTAATGCGAATGCTCTGCTCGCCTAAATTCAGTAATTGGTCTCATCCTGAAAGAGCTAGAGAATTACACCACTGCTTTTGCTAGTCTATCTCTTTAGGAAAGAAACCATGGAGAGAAGATAAATGAATATGTTATTTTGTTTTTTGTTGTGGTGGTTATTGCTTTAAAATTCAGCTCTAAGAACAGCAATCCTGGGGTGAGTCTCCTGACCGCTGCCTGATTCATTCTAATGATGGTTCCTTTGGTTTCTCTTTGAAGTGGACGGGAGCTGGGAAGTGTGGAGCGAATGGTCAGTCTGCAGCCCAGAGTGTGAGCATCTTCGGATCCGGGAGTGCACAGCACCACCCCCAAGGAATGGGGGCAAATTCTGTGAAGGGCTAAGCCAGGAATCTGAAAACTGCACAGATGGTCTCTGCATTCTAGGTAACACCTTCTGTTTAGCATCTTCGGTGTTTGTCCATAATATGAAAAGAAACGTCATAATTATTGTGTTAAATATGTTAGCAGAAAGCAAAATCTCCAAGAGCAAAAATAAAATGAGTGAAAAGTGTAGAAAAGAAGACATACATTTTTAGTAAAGCTGGGGTGACTTTGAATATTTTATCATTGTCAGTTTTATAAATGTGTATACTTAGTATTGATTTAACTAGACAAGGTTTTAGAAGAAATGATGTAAGAAGACATTTTAGACTTTTTAGCTTAGCAATTCTTTTCTTTTAGTAGCCTGCATCTTAAGTTTGGTGAAATTCTGATCACTATGTCTATATTTCTCCCAAGAATTATATAGCACTATAAAGCACTTAATCATCTTCAGAGACCATGGTTTTGTGGCGAGGGATGTGTTGTGACTGTTATCTTACAAGTGGGGGCTGGGATTTATGACACCTGAGGAGGTGGGTGGCTTTGTATCAAATTGGTCTGGCAGAGCAAGAAATGGAATGTGCATTTCAAAACTCCCAAGCCTTTATTCCTGAGATTACATTCTTCCATCTCCAAGTGACTCTGCCTGAGCATGGGAGGATCAAATAGTCACAGAGAGACGGGTTTTCATCTGGCGCTGTCCCTCACTACCTTTGTGACCCTGGATAAGTTGCTTATGCCTCTGACTCTAAGTACCCCCAATGGTACCCAGTTTTGGTTATTGTGAAGACTAAGTGACAAAAGAATACACTTGATATTTCATGGCACAGAGTAGGTGCTCAGTAAAGATGAACCCATTCTCCATCTGCCCACTCATTGAGCTAAGGTGTACTGATTTTGCTTAGGTCCTTAAGGAACAAGAGATTCAGGGCATTGAACTAGGAAAATACACAGGAAAAAATAACATAGCTCAATACCAGTGTGTCACTTTTTATTTGGGAAGATGGCAGGATGAAGAAAATATCTATTCTAAGTTGGTTTTATTTTTCTAAATCAATACAACTGGGTACCCTTGAAAACAAGCATATTCAAACATAACTTATATTTTTTAAAAAAGAAGTCTATATGTTTAATACATTGGTTAAAATGATTAATATGTTTTTAAATGAGCAACGATGGTATTTTTTTTGGTGGTTTTTTTGTTTGTTTGTTTGTTTGCTATTACAAGTATCGAGTACCTGCATATGTCAGATACAGTACACAGAACTGTCATAGAATGCAACCTAGCCCCCAGTCTCAGTGATGAAAGGTCCCTGCACTCTAATGAATATATTCCAATCATTTGTCTTCCTCAAAATGCCTTTGCCCTTCCAAAACGTAAGGAAACTTAACACAAACTCAGTAGCAAGAGGTTTAAGGAAATATGTTTCTGTCTACTCTTGACTGTTACCAGATTTTTCTGAAATATACCTTGGAAGTATGACTATTTTTTTAAACATGTAGCCATATTTGAATTGATAGTTAGAACAATTAGAACTGTGACACTCATAAGTCTTCTAAAGAGGCGCTGATAATATAACTATTTGGTTATCAACTGAATTTTAGATAATCATAGTCATAACTTTCCCATCAACCACCAGTAAGGTCTGCACTAGAGGATATCAGGCCTAAACCTTACTTGACTAATACTTAATCCAGTTACCATTGAAGATGGATAATGGTTAGCCCTTTAGGTAAGAAAGAATTGTTATCAAGTTCAGTGATTAAGAGTTGTTTAGCCCTGAAATGAATTACCAGCACTGAGAGGGTATTGGACAGTCTAGATAGATCAGTGATGGCGAACCTATGACATGCGTGTCAGAGGTGACATGCGAACTCATTTTTTTGGTTGATTTTTCTTTGTTAAATGGCATTTAAGTATATAAAATAAATATCAAAAATATAAGTCTTTGTTTTACTATGGTTGCAAATATAAAAAAAAAATTCTATGTGGGACATGGCACCAGAGTTAAGTTAGGGTTTTTCAAAATGCTGACATGCTGAGCTCAAAAGGTTTGCCATCACTGGTCTAGATCCCAACTCTAAAATTTGAGATGTCGTGTTTGTCAGGGTTCTCCAGAGAGAACCAATGAGATATACAGATAGATAGATAAATGAGATTTATTATAAGGAATAAGCTCAGGTGATAATGGAATTTGGCAAGTCCCAGATCTGCGGAGCCAATGTCCCAGTTCACATACTGGCAGGCAGAATTCTCACTTGAGAAGGATCAAGCTTTAGACAGACTGGGTGAGGCCCTGGGAAGCAATTATAGAGAGCAATCTGCTTTTCTTAGTCTGTGGATCTAAATGTTGGTTTCATCTGAAAAGACCCAGATAATGTTCAGCCAATTACCTGGGCACCTGATGGCCAGTCAAGCTGACACATAAAATTAACCATCACAGATGCATATGGACTTGTGAAGTTCCAAAGTTTAGTTCCTTCCTTTGAGCCAGAAATGGCCATAGTTCAGACAGTGGCTTTTCCTGTGGGCATTGACCAGGTATGGTTTTAGTCATGTGTGTGGTTTAATGGGTATTTCATTCCCATTACCCATAGTGGAAATAATATAACTAGGAAGACAATGAGGTTTGAAATATGTTCAGCATTGAAGGTGTGAGTATAGAATGCTATGTGAGCCTTTTTTTTCTATTCAGTTTACTCATGCCTGCATTCCCTTTTCTGCTTAAGCATGTTTTCTCTAGCATCTTTTGTCTGTAGTGTGCATATTTGTAACTCTGTCAGATGTGATCAAGAATATTGATGGCTACAAGGAGTTATAAATTGATTAAATATATTTATGTATCATTGAGAAAGGGGTATGTTTGTGAATCCAACACCAGGATATATTCTGTCCTTTCAGACAGAGTGGCTACCACTATCAACAAAAATGGATAACAGATTACTATCTCTGCAGGAAGCAATGAACAGCATTCTAGTTAAAAGATGCCAATACCCCTGTGCACATCTTGCTGGCACTCTGCTCCAATGGTCTTGGTGAAACTAGCTGTGCTCTCAGGATAGAGATTCAGTGAAGGCTGAGTTTGATTAAAATAGCATTTGCCAACAACTTTATGGAGCATTAGTTTTGAGAAGGATCTAGGTCATGTTACAATTTGGGAATTTTCTTCATCCTCATCCTATATGTTTTCATCTATGCCAAAAAGACCCTAAAGCAGTTCCTCAACTTCTCTTAGAAGACCTATAATTCTTTGATTTTTATTTAGCTTTCAACAAAGCATCTGGGTTGCCTTTGTGGTCCCTGAGGGTAGTGTTTCTCCAAGAGATGGACCTGCTAGCTCTGAATGATTACTTTAATATTTGGGTGTGATTGTTGCATGGCCAGTTGTGACTGGAGCACAAAAACTTTAGTGTGAATCTGTCACAGATGGCCACACCTCAGTGCTCTCATCAAGAAATTACATGCCCCGCCCTAGCTGGTTTGGCTCAGTGGACAGAGTGTCTGCCTGTGGACTGGAGGGTGGAGGGTCCTGGGTTTGAGTCCAGTCAAGGGCACATGTCTTCATTGTGAGCTTGATCCTCAGTGGGAGGTGGGTTGGAGGCAGCCGATCGATGATTCTCTCTCATCATTGATGTTTCTATATCTCCCTCTCCCTTCCTCTCTGCTTAATCAATTGCTTAATCAATAAAAATATATTTAGAAAAAAGAAATTACATGCCCCAAGATTGGTGATAGTAAGATTATTTGCCAATAGCAGTTGGTGAAGGATCCAAATTGAAACCATAAGCTAATCCTCTGATGCCTTTCTTTCCAGAAAGATAATTATGTGACATATTGTTGAGAAATAAGAACGTGTGTGGATCCCTGTTTTCTAACCTTAAACACTAGAGTCAGGTAGTTTTTTGACCATGTCTTTTCTGCTTGCTGAATTTAGCTTCATCTATGCTCTGAGGAGTACAACCAGAGGTAAATGACATATGCATGCCTCACTGACAGGAACAGAAGGGTGAAAATGGCAGGGTATTTAGCTTGATCCTAAGAAATAAGAAAAGCCTGCTCCCTCTTTCTTTACTCCAGCAGATAGAAAACTAAGGGCTTTGACTTGAGAAGATTAAATAGACCTGCTTCAGAGGGGATTAGTGCCTTGAGGTGTAGTAAGACTGAAGCCAGAGAAATGCCACAGGGGCCTGAAAGAGAGAGGAAATCTTCAAGGCTGAGCTACCTGATAGTTAATCCATCCTTCTGGTCAGGATGTAAGATAGGTCAGTTCAACATTGATAGCTCAGAAATGGAAATATCAGTTAAACTGTGGTTTGTTTTCATTTCTGATGGATACATTGATAAGAAAAGTTTGAATTGACAGTTTGGTAACCACATCAAGGACAAAGACAATAGCAGGTTCGATTAAACAACCCCAAGCTTACATTTAATAATCTAACAACATTATCTATTGAATGATCTACTTAAATGACCTAAAAGAAGCACCTGAAAAGGTGAGCCTGTAATTACATCAAAATAAAGGTCATCTTGGTAAGCATTTTCTCTTAGGCTATTCTCAATGTCATTGTCATCTTTACAGTAATTACCCAAGTCCCTTCTCTATCTTTCCTAGGACACCATTCTGGAGTTAGCTCAGTGCATCTGAAACAAGTTTTACATTTTGTTAATGGTTTATGGAATGCCTATTTTGTATATAGGATTATAATGGATAGGTGTCCTTTTACCTTAACAAAACCCATCATTTCCTTTCTTTAGGCAAAAAGTCATGAATCATACTTGACTCATTCTTAAAATTTTTGTTGGATAAGTTCATATTTCAGAACCAGCTGCACTGCACAATTCCTTAATTATAGCGTAAACTTTATATAGCAAAGAAATGAAAATGGCGTAGCAAGATACAATCCATTCTTAAATTGTCATGAATTTTCCAGCTGCTTGCTAATTCTCCCAGGTAGTTTTAATATTAAAAACCCATTTTCATTCCATTTACTGTACATAGTAGGTGCTCCTTTTTATAATAGCTGCTTTCTACATAACAAACAACTGATTAATTCAGAGTTGCCTTCATGTATACTGCATAGCAAATGTGAATACAGTATTGCAAATCCACAAGAGTAAATAAGAGGGTAGGTTTGGGAACATATGGTATCATTAGCTGCTTAGCAACAATCTCTCCCCCATGCCCCAATGAACACTTTACCATTATGGGACGCAATAAGAAGACCAGTGACTAACAAGCTTTAAAGAGACAGAGTAGAATGGCTCACGACTAAAGTTTCCATTGTGCTTAATTAAAAAAGAAAATAAAGCAGAGAGAGCTCCATACTCATGTGTCCTAGTGAAAGCATTTTTTTAAAAAAACTCTATATGGCTAAATGTTTCATTTTTGTGCTTAAATTCAAATGCCATGAGTAGAACTGAGCATAAAGAGAATGAAGATAAACCATATATGACAAATTATCATAAAATGTCTCCCCCTTTGTTATCCACCCACTGTAGACTTTTCTACTTTTATGCCTTGTTAATAAAAAGATAGCCTTCCGGTCAAGATGGCAGAGTAGGTAAATGCAGTGCTGGCCTCCTCCATGATCACATCATCATCACAACTAAATTATAGAACCATGCTCATTGAGAACCACCTGAAGACTAGCTGAACAGAACTTTTTAAGGATGTAAAGAAGAAACCACAAAAGACTGGTAGGAGGGGTGGAGATGCGAAAAAGACAGGTCTCACACCCACAGTATGCTCATTAGGATTAAGGAGGGGTATCATAGCTGTGAAGCTTTCCTTGAGGAGCAAGGGATCTAAAACAGTTAAGATATCTTTTTTTATCCAGGAAATTTCCCCCTATCACCATCTTTATTTTCTCATAGACCTGTGCTACATGTACATAGTCATGACAGAGTAACCAAGGTAAGAATTTTTTTTTCAGCCAATAGAAATCAAGGCAATTAGTTTGCCCACATCTCTCTTCTATCCACTTTTTTATATTCCTATACACTTTACTTCCCAACATATATCAATATGTACTTTTTTATACTCGGCTTACATTATTTTGGTGGAATTGGACAGGAAGTGCTATGTCTTGCTTCAGAAACATGATCTCTGGCAGTTTCTCTCAGGCACATCCTGTTCACTTTATCGACTTTAGGAGAAGAATTGAAATAAAACACCTCCACTGTAAATAGGAAGGACTTTAAAATTAAATTTGGGCATCTGGAGAGCAGAAGCAGGATCACATTACTTAAAGTGGAAAAAGACAAAAACAAAGCAAACTGAAAGAAAAATCCAAGGAAACTAAAGAGACAAATAAGAACCAATCCCCATGATAATGTAAACTGGATACAGAAAACCTATTAGAAAACTTAAAAACATTTCTTAAGGAAATGAAATTTTAGCCATTCAGCCAGAAAGTTCGTGGAAATGCAAATCATTACAGCAAAAGTAAAAATATTTTGTAGATAATATATGCCTAAGAAGCACAGGGAAGGCAGTTCAGAACTAGGCATTGTTAGACGACACAGAGGTTGAGATTCCATGAGGCTGACCCAGGATGGATCTGCATTGATTTGGCATTCAGAGCAAAGGGTGAATAGCCTTCTACTGCCCTCTATGATTCTGTTTATACTGGTTATCCTGTTTGCAAATTAGGGATAGACATGAACCTAGAATTGCAAGAAATAAATGAGCTGGGCCTACGGGATTCAACATTAATCCTGTTTAGAAAAAAAACAGGTTGAAAACTCAGGAGTTTGGGGGTCAGATTTCTTGAGTTTGAATTTTGATTACAACACTATGAGCAAGTTTCTTAAGCCTTAATTTACTTATCTATAAAATGAATGTTATAATAGTGCCTCATAGAAAGGATTTGTTTTGTTTTTAGGAGGAAATAGGCAAATCTATGCAAAGCATTTTGCATCCATAGTAAAAACAATAACTATTGTGTGTGTGTGTGTTCTAGTAAAGGGATTCCTGTTTCAGAAAAAGTTATGTTTTTCATGACCTACAAAGGTACTGACAGTGACACTATAGATATTTAGTTCAAACATTTCCTAGTACATCTATTAACATAAGTGTATTTGTCATTAAAATATATTGTATGTTCACCATTTTATCCTCTTCTACCTTTTTTGCTTAATTTCTCCACCTTTTTTACTGAGCCCCCCATCAGTCCTCCCTTCTTACAGCTGCCAGTCTGTTGCTATGAATTTGTTTCTATTTTGTTTGTTAGTTTAACTTGTACATTTGATTCCACATTAGATTCCACATGTATGTGGAATCATATGGTACTTGTCTTTGTATGACTGGCTCATTTCACTTAATATAATACTCTCCAGGTCCAAAAATCTACTGATGGGTACTTGGGTTACTTCAAAATCTTGATTATTGTAAATAATGCTGCAATGAAACAGGGATACATATATTTTTTGAATCAGTGTTTTGGGTTTCTTCAGATATATTCCCAGAAATGGAATTACACAAAAGGAGGGCATAGTTAAAAGAATAAAATGGCAACAAATATGTACCAATAATAATCACTTTAAATGCAACTGGCTTAAATGCACCAATCAAAAGACATAGGGTAGCTGAATGGATAAGAAAATAAGACCCATGTATATGCTGTCCACAAGAGACCCACTTCAGAATTAAAGATATACAGACTAAAAGTAAAGGGAGGATGGAAAAAGATATTTCATGAGAATGGAAATAAATTCAAAAAGTTGGGGTAGCAATACTTATATTCGACAAAATAGACTTTAAAACAAATGTTAACGGAGTTAGAGACAAAGAAGGACACTACATAATGATAAAGAGATCAATCCAAAATGAGGATATAACCCTTGCAAACATTTTTGCACCGAACATAGAAGCCCCTAAATATATCAAGCAAATCTTGATGGACATAAAGGCAGAGATTGACAGTAATATAGTCACAGGAGGGGATTTTAACACCCCATTGATATCAGTGAATACATTTTCCAGACAGTAAATCAACAGTGTAACAGCTGCCTTAACTGACACACTAGATCAGATGGATTCAATTGATATCATCAGAGCATTTCACCCCAAAACAGCATAATATACATTCTTTTCAAGTGTACCTGGAACATTTTCTAGTATAGACCACATATTAGGACACAAAACAATATTCAATATGTTTAAGAAAAATGAAATCATATCAAGCTTTTTCTCTGACCATAATGGTATGAAAACTAGAAATCAAGAAAAAGAATGAAAAACACAGAGGGGCTAAATAACATTCAATGAATGGAACGAGATCAAGGAAGAAATCAAAACAGACATCAAGACATATGAAAATGAAAACAATGACCCCAAATCTATGGACACAGCCAAAGAAGTTCTAAGAGGGAAAGTTATAGCAATAACTTTAAAGGTCTGCATTAAAACAAAACAAAACCCTCAAATAAACAACCTAACCTTACATCTAAAGGAATGAGAGTGAGAAAAGTCCAAAGCAAATAGAAGGAAGGGAAAGGAAGAGAAATATAAAGATCGGGGCGGGGGGGGGGGGGGGGGGCGGGGGAAATGGGACAAAGTAGTCTAAAAAAAATTAAAAAATAGAAAAGTTTAATGAAACAAAGAGGCAATATTTTGAAATGATAAACAAAATTGATAAAACTATAGCAAGACTCATCAAGGGGGAAAAAAAGGAGGGCCCAAATAAAATCTGAAATGAAAGAGAAGTGACAACTGACACCACAGAATTACAAAGAAATATAAGTATCACATAATCTCACTTACATGTGGAATCCAATGAACAAAATAAACTGACAAATAAAATATTTTATATACTAATAACAAACTATCAAAATGAGAAATTATTAAAACAATCACTTTTACAATTACATCAAGTAGAATAAAATTCCTAGGAATAAATTTAAGCAAAAATTTAAGATTTGTAATTGGAGTAATTGGAATAAGACATTAAAGAAACTGAAAAATTTTCAAATAATGGAAGGCCATAAGTGCTCACAGATAGGAATAATTAACATCTTTAAAATGTCCATACTACCCAAAGAAATCTATAGATAAAATAAAATTCCTATCACAATATCAGTGGCATTTTTCACAGATTTAGAATGTATAGTCCTAAAATTTACATCACAAAAGAAAAAAATGGGACTTTATCAAACTAAAAAAATTTTTGCACAGTGATGGAAACTATCAACAAAATGAAAAGAACCGATTGAATGAGAGAAGATATTTAAGGAACCCATACAACTTAACACCCAAAACACAAAAAAAATTCGATTAAAAAAATGAGCAGAGGATATGAATAGACATTTCTCCAAAGAGGACACACAGATAAGCAGTAGACATATAAAAAGATACTCAAAAGTCATTAATAATTAGAGAAATGTAAATTAAAATCACAGGGATATAATCTCACACCTGTCAGAACAGCTGTCATCAATAAATTAATGAATAACAAATGTTTGCCAGAATGTGGAGAAAAGGAATCTTCATGCACTATTGGTGGTATTATATATCAGTGTGGCCACTATGGAAAACAGCACTACCATATGACCCAGCAGTTCCACTTCTGGATATATATTTGAAGAAATATAAAACACTACTTTGAAAAGATATATGCACCCCACTGTTCACTGCAGTATTATTTATAATAGCCAAGGCATGGAAGCAGTCTAAATGATTATTGATAGACCAATAGATAATAAGATGTGGTACATATATATGATGGAATATTACTCACCCATAAAAAAAATCTTAACCATGTGTGACAACATGGATGGACCTAGAGGGTTATGCTAGCTAGAATAATTCAGACAGAGAAAGACAAATACTATATAGATTTGCTTATATGTGGAAGCTGAGAAGCAAATATATGAATAAACAAAACAGAAATAAACTCGCAGAAATAGAAGATAAATTGATTGTCCCCCAAATTGCCAGTAGAAAAACAATCCCTGGGATATAAAGTACACTTTAGGGAAGATAGTCATAACTAGGTATGGTGTCAGATGGGTACTAGACTTATCAGGTGATCAGTTAATAAGATTTATAAATGTCTAATCAGTATGTTGTACACCTAAAATTAATATAATTAATATAATACATCAACTTTAGTTGAAAAGTTTTTGTTTTTAATTGATCTATGCCTTGGAGTCAGGACATTTTTATGTAGGAGGTTTGGAGGGAAAAGGAGATTCCAAGGAGAGGCACTAGCATGGGCAGGAGCGGTAATGGATTGCTCAGACTAGGGCATGAACTTGTGTTGAGGTGCGTGGAAACTAAGTCCTATTTGTGGTGGGATCAGCTAATAGGAGACCATAGAGTTAGGCAGAGCAGTTGGCTCTGACGTAGGGCAGTGTGGAATCATGGTAGACCCCTGTGTGCTGATGCTAAAGGATTAGCCCAGTGACAGGGAGTGAGCAGAGAAGACTGACAATTCCATAGACTTCAGAAGCACCTCCTAAACCATTTAAAAGTACTAAGATTGTGGAGGGTACATTAAAATAGTCAACAAATATGTGTGTGTGTGTTTTTGTGGGATGTAAAAGATTTCAAAGAATATGATCAATGTAGAAGGAAATCTAAAAAATGATATTTGGAGATGGAAACTGACATGGCTGGTTTAGTGAAAAAGAAAATGGTAATCATTAACTATAATGACATCTGTGAATTGCTGCCTGGTGAACAGTAGCTGTCTGGGCTTTCTGTCTGGTGGGTGTTTAGTTCAATGAGTGACTCTATGCCTGAATCTCAAAAAAGAACACAGACTCTGGTATCAAATATATTTGTTAGCTGTCAAAACTCATAGGAGCCTATTTCACATAATCACAGCCCACAGGTTTTACGAGCAGCCCCTTCCTTGCCCAGTCTATAGGTCGGAGATTGAATGCATCTGTCCACACATGCTGCATCTCCCAGGCCTGCTCTCCTAGATCTGCAGCATGTAGCTGCACGAAGCCGGCCACATTTATTCTCTGGCAAAGAACGGATAAGGCTGGATGTGGGCATGTGGGAGGGAAGGTAGGGGTACAGCTATAAATATCTCCTAAGAACAATGGATACCATGGAAATGCTTTAGGAGCATCCCATACAACAAAGAAAGCAAGAAAGGTGGAAAAGAACCAAATCACCATCAAAAATACATAAATTGTTCTGCCTCTTTTTCTCTCCCCCATCTCATAAATGTATTATACATATATAAAATAAAGTGAAAAAGCCTGGACTTGTATAGATAACCTAAAGAACACATGAAAAGTTAAGACACTATTAAAATTTTAAAAAAACACACTCCTGTGTCTTTAGCTTATAAGTACACAAATAATAAGACTGAGTTTTAATTACTTATTATCAATGTCCATTTACCTATAAGGTACCTCTTGGTGTATGTTAGATCTTTGGAAAATGGTTTTGATTTTCACAAACTGAAGCTCAGCTGGCTCAAAATTGCATTTCTCTATCTGCAGAATACAAAAGGGATATATCTGGACCCATCAGATACCATAGCTACCCCAAAGCCTCCTAGGGAGGCAGAGACCAAAAGAAGTTCAGTACACAAATCCCCAGATGTGTTGCCAGAAAGTGGTGGTGCCCTCAGTAATTACAAAAACACAAACCCCAATTAATCAGGAGCTCTTGGAATGGGGCCCAGGCATGGGTATTTTCTTTTAAAAATAAGCTCCCCAGGTGATTCTCATGTGCAGCCAACATTAATAAAACTATGGCCCTAACAGATTCATTTACTAAAGGGTCATCTGAACATGGCCTTGGAGAAAGGTAAAATCAAAGCAGAGAGGATTTGGTTGACCAAGGCCAAGTGGATGCATGGCCCTCAGCCTTGTGAGAAAATGATTGTGCAAACAGAATCAAAGGACATGGAGAGTGGGGTGGGCAGTCCTTGCAAAGGTAGTGAGGTTGATGGGAAGCCCTCTCTCAAGCTCATGGATGAGAGACTGTTCAGAAGATGGGAAAATGCTGTATGCTAGCAGGTTGCTGACAAGAGACTGGTATTTCACAAAATACAGCAGGACCCAATTTTGATGTGGATGCTGAAGGACTAAAGCTCTCCTGGGCACCAGGGGCGTCCAGCCTTTTCCACGAGAGTCTGTATACTGACCCACAAGATGCCCTGGCCCTTCGCTCAACAAATCCCCCGGTCCAGCAGAATCCCTTGGAATAAATTTGGCTCTGCTCTAGGAAATCATGTCAAATAGATTTCAAATGGAATGTCATTGCTTGTTATTCTGCTGATTTATGGTGGATGAAAGCTAGGGAGCCCATGAGGGTCTACTGGTCCCTGCCCATTTTTATCCCTTTCAGGAAACTGAAGTTTTGACTTAGTCTCATAAAGCAGCCACAAGGGCCTTCACTCCCTTCCCAGCACCCCAGAAACACACCAGAACGTGGGGTTGTGACTCATCTCCAAGAATCATGCAGTTGTGGTTTTTTTTCACTCTGAACAAGTGACAAGGATGATCCTATTTATAACATGTTGAAACCGTAATATTAGTTATTAGCTACCATTTATTGATGCTTCACCTGTGCCAGCCCTGTGCTGCACACTTCACATTCATCATGTGTAGTCCCCAGCATCCAACTTCAAGGAAATTATCATTCGCATTTTACTTAGGAGAAGGACACTGAGACCACATAGATAGGATACAAACAATTAAAGATTTAAATCCTGCCTGGGCTCTGAGAGTGTTTGCACTCATCCCACAATGCCACACTGCTAATAGTGAGGGCACCAGAGCTGTTTCAATGGGGAAATGCCCACTCCTGTCCACGTGCCTTGTGGCCTGAGTCCTATCTTGGGACCTTTGCCCTGGGCTTGTCAGCCTCATTCACTCTTTTTCCTGCAGAGCTATACCCAGTGAAACTCATCACCCTGTTTTTTTCACAGCCTGGCTATATTCAATTTTATTTTTCTGGGGAGTAGTTATATATAGCACCCATTTTTAATGGAGCTTCATTTTGCTACCTGGCATAACCTCCGTTCCTGTGGTTTAGAAGGAAGATAATACAATTTAGCTCAGCCAGGGTCCTAAACAGATGTTCTGCATGTCTCTCTGTGTAGTCCTAGCAATGCATCACGTTAGATGGCTCAGCCCGGCCTGCCAGCATCGCTGTGCCCATGCCAAGTGCTGTCAGATAGCATGCAATAAGCAAAAACTGAGGTTAGACTCAGACCCCACAGTCGTTTTATTCTAATTCTTGCGTGCATTAGCATCTGGACTTCGCCAGGCGTCACCTGCTCTGGGGAAAGCTGGTGGCGTTAAATTGATGTGATAAGCTGAATGCGAATATTGTCCTGTTTTAAGAAACCTGACTATAAAAATCTGAATATGAGCATATCAACTTGAACAAATTCTTATCTTTTATGAGGATTGTTCATTGAAAGAAAGATCTGCCAGAAATTGCCATTTGCAAGGATGGAAGGCAATGGGGAAAATTAAGAAAATATTAAGAACTTTCCCCATATATTGAAGAAGAAAAAAATGGTGGCCTATTGGCAAGAGTGTGATTTACGTGCAACTGTTAACAGCTACTCCCTTAACAAATCAGATGGCAAAACACACAGGAGATGTACTTAAATCACACTGCCAGGGCTTTCTGTCAAAACCAGTATTAAGTGAAGGACTGGGTTAGGGTAAGAATTCCATGAAGAATTCCGAGTAGAGCTGCATCTATCTGCCTGGGAGGGGTTATGGTGCAGTCAGTGAGATGATATTTATGAAGTTCTCAAGTGTGTACTGCACGAGGTTTGATTCGGTTAAAAACATAATTCAGAATGACAGTGTCTCACCCCGAGCATGGCCCGCCTTCAGGCAAACGGAGGAAGGGCGCTGCACAAGGTGACCTCGCAAGGTCCCCCGATCACAGTGTGGCTCTGTGACCGCCTGGCAGCAGCCTCAGTGCTTGCAGTCTGACTGTTCCATCTGAGCCCTTGAGAGGACTAGTAAGAGGGCTGACTCACCATGCAAATCTTCTGGAGCCTTGGCCTTGGTGTCTGAAATGTGGGCTTCCCAGGTTTCTGGATTGCGGCAGAGCCCTTGGCAGGGATGGGACCAGGCAGGGGTGATGGGGAGTGGAGAGGCTGTGGTATAAAACAGCGTCAGGTCCCAGGTGCCCAGTCTCACGGTGATTTGGAAGATTATTGCAGGGTTATTCGGTGATGGGAGACAGGGCAGGAAAGGGTGGATGGAAGGCAATGGGGAAAATTAAGAAAATATCTCACCTGGGCTCTGGCTCCTGTGGCCCTGCTTCAGTAAAAGTCTGAATGTCTTTTCTCTGTACCCATCTTATCTGACTGCTTCACTGCTCAACACCATGGCTGTCAAATGATACCTTTCCATTAAGAGAAACTGCACGTTTTAACAATTAATAGAGATCTGAAATCAAAAAGTGTGATTTCTTAAAACATGCCCACAATACCGCATGCATACCCAAGGAGAATGCATAAGCAACACAGTTTGGAGCTTTTTATCCAGGCCACGATAACCACCGACCAAGGCAGGATCCCTTTAAATATTTATTCACTGGTTCATTTTTCTCCCATATATAGTGAAATAGCATCCTTTACCTGAGCCGTCTTCTGGCTGTATATATAAAACGGGGCAGGCTGCAAGCTCACAGCTCTCATCATGCAGATCAAAATCTAGCAAATGCAACAGAAAGAAACTCTAGTAAGCCTGAGGAAAAAGAAAGGAATGAGGCGATCATCCTAAAAAAAAGGTTGCAAAACAGGAAAATAAAGAAATAGAGCAAAAAGGAGAAATACTGACTACACAATCCATATATTGTCTGCAAAAATAGACAAAATGTTCCTTAATAGAGATAGACCAAATGATATAGGAAATATATCTGCTCCATGTAAATTTATTAAATGCAACTTTTTTTCTCTTTCTTTCTTTTAGATAAAAAACCTCTTCATGAGATAAAACCCCAAAGTAAGTTCTTTTTCCTCTTGTGACTATAATTTATTCTCATATCTGCTGCCTTACTGTTGTATTTGCTTAGGAGCCAAACAGAACTGAAGTTTGCACGAAAGATCCAGGGCTTTTGGGGCTTCTGCTCATTGGGTTTGGAGTCACATATCAGAGGTTTAAATCACAAAGAAATATGCACACCCCTCCCCTCCCTCAGAATAAAAGTAAATCTCTCCTCCTGATTCTGCCTGCCTGTACGTCCATTTCTCTACAACTGTCATCTAGAATTCTCATTTCTGAGGAGATTTACAGCATTACAATTAATAAATACTTGTCAGCACACACTTTCATGAAAAGCAACTTGGACATAAGCCTGACTACACGCCTCTCCACCTAGGAGGAGGAGGAGGGGGCGCCTGAGATGCAAACTGTGAAATCCATGGCAAGGGGGTAAATGAGGAACCAGTGTTCCACAGTAAAACTATCAGAAACTGAAAATCAGACGGTGGTGCTGGCTGGAGCCCTATAATTACAGGCTTGCTTCCTGGGAGGGCCTTTGCGTTATCTCTATCTTATGCAGGTGGTAGATTTGGGGAAAGGAGCAGCGATTGAATGGGTGGCAGCTCCGCATTCGATCCTATGGTTCAGGCCTTGACTGACCTTGAGGACCATAGAGAGGACTTTTTAAAAATCCCAAATCCTAGGCTATACCCCAAACCAGTGTATTCAAAATGGGGGTGGGGGGTTAGACCCCAACAACCTCTAGTTTTCAAAGCTCCCCAGGTGACTCCAGTGTGCAGCTAGGCTTGAGAACTTCTGTCTTAGAAAAATATTTCACAAAAGGTAGATCAGGGACCACAGGCATGGAATGTTGGGGTGTGGTGGGAGCTTGTTAAATAGCCCCACCTCAGAATAGAACAAATTAATTGGAATCCCTGGTACAGGGCGAGGGGCACTAGAGAATCTACATTGTAATATGTTCCCCAAATGATTCTCCAGGGTCCAGAAGTGTGTAAAGTAAGCATCTCAAACTCATGGCCCGTGGGCCGCATGCCTCGTTTATTTGGCCCGTGTTAGCTTTTGAGTTTGACATGCTTGGTGTAAAGCATACTAGAGATCACAAGGCTTCTTAGCAGTAAGGGAGAGAGAAAAGGGCCTGGCAGGTTCAGTTTATAAATCTTGTGGAAGGTGTACCTGGTCAGTATTGCCCATTTTAATATAAAATGAATGGTTTTTGATCTTTTTAATCCTAGGGTATTGAAATTCAAATAGCTTTGGAGAGTTAATAGCTCTTATTAGCCACCTTCTTTGAAAGAATTAAGACGCTGTGAAGATAGACAGAAATAGGTATCATGGGACAGAGGTCGGGAAACATGAGAGAAGGGTTAGTAAAGCTATTTAAGTTCATATTTTATTATGTTGCTTCAGTCAGGCTTGAGATATAAAAAAGCCATTGCTTGCAGAGTCTGAAATCTTTGCAGAACAAAAGCAAACTTTCTTCTTTTCTATGCAGTCTGCTGCCCATAAAGTAATCCTTAGTACTTGGATAGCAACCCTCCTACATCATGTATGCTTGATTTTGTACTCCCTGGAAGATTGGAGGGAGACCTGGTTGTGTATGTGTGGTTTTGTGTCTGTATATGTGCATGTTGAGGGAGGGAGAACAGGAATGGGTAACTGCATATTTGGCTTGTGCCTGAGTCAAGACCTCAGGGTGGCAGCTTAGATAAGTGGACGCTCAACTTCTACCTGTTCACAGACCCTGTTCCACCTGCCAGTTCTGGGGTGTAGCACAAGCAAGATCATGGGCATCCATGTGGTGGCCCATGTGAGAGTTACCTAGAAGTGCATGTGTGTTTTTTAAAAATTAATTTCATGCTTAATTTGTGAGTTCTGTGCCATTCTAATTCAGTTACATCTGTACTTTCAGCCATAAACCCCACAGTAGCTATACCTAGTCCTCGGGGACTCCTGAATTAGTTTTTGCTCGGGGTTCTCGCTCCTGAACACCAAGCTTAATTGCTAAATACTGCAACCGAATCGCTTAAACTGTTTTAATTTGTCATTTCCTAAAAATAAAACCTTAACAGAATCAATGTGATTGCAAAAGGCTCCCAGAGGAATCCAACCAGGGTTCTGTAAGCTGCATGGTTAGGCGTGCATTATACAAATTCAGGCTGCGGTTGCTCAGTGAAAGAGAGGCTTGGTTGAAGAGTGCATGAATCATCACTGATGCAAAATCAAAGTCAATTATGAAGATAATTGAGAAACAACCTGTTCCTATATATAGCTGTGCACAGGATCCGTAGCAAGAAAATATCACTCAGAGTCTCGCACACAGTTGCATGGAGGTATAAAAAGAAAGTGACGTTGTTTGTAAACAAAACAAAACAAAAAACACCAAGAACAGACACAGACAACAGTATGGTGACTGCCAGAGAGAAAGGGGAGAGGGGGAGAGGCAGGTGGAAGAGAGCAAAGGGGGGGATAAATGGTGGGTAAAAGAGATTTGACTTTGGGTGATGAGCACATGATGCAGTATGCAGATGGTGTTTTGTTGAGTTGTACACTTGAAACCTATATGGTTTTATTAACCACAGTTACCCCAATAAATTCAATTAAAAAAGAGAGAGAGAAAAAAGAAAGTGAAATCTTCAGATATCTGTTGGCAAATCATAATGACAAACTGGGGAAAATATGTGCAGTGCATAGCTCATGAAAGCACTTATTGTAAATGAGATAATTTAATCAATTACGTTTCCTAATGTACTGAGCTGAATGTTTCATTTTCTGCTTCTGCACATCTTAAATTATCTTCAGGTGCTTTATGAGATTTAATCATAGTTAATAGAAACTTCATTACCATCAAATGTGCTTTCAATAAATGTTGTGTAACAATGTCAGGAGGTGCAGTAAAATATAGTAGGCTCTGAATGGCAAACATGCACCCCCAGAGTCAGACTGAGAAATGGTTGCATTCAGACAATGAGATTCCTAGGAGCCTTAGGGATGTGACTTTCGGAAAGGCTGTAAGCTCCTGAGCAGTGACTAGTTCAGCAAGTTCATCTTAGGGGTGAAAAGAATTTAGCTTCTCCTTAGGAAGTAGGTCAGAACCACAGATTCTCTCTTCATGTGCTTTCCACAGAGTTGTTTGTACCTAACAGAGTTAAGTATGAATCCAATGAGTAGTTCAAGAGTCAGCTACCTCCAGGTCATCTCCAGCTGAGTATTTCTCAATGACTTTAATCTCAACTTTTTCAAAATTGAATGTATTCTTGTTTGTCTCTATTCTTAATTCAGTACTGTTCCTTTCTCCTCTAGGTCAGTGAATGGTATCCCAGCCACTCAGTTGTCTAGGTCAGGAACTTGGACAGCCTTCTTGGCCCCTCTATCTTTTTCCTCTCCCTTCTCTTGCTCAGCACCCAATAAATAATTCTGTTCTGCCACGTAAAGAGATCTCAAGTTCATCAACCTTTTCCATTTTTATTCTACTCATATACATTACTCCATTTATTCAACAGGTAGTTATATACTAGTATTTTATTATTTGTTGTTGTTGTTAATCCTCACCTGAGGATATTTTCCCCATTAATTTTTAAAGATTGGAAAGGAGGGAGATAGACACAGAGAGAGAAGCATTGATGTGAGAGAGACACATCAATTGGTTGCCTCTCACAAGCACCCCAACCAAGGCTGGGGATCAAGCCTACAACTGAGGTAAATGCCAGTAACTGGAATCAAACCCAGGACTCTTCAGTCTGAAGGTGGACACTATCCACTGAGCCAAACTGGCTAGGGCTCAACAGGTATTTATTGAGTGTTTACTCCATGCTAGGAAATGTTCTAGGTGGTGGAGGGTCGGCACCTAACACAACAGATACAGTTTCTGCTTCCATGGAGCTCACAATTTCAGTGAGGGGAGATGGAAACAACAATACAGAAAATATATAGTGCTAAGTGCCATGGAGATGGGGATACATGTTGTGAGGAGGAATAAAGCACAGTAAGGGGCTCAGGAAAGGTTGGAGGGGGTGTTGCTTTTATGTGTATCAGGTGTTCAGGGAAGTTCTCTGTAATAGAATTACGTTTAAGAAGAGA
The DNA here is from genome assembly GCF_028538775.1 of Myotis yumanensis. Classification (NCBI taxonomy): domain Eukaryota; kingdom Metazoa; phylum Chordata; class Mammalia; order Chiroptera; family Vespertilionidae; genus Myotis; species Myotis yumanensis. Next base: position 21,116,255 of record NW_027223754.1, read on the forward strand.
CCTGAAGAAAAGCAATGAAACAAACATCTGGATATCTGGGAAGAGAGCATTACCAACAAAGGGAACAGCAGAAACAAAAGCTGTGAGGTAGAAGCTTGCTTGGACTGAGGAACAACAAGGAGGCCAGGATGTATGGAGCAGAGTGGCAAAGGGAGGAGTCACCATAAGTAAGATCAGAGATGTGGGACAAATGGCCAAGTGTAGTGCAGGCCATGGTAATGATTTTGACCTTTGCTCTGAGCAAGATGGAAAGCCTTTGAGGGTTTTTATCCGTGGTGACGTGGCTGAATATTTTCAAGGATAAACTGTTCCTGCTGTGTTGAGTGTAAACATACAATGAGAGCAGAAGCAAGGAAACCTCTTAGCATGACCTATTGTAACAGTAATCTATGACAATTATCTAGACATTTACAGTATCCAGGTTCAAGATGATTGTGGCTTGGGACAGACAGATAGCATTAGAAATTGTCAAAACACATCATATTCTACATATTTTCTGAAGGCAGAGTCCAAAGGATTTGCTGGTGGACTGGCTATTGAGATTAAGAGAAAAGGATTAGGTTGAAGAAAAGAGTTTTCAGGCAGAAGTAACAGAATGTAGAAGGTATTACATGCCAAAATGGGTTATGAATGATTCCAAAATTTTGCTATGCAACTGCAAGATGGCATTGCCATTTCTGACAAGAGAAAAATTTGGCATAGCAAATTCTGAGGAAACAAGACTTCAGTGTTACAAATGCCAAGTTTGAGATACCTATTAAACATCAAAATGGAGAGGTTGAATAGGCAAGTTGAAAACATGAGTCTAGAGGTCAGAGGTGAGTCCTGGCTAGAGACACAAATCTGGGGCTTGTCAGTGTCCAGAAGATATTTAAAGCCATTAGTTTGAATGAGATCACCGGATAATGAGTGCGAATAGAGAAGGGAAGAGATCTGAGGACTGAGCCCTCAAGGATATCAACACTTAGATGTAGAAGAGGTCAGAAGTCACTGCAGAGGAAACAGAAAAGTCACAGCCAGCATAGTGTGAGAAAAACCAAATGATAAGGAAATGGTATCCCAGAAAAGTTTGAAAGTTCAGACCATCTTCATTCCTAACTAACCATGATTTCTACAATTTCCTCCCTGTACCTATTCTTTCGCTACATCAATTCATTTGATCTTTTAAAAATACATTCTGGTGACATCATCTCTGTGTTTAACCCTCTTCAATAGCTCACCATTACTTTTAAGATGAAGTCCAAAGTAAGTAATATGTTTATGATCTGATCTCAACTTTTTTTAAAAAAAAAATCACATCAGTTTTTCTTAATCACCTTAATTATTAGCATTTTTCTTCCTGCCCTCTCACCACTTTCTATATTCTTTGGCCAAACAAAGCTTCTTAGTTTTCAGAATACCGAATGCCCAATTTGGCATATGATACCTTATACTAGTACACTCTGTTACTTCTGCTTGGAAACTCTTCCTCACCTAATCCTATACCTGTTTAACTTATTCTTCCTCCCAGATTCAGCTTAGGTGTCATTTCTGCAAGGCCTTCACCAACACCCCATCAAGTCTGAATTAGTTACTCTTGTAATTTGCCAAGTATCCAATTATTTCCCTCTTTCTAAAGAATATTTTCAGTACCTTTATACTGGCCTGGATTCCCTTTCTGATAGACAGAAAGCCCCACCTTCTGGTAGACAGGGTAGTCATTCACGCTTACACCTGTAGCATTCACTGCTGTGCCTACTATGTATTAGATGTTCAATAATTATTTGTTAAGTTGTGGTCTGACATCTTCCTGCTAACTCCTCATGGGGGCCTTTTATTGTTAAGGTGAAAATAAAGACTTTGCTTCTATCTATCCATTGCTGCCCATTCAGGTAGCAGATATTTATTATACAATTATTCTATATAATAGTCTTTGCCCAGTGAAGCTTGATGGGGAAAAATATGAAAAGTTGCTTCCCCACAATTTCAATACAAGCTAGTAGGAGATGATAAGTGATTTGAGAAAATGGGAAGGAAACGCTGTTTAATAATCATTTAAAGCCCGAATGTATGCCTCCCAGAAGCATTCCCACCAGAATAGACTGATTGTGTCCTTAAAGTCTGGAAACTGGGAATGCTCTTCTCATTCAGACATTCCATTCCTCATCTTTTCCTAGCATATACCAGCTTCCTCTATAGTAGAATCGTGTCTGCAACTTTGGGTGATACCTTTAAATTCCCAACAGAGTTCTAAGCTCTTTTATGCTAACATTATATTACAGACTTCGATGCTGATCTTCTCGCCATGCTTTTTTTATTTTCTATTTTGCCCATCATTTTCCTTCATCTTCTGCTGATTATTTTCGATTACATAACTACAGCACTTAACACAAATTGCATGACTTGCTTTATCCTTCAAAATTGTTCCTACTGTGAATCAATTCAACCCATATACATGTGCAATATCTATAGTTTTCTTACCACTTTCAGTTTTCTTATTATTTCATTTTTATCTCATCATAAGCATATGCCTTTTCTTACTACTATTTTCAATGATATCGTTGACTCTGCCCTTAATGGACATGATATAGGATTTTGTTCATGAAATAACTTAGAACTAAGCACAGAAATGACAAATAAGTAGTAAACCAACATGTTCTTCAGCAACAGAAAAATGCAGATTACTTATTTAAGTGAATTCACAGGACCCATCTTTCCACCTGTTAGTATATTCAAAGTTTATAGAGTTAATATCTTTAATAAAGTCATTTTTTCAAGGTCTGGAGTTCAAATCCTGTTCTTTTTTATTCTATGGCCCATTTTAACTTGGTCTTTCTATCTGATGGGGAAAAGCACAGTTCTTTCACAGTCTAAATGTAGTTAGCAGATAAAAATAAAGGGCCCCCTACTTAAATTTGAATATCAGATAAATAAATAATGCTTTTTAGCATTACCATGTCCCAATTATTGCATGGGAAATACTTATACTAAAATTATTCTTTGTTGCTCTGAAATTCAAAATTAACTGTCATATTTTTATTTGCTAAATCTGGCAACTTAAAAGGGAGAATAAGACATGTCTGAACAAGCTCTATCAAGAAATATTTTATAAATTAATTCTCTTTATTGCCAATTTTGGTGGATTAGAATTGAAACACATATTGGTGGGGCAGAGCCTTTGTGGTAGGTCTACTTGAAAAAAGTGGATAATCAGGTTTGGCCAGAGTAGAGTTCATATGGATGAGAAGAGGCCAAAGCAGTTGAAAAATGGGATGGGGCAGAACATAAAGTATTTTGAGTTGTAAGATAACTTCCTGTTGGAATGGACTCATAGCGCACTGAAAGGTATTAGAGTGGCAGTACCAGAACCAAGCTTGGGAAGAGTAATCCATGTGTAAAATGGTTCAGTGATCAAAGACTGGGAGCATGTGTACTAGGTAACACATACTGCAGTGTGGGCATCAACTGTTGAAATTGAAACGTGAGAGGCCCTGGGGATACACTCATTAAGGTGTGTGAGTGGAAAATATTTAATGAGATAAGAAGAATGAATTTGTGATTTCCTCTAAGCAGATGACAAATTTGAGATGTAGCACCACATGCAGGTGGTTTTGTCCACCAAGAAGGACAGAAATGTGGGATGCTATGTCAGACAGAAGATGAGGCAGGAGATCTTGATGGGAAACTATTTGGCATTAAGGGAATAGTTAGCACTGCTGGTGTGTGAATGATTACCCAACTAGGGAAGCATAGAGAAAGAAAGAAGGGCCAAGACCTAACTTTAAAGCCCATTTATAGAACTATAAGACTGAAGGGTAGTTACTAAACAATAAGAAAGAAGGTAGGAGAATCAAATTTAAGGGACTTTTTTTTCCCTAGAATGTAGATTAGCTATTGTTGTCTACTGCTGAGAGAATAAGACAGAGAGCATTGCTATTGAAAATAACCTTAGGACAGTGGTTCGGGCAAAAGACAGACTTTAGAGGGAACAATCAAATGATAGAGAAATAGTGGGCTTGTCAAATTATCCTACACCCTGTCAATGGGCTAGGCAAATATAAGAAATGAAGTTGTCCTGTGGGTTCTGATAAGGATAGATCTACAAGACATTATACATGGAAAATAAGCCAAGTACAGTAAAGGAAGTGTAATCTGGAGCCTTTAGGGTAAAGAGGAAATAAATGAAGGACATTTACTTCTTGTTCCTGAAAGAGTCTCAAAGGTACCAACCAGAGTGGCTACTTTTGGAGAAAGGGTAGTTGGAGGATAAGTTTTCCCTTTGCATAGTGAAACTTTTCCTAAAACATTTTCTTATTTTATATTCAACTTATTCCTTTAACAGGGGCAGGGGTTAAAAGGTTAGCAAAATTATGAAACATGTATTAAAAAATGTTTAATGTTAAAAATGCTTAAAGTTCTTTTCAAACAAAGAGCTAAGGATTCTATGGGTGTAAAGCAGGCTGCATCTGTGAGAAATTTATTAGAAAATGAGTTGCAGCAAGGATTTGGGGAGAGGTGATTAGGGAAACTAGACTATGTTTATAGGCAAAGGGCAAGGCTCGAATTTGGAGAAAATTTTTGAAGATCCAAGACAAACAGGGAATAATGAATGAGGGCAGATCCCAGTGGAGGCAGGGAGAGAATGTGATCAGGGCTCCCTGACACAGAAGAGGAGCAGCTCTGCAGGGAGCAGAGAAGAGGAAAGAAAGACTGCATGAGGAAGCAGAGGAATTTTGAGTTGTAGGGCAGAGAACTCACATGGGATGATCTCTATTTTTTTCACCTAAAAGAGGGCTGGTGAGAAGCAGGAATCTTGAGAAAGGAAACAAAGTTCAGAGTAACTGTTTTAAGAAAAAATGTGTTTGGTCACGGGACATGAATGGAATCATTATTCACCTGTGAGAAGGCTCAGCCAGCCAGTAGGGTTTGTGACTTCCTCCAAGCAAGGCAAGGTAACCTGGCGCAGGCATACACAGAGCAGAGAGAAGGGGCTAGGAAGCCATGCAGAGTAATGGTTAAGCAGCCTGGGAGTGAAGACAGATGTGTATTTAAACCCTGGCTTTGTCATTGTCTAATTACGAAGCCTTGCGCAGTTTCTACCTTATGTCATATCTGTAAAAAAGGAAATATAACATCTTTAAATAGATTTGGTTGTAGGGATGAGAATGTGGTCACATCTGTAGTTTCAAAAATTTGAGCACAAACAGTGCTCAGTTACTGGGTTACTCTTGTGGTCCAGAGGTAGTCAGTAGAGTGATCAGAAGAATAGAGGGTAACAGTTGGAGAGGGGCTGAGCCTTTCCCAATCCATTGATTCTGGAACCAGAGAGCCTGGGATTGAATCCCAGCTCTGCTCCTTACCAATCAGGAAGCTTTGGGCAAGGCAATTGATTTTCTTGCCTCGGTTTACACATTTGAATGGGGACATTTTTACATGGTTGTTGGAAGATCAAAATGAGCTAATAAGTGTAAAGTACTAGGCCAGTACCTGGCATATAATATTGTAAGCATTACTTAAGAATTTGCTATTGTTGTCATTAACTAGAACAAGAAAGTAACAATCACCACAATAACAATAATGATGTTTTTGAGGATGGGAGTCTGAAAAAGAAGCTGAGATGTTGATTGGTAAAAGGGGTTAAGATATTCCAAAGAATGCAAATTGGAATTGCTCACAATGGCTGACTATTTAAAAACTATTTTCTTATGTGTTAAAGAAAAAAAATGTTGCTTCTAGGTGACAGCAAGTATAAACAGCTCTAACAATGACTTCTGTTATATCGTATTTCAGCATGCAGTTAATATTTTGGCATATCACTCTGTATCCACAGCACTGCCTGGGGTGGAGACTTGGGGTGGAGTTCATGAGATGGCTATAACCTTCCAGGTCCAGAACAGCAGATGGTTCTTTAATTGTCCATTGGTTAGCCTCTCTCACCCCTCTCTTTGTGAATATTTACTGTGTGGATGCCTTAGTAATTCACTGTCTCCTCTATATACCAGTTCAAGTTATTGTTGTTTTTATGAAATGAGATCTATGGTTGTTCTATATCTAATAGGAGATAGAAAAAAATACCATGTTTTGAAGGGCATTTGCTATGCTCCTTCATTAATTTTGTGTCGCTACCTAATCCTGTAAAATAAAGTCTAACCTGATATATAGTTAAGCTTATACCATGGGAATTAAGTTAAATTTACATTAACAAGTGGCATCAATATGTCTTTCAGATGGGAGTCAGGTACAGACATAAGGCAAACTAAGTAAACGGCCCTTCTATTTAATCCTTTGGGGAAACTGCTTAGTAAACATGACTAGGATGGTTGTAATTCATAAAGCCATCGGACTTGTTAATGCTTCTTCCTTGAACTGTGAAGTTCAAAGGTGCTTTGAAAGGTCATTTAGCTCCTCTCACCAGCCTTGACCCCAAAAATAAATAACTGCAGACTATTGTAAATTCATGCTGTCTTTTAGAGACTTTCTGAAAGGAGATTTTCCAATCTCACTCGGAATACAGTGCAGTTTTTTAACAACCCTCATTGTAGAAAAGGTCATTTTAATATCTAACCAGAGTCCCGATTGCTGTAATAAAAGGCCACGTCCTCCTTTTCATCCCTGTTAGAGATGGCGGAAGAGTTGGTTACTAGCTTCAGCATAAATGAAGGGTTATTGAGCACCTACGGCGGGCCAGTTCTTTCCTTATAACAACCCTTTCTGCATTAAAGATCACCACAACTCACTTTACAGCTCTTTTCTCCAGCCCAAATAAACCCATAAACATTTCCCTGCCAGGGTCCTTGTTTCCAACTCTCTACTGAACGTGTTCTGCAGTATTTTCTGAACAATTTGGGGATACAAGAGATTTCTCAGTCAGTTCTCAGATGTTTTGTTTGTTGTCTCTGACCTATAGCTTGTACACAACAATCTGTCCTGCCACCAGGCTGGGTCCTTCCAAGTTTTACCTAAGCTTTTGTGATTTTTGGATAGAGGAAAATAAGGATGAAAACACAGAAAAAACATCAATAAGACATAAATTTGTAAAGCTTCACCTATGAAATAGAAAGTCACAGAAAAGTATCCTGTGTCCACACACAAAAAAAGCAGAACAGCCCAATCCATCATGGGGCACCAAAGCTTTTGTTCAAAATCACTTAAGCAAAGAAACCAGTAACACAAGTGTATGTGAGCGAGCAAACAGATGTAAATGTACATGTGTGTAAATGCACAAAAAAATAGAGTCCATGTGGCAGGGGTTCTAAAACTAACCTCAGACTGTGATTCCTTTAATATAGGGTGTCCCAAAATTCATGCAAGATTTGAATTTTGCGTGAGCATTAACAACAACAACAAAAAATAAAAGCCTAATTTTACTTGGTTTATTGAATCAGATTCTAATATCTGTTGCCCTTTGATTTCAATCCCTGTAATTTGATAAGCATTACCAAGTACCAATTATGGCCCAGGAGCAGGGACAATGAAGACCAGTGAAGACCACGGCTTTGCGTATGTGCCAGCAAAGCCGTGGAGGCCATTTACCCGATGTGCTATTCCATACATAACTTTATACTGTATACTTAATGAATCAATAAAAAATTTACAATTTTTAATTATAAACCTGTGTTTTCTACCAAAATTACTTCTTACGTGAATTTTGGGACATTCTATATTTCTCTTCCAAGGCAAGAAATTAATAGTTTCACACAATGATTTGCAAAATTTCTTGAGGGAAACTATAGATATACTACTGCTTTTGAAAAGTTTAAAGCAGTAAGGCATTCAGATACTTAACAATAAAAAGTATCATCCAAAATGAGTTCTAGGAACTATAAGAGATACAAGAGTTTAGATGATCATAGGTTGGCAGGGAGGGTGAGACTGTACAGGACAGAATTACTTTCGTGGGGGAGGGGACCTTCAGCTGTCACCTGACAGGTAGATAGAGATGGGTAATGCCTAGATCAGTGATGGCAAACCTTTTGAGCTCAGCATGTCAGCATTTTGAAAAACCCTAACTTAACTCTGGTGCCGTGTCACATATAGAAATTTTTTGATATTTGCAACCATAGTAAAAGAAAGACTTATATTTTTTATATTTATTTTATATATTTAAATGCCATTTAACAAAGAAAAATCAACCAAAAAAATGATTTCGCATGTCACCTCTGACACGCATGTCATAGGTTCGCCATCACTGGCCTAGATGCCTGCTGGGGTGAGGGATGTATGACAATGACCTGTCACTGTAATATGAAAGGTAAACAGGCCTTTCACTAGCAGGCATCCACCTAGCAGGAAGTTAATTACAATGGCATTTGGAGCATACAGCAGTGCAGCAAAGAAGAGGAGGAGCACAGGAATGGACATGGAGAAGCTGTCAGGCCCTGGGAAGTGCCCGCACCATGTGGTCATGATGGTAGAGCAGTTCCCCTGGGAAGGAGCAGTAGTGGCTTCTGATGTTCTGAGCAGAGCTGAATGTGTGCTTATCTGCATGCATATGCACACATGTATATGATGAGTCTGTAGTGGCTCCCCTCCAAGTGCCCATGTGCTCACAGACACATATCTACCCATGGTGGAAAATGTGGAACTAAACCTCAGGGTCTTCTGGCCAGTCCTGAACATATGTGAAAAGAAAAATCAATGAGTGTTTATAAGCACACAGAAATCCTTATAGGGAAAACCACTCTACTCTCTTGAAAGGACAGATTAGACATTGGTGTAGAGGGGGATTAAGGAAAATAAAAGAACGAGGTTAAATAAAAGCAGGGAGATAGAGAAAAGAAGAACAAAGAAAGAAAACAAAGAAGAAAGAAGCACTGTGAGCCAACTTCCAAAGAATCTGAACTGTAGGTGAGGATGTCTGGTTCACTCTCTTGAGACATACACAGGTAGCTTTGAATACATGTGTCTACCTGCAGCTGTACTTGAATACCAGGATTTACTACTTTTAGACAAGAAACAGCTGAGAATATGGGCCGTGTATTAATTCAGCCACGCATCCTCATTTTCATTGCATGGTTGGCTGTCAACAAGTACTGCATAAATGAAAATATTAGATCCTGAACTTTCTAATTCCTAGGACAGATTGTTATTGTAAAATAGATACCACTGTGTTTATCTTTATGTAGAAGTCCGTTGACTTCTGGCTTTTGGATTGCACTAAGCGCTGGGATGAACCTTATAATGAGGTGGGGCTCGCCATAAAAGTCTCTTCCTTTTTTACCCACTCTATCTCCAAAGTCCCTCTACTCATTTTTCTTTAATTCTATAATTCAGTATTTAATTTCTTTAAGTCACATAGATTCTGCAAACATTCCTGGGAAAGGAAACACAGTGATCCATATCACACACTTAAACCTCAATCTAAAGGCACATGTAGATTCCTCTTCTAAACACAGGATTTGTATCTGAAGGGAGGAGAATTCTGGTTACCTGGTAACCTGGGTAGCAGGGATTAGATAATAAAGATAAAGATGAGAATCCAGAGGAGCAAAGACAACTTGTTCTTGCTACTCAGTTTAGTCTCAGAATGTACGTGTCCAGTGATGTCCATTTTCAGCAGACGTATTTGCCCTGGTCATCCTCCTGGCTTCTGTCCCTTATTTTAGTACCTGAGAAGCCAAAGATGTCTTTGTCTGTACTTTGCCAACTCAGCCAAAGAGCAGCTGCATTCTGGATGCTGCCAGGCTGTTTTTCTGTGGGTGCTCAGTTGCTGAGCAGGTGTGTTCTCCCCAGATGCACCTTTTATGATGATAAGTGTCATCAGTGCCCAAGGAACTGGAAGGAAAGGGGAGAAAAGGCCAATGGTTTCAATCCAAAGTTCTCACTGCTCCTGGTACCCAGGCTTTTTGTATCTGTCATGTTCCATGTCCTCTCTCTCCTCTGAGAATAATTTATTATTCCCTCAAAGGAACCTGGGTAGCAGGGATTGGGTAATAAAGATGAAGGTGAGAATTCAGAGAAGCAAAGACACAGGCAGATGTTGGAACTTTTCCCCCCATGTGCCATAGATAGATGTTGGAACTTTGGACTTGTCATGAACCATTGTGCCTATTGTTTTGGTTGGTCAAAGAAGACAACCACAAATACCTCCATTCCTGTCTCTCCTTTGGGCCATCACAAAGTTGGAACTAAAGCTTAAATTACAGCCCTGTTTCTCCTAGGCTATTATGGTTATTAAAGGTGTCTGATAGCCCTGGCCAGTGTGGCTCAGTTGGCTGAGTGTCAACTCATGCACCGAAGGTCACCAGTTGGATTCCCAGTCAGGGCACATGTCTGGGTTGTGGGCTCAGTCCCCAGTAGGGGGCATGCAGGAGGCAGCCAATCACCTGTTTTGTTCTCATTGATGTTTCTCTCTCTCCCCCTTCCTCTTCCTCTCTCTCAAATCAATGAAAAGTTTTGTTTGTAAAGTTGTCTGATAATCCTCTGACCTTTTGGGTGATTGTGTTCTCCCTCGCAAATTATTTTTGTGTTTACTGCCTTATTACCGAACTGGTTCTGCTTGATTTCCTTGTTCACTCTTTAATTTGGTAGCACCTTATTTTACAGTCCACTGACTTTGTTGAAAATAAATTCATTTTACTTGTGTGGTTAGTATTACTCATTTGATAACATAAGCACCAAATTAGGGTGCGGTGAATGCATAGTAAAAGCTGTGCAATTACAAAGTAAATATATAATGGGTTTATTTTATCCTCCAAGCCCAGCACAGGGTGACACAGCAATTACTTTTGGACCTATTAAGTGCACTGGCCACATAATCTGTAGAGAGATTAATTATGTAGTTAGCATTTGCCACCTTCCATTTCCACACACCTTCCAAGATTAAACCTCCTTTAGGATTATGTAGTCTTGGATAAACTTCATGCTGAATTATAGTAGCCATGATGCATCCCTTTAGGAATGAACCATACCCAATGTGCATTGAGCAAGAGTTGAAAATCGACTACAACATATCTTGGGGGATGGGGAGACACCTGCAGTCTAAATTCAAACTAATGCTTTTATTTTTGCTTTGCCCATGCATTCAATAGGATGGAGTAGGAGAGGTATGGGAGAAACAGCATGTGCCCTCTTAGAGACCCGTCCTCTTCCACAAAAAAAGTATTCGAGTCTAGCATCTCATTGGTGCTAGAAAACATTTACCATGGACATAGAGCCCCTAGGACCAAGACCTTTTCATATCTCACAACAGAAATTCTCTCATAATGATTGTATATACTCTAAACTGATGTTGTTAATGTGTTCTCTTAAAATGAATGATGTGTGCCACAGCTAAAAGTCCTAATTGCGAACTCTGGTCTACTCTTTTGACTCACAGACCATGTGTTATCTTCTAACCCTAGATCACTCTCCGTGAATGCATGTGCCCAGATATATAAGTAAAACAGTTCACCCATATTCTGTCATTGTATGTGGGTCTCATGTTTACCCTCTAAAAAAACTAAAAAAAAAAAAAAGTAGGTAAATATGACTTCCTAAGAAGTTGCCTGTTTTTATTTGAAAATATTACATTCTTTGCAAAATTGATTGTCTTCAAGATTCTATTACATGGTAAGCTATATTAGTGCAGTTAAGATATTTGACTAGCATCCCTTTGGTTTATGCAAGGTATTTTAGAAACGTGACAGTTGTTGGAAAGAGAGTATAACTTGTGGCTAGCTGCATATATAATTTTCTTTGAGCAGTAGCTCCAAAAACCCAATAGCATTTCATTTTGTATCATGGGTGGCTCTTTGGTTCTGTGCCCATGTTGGCCACTTAGGATTTCTCTTGTGTCTTTCAGGCATTGAGAATGCCAGCGACATTGCTTTGTACTCGGGCTTGGGTGCTGCAGTCGTGGCTGTTGCAGTCCTCGTCATTGGTGTCACCCTTTATAGACGGAGCCAGAGTGACTATGGTGTGGACGTCATTGACTCTTCTGCATTGACAGGTGGCTTCCAGACCTTCAACTTCAAAACAGTCCGTCAAGGTCAGCGGCATAGGTTACCCCAACACCATGTCCTCAGGACCAAAGACTATGCTCACACAGGACTCCGTGCTCGTTGGCCCTGTGTGAACATAGCACTTGGCACTGGGGGCCGCTGCCAAATTGTCTTCATACATTAGGAAACCTAAGTGCTTGGCTATTAGGACAAATGGCTCTCAATTGACCATTAGCAACATTTAAATGAGGTATTTCTGTCTTTAGTAAGTTACTTTTTCACAGATTATCCAAATTTCTATTTTAACAAGACTGCTTTGAGGGTATATAATTTAGATCACTGAAATTCTGATTATTCAAGGCTAAGGACTAACTACTATACTGCAACCTCCCAGACATATATTTCACAATTTATTAGGTGGAATTATTTTTGTACTTCTGTTCTAGATAAGTAAAAGGACTCTTGATATATGACGGGTCAGTTAGCCAGAGAAAAAAAATGAAATTCCTAGTTTAAATGACTCTCAGCTGTTGCCCAGTCAAGCAATCTTTTGTTGTGGGGAAAGGGAAATCTATCATACCAAACTACAGCAATGCTCATTTTCAAAATGAAGAGTCATTGAACTCTCTTATAGGAACTACATCTATTTCTGATTGGTGATGAGACAGACACAGCTTTAATTTTAGAAAAAAAAAATGAAACTCTCTTCAGTGAATGAAGATTTTTTACGTGGACTCTCATTGTCAATATCATCACCTTTATTTCTGGCTATTACATATCAATATCACCTGTACCACAGGACAAGAAGTCTCACTGCTTGGCAGGTTCTGAAGTGGAAACCCAAGGGCACTAGAAATTGGGAGAAACAAAATGCTTTAAGGCTCACCACTCACTTCTAGGCACCAAAGTTTCATGTCTGAGACTGAGTAGCCTTATATAGCGTTTAGTATATATTATTTTATTAGAAATAAATCCAATTAAGACCTAATATTTAGGCTCCATAAGAAACTAGAAATAGAGACTTCAGGTCAAGATGGCAGAGTAGGCAATCACTGTGCTCACCTCCTCCTGTGACCACATCAAAATTACAACTAGCTGAAGGGAATTCCTATAACCAGGGATATAAGAAGAAGCCAAGCCGAGACAGGTAGAAGGGGTGGAGAAGCAGAATGGGCAGGTCCCACAGCCATGGTGTGGCAGTTAAAAATGAGGAAAGCTATTTCAGCTGAGAGGTCCCAGTCCCACACCAGGCTCTCCAGCCCTCAACTCCACAGCCTGGAAATGAAGTTCCCATAGCATCTGTGAAAATAAGCAGGGATTGTGTTTAAGTGGGATGGAGGGCTGCTGCAGACCTAGTAGCTATAGTTCTTAAAGATACCATGAGCAGACTCACTGAAACACAAACTTACTTACTGGCTCAACTCCAGCCCGGGGGCAGTAGCTCACAAAGCACCAGGGGCAGACAGAGAGGAGGTGACCTGACTAACTTCAGAATGAGGGCTGGTGGGGGCAGGGGTCAAGGTAGCTGTCTCCCTAGGGAGAGTGCTGGCAGAGGCCATTGTTCCTTTGTTGAGCCCTTCCCTCTCCCAATCTTCAGGCATAGGCCAGAGCCAAATCTGAGACCCTGCCCCACCCAGCTGCCTCACTACCCATACGACTTGCAGTGTTTCTTTCACATAGGTGTCCTGCCTCAGCTTAGACTGCTAACTTTCTAAAATCTTTCAAGGTCCATAAACCCCAATCAAATGGCAGCTGGCCTCAGCATGCCCTGTATCTCTTGCTAAGTGGCCCTAGGCCTGGCACTAGTTGCAGCCAGCCTCAGTTCACAGTCCAACCTCTTTCAGCACAGGTGACAACCAACCACAGATCACTTTGTAGCTTCTAACAGGTGGCTGCAGGCCAGACACAGGTAAAATCTGACCATGGGATGCATCAGAGTCCCTCCCAAGAGGCCCCAGAACCAACACTCCGAGTAGCCAGCTTCTTACCACACCAGAGCATCCCCCAAGCATTCCACAAATGACATACCCAAGGCAGACTCAGCAGACACCAGAGTCCAACTGAAGTGAATCCTGCTGCATGGGGTCAGCCCCCGCACAGTACCTTGTTTTCTGTAGCCCCAGAAATTTCTCACAGCCAGTCTTTCCAAAGGTTAGTCTCATCCACTGCTGTGACAGCAGCAGTCGAGGCTCAACTACATCAGGAGGGCACCCAACCCATACAAGGGATACCAGGGAGCACCCAGCTCAGGTGACCAGAGAGATGGCACCACTGGGCCCCAAAGGACATTTACTAGGTAAAGCCACCCTGCCAAGACTGGGAGATGTAGCAGATCTACCTAATACATAGAAATATACACAAGGGGTCAGCCAAAATGAGGAGACAAAGAAACATGTTCCAAATTAAAGAACAAGGCAAATTTTCAGAAAATAACTAAACGACATGGTGACAAGCAATCTACCAGATAGAAAGTTCAAAAGATGCTCAAGTGACTTAGGGGAAGAATAGGTGAACTCAGGGAGAATTTCAACAAAGAGATAGAAACCATTAAAAAAAATCAGAAATGCAGAATACATTAGAGGGAATCAAATAAGATTAGATGAAGCAGAATACTGAATCAGTGATCTGAAAGACAAGGTAGTGGAAAATGCACAATCAGAACAGCAAAAAGAATTTTTAAAATGATTATAGTTAAGGGACCTCTGGGACAACATTAAGTGTAACGACATTTGCTTCATAGGGGTACCAGCAGGAGAAGAGAGAGAGCAAGGGATTGACCACCTATTTGAATAAATAACCAAACCTGGCAAAGGAAATAGACATACAAGTCCAGGAAGCACAGACGGTCAAAAACAAGATGAACCCAAAGAGGCCCACACCAAAATACAATATAATTAAAATGCCAAAGTTTAGAGACAGAGAGTGAGCCTTACAAGCAGCAAGAGTAAAGAGTTAGTTATGTACAAAGAAACTCCCAGAAGACTGTCAGCTGATGTGTCGACAGAAACTTAGAAGGCCAGAGGGATTCGCACAAAATATTCAAAATTATGTAAAGGAAAGAACTACGGCCAAGATGACTCTACCCAGCAAGGCTATCATTTAAATTGAAGGGGAAACAATGAGTTTCACTGGCATGAAAAATATTACAAAAAATATTAAATCTCTTCTTTAAGAAGAGATGATCAAAAGTATGACTAGCAAAATATAGGAAAGAAAAATTTTTTTTGTTAACAAAGCCAAACACTTAGTAAAAGCAGTGGATCCACCAATATAAAGCTAGTACAAAGGTAAAAAGGCAAATGTAGAAAGAGAATGTGTAATTACAACAATATATTAAGAGATACACACAAACAAATGCACAAAAAAAGTAAAAAGTGATGACGAAACTATAGTGATTTTAGTATGTGTTCAAACCTAACCAATCATCAACTTACAATAGACTGCTATAACAAAGCTTGTTATATAGGAAGTACATGGTAACCATAAAGCAAAAATCTGTAAGAGGTATACAGGAAATACAGAGAAAGAAATCCTAACAGTAATTGATGGTTGCCAGATGGGAGGGGGATTGGAGAATGGATGAAAAAGGTGAAGGAATTAAGATGCGCAAATTGGCAGTTATAGACACAGTCACTGGGATGTAAAGTATAGCATAGGGAATATAATCAATAATATTGTAACAACTATGTATGGTGTCAGGTAGGTGATCAGTTTGTAAGCTGTAAAATGTTTAATAAGTATGTTGTACACCTGAAACTAACATAATATTGTATGTCAACCGAAATTTAAAAAAAATTAAGAAACTAGAACTATATATTCATCAAATAATAAGATATCAGTGTCTTAGACCAAGCACTTAAAAATGGAGGAAAGCTAGTAGTATGAGAGCTGCGTGTACAAGTGCAGAATCTTTGAAGTCATAACGATGAGTCCAAAATTGCTAAATGACCTAGTTAATCAGTTAGTTTCTCTGAGCCTCAATTCACAGCTGTAAAATGGAGATACTCATATCCACTTCAAAGGGTTCTTCTGAGGATGAAATTACCTGGAATAACATGACTTACAAGCCCTTTGCATATGGAAGCAGCTCAATAAATGTAGTGAATATTGTTCTAGAACCTAGTTATTTTCTCTTGCCTGGGCACAGGAGGCTACTGTTCATAGAGCACCAGGCAGCAGGCTAGAGCGGTGGCTCATTGGGAGAATGCTGACTAGGATAAGCTTAAACACATTTCCTTACTAGGGGGCTTCTCGGAGCTTATATGTATAGTAAGCCTTTCCAAAATTTATCATTTTGATTTTTTTAAAGCAGGAATCTCACAAAAGTAGTGATATAAGAAAAAATTATCTATTCAAATTCCACTCTACCCTGTTAATTGTTGTGATAACACCTCACATTGATGCTCATTGGTTCTGCCTTGAGCAAATATAGTTAGAACCCAGCAAGGTGAACAGCGAGACTGTTAAATAGGATAAGACACTCAGAGTACACCAGGAACTTTATAAGAAGGATTTCCAGGGAGAAACTTGGGGTGATCAGATGATTGTTCCTGATCAGACTTGAATCAAGTTGGCGGCCAACTTTTGTCAACTGTGGACTCTATTATACATAGCTACTGTTACAGGGGTGGGAAAAAGTAGGTTTATAGTTGTGAGTACAAGAAACAGAATTTATTCCTGTATTACTATTTATTAATTATTGTATTATTTCTTTATATTACAACTGTAAATCTACTTTTGCCCACTCCTCTATAATCCTATTTTCCATTTAAGTGCATATGTTAGGCTTAAGCATAACTCTAAGAAATGTTTTTGCTTCATGGCTTCACTTAAGTTAGGAGGGTCTTTTAAGAGTAGCCAGAAATTAACCTTCAGAAGGTGAGAGATTGAGATACAGTAGCCACGAGACTCAGGAGTATGATTTTTCTGGACCCAGTGGGAACACCTATTCCCAACTCTTTCAAGATGTTAGGTGGATCTTAAGCCCTGCCGCTTGCCTGGGAAAACCATAAATAAGAGCAAGGATGGTGCCTGTAGAATTCAATGCAGTCCTGTTAAAAAAGCACAGCCCCTTGATTGTGCCTGTGTCTTAGCACAGGAGCCTTCAGCATGAACAAGATGCATCGCCAAGGAGCCTTTAGGTCTACAAGGTTATTTCACCTCGTTCTGAACCTCTTCTTTTATTATGTAGGATTCTTAGAGCATTAGAACTTTCCTGGGAAAAATCAGGATTACAGCTTTCCTGCTGGGGTTGCTACAAATTATGAAAATGGAAAAACAATAGAGGCTAATACAATATGTCCTGGAATTGCAACATCTTCAAAAATACCATACTTTAAACATTTTTTGTCAGGCCCGAAAGGAAAATGGTTTAATATGGTTTGGGTTGCAATTTGAGATGTCACATTGACGGACTGATATGGGTGGGAGGTTTGGGACTGAGGGTTATTTTGTTATTTACTAAGAAATGAGATTACTTCATCACAAGAAAATATCACAGCATTTCGTTTTATTATATGGCTTAGGAAAAATTGGTAAGCCCCAACAGATGAGAAAGTCCAATTTCTCATGTTTTTGTAAAAGATTGTTTTTTCCCATTTGTTTTGAGACTGAAAGGAAGCCATTCTAGGCTGTTCTCCACGTAGAATGTTTCTCCCTAGCCCCATGCGGTGCCTTCTTTCCCTCTCAGAGTGGCATATGCATTATTAGAACAAATTGGGGTCTCCTGAACTTCTTGAGCTGGAGACACATCATTTCCTGCCCCCCAAGCTCCAAAATTTCACGAGATGTGTGGGTACCCACACAGCTTCGGTTATAAACAGCACTACCCAGTCACCATGCTGTGTCATCTCATGCCATTTAAAATGAACAGATGTTATTTTTACTCCAAACTGGATTATAAAACATCTTTCTCACCCCCCCTTTTTTTTAAGTTTCTCTTGCCAGTTAAAATCACATCAACAAAAATACCTGATGGAGTATCAGAAATACCTGTTTTGAAAAGATAGCTTGTAAGGAACTCTGAAAAGTGAATG
Source organism: Myotis yumanensis (assembly GCF_028538775.1). Taxonomy (NCBI): domain Eukaryota; kingdom Metazoa; phylum Chordata; class Mammalia; order Chiroptera; family Vespertilionidae; genus Myotis; species Myotis yumanensis. The sequence goes on from NW_027223754.1 coordinate 21,134,190, forward strand.
ATTTAGGTTAGTGGCATTCAGAGAATTGCCTGGGAAAGCCAGAGTCCAGGGCTGTGGTCACTAATGACCAGTCTCACAGAGCCAGTCTAGATGCTCGGGGAGGCCCTGAAGGTCTAGCTCTGATGGGAGCAGTGGGCAAGCACACGGGCTGTTGTGCAGTTCGTGGAAGCAGATGGGAAGGGGTAACTGATGCCTTTTAGTTTCTGAGTGACAGAGCCCTTTTCTTTTATCAGGTAACTCCCTGCTCCTGAATTCCTCCATGCAGCCAGACCTGACCGTGAGTCGAACATACAGCGGACCCATCTGTCTGCAGGATCCTCTGGACAAGGAACTCATGACCGAGTCTTCACTCTTCAACCCTTTGTCAGACATCAAAGTCAAAGTGCAGAGCTCATTCATGGTTTCGCTGGGAGTGTCTGAGAGAGCTGAGTACCATGGCAAGAACCATTCTGGGACCTTTCCCCATGGAAACAACCGCAGCTTCAGTACAGTGCATCCCAGGAATAAAACCCCCTACCTCCAAAATCTGTCATCGCTCCCCACAAGGACGGAACTGAGGACAACTGGTGTCTTTGGCCATTTAGGAGGACGCTTAGTAATGCCAAATACAGGTGGGTGGTAAGTGTGCGTTTGTGTATCTTCCAGCATCTGTTTAAATGTTTTGTATTTGCACAATTATATCCCATCAGATTAATTCTTAAGATGTTTACCATCCCCTTGTCAAACCTCCAGGTACTGTGGCTCCAACAGTCTACTTGATTTACACTGCAAACAAGAACCAAGGCTGAGATGAGATTTTGCAATCTTCATCCCATCATGGACTGAACAGTCCATTTGATGCCCTCATTAGAGTTGGTGGTGGCCATATTTGTTCAAAAGATTTGGGTGGTCCCCAGAGTTTAAACCCATTTGAAATATATTTCCTAGAACATGATCAGAAAGCATTGAGAACATTCTTTGACAAACCCAGGTTTATGGACAAGCATGATTGATGCACTAGTAGGTAATTTAGTGAAATGACATTCTGAGTTGAACTTCCCCAGTGACTGACCTATTCAACACTATGAGTGTCCACAGACCTTGCTATGTTACTTAATGATGAGCAAGGCTACAATTCCAAGGATACATCATAAGTATACTTAGTTCTCAAGGATTTTTTCCTCCTATTGGTTAGATGTTCTGTGCAGCCCCGAACACTTTAAAAATTATTCTATCTATGGATTAGTCTTCAAAGTAGCCACCCAAGACCGAACTGGATGACAAAAGAGGGCAATGGCTCCTCTGATTTCTAAGCAAGGAGACTTAGGAAGTGCTCAGAATCATCCTGGCTACTTAAAGAAAAAGAGTGCCCTGATCTGCCAGTTTAACTAAACAACAGGTTAGCATTGTTTAGGGCCTTGTCAGACTTCTCTCTATTGGAGAGCGAACCTTCCTCTCCAAGTGAAATATTTGTTCTTAGAAAATGAAATATGCAATGGGACTAGTCTGATGCAGCCATTCCTGCTGACGGACCCTCTGCTAGCTTAGTGACTTGAGACCACATTTTGTTTCAAATTGATGAACAGTCTTATTCTACTATATCAATTGCTTTCTTAAAAACTTCACTTCAGGCTAATAGCTCTCTTATACAGCTCTAATAATGATTTTGTTTTCTAAACTTCCAAAACTCTACATTTTTCTTGGTCAGTGTTTTAGGACATAGTAAGGACAAAGGTTTAAATATGTATGCATGTCTCTGGTGATAATGGCAGATAGATCAATGGGGAATGAGTCAGCCATACTTACCAAGTGCCCCTCTTGTAAGAATCTTAAGAATTGGAAGTGTGGGTTCTGGAGAAAGAAAACTAAAAGATGCAAACCCTGTCCTTTCAAAGATAGTAGGATATATTAATCAGAAACATAGAAGTTGTACATTGAATTATGGTGCATTAATCTTATGTCCGCATTCTAACCCATTCTAGCAGGCTCTCGATAGTTATTAGTTGAATAAATTGGCCTACAACCCTCCTTTCTCTTCCCATCCTCATTTATTAGTACGTGTGTTTACACACATGTGGAGGGATTGTCAAAATCAACCCATTCACTGGCTATGTTTGTTTAATGTTCCTCAAAGAAAAGAGATGAAATCATGATTAAACAGATTTTTCTTTTTCTTCCCTTTGTACTTAAAAAGTACTGCTGCTGGAAACTAAAATTTTTATAGAGGGGATAAATGGTGATGGAAAAAAATAAAATAAAAAGATGAGGAACCTGAACCACCCTCCCCCCCCCAAAAAAGAAGAAGAAACCTAAAAGTTTTGATAACATTTTCTCTGATTCCCAAACACTTCCTCTGTAAAGGGGCATTTTTAAAGTTCCTAACAAGAAGCCCCACACAAGATTGAAACTGTTCACTGGGAATAAATTTGAGGAAAAATACGTGTGGGGAAGTGAAACATATGCTCTGTTATTTGCAGAACATAAATGCAGAATATGCCTCAAAAGCTAATGTGTAAGGAAGCAAGGCACAGAAATTAAATTGTTCTAATGCTGCCCATCCCAAATTGTTGTCTGGTGTCTGGCAATGATATCTCAAAAAGGTTGGGGTGGTCCCCACACTGTAAAAATCATTCATTATGCAAAATATGAAACAAGAAACTCAGACAGGTGGTTCTGTTGTCATAGCAAATAAAAGGCTGTCAGGGTAGCAGGTGGAGTATGGGGAAGAGTATATTTTTCCTTAATCAGAGATAACTGGTGAATGACATATTAAAAATGGCTACTTCTCCAGGGAGACACAGGTATAAAAATGTCCCACAGTGCCTTTCCTCCTTCATACAACATAACATGCAACCAGCACGATCACCCTGCCAGAACCCTTGTCTCTGTGTGACTATCTTCCATCTCCATGTAGAATTTGCATGTTTGCCTGGAAGGAGGGAAGTTTGTTTGAAGGATAATCATTCCCTTGCTGATTGAAGGAAAGATGAAATAGTGTAAAGCTCCAATGATCCTATAGATTCAGGTTGAATTTAGAAGTATTATGAGCAATGTTTTTATCTAAACACAGGGAATTAAGCTGACTTGAAAGAAATGAGATGGGATCTGCTCTACAAACAGCCCTTTCTCCTAAGTCCACACACATATTTATTCTGCTTCAATCTGAGTTGACTGTCGGGCCCTCATGACATACGAACATAGCATATCTCAAGGCCTGGTCTACTTTTTTTTTTACTCAGAATTTTGAATTTTATTTATTCATTAATATATTTATGATTTATCTTTTGAGGGCCTACTGTGTGCCAAGCATTATACTCGTAGCTATTGATGTACTAAGCCATTATTGTTGTTTGTTTTTTTTTACATACTGTATGATTTCATGTATTTAAATGTTTAGAATAAGCAAACTAATCAACATGCCAGAAAGCAAGTAAGTGATCACTTGGGCTTGACATCAAGAATTGACTTCTAAAGGGCACAAGGGAAATTTTGTGGCAATGAAAATGCTCTATATCTTGACTATGATGATGGTTACAGGAGAGTATAAATTTGTCAAAACTCATCAACATGTACACTTACAACATGCATTTTATTGCATGTGAATTATACCTCACTAAAAGAAACATGGGAAAGGGAAATGTGAGATACAAAGTTGTTCTTTTGGGTTAATTGCCTAAGATGACATTAATGCTTGATCATAGCCTCCTGTGCTTCTATAGCTAAACAATAGTGACTTCATGTCTCTTGTCATAATGGCCTAGATCAGTGGTTCTCAACCTTGGCTGCACATTAGAATCACCTGGGAATCTTTTTAAAATCCTGATTTCTGGCCCTGACCAGTTTGGCTCAGTGGATAGAGCATCAGCCTGCAGACTGAAGGGTCCCAGGTTTGATTCCAGTCAAGGGCATGTACCTTGGTTGCAGGCACATCCCCAGTAGGGGGTGTGCAGGAGGCAGCTAATGGATGTTTCTCTCTCATCGATGTTTCTAACTCTCTATCCCTCTCCCTTCCTCTCTGTAAAAAATCAATAAAATATATTTTTTTAAAAAAAATCCTGATTTCTGGGCCTCACCCTCCGGAATTCTGTTTCTTTGTTATGGGGTGGGGCCACAACATTAGTAACAAAGAAACAGAATTTCTGGAGGATGAGGCCCGGAAATCAGGATTTTAAAAAGATTCCCAGGTGATTCTAATGTGCAGCCAAGGTTGAGAACCACTGGCCTAGATAATCTGAATGAGGGGCAACAGAGAGAGAACACACAATGACTAGGGTATGTATTCAGGTTGACACCCACATACATTGAACACCCTGTGGATTACAGTTTCTGTTCAACGCAGGGAAGGAGTAATGGAGGCCACTTCATTTGGCAACTACATTTAAGGAAAAATGGGCAGTGAAAGGAGGAGCCTGATCAGAGCCCCCCAAGTATAACCATGACAATCCTCCTATGATTGGCATTAAGGTCGAGAATATAAATGGATACCCTTGCTGAAAAGCTATAAGCAAGATTTAACTATGCCTCATTCTTAGGGCTGGGGAATGATACTGATGATAACCAGCGTGTCACTGAATAATGCTCATAAATGCGAATCACAAATAACTTGCTTTGCAATGAGTCTTGCATTCCTTGATTCTGTAGCAGCTAACAGGCCCAGAGAAGGATGTCACTAAAGCCTGCCATCTCTAGATTCAAATTATCATCAGCAAGCAGAAAGCTTTCTGTGTGATTACATTAGCTCAAATGAAAGGAAGAAAGGTGAGAGCTGCATTATTCAAAGAATAAGAGGATGCCTTGAGATTTTATTTTATAAAGATCTTATTGTGTTTCTATTTCTTTTTATAAACAAAAAGCTACATTAGAGAGAATCTCTGCCCTCTCTAGACTGTTCTCTCTTGGCCAAAGTGAAATATTTATTTCGCAGCATTCAAGAGAGCGAGGAGACATTTCAAATTCAGCGCCATGTGCCCTCCTGGTGCCTTCCCTGCCTGCATTGCATGATTTTACTGAAGCAAGGCTACTGAGTATTTTTCAATTTGATGCTGACATGAATATGGTTCAGTCACCTTTCCTAGCTTCTGTTTGCATATATAGGACCAAATAGTGGCCATGCAACAACCTATAAGGTTCCATGCAACAATTTATAAGGTTCCTAAGCTCATCTGAGTTTCTTCTTTCTCCAGTTTTCTGGACAAACACACACACACACACACACACACACACGCACACACGCACACACGCACACACGCGCACACACAGTACTCCTCTAATCTCTTCCCTAAACTTACTTCAGGATGCACAGTTTAGAGGACTATTTTATACCAGGCTCTAGCAAAATGTTACATGGCCCACCCAGCATTGCAAGATGCACTTTCAGGAAATGAGTGGATAGAAACAAGATAGAGAAGCACATTTTTTTTTATTTCAGAGTAGATTAACTGGTAATTGATAAACTTTTATATTCTCAGATAAGTTTGCTAGTCCAAGACATCTAATTTTTAAGAGAATTTAAAAATGGTAGGAAGACTTTAAATAAAACCTAATTTGAATACACACTTGAATAATATGTTTTTCTTTATGTCACTGTTAGTAAATAATGGGTTCTCCATTATTATCTTGGACTTCATGAACTTTACAAGGATCAAGGTTTCACAGACTACTCTGAGAAGGTCCTTTTGTAAGCATCTGCAAGGTGCCCAATAAATGGAAAAGCTACGAATAACCTTTTGTTTTTTTTCTGTTTTAGGGGTGAGTTTACTCATACCACATGGGGCCATCCCAGAGGAGAATTCTTGGGAGATTTATATGTCCATCAACCAAGGTGAACCCAGGTGAGAGACAGAAAGAAATGATGTATCAGTGACACCTTGAATATGGAATAGAGCTTCTGCAGAAAAATCAGAAGTTTGTAAGATCTGTGACATGGAGGTGTGTAGGTACCATAATGAGCTATTGACTTTACAGAAGAAAAACCAGCTGCAAAACTATTGGCTGGAATTAAAGCACAGGCAGCCTCACATTTGTAGGTAACTAACCTAAGTCTCTGACGTCTAGACAGCAGACACTAAGTGTGAAACAGTGAATTGGTAGGCAAGTCCTAAGCAGGGCTGCTCCACAAACATAGACTGCCTGCCTCAGTCTTCTTAAAAGAAAAACAAAAATCAACCCTGGAGGCACTGTTGGTGCTAGGGTTTATGCAAATGCAGGGAATGATTGACCTGTGACCTTTCAAGGTCAGCAGAAGACCTGCAATAAGCAAGAAAGACAAGTTCTTAGGAAATTTTCCTCATGTAAAAATATGGTTTACGCTTCAACAGCTTTCAGATCTGACAAATTTCAGCAGCATTAAATTCAATTACATGAACAAATACAAATCTTGTCACATATTCTTTTAATGAAAGGAGTTGGTTATTTTCTTAGCACAGCTATAATATTTGTGGAAATGTTGCCTTCCACCACACAAGGTAAAGCTACCTCCTCTTTAGAAAGCAATTTCTCTTATAAACTGGATATATACCTCTGGCATTTTCAGTCTTAACATCTTGGTTATTTCAGAATAGATTTTTTGTTGTTAGCAAAGAACACATGAAGGAAAAATACTGAAAGGAAAAGCAGCCAGAGAGACAGATGGTTGAACAGATTTTGATAGCTATCTCCATAAAAGGATTTGCTGGTGCCCAGTGGTTTTAACATAATGCTCTACAGCAGCGGTTCTCAACCTGTGGGTCGAGACCCCTTTGGGAGTCGAACGACCTTTTCACAAGGGTCGCCTAAGACCATCGGAAAACACATATATAATCCTTGCTGCTCTTCTTGTCCTTCTTGCAGCCCTATTATGCGTATGTTACTTCGTTTCATGTTATCCCAAAGCTCCCTTAGGCTCTCCTCCTGCTTTTTAATTTTTTTCTCCAGTTGCTGTTCAGATTGAGCTTGTTTCTCTGCCTTATCTTCTAACTCACTAATTCGGTCCTCTGCTTCTTTTAGTCTGCTGTTGAAACTTTCCATGGTGTTTTTGATTGTAGCTATATCACTTTTCATTTCTTCCTGACTCTTGCATAGGTTGTTGATTTTCTCATCCATCTGGTGAATGAATTGTACAACCATTATTCTGAATTCTTTTTCTGTCATGTTGCATGCCTCAACTTCATTAATTTCCTTTCTTGGCGACTCCTCATTGTCTTTCCTCTGGGTATTTTGTCGTCTCTTCATTCTGATTATCTCCCGATGATTCAAACGTCGAGTTGCGTGGGCCTGGGCCATGTGCAGTGGGAGCTTCCCACCACCCTAGTGTCACTGAAGAGCTCTGACTCTAAGATGTGTGGTTGTTGTGGGTTGGTCTGAACCAGGCTCGCTCAGAGTCAGTGTTGCCAGCGCTCAATGTGGCCTCGTTCGTGCCCTTAGAATCAGGGACCCTGCCTGCACAGTGCTGAAACAGAGACCCCCTGGAGCGTGTTGCAAATCAGCGCCCCCTAGTGCGCGCCAGGAGTCAAAGTTCCCCAGGAATCCAGTATCAGAGTCTCTGTTGCTTCGTGCGACCTCGCCTTGAGAATCAGGGTCCCTGTGTGCCCCCGCACCAGGAATTGGAGTGACTGGCTCTTAGTATGAATGCACAGGGAATCAGGATCTCTGGCGCAGGTGATAAGAAACATAGTCAAGCCACTGGTGCTTGGAGCCGCCTCCTGCCCAGAGAATCAGGGTCCCTGGGTCTGTGCTCCATGGGCCAAATTCCCGGTGTTCGCACAATTGCTCCCAGCCCAGAGCTCCAAAGCCGGCAGTGCGCGTAGGATCAGTTCCCAGTGTTCAAGCGATCGCTCCCAACCCAGGAATCCTGAACCCGGCCCTAAGCAGGATCTGTTCCAAGGTGCTCGCACACTTCCAGGCTAAAGTTCCTGTGGCAGTGCTGAGGCCCCGGCAAGGGGTGGGTCTATCAGTGACTATGGCACTGCCCACGAGCCTGCGGGAAGGGGGGATGGGCTCTGTTACTCATGGATCTGCCGCAGGGATTTCTGAACTTTTGGTGTCCTCAGGTCTGAACCTGTGGTCACAGGTCTCTGTCCCCAGTGGCTGCAGGGTCCTGGTATGCGTCTGAGATCAGAATGGGTGGTGCTGAGGCCAGGATCCTAGTCTCAAGCAGCTCTGTTTCTCAAGATGGCGTGGTCGCTGTGCCCATGCCAGCTGCCCAGGAGTGTCCGCGCAGGGAGCGGGGCTCCGCCGCCTAAGACTGCCCGGTTTAGCAGCCCCTTTGAAGACCTGCAGAATCTAACTGTCCCTAGCTCATACACACACACACCACACACGTCCACACACTCCTCTATCACTTCCTTGCGCTCTCACACTCTCACCCTCCCTACTTCCTGCTGGTCGCCATTTTCTCGGTTTGGAAAACACATATATAATTACATATTGTTTTTGTGATTAATCACTATGCTTTAATTATGTTCAATTTGTAACAATGAAAATACATCCTGCATATCAGATATTTACATTACGATTCATTAACAGTAGCAAAATTACAGTTATGAAGTAGCAACGAAAATAATTTTATGGTTGGGGGTCACCACAACATGAGGAACTGTATTAAAGGGTCACGGCATTAGGAAGGTTGAGAACCACTGCTCTACAGGGTTCCAGAGGAATGGAAGCAAGAAGGCTCTGCTAGTTGGCTGTGGGTGAGGCTCTTAGAGGACTTGCATGTAAACTCTATTCTGTTGGGATTTCCTGTTAGTTCCTCAGTCCTGTAAAGCTAGATCCTTTACCTGTGCACTTGAAAACATGCTAGTGTCTAAATATCTCCACTTACTTAGGGGAAACTAAGGAGCAGAGGGGTTGAGGAGTTTCTTCAAAACCCAAAAATGTAGTTCTCTAGATAAGAATAACCTCTTATTTTTTCCCTTTGATTGATTTATATAAGAAGTTGTATCTGTTTAACATTGAGATCATGGTCAATTACACATATGCTTGTAAGTAAACACATCATCCTGCAAAAATCAAGTACAGTCCTGCACCCCTTAACGACATTCCCATAAACGCCGGACCGCATATATAACAGTAGTCCCCTAAGATTGCAATGGAGCTGAAAATTCCTGTCACCTAATGATATGTCATAGCAGAGTGCTTCACTCATGCATTTGTGGTGATGCTGATGTAACAAACCTATCTGCTGCCAGTCATATAAGAGTACCTTATTGTGTAAATGCACTCAATAATGTTCTTACAACCATGAAATCGCCTAGCGATACATTTCTCAGACCATATCCCCATCATTAAGCATAGTTCACATTTTCAAAGGCAACTAATTTATAGCTCACTTCCATCCCATCCGTATCTCTTACTAGAAGTTTCCTCCTAGGAGGCCAGACTAGAATGTGCCAAAAGGCATCAAACATCAAACGTACAAGAACTTAAATACAATGGCTCAAAAATGTGGGCAATGTCGATTAGGGCATCCTGTAATCATAAAGTAAGAAGGATAAATACTTAAAAACTCACCAGAGACCACACACCTTGAAAGACAGGTTTAGCCTAGTATGGTCACTCCCTAGACTACTACTAGCTTAGCAAGTTCCATGTTAACCACTCTGGTTTACCCATCTGTATTTAAGGTGTTGAGTTCAGTACTACTGCCTAGGAAGGTGGACAGAAAGAGTTTACTTAAGAGTTCAGATCTTTGAAATGTGTGCGTTTTCCCATCTATTAAGTGGAGGATAAATTAAAATTGCAGGAAGCACACATTCTTTTTCATGTTGCTGAAACCTTCCAGATGTTCGCCTTTAATGGAATGACCAGTGCCTGGGCTACTGCCCGTTAGCTTCCTTGGCAATCTTCGCTCCCTTTTGAGGAGCTCCAACCTACTTACAAAAACACTAAAAATAGCAAATGCCTTTCTGTTACGTTTTTGTTTGTTTTTTTTTTAAAGCTTAGGATGAATTTTTTTGCCATCCTTCCAGGAGGCTGTTTGAATCTGAGTTCTTCAGCTTTTAATCCTGTGATTATTCAGGAGAAGGCCATTTGGTGTCACCTTTTCTTTTTAATATCATTTGAAAACCCATTTTCACTTTATGTCACCCTCCGTCATTCTGAACCTGTGCTTAGAGCAAGGCCCATCTTCCCAGTGCCATGGAGATACAAGGGGGCTGCTGTTTCCTTCATCTTTGCCTCTGGAGCCATCACAGTGCCCTTCCTTTTAGCTCACAGGTATGAGTATTGGATTTCCTGATTCCATCACTTCCACACACAGGAAACGACAGTGGCATCTTCCAAACAACACCTTGGTGCTGTATTTAAGTTAAAGTCTGTTCCATTTTCCTATTGATGTTACACTTCTGTGGCTCCTTCCTGCACTAAGTCCTGGTGTAGCAGGGAGGTGGTTTAGTGGAACTGTAACTGATCTCATTGATCCAAATTCTGTACCGGGTTCCCAGGGATATGGCTGTGTGGGATGAATCGCAGACTCAAAATAACCCCTCGTGTTCAAATAGTCTCAGATGGTTGGTTATATTTCGATATTTTGGTAAGTTTTAAGTGAGGTCGTCAGGACAGAATGTACTCTGTCTTTCTTGGGAGAGCCTAGAGAGGACACTGTGCTTTTCATTAAGTGGAATGATGTCACTTTCCTTCCTCAATGTCCCTGCTCTGTCTACACTTTCAGACTTGACCAAACCAACCATCTTGACCAAACTTCTTAATGAATCTTTTCCAACCTCTTTTAGCAATCTGGACCTTCAGGTTGGTTATAGTGCTTAGGAAATGATGTCTGTTCATTTTTTGTATATATACACATATTATATGTTTTGCTGGAAGGGGAATTTGCATCCTTGTAAAGGTAATAATTACTTGCCTTTATTTTAGTGTAATTTTTCAAAGTACTCTTACATACCTCTGACTCATTTAATCTCCACAGTAATGTTTGAAAGAAGAGGATTTTATACCAATTTTAGAGATGTGGGGGAAAAAATCTTAAAAAAGGTTCCAAGAAGTGAAGCTGCTTTCCAAGGCATGTTACTTACTGGCTGAGCAGAGATTTGCCTTCAGAGTATCTGGCTCCAATGCCAGAGCTCATGGACTAAAGGATGTCACCTCTCCTTGATGCTGGGGACTTGAAGGAGACAGCTCTCTGATGCTGCACCCCTACTCCTCCTGGCCCCTGTAAGGAGGCATCCCCTGGAACAGCTCTGTAAGAGCACTGAGAACTAGGCAAGGCCAGATCAAGTTGAACTTTTCTTAGAAGGACATGGGGCAAATTGCTGTTGTTACATTATAGACCTGAGAGAAGAAAGATTAGAAGCAGGTCTCCCTCCAGGGCTGAACCTTAGCAGACTTGTTAGGGAACATTTGAGCTCAGTGATTAAGAGTGTGAGCTCTGGCATTAGAGGCCCTGGGTTCAGATCTAAGCTTCCCTGCTATTATCTGTGTGACCATAGGTAAGATAATGAAGCTTTGTGAGTGTCCTTATGTGAAAAGCAATACTACCTACCTTACAGAGAAACTGTGGGGTTGCAGGAAATAAAGTGATGCAACAATTTCAGATGATAAGTAAAGGAAAACCTAATGGATATATTTATATTTTATTAAGCATTCTACCTACAGTATATCCTTTAACTTTTGCATCAATTCTATATGGTAAATAACATAATTATCCTATTTTTTATAGATTTGAAAATTAAGACCAAGAAAGGTTAGGTTTGCCTTAGGTTGTAGCAAGACTGAGCACCAAAGCAATATTTTCTGTCTCACAATGTAATGTTAGACCATCTCACACTCCCCAATTTAGGCTTAATTAGGCATATTATTCTTGAGTCCAGTAAGACATACTTGATGAGGGACAGTGCTTATGCTTAATAATAGAAATACATTATGAAACGGACTGAGAGGGACCCGGGTTTGGGAAGACAATAGCTTTGTAATTCAATGTAGACTTACACTGCAATAGAGGATTTCACAGAAAACAATGGAAAAATAGAAAAAGGCCTCTGAATCTATTCTAGGATAGACTTCAGAGGGGATGGTAGGGAGGGTGGCTCCCAGAAGTTGTCTGTTGCTGTGCTGAGTCTAAAAGATCAGTAGAAATGAGCCAAATAAAGAAAGGTATAAGGGCTATCCCTCAATGATTTCCAGCTTCAGGATACATTTTCTAGTATCTATAGAGTATAAGGTAGGGGGAGAGTCTTTAAGAGTGGCTAAATCCAGGCACTATTCCCTGCTTGGAAGTCACTCTGATGCCAGAACATTGCCTTATGCAGCTTTCTTCCAACTCTACTCCAGGGCTTTCCACAGAACAAAGTTAGGTTGCATGCAGTGCCCATTCACAAAATAGAGGACACTTAGTGACCTCACATGAGCAAGAACTAGAGTAGCCTCACAGAAACTCAATGGCATGCCACTGGGGCTGCCAAATATTATGGTGATGAGCCCTTGGTATCCTCCTGGATCACAGTATTTAAGCAGCTAGCTCACGGCCAAGCATGGCTCCTCTACTGTAGGCCCCTTTACAGGGCAAGAACTGGCAGGGCAGTCATCATTCTCAAAAGCCTGTCTCCATTCCCAAACTTTAATTTGAAAGCAATTGGGTTCTTTTATTTTAACTTTACCTTTTTTTTAGGAGCTATTAGGGGGGAATAATTTTTCATCCTCTCTAAACATGTTTTGATTTTTTAAATAAAATATAAGTGTTTAAACAAGATGATAAAAAAAAATCATTTGTCTCGCTTCAGAAATTCTCCCACATACATTCCAATAAGAAAATGGGCCCAGCCAGCCAGTGTGGCTCACTGGTTGAGCGTTGACCTATGAACCAGAAGGTCACAGTTTGATTCCAGTCAGGGCATATGCCTGGGTTGCAGGCTCAATCCCTAGTGTGGGGCGCATAGCAGGCAGCCAATCAATGATTCTCTCTCATCATTGATTTTTCTTTCTCTCCCTCTCCCTCTCCCTTTGTCTCTGAAATCAATAAAAATACAAAAAGAAAAAAGTATAGATGTAGCATAGTCTTCCCAGCTCTCTTGTGCACCCCTCCCCACCCCATGGTTGCAGAGTGGAAAACTGGACCAGAAAATTATTATATGGAGCTTTCTTCTGAGAAGCAATAAAATGAAACCAAAGGCAAACATTCATTTCTTTTTTCAATTACACTGTCATGTGGATATTCCTGACCAAATGCTTAGACTAAAATTGGAAATGTAAATAACCTCACTGAAGAATTTACAAAAAGGCACATATTTTAGAATTTGGGCTCATCCCAGATGAATATTTCAACTAACTTTTTTCTTCTGTTTTTGTTTGGTTTTGCTTTTTTTGCTATCAAATGGGTATTTCTCAGGGGAGGCAAATATGGTGGTGTTATGAAATTCACTTTTCGAGGGTGCCTTGGTGGTGCAGTGGCTTTCATTAGCAAAGCATGAGATAAGACCAAATATAAGGCTAGAAAGACAGAAGAAAGTCATTATGGGAAGAAAGTCACAATTAGTGCAGTGGTCTGACTCTTGAGCTCAGAATAAAAGCATCTGTCTTTGGCCACACCCCATCACCTGGTGACCGGTCAGGACATTGCCACAGGAAGAAAACCTGGCTCAAACCTTCCGAGTTGATTTTCATCTCTGTTAGCATTCTTCATCTTAGACCAGGGGTCCGCAGACCACCAGTTGGCGACTGCTGATCCAAAGGTTTCCTTAAACCAGTGGTCGCCAACCTTTCGGACCTCACGGACCACCAATGGTCCATGGACCAACGGTTGGTGACCACTGGCTTAGAGGAGTTCCCCACCAGGTTCTGTCTCAAGCTATCCTCCAGCTCTGGCAAAAACACTGCACTATCTCACTGCAAAAAAGTTGTGGACTTCTGGGATAGTTTTCACAATTGATATTGAGCTCAATGACTATTAAGTGGCAAGTGTATTTGCTTCTGTGGACCAAGAAAAATAGGATCCCTTAGGTGAAGTTGTTTATTTCTGGTAGAAATAAAAAAATAGGATCCCTTAAAAAAAGAACTAAGTACCCCAACATTCTAATTTCAGGTATTTTCCAACTATAATGCTAAGGCTAATAGTCCTACCTCCCTGCAGCACCTGTTGAGAAGCATCATTTCATCAGAATGGGAACCACCACTCTCCCATCCACTCACACACCATGCTCCCTCCCCCCTATTGATATAAGTATGTGGCTGGGAGAGACAAAAAGAGGAGTCATATTTTGGAGTAGTGCAGGTATCAAAAATGGCTGTCTCTGCCCTGACCAAAGCCAAAGAAAATAGCCCCAAGAGAACTACTCAAAATTTTGTGTCACCTGCAGGAAGTGGACATGGATACCTGATTTTCTCATGGTCCATCAGTTTGTTGATTTGTTCCATGTTACCAGAGAACAGCAAAAGAAAAAGCTTTGAGAAAGGACAGACTGCTAAAGCCAAGGAGAGAGGGGCAAAGAGCACTTCCATAATTTCCAGGTTCCCATTTTCCCAAGGGGTAGAGAAGATGCACCCTGGCCAGGAGTTTTGTAAATGAGATTGAAAACAGGTTTTCCAGGGGCCACCTCAATATGAGGCAAAGAGGCTCAGAGAGCAGGGTTGAGATGCTGTCAGTGGAGGGCCAGTTGGCAGGTGCAACTGACACCCACAAGGAACGACAGATGCTTAGGGCAACTGTTTGCAATCTAGTCACCTGCACCCTGTCACTTAGGCCTTTTAAAGTTACCACCCATCTTCACTGAATCCATTAAGGATTATCTTCAAAAACTTTTGTCACCCATGAAAAAAGTCATCATTGTCTTGCCCCAGGAAGAAGTAAGGAGATGATATTTGTTTCCCTTCTTTCTCCTTTCTATCACAATACTATAGGGTTAAGCTCATGCCACTGGGATAAGCTCAACCTGCTCCCTCCTCTCCAGACCAAGAACCCAGAGCCTTGTATATGTATATGCTAATGGTCGTGTGCATGACTGTGTGTCCGTGTGCATGGGTACTGGGGGATGGAGTTTGAATCAGATATAAGATTAAAGTTTTAAAATGAACAAAATGAGTCCTACAAATGAAATCAAACTATTTTAATAACTAGATGTCACTGAAAGTTATAGAATCAAAATGAAATGCTACCATGGGTGGTACCACTAAGCACAATTGTTAGCAATTACTAGGAAAATTAGATACTTAACACAGTAACAGATGAAGCCCCAGAAGCAAACCCAGGTCCTCAAGTGAATAATGATGTTTCAGTGTGATTCATGTGGTGACAAAGATACACAAATGTTTACCAGTAGTGAAAGAATGAACCCTGTCCAAAGACTCAGGGAAGGTTCAGAGAGGAAGTGCCAATTGACTTAAAAATTGAAAGAGAGTAAAAGGCATTCCAGTCAAAGATAATAGAAGGCGCAAAAGCACAGATGAATAAATACTATCACATATTTTAGAACTAAGCAAATCAGAACAGAACATGAAAGAGTGGAACTGGGGAAATTGAAACTTAATATTGGGTAGGTATTGGTGAGGCTTAAGAATTCAGAGTCCTAGTCATATTTACATCCATAATAATAAAAGCAGAATATGCTAATTAGACTGGTCAGCCAAACAACCTTCCAGGCGACCTTCTGGACAAAGTCAGCGCTGCAAGGGCCGAGGCAAGCCATCACGGCTGCAAGGACCAAGCCCCTTGCACGAATTTCATGCATCAGGCATCTAGTTTTAGATATATTACTTTCTACTTCACCTCCACTGCCACCACCCGAGTTCAAGTCTCATTAATACCCATACCCTCCTTGTGAGCACAGTGAAAATATGCCTCATTTTGCCTGGCACAGTTATTAATAATGCCCCCTTTTCACCCTCAAAAGTATCTCAATTTGCATAATAAATTAGTCACTCTACTTTTGAGTATCCTTGTCTCTAGTTGTGAACATTTTAAATCCATTCTCTAATCCTCACATTGCTGTCAGTGGGAAGTTTTGGGAGAGACTTCGGGAGGAACTCAGCAAGGTCATCTGTGTGCATGTGCATGTGCATGTGCAGTGCGTGTTGAAGGAGATGAAGGAGTTGAAGGTAATTCCCAGAATTCTGGCTTGGGAGCTGATGATTAATTAGTAGAGAGAGATTTGCCAGCTGAAGGTCACCTGAGAGTTTGTGATAATAGCTGCTTGGGGAGCAACTCTGGATTTCTTTCCAGGGAATAAACACAGCTCTTTGACATATAAGAAAAGGGACAGGAAGAAAATTGATTCAAGAATTAATAATAGGCAAAAGTAATATTTATAACAAAGGAAAAAGTTGACTGCTGAATGGAAATTCCATGACAAGATTTTGGCTACAGCCCGTAGTAGCAGTACCACTCAGCAAAATGTCACAATATCGGGCCGATACTGTGCCTGCCTGCTTCGAGCAGGGTGAAATCTGCCTGCTTTGTGGCCTGTGCCTTCCTACCTGGGAAAGAATCTGCCTGTCCTGGAGCTTACTGAACTGATAATGTGCATAACTTGTCAGGAAAGTAGCGCAGATTCAAACATTGGCATTACATGGGAAATAAAGGATGATCAGAAATGAGAGGACATCATAGAATGAGAACACAGGGATTCAGAAGTCCTGAATTCCACTCTGCCTTGCCACTTACAGCCTAAATGGCTTTGAGCAACTCATTTTATTTCTCTGGACCTCAATTCTATTATCTACAAATGTTGTCTATTATTAACTGCATTCCAGGATTTGGGTGAGGACAATACAGGGACTTTATATATGAAAAGTCCTGTGCAAATTGTAAAGTGCCATGTAAATGCTATGTTTTGCAATTACTGTTTGTCTATGCTTCTATTTTTAATTATATAGATAAGCTCTCTAAAGTCCATGGGATTTGTTTTAGCTCGTGACAATGATGCAAAAGAATTTAGGATCTTTCCTTTTTGACTGATAGCAGATGAATCCAGTGATAGCACATATTAACCGTTCACTGTAAAAGCAAGAGCCTTGTGAAGGTACCAAGGACACCCTGCATCAGTTCCTTTGAATTCCCCTCTATTTCCCTTAACATTCTGGCCTATGATCTACACATTAGAGGTAAATTGTATGAGTCCAACAATGGACACCAGGTGGGCTGGTGTTAGATTTAGAAGATCAATGACCAGTCAAGAGAGCAGGTGGCTTAGGCCACCTGGAACAAGCTTTGTCCCTGTCCACTTTGCCATGCTTTCTTTGCTAAAGAGCGATGGATGGACAAGAACAAATCATTCCTGCCATCATTTCTGTTCAAAGGTCAGTCATGAATTTGAATACAGTTTGTTGCTTTAAGTTTGACAAATTTTTCTTGGAAGAATCCAATTGATGGCATACACCCATCCTCTGGAGGAAATTTGGCATTAATTAACTTCATATCAGGCCCAGGGAGCTGCTGAGGAGAAAAGGGGCTTCCTACGTCACAAAGGGGCTCTTTCTGCCAGCGTGAGGGGAGTAAATTGCTGCAATTTCAAAAACACATTAATTCTTTCAGGCTACCAGTGCGATGCAGTGTCATAAAAGGTGCAATTTATCAAATGGCATCCTAATGGCCTAGAAGGGTTGATGCACCTTTAGAAGACTGTGCTCTTTGCTGCAGTAAAATCCTGATGGTTTCTTCACAAAGTCATTTAGGTTAGAATATAATATCATTACCCACAAAAAGTGAGGAGGGGAAGAGAAAGGAGGGAAAATAAAAAAGCGGGGGAGGGACCCTCACATTGTCATTTTATGATCTGCCTTTTGGGGGGAAGGAGAATTTCCCCATACCATGTTCACAAACAAACACACATAAATAAATATTGCTGCCATTTTAATCAAAGTGCTTTAAAGGCCCTGTGAGCTCACAAAGTTAAGTGGGCAGCGTGGTCCAGAGGAGTCTTTAATTACTATGATTACTATGCCATTGACAAGCTAACAACGGTGTGCGAATGTTGTTAATAGATCTGAATGGAAGGTGCGCCTTAATTCAACAAGAGAGTCACCAGTTCATGAGTGTAATTGCACAATGTAAAGGAACACCATAGACTGTAATTATTTTTATTTGTATGTGCCATCTCTTTTATTGCCCATGCTGGAAGGAGAAATAACCTGTCCTATTAAGATATTTAAAATATGTCATCTTTTCCACTTCAGTTAGTTATAGCCTAATAAAAATGCTGCGAGAAGACACTCCTGGGGCCACCCTCTGTGCTAACATGATCCCCACAGCCCTTCCAAAACCTGGGTGATCAACCTCCTAACTTCCTTGGTTATCATCTTTAGCACAAACCATAATGACTCCCCAGGACTCCAAGTTGCATGCAGATATGGAGCTTCACCCTGGAAGTTACATGAGGGTGCTGGCAGCTGAAACAGCTAAGATAACACAAAGGTCAACCAACACCTTGGTCTGGTTGTATGGCATCTGGGAGCAAACATTGGACCAGGAGACAATAGCAGGGGGTCTCCAGGTTCTAACTGTAAAGTGAACAAGCCATGAAGAGCCTGGTGGTAGACAGAAGAATGTCACCCTATTCCCCCCACCCCCCCAAAAGAAGTCACATCCTAATACTGGGAACCTGTGAATATGTTACAGTCCATGGCCAAGGGGCTTTACTGATGTGATTAAGGTTAAGCACCTGGAGAGTAAAAGATTATTCAAGATTATGCAGAAAGGCCTATGTTAGGAAGGCAGGAGTAGCACAGTCAGATGCAGAGATGTGAAGATGCAATCCTGCTGGTCCCAGAAGAAGGGCACTCCGGCCAAGGAAGGCAGGGGGCCTCTAGAAGCTGGAGGAGGCAAAGAAATGGATTCTTCTCTGGAGCCCTGATGACACCTTTATGTTAGGTTAGTGAGAGTACTGACCTCAGAACTGTAAATAATAAATCTGTGTTGTTTTTAAGTCAGTAAGTCTGTGGTATGGCATTAATAGGAAACTGATACCAGACTACTCAGAGCACTCTATACACCTCCAGTGTCTACAACCTTAACAACTCGAATGCCAACGTTTTACCTTCAAAATCCCAGGTTTGGAGACTGTGTCCCAGGGAACATCTGTTCTTTCCACTGCCTTACCCCCACCCAACCCATGGCCACCAACACTAACAGGACAGGGGATTTTAGTCCCAGCTCTGTCAACAGTGCGGTGTGGCTTTGGCTCTGTCACTCCACCCACACCACACCACGCCCTTTGTTTCCTCAGTTAAACAATGCAATGGGCCTGATTACTCCCAGCTCCTCTCCCTGCCTAAAATGAAATGATTCTGTGAAATGGGACTTCCTCTAGAGAAGGCTGTTTCCCCCATTCAAAATGTAAATGAATGAACAGCCTAGTAGATATAAAACTGCTGTAGCAGCGTGCCGCATAGATCACTCTCTCCCTTCCCCTCACTGCTTTTACTTTAAAGCACTTTCAGGGAGCCATCATTCCACTTGCAGTAAACAAGCTAACCGCAAGCCTGACACTGCATGAGAGATGAGGCTTAAATTGCATCTAGGAACTGGTGATTTGCAAATGATTTGTGATTCCGTTAGTATATTAATTGGTAAACACCCTATGTGTGTGTGTGTGTGTAAACCAAAGCCATTTAACATATGCAAACAGTTTAATCTCTCAGTGTGGTGTTGCTCAGATTTCATCAAATTCAGATCCTTATTCTAGTGTGTAATTCCCCTCCCGCCCCAGTTCCCCTGGTACCATTTCCCTTCCTGTGATCCTATTTCAGATAATACCGGGTGGGTGACCCAGATCTTTAAACCCTTTAATAGTAGAGCCATATGCTTCTATCCTCAGTGATTGCACTTGTTGCTTGTTGTAATCCACTGTTCTAACTGCTCCTTTCCCAGCCCCAACCAATGCAATATAACGGCTTGATGAGTTTTAACATTATTTCCAGTTACTGCTAACCAACCCTCCAACCTGACATCCATGCTTATTAATACACATGCTACTTCAAGAAAAGGCATGTAGGACCAGTTCCTGTGCAGCTGAATTTTCCATCACAGTAGCGTCATCCAAGGCCTTGATATTGAGCATTTCAACTTAACAGGCATCCAATTTCCATTTGAGAAGCTTCCCCTATTGGTACTTGACAGACCTCCAAGCCTGCACTGCCTGAGGTGTTGCTTTGGATATTTTCTCAAGAACTACACAACTTTTCTCAAATGTTAGTGCCAGTGCTGCCTTGCATCTAGGGAATTCAAGTAAACAGAGCAGGTTTCTGGGCCCTAATGAAAAATGATCAGAATCTTCATTCGTGGTGTCCAGAAACATCATTTGAAACAAGCTGCCCAAGGGAATTTGGAACCACATTGCAGGTTTAGAGCCACTTAAAGACTAAACAGAGAATCTGTTATGATAAAAAGAAGATTTTGCTCAACTTCACTTTTTTTCTCTCTATTCTGCTCCTGATCTCCTAGTCTCCCCTGCCAGGAGTCTGTTTGCCTAAGTCATACATGGCAGCTAGAGAATTACAGCCCTCAGACCTGGTCATGATATCGGGCTGACTGGTAGCCACGCTGGCTTTATAAGGCCCTCTCTCCAGGAAATAGGTTCTGTGATGCCATTGTCCTGGGGCTGATTTGAGAGCTCTAGAGGGAGAGAGGTTTCTGACTCAAGGAGAAAAAAAAGAAGTAATAAACCCCAAATCTTGATTTTTATCCACAGCATGTTAGCACCCTAGGTCAATATCTGAGGGTTTTAATGAAAAGAGAATAATATTAGTTAAAACTATGAATCTTCTTGGGTAGAAAATTATAGGAGACTGGAGCGATCTTCCTTTCGGAGCTTTAATTTTAAGACTAAGTGCAGCTTCCATCTATCTGCCTTTTATGTCTATTCCATTAAAAGATGATTTAATTATGTATCGACCCAGGGTCTGGCATAGTAAAACTATCATTACTCTCCTGCCTGCATTCCTGAGTGATACTCTGGGTAAAGGTGATCCAACCTACATTAATCTATAATATAGACCATAAGGAGGAGAGGAGGGAAGGGTAATTACCAAGCGCAGCATGGCAGAAAACAACAACAATGAAAATCTCATCTCAAAATACAGAGCTGGTTGTTTTGCATAAAGAGAGTGACATGTTACAAGTCTAGAATCAGGTCAAAAAATATTGAAAGCAAAAGCCATATGTGCACAGAGAACCTCCAGACCTGCCATGGTCAGCAGGTGCTGCATGGTAGCTGACCTTCACCAGTGTGACCTTCTGGCGGCAGTGGTGTGGGGGCAGGTGCTGCAGAATATTAGTTACTATGTAATGAAGTTTGACCATCACCTCATCATGACCCAATGCAGCACTTTTCTCACCCTCCACTACACATTTTATGCTGCAGTCAGTGACCAGGCTGATTTATTGTAAGAATCCTGCAAAAATTCTCACTGGCCTCTATTTTCATTTGTTTATTTATTTAAAAAACATGGTGGTGTTTTGTTTTTTGACACAATTTTAACCTTCAGTGTTGCCATAGTATAAAGAATTCTCAGCTATCCCACATCCAGATTCACAAAGGTTAACATTTTACTACATTTGCTGTATTCTCCATATATGTGTATTTACACAAATAAAACACACGCATACACACATACTTACTTTTTAGCCATTATGAACAAGATTCCCTTTGCCCTGAACACTTCAGCATGTATATCTGAAAAATAATTTCTCTCACCTAACCACAGCACAATTATCAAAATTAAGAAATTACCATTAACATAATACTATCACCTACTCCACAGTTATTCATATTTCACCTGTTATCCGAATAATGTCCTTTACACCAAATGAAAATCTAAGTCCCTTCACTACATTCTATTGCCACGTGTCTTTAGTCTCTTTGAATTTGAAACAGTTCCTAAAACTGTCTCTATTTCATGACATAGATGGGTTTTAAGAGGGTAGATCACTTATTTTGCAGAATACCCCTCAATTGGGGCTTGCCTGATATTTCCTTACAATTAAATTCAGGTTTTTGTGTTATTGGTGGGAATGTTACAGAAGTGAGGCCTAGTTCTTTTCACATCTCAGGAGGTATGTTCTGCTGACTCACCCCATTCCTGGCAGTGTGAACTTGGATAACTGGGGTTAGGTGGTGCCTGCCAAGATTCCCCACTATAAAATCATATTTTACCTTTTGTAATTAGTTTCAAAGATACTTTGAAACCATGTAAATAGTTCCTTATTAGTTTTCATACGTTCACCAAGTAGATTAGCACCCATTCATAATTCTCAACTGTGTCAAAAGTTAATATTGTTGGTCGCCAAATAATGATTTTCTACATGTATTAGCTGGCTTCCTATTGTATGGAAGACTTTTCCCTTCTCATTCACTCATTCACAGGCACGTAGTTAATATGTTATGTTATTCAGTGGATTATTATCCTTTGGTACCATGGTTTACTTTGCTCACAATTTTCCAGATTTCATTACTAGGAACCACCTCATGCTCCTATGTCCTTTTCAACAAATATGTTTTAGTGCTTACAAACAGCATTGGAGACACAGCAATGAACAAAGCAGAACAGAAAAAAATAATTATTCTGGCCTTATAGAGCTTACATTCTAGTTTGTGGAAGGCAAAAAAAAAGTAAGTAAACAAATGATAAGTGCTTTAAAGGTCAATACATGTTGTGGAGAATAAGAGTGGCCAGCTTTTGGTGTAGGGAGTGCTTTCACTGCGTTGCTTAGGCACAGTCAGGGAATACCTCATTAGCACGTGCCATTTAAGCCAAGACCTCAAGAGCCTGGGGAAGCCAACCATGTGGATCTGGAGGAAAACTCTTCCAGGCCCTACTGAGCACTTCAGAGCAGCTGGACCAGCTGGAATTCCTTGAGGTGGGAACAAATTGACATTTTAGTGGGATGCCTCTGCTTGCTGAGTTGAGCTCAGACTGGGAGGTAAGGATGAAAAAGCATTGATGAGGTGCCTTAAATTCCCATACTGTACATCTCTAAGGCACTGAAAATTTTGTCCAAGCATGTATTGATATAATGACAATTTTGTTGAATAGATTAACCACCTCAAAGAAACACAGTTCTGATAGAAGTAGGACAAGTGAAAAGTCAGGAGGGGTGGAAGTTTGGGGTTGGGGAAGCAGAAATATCCCCCAATGAACAAATACTAGGTACTGTTTATGCTTCTTTGAACTCTCAGAGCAATCTTAGAGTAGGTGTTATTTTTCACATGAGGAAAGTGAGGTACAGAAAGGCATGGGCTTTCCCTTTTGCCACAACGTCTGGTTTTAGTAACAGAGAAAAAGTGAGAAGAGGGATGAGGTATCAGGGATGATGCCACGAAGAGCACAGTGAGGACATAAGACTGTTCTTTTGGCCCAGTGCCTATGTTCTCTGCAGCCACTTCTATTAAGGGTTTCCCCTCCTGGTAACTAAACAAGGTTAGCAACATGGGTCTACCTGATTTACCAGATTACCAGGCGGCTCCTGTGCACCCTCTCCCACCCTGTGTTTTCTGCATCAAATCTGCAGAGCTGTCAGTTCTCCCCAGAACCCTCTGCTGCACTGGTGTGAGCAGAAATTTTAATTCACAGCCGTATTTCCATATAGTTGCTCAGCAAGCCACCTGGTTACATAGACCTAACTCTTAAATTATTGATCATCTCCTCCTCTCCAGAAGCTTTCATAAACATGCACAGCAAATAGATAGATAGATAGATAGATAGATAGATAGATAGATAGATAGATAATAGGAGGGAGGGAGGAAAGGAGGGAGAGAGAGGAAAGGATAAGTAGCAAAAGTCTACACAACCAGACATTTCTATCTACACTATGGTATGTGATGCCCTGAAGTGGTTCATATTATGCTCTTGAAATTGCTGCTGTTATTATTTCACAGTTATTATTAGCTCACAGCAATTTTAGAAAACTGTCACCTTTTCTTCTAGCAGGAGCATGGCTACTTTCTTGACATGTACTATATAATGTGGGAAAACTTAAATGCCACCCATACTTTCCTTATGAATCTTCATTTATGCACAGGCCTAATTAAATCTCCCCAGCCCTCTGTCCTCAAAGGCCCTAAGTCTGTATCCATGACTACACTCAGACTATGCTTTCCCCCCATCCTGCCTTGGATGTCACAGGAGCCAGCAATTGGACCAGAAATCTCCTACTGGTAACAGAGGAGGGCAGTATATCTGGTCACAGAGAGCAGGAGCCTGCGAGTAGAAATGTAGGGATATTTTGCTGCCATTGCCTGAATCGACTTCTCTGTGACCTTCTGCTGTTCACACCTGCTTCCCCAGGTGTGTGAAGAGCTTTAATTAATATTTTGTAAATCTCCCTGATTGCGGCAAATAAAAGGTAGCAGAAAAGGGCAAGTTTTTTATTAATCATGGGGGGAAAAAATGGAGAGATTCAAATTCTGTTCCTTCACTAGAGAAACTTACAACCAGACACTGTTTCACAGTGGGGTGATTAGATATAAATCTTGATTTACTCCCTTCCCATGTATGGAAATGCACGATGCCTGCCTAACGCAAAGCTCCGGATCCACGCAGTGCCTGTACTGGATGTGCACCGCCTGTGACTCCTAATGCTGTTTAAGTTATTACAGAAAGGAGCCTCGCTATTCACAAGTGTGAGAGTTCATCTAATTAGCTGATTTCAGTTCATTTGGCATTAAATAATTCCCCAAATTCCCATATGTTTGAACAATATGTTCAACAAGGGGGATGATTCTCTGAAAGCAATTAAGTAGTTCTTTTAGGAGAGCTTGTCATCGGTCACTCATAAGCATCTCTGCTATTCTTGTCTGTGATGGATGCAGGCGGCAATTACGGGGAAAGCGCTCAGCCCTCTCTAATGGCCCTGGCAGGCATCCACACGCAGGCTGGTTACAGCTCACATTGGCATTTTCCTTTTTTTCCAAACCTCAAGTATATTCATAGGATGTTTATAGAGCATTTGTTATTGCTAATACACCACTCTCTAAACCCAGCCCATAGCTTGCCTACCCTGCTTAAAGGTAAATGCAGATATATTTTCAGGTACCTTATGCTTTGCTTGTATAGAAAGAATGGTCAGCTTTGGACAATGGTTGGCTACATGGGAGGTTGAATTTTTTGAAGTCATCTCTGGTGCTTCTTGGGGAAGAAGAGAGACTGTGCGATACGTTCAGGTCTGTTTTAGATACAGTAGATGAAAGATGTTTCTGCTCAATTATATGCCTTGGCTTTTATTGCAGCAGCAAATTAGAGATAATGAAGTAGAGTGTGACCATTACTAACCTGAGCAAGAACAACCGATGTGAACAGAGCGAGTCAGAAACTAATAACATGTTAGATGTACTCATGGAAAAACTGTTTATACAAGATCACAGAAAAGGTGGTATCTTTGAGTACTGATTTTCATCTTTATCTTGCTCAAGAGGTTGCTGTTTTGACCAGGGGTGATATATTTAAATGTCCTTTCTGGGTTGGGTAAGAGAAAGCCTGGGTAAGCCAAGCCCAGCTCTCAGGTACCTTTGTCCAGGAGAAATGCTGAGAGTCCTCAATTACTTTACTGGCTATCTACTGTGTCACTATATCTCCTACAAGGGAAAATGTGTCAAAAAATTTAAATATTGTTCAAAAATACATAAGCGTCTGGTGGGGGCCATGGGTAGGCTTCTAGGGTCTCCTCATTGACCACTGTCCTATAACAGTCCCTGACTGTTTGGGGACAGAGATTAAAAACAAAAGACTGAAAATGAAAGAGAGAGGCATTCACTGAGCTGGTATTATCTCCCTTTAATTAAGCTTCACTTTCTTTTATCTGTTTCATGACTCTGCATTCCCGTAAATAATTCACAATACAGAAAAATCTAAACACCAGCTTTGGGTAAAATGATTTTAAATTTAGATCTAAAATAGGAAAGAGTTGAAAGCTATATATTTGATTATGCACATTGATAATGGGCTGTTTACTATGCTATCACTACGCACTGGTAAAAATTAAATGTATTTAAAACCAGAAGAGACATACTCAGTTTGGGTGTGTTTCAGGTGTTGCTTTGTTTCATAATACTTTGTTTTAGCCTCTACTAGCATTAAAAATATTTGTAGAATATGTTAGAAGAAAGGAATCTGATGCTAAGATTAGTCATTTCTATAACGTTCTTGGCTTTGGTAATTGACAATGTCATCAACAAGAATAAGGATTCCATAGCTGGCGTGTGACACACTGGTCACATCTTTGCTTTCTTCTGTTCTGCCCTTTATTTCTGCAGAAGCATTTGTCATTTTGTTTGTCAGAACCCAGATTTGAAATCTAGGCGGAAGCCCAGTCTGGGTGCCTGAGCAGCTCGGATGAATGGCTGTGGTCCAGCCCAGCCCTCCACATGTGGGGTGCTGTCCAGGAGGAATGCTGGGAAAGGACTGTGCTTGGGCTGAAGAGAACCCCCGACTCCCCTCCCTCACCCCTCCTGTAACTAAATTCTCATTTAAATGAGCCCCCTCCTTTACATGCCTCTCTCTTTCACCCCTTCCCCATGGTAAAGCCTCCAGTCCGATGGATCCGAGGTGCTCCTGAGTCCTGAAGTCACCTGTGGTCCCCCAGACATGATCGTCACCACGCCCTTTGCATTGACCATACCACACTGTGCAGACGTCAGTTCTGAGCACTGGAATATCCATTTAAAGAAGAGGACACAGCAGGGCACGTGGGAGGTGAGACTCTCTATTTCCTTTTTTGAAAACCAGGATTTGGGTTACACCTACAGGACAGATTTAACCTTATGCTCTCTTAATACCAAGAGTCAGCTGTGAAATTTGTGAGCATTTTCTTGTTTTGCAGAGGGTTGGTGACATGTGTTTTATAACACCCTGAAGGTATTGCCTAGTGGTTTTCCAGGATAATGGAAAAGAAATGAGAGAATCCCAAGCTATTTTTGTTCAGTTTTAGAATACAGTTGTAATTACCCACAGAGATATATCCTTATGTACCTCTCTTTGGGACATAAAACTGTGTCACTATATCTGTTTTTGTCATCATAGGGATTATATGGGATTATATAAATAGGGATTATATAAAATCACTGTATCTGTTTTATCATCAGAGGGATTATAATAAACCTATGTTTAAGTAATCAGGAATGCAATAGGTGCTAAGTATATTTTGGTGAATTAACGAATGCATTAGAACAGACAGTGAGGAAACACGAGACAAGGGTAACAGCAAGGGAGACCGTCACAGCAAAGAAAGATTGCAGTGGAATTACTGTTCTAAGTGAAACCTCTGATTTATCTGTCTGATAGGGATTCCTTTTATGTCCCTCTGAAGTCAGTTTGCATGAAAGCAGGTGAATTATCTTGTTGGAACACAATGACCTGTTCCAGCTAGCCCTGGGACCGGACCTCCCAGGAGGTACTTCCAGCAAGAGAAGTAAAAGGAAAATCGTGTTTCCCTATGAGAAGAAAAATGCCAGTTGCTGCAATAGATTACATTTACTCTGCCCAGCTCTGTCTGCAAACTGGTCTATATTCTCTGTTAGAAATGCAATCTGCTATTTATTCAGTCCTCATACACCACCGGCAAATTTCCTGGGGCATGAAGTTCCATGGGTTTCCTAACTGGGCCAGGTTTGGGTCTCTTTTTTATTAAGTTTTGCTTTGCCTGATTTCCTCCTCTTTAGTTTCTCTTCTCAGCACTTCCTCACAATCTTTTACATCCAGATGGTATTAGATTTATGCTCTACCAAACCAGCCACACACGGACCTAAATTCTTATCAGAGAAAGTGATATATTCTTAGTACATCTTATCCAAACTATTTATTTAATGGTTCCTCGTGAATGATTTTGGTGAAATGAAAGAGGATAAAATATTTGAAAAATATATATAGTACCTTAAGGATAGCAAAAGATATTTTCAGCCCTAACTGGTTTGGCTCAGTGGATAGAGCATCGGCCTGCGGACTGAAGGGTCCCAGTTTCGATTCCGGTCAAGGGCATATACCTTGGTTGCGGGCACATCCCCAGTGGGGAGTGTGCAGGAGGCAGCTGAATTGATGTTTCTCTCTTATCAATGTTTCTAACTCTCTATCCCTCTCCCTTTCTCTCCGTAAAAAAATCAATAAAATATATTTTAAAAAAAAACAAAACAAAAGATATTTTCAGAAATACCCTTTTTAAAAACATAAATGTTTACTTATTGATGTTAATGTTTAAGACATTTTTTAAAATTTGGCATTGAAAAAAATAACCAAAAATAGGAAAACTTTGAAACCAATGTTTGTTATAATCTATTAAGTAGAATTCTAATACTAAATATAACCTTTTCTTGAGTTTCTGAGGTAAACAGTTATTTTGACAGAAGAATAGTTAACATCAAGAAAATTAGGGCAGCCCTAGCCAGTTTTGATCAGTGGATAGAGCATCGGCCTGCAGACCAAAGGGTCCCAGGTTCGATTCAGGTCAAGGGCACATACCTCGGTTGCAGGCTCCTCCCCAGCCCAGCCCCTTGTCAGGGCTGGTGCACAAGGCAACCAATCAGTGTGTTTCTCTCACATTGATATTTCTCTCTGTCCTCCCCTCTCTCTTCCAGTCTCTCTAAAAAAGCAAAGGAAAAATATCCTTGGGTTAGGATTAAAAAAAAGAAGAAGAAGAAAATTAGGGCAATGAAAATGCTCTAATTCTGAAAATGTTTGGTTAGTTATGTCCTTGGAAAGTAATTGTTAAAATCAAATCACATCTTTTATTTCTAAACCGAGAGAATTTAACGCACCTTTTCCCAACAGGAGGTGATGTCAGTGGAGGATGAATCCACATCCTGTTACTGCCTGTTGGACCCCTTTGCATGTCATGTGCTCCTAGACAGCTTTGGGACATATGCCCTCACTGGAGAACCAATCACAGACTGTGCCGTGAAGCAACTCAAGGTGGCGGTTTTCGGCTGCATGTCCTGCAACTCCCTGGATTACAACCTGAGAGTCTACTGTGTGGACAATACCCCTTGTGCATTTCAGGTCAGCTCTGTCTCTATAATTCTTTTGGTGTCATGAAAGCATGGGGTTTCTTAAAGATCAGAATCAATAGAGAATTCTATTACTGAAGGTCTGGAAAATGAACCCACACCACTGGCCTGATGGGGATACCTATCTTGAAGCGAGAGCTGTGTTTACTGTGTGTCCAACAAGGCGCTTAGGTACCTGGCAGTCAGAAAAAGAGAAGGGTTAAATTAAAGCATTGTGTGCTAAATTGTAAAACTGACTAGAAGTTAAGTCGGAATTCAGAAAATAAAGACCCAGTTCAATAGAGGAACTGGAAAGGAGTTGTAGAGACCTCTTTGTGAACCTTCATGGATGGATGAAATTTAGGAGCAAAAGAGAAACAGTTACCCTGTCAAGAATGGAGAATGGGATGCACTACAGACACGAGTTATTTCATGTGCAGAGGGCAAGGAGAAAATTGCTTGAATTAACCGAAGGTTGTAGTTAGAAAACAACAATTATTAATCATACCTATCATAGTCTATTAATTATCAGGGCTACTAGGGCAGAGATGGTCAAGGTTCCTTTCCACTTTTGACACTTTTTAATCATGTAAGATTTATCTTAAATTAGCTACTCACAGAGTGTGGATTTATTAATAGCCGAAAGGATGGTGCAGAAGTGCCTGTGTAAGCTTTGCCCACACATAAGTAGCATAGCTCTTTCAACACACCTCATCCCAGATTCCTGCCAGTCCAGTCCTGGGTCATTAAGTCCATTATGCAGAGCACTGCCTCTAACTAGCGTTTAAGACACTGAGCTGGAAAACTCATGTTTGCCAGGACAAGGGATACAATGACCTGAATCCTGAACATAGCCAGTAAAGATGACAGTACCAACTTGCATTTCCAAACCTTCCCTATCTCTTAGGTAGCACGGGTCAAGGGCACACTTAATAGCTGGCTACACATAAAAGGTTGTTCATAGGGGTGCCATTTTGTAGTGTAAAGAACTTCAGCATAAGTAGTTACACCTCATCCTATGATTGGCATTCTACGCATGTCATCTGCTTTCACCACCTCTAGGAAAAGGAGTTCTCCACGATAAACTGCATAAGACATTCAGTGATGTATTGAGAGTGTTACCATCACTTCACAATTATAAAATGCACCATAACTCAAGTTGGATGTTTAGTATAGTAACTCAGCCAGATTCCAAAGGCTGAGTAAGCTGAGGGGTGCGGGCAGGGCCATGGAGCAGTTCCAATCTTCTGGCTCATGTGCATAGCCCACTGCCGCCTGGTACGATTATGAGGATCTGTTCGTCACAGCCGCCTTGGAAGTCCGCCTTCATAACCAATTTGGAATTTTCTTTGAATAATGGTCTCACTGCTGTTGTGTATACCAGTAAGTTAAACATTTGCCTGTAGAGTTTATTCCAATAGACTTTCCAGATAATCTATTTTTATTTCCGTTGATTGCTACCAGATTCCACAACAGCTCAGCTGTTCACAGAAGAATGTGAATGAGGCCCTGAACACAGCTTTCCCAACCACTATCCACTCCTGTGGGTAATATACTCTTCTTAGTCAATGCTAGGAAAAAAGGTATTCTCCCTCTAAATTGAATCCAAGTACCTTAATTTCACTTAGAGATGTTTCTTCAAACTCTTTAATTTTGCGTTAGAGAAATGTTTTTCAGGGGAAATAACTTTGACCCCATTTTTTGTCATCTATGTTCCTCCAGCGATTCTTCCCTGCTCCTGTTATGTCGAATGAAGCTGACGTTAAACTTGGGTTTGGTTGTACATGTTACTGACAGGATGAATGTGACAGCTGTCATGAGCAGCAAAGGACATGCTCCGTCCTTGGGGTTCTGAGAGAGCATCGGCCTTGGCTGAATAACTTTTCTGACTCACGGAACAATTGAAATATAACTTTTAGCTTTTCTGAACACAACTGTTTTACTCCCTGGCCTTAGTCTCTGGGTGTTGCTTCTAAAAGGATCTTGCTTTCTGGATTCTTACCTTGCTAAGTGCATGTGTTCACGCCTTTTTACACGGGTTCATTCAAACAACCTTAATATCCCAAATAATCTTTCTTATCGCTTCATATGTGGTATTTAATTAGAGGGGAGTATTATATAGTTACTAACCCATTAAAACAGTCCCCCTTTAAGAAAGCCTTAGCATCAGTTCACTTGTTGAACCTCTGAAAGACTTCACACATTAATTCCCCGACTTGTGGGTGTGAGCTGAAAATATTGTATATGATGGTGACTCATTTTCTACAATGCTGATAGAACCCTGACTTCTTCATCAAAATTAATGTGTAGTTTTTCGTGAAGCATTTCTACAGAAATTGCCTACCCAGGAATTTGCCTCAGTTACCACTATAATGGAAATGTTTCTTGTGATTTGGAAATAGATACAAGTGTGGGTGTAGAGTCGCCATATTTATTATGGTGCATTTTTTATATCTAAAAGAAATGGTAACAAATACATGCCCAACTAGACCTGTGCTCTTAACCAAGAAAGAAGTCTGGTTAAGGGGCATGATTCATTCTTCCTGGCATTCAGATCTCACGGGGAAATTATGTCCCATAAAATCCTTTAAAAGCCCACCGTTTCCAGACCCCACTTGCCAGTCCTCTTAGAGCTAGGTGAGGATCTCTGGCAAGATAATGGTCCCACCAAAAATATATTCCTGTAGAGGATTTTAGTAAGCAAACAGAAACATGCTCCATTTTCAGCCACACCTTCCTTCCCTATACCTCCTGCATGCAGAGCTACTATTCTTTCTGCTCATTTGCTCTGGGGGTATTTTATCTGAATCATAGTACGTTTGAATAACAAAAACAAATGCTTCAAACACCTTGGCAAAACATAATTCAATTAGTTTCAGATCTGTTTCGATAAATACATCTAAAAACATCTCTATAAAAATTAGATCAGTTCTGGTATGGTCCTTAAAAACAAAAATGCCATCTGCCTGAAGGTGAGAAGAGGGTGAGAAGGGCCTAATGACTTGGTGTCCTTCCCACTGCTGTGTTTCTGTACTAATTAGAGCTGACATTTTATGTCTCTGTGTTTGGCATCACCTCCTTTGATGAATTCAAAGCAGAGGTTGAGGAATGGTGATCTTTTTTCAAAGCAGTAACATTTTAAGAACTAAGTTTTTGTTATTGTATTCTCTCCCCACCCCCACCCCTTCTCTCTCACAGCTCAAACAAACCTTGACACAGAGAAAGGAAGGAATTAAGCACTTGCCCTATCTTAGAAAGGAAAAAGAAAAAAACCTAGTTTTGTTTTGTTTTTTTTCTCTGCTGTTCCCAGCACTCCCATTCAGTACCTCTTGGTACTCATTACTTACTTGGCATTAATGTGGATTTAGAATCTAATTTCAAAGGATTTCCTCCAGATGTAGTTCTTGTATTTATCAATAATGCAACCTTGGGAAATATTGTTCACGTAAAGCATTTAAAGGAAAACACCACAGCAACATAATTTTTCTGTGTGTGTGTGTGCTTAAGTTCAAACAGTTTTGTCTCATAAATATGTAAATCTGGTCTGCCTGTTTTCCTATCCCTGAAGCACACCTGAATTTTGTTGCTTGTCTCATTAAATCATCATAAAGAGCTCAGTGAGGCACAGAGCACAAGTTTCTTGGCCACAACTCCTAGAACCGGATGACTAGCAACTCCCAATGTGAAATGATGGAGCAGAGACTGGAAAAACATCACCCAGAGCCTTTAGTGACATATTACATATGAAGAAACTGGTCAGACCTGTTTTCTAGTTTAATTAATGCAAATATCAATTTTACAATAGATTTAACAGAGGGTCCATGTTATGTAGGAAGCAGATAGGAAAAAACACATGAACATCAGGCCCCGCTCCTGGGTGATGCATCCCTATGGATGACTCAGAACTAGCTCAGCAGAGTTATTTGTATCACCAATTCCCAAACCCAACCAGGGTTCAGAACCAGCTGAGAAGCATTTAAAAATCCAGATGTCCAGGCCCGGCCCCTGAGAATAATACAATTAGCTAGGGGCATAACTGTTAAGTACTGTTTATTCTATTTGCAGAGTGTTTTAAAGCTTATACTCAGTATTTATTTCTTTAATTATGAAACCAGTTGTGCCTTTACAAATATATAAATGCAAGGATTAGTTCATTATTGGGCTTCTTCATTTTAATAATTAATAATTAATTCTTTTTTACTGTAATTGCTTACTATTTTGTGCAAGATTAGGAGACACTGTTAATTGTATACGGTCGGTTCAATACATGGTAAGTTAAAAAAAAAAAAAAAAAAAAAGCAAACATAAATCATGGTTGTATTTAAATTTGGAGCCTAGAGCAGAAACTTTTAAAAGGTACCATTTTCCTCTGTGATAATTATAGGTAGGTATCCATTTTTTTATATCTTTTTTTTCTTTTTCTATTCTCCACTCTGTATTTCAAGGACTACTTAGTATATATAACCCTAGAACTAATACAGACTGACTTGTATCATCTTTACATATATCTTACCAATGAAAAATTATTTATGGAACAGGGTTAATAGTAGTCTGACCACATTATTTCTTTCTTTAAAAAAATCAAGCATAACATAGGGAAATGCAGGGAAATCCAATAGAAAAAATACTGGACAATGAACAAGTTCCTTATTCTAGTCTTAACTTGGTCATTAACTATGTGGCTTTAAGGGGGGATGGGGATCTGCATGTTTTCACCTGTAAATAGGTACTTAGTGATTGAAAACTTGAAAGTTCCCTTCTGGTGGGAAAAATCTACATAGATTTGAAATATTAAAATAGCCGAGCTCTCCACTAAGTAATGCATGATCTCAAAGAAATCATTCCATCTGCTGACCTCGGTTTACTTCTCTGTACATCCAGGCAAGATAGATTTAAAGAAAAGAGGTGCACTGTAGAAAAACTGGTCAAATATACCTTGAAGAGTCAATGCTTGTAATTCTGCAGCTTAAATATGGTTTTAAAAAGCACATGTTTTATTTGTACTTGTTTCTAACCTTGCACTGGAATTGCAAAAAGAGGTCAGTATATTATCATGCTAATTATTTTGCTTAGCTATGAATAAACTCAAGTAAGAGACTGAGGCCTAAAGCCACACAGAAATGAGATTAGAATCTTGTGTTTCCATTTTGGGTTACAAGATTAGAACTCTTTAGAAGAATATGTAATCCCCAGAAGATTCCTATGCACCCGAAACCCTGGTCAATGTTAATACAGGTCCTTAGCATAGCAAGCAAGAATTCATGATCTGGTCCCTGCCCTACATGGTCATCATCTCCAGCCACACACTTTCCACCCTCACCTTCTACTCCAGCTCAGTCTTGCCTCCACGCATTTGTGCAAACCCTGCCGTGTCCGGAAGGCACCCTCCTTTTCCTGTGGCTAGGCCCTATTTTACGTTAAGGTTAAGCTCAAACAGCACTTCCTCTATCTGGCCTCTCCGCCTATCTGGGTTAGGCACCCTTTGTCTTGCCTTAACTTCTAGGCACACATGTATTGTGCTATCCACATGTATTGCACATGTACTGTGATAATATTAGCCTACTGTTCTGATGCTCTCACTAGACTGTGAGCTCCTTGGTGGCAGAGACAGTTCATTTCTGGACACCCAAAGTCCAGCTCAAGCATAGCTCCAGTGGACACTCATTAATCTCAAAAGAAGGAACCAGTAGCCAGCATCTATGAAAAACCTCAAGTCAGCATTAGGAATGAATTTCCATTTCTCCCCACCCTGCCACTTTCTTCCCATGGTTTGAGGCCCCAATCAGATACTGTCTACCATGTTGTTCTAACCAAGTCTTAGATCCAGAACATAAGAAATCACTTAGCATAGCACTGTTAGGTCCAGTAATTATTAATGACCTGTGGTACTTTACATTTAACATAATTAAAATGAAATATTCAGTTCCTTAGTCACTAGCCACTTTTCAAGTGCTGAATGCCACGGTGCCTAGTGAATAAATACCATATTAGAAGCTTATGAATAAACTCAAGTAAGACCTAGGGGGCCCAGAAACACCCTCCCAGCACAAGATGAAAGAGCTGGAGAAAATGACATCAGAATTGAAACACTTAGTCCTAACAAAAGATACTTACAACCTATTTATATGCACATGGGCAGCTGCTTCTTAGTCAGAAACGTTTTTATTAATGTTATTTTATACATACACAAGAGATAAAGATCACCTTCAGAGCAGCTTTTACTCACTGATAATTGAACGTTATATTTATAATTAAAATGTATTTATACTGTATTTATAAACCTATTTGCTTGACTTCTTACAATCTTTTTTAGAATCTGGGAAGATTACAGAACATAATTAAAGGATTTCAGCTTTCTTATTTATCTTAGCTTTGTAAGAAAATTATAACTAAATTAATGGTGGTTTTTAAAAATAGGTTTAGGGAGGTCTCTTATCTCTAGTAACAGGAAAAGCCTCAGCCCATGGTGGTTTAAAATTTTACAGAAATCATAGCTATTATTTCACTTACTATATCACCTTTCCAATGTTTCTGAACAACACAAATTTGGAACCAATTAAATGGTTTACTCAATAGGATGTATGTGCATTGTGTTTGCATGAAATGTATTTATAACGACTTCTCAGTGAAAGATGCAGGCATACTTATCACAGAATTTTGATTTTTTTTTTTTCTGAGCTAAGACTGACTGATAACTTCGGCATAACTTGGCCTTTGGCATAACTTTTATGAACATTAGTACAAATAAACATGACATGTGCACTCTGTAACATCTGTTTTGAGACAAAGAATAAATGTGGATAATACCTATGTTAGTAACCAACAAGTGAACCAGAGAGGAGGGGGCTGTTTCTACCTTTATTGTGAAATATGATGGGATGTTTCTGTACCTAACCTGACATATGGATTATAGTCATATCAGAATGAAATTCATACAATTGTGGAAATTCAACAGTGTTAAAATTTGCTTAGTGCAATGGAGGTCTTCTAAAGAAAGGCATAGAGTGTTCAAAAGCCTAAGCAACATAACGAACAACTGTTTCTTTCTGCCCAAATCCTAGTAGCAGCTTTTAATCCTTAGTCTTGACCTCACAAGGGTACAGAGGGTAAAGGAGGACTGCAGCCATCAGGCTGTTTGTCTATTTCTGGGCGATACCTGGTAGTGAGCATACACATCTATGGAAGGAAAAGCAGAGACAACTGGATACTTCATTGTTGTGCCTCTTCTCTCTCCCTGTCCTATAGGAAGTGGTGTCAGATGAAAGGCATCAAGGTGGACAGCTACTGGAAGAACCAAAGTTGCTGCATTTCAAAGGGAATACCTTTAGTCTTCAGATCTCTGTTCTTGATATCCCCCCATTCCTCTGGAGAATTAAACCATTCACTGCTTGCCAGGTACTGGCCAAATGGCTTTCTAACGAAATAGCTTTGCTTTAACCAGCAAGCGTTTCACAAACGCTGAAGAGGGTCCTCTTGACTTTCCTCCTCCTTTAAAAGTATGGATATAATCTCAGAACTGTCAGAGAAATGTAACTGTTTGGGCTACACGCAGGGAATTGAACATATTGGCATAAATTTGCAGGTTTCTAACTGGTGGGAGAAAGACAGCTTCCAACTCAGGTAATGTGACATGTCGCCTCTCTCATCTTCAAATGGTTGCTTGACTTAAGTGGAAGGTGGTAATTTAATAACTTAGAGCAAGCTTTGTTTGTTGATTTGTTTTTATTAAAAATCAGTTCATTATAATATATTGTTTTAATCATGTTCAGCAACTAATGAACTGGATGTCAGTGAGAAACCTCTTCAGGGTGATTTTGACTTGTAGAGCGCTATGGCTGACCAGGTGGGAACAAGAGGTTTACATCATGAAAATATTAATTGCTTGCTGCCAAATGAATTGGGCAAGATGTGAAGAAGAAATTATAAATTGAGAGGCAAAGAGAGGGTAATGCTCCTTAGAATCCTTTCATAAGTATATAAAGATACTTTTATATATATACTTATATATATATATTAATTATTGTTCACATAACTATAATTTTTTTTTAAAAAAATTGCAAAATGGCTTAGAGTCTCCTTGGATAACTTTTAGGGAATGGGAGTAATTGCTTAGCATAAAAATATCTCTTAACATGTGACTGTGCCACTGAATTCTACGGAAATTCCCAGTAAGGTTTGTCATCATGTGCAGCCAGCTGGTCTACCATTGTTTCTGAAGTCAGAGTCCCTGTGCTTCAAGTGACGGGACACTTCCTTAACTCTGAAAAGGCTTCTGGTGGACTCATATTGATCAGGAGTCACAGGAGGCTTTCAAACTTCTTCATTCTGTCCATCAACATCACCTGCACAGCCCTTTGCGGTTGTGTTTTTTTTAACCTTTTCATCCTTGTAGCATTCATTAAATTAAAAAAAAATCTTGCATACCAGCTTGTCAGAATGGGAACAAACCAAATCACAAAGAGAAAAACCTTCACTGCATCATAAGACTTAGAAAAAAGTTGAACTGCCAACCCTTTCAATTTCTAAAATACAGAATTTTCAAATTAGACAGGGCCGTACATTCCTATTTGCTTTTCAGACTTTTTGTTACCTTGGGAATTGCCTCTCTATGCACAGTTTTAGTGCATTCAAAGGAACAATAGCATCTCTCACAGCCCTGAATGATTTTAGGGGGCACATTCAGCATCTTTGCGCACGGAAGGATATTTTCTATGGATGGAGATTTTGTTTAGGATGTCGTAGACCTATGTGTCTGTTTCCCAGAAAGCAGTACAGGTCCAAATTGAACAGTAGGATATTATTAAAACAAGCACTAACATTCATGTAAATTCCTCTGTATTAATCTTTATAGGTTTAAGGATGTCACTTCACTGGATCTAATGCAAGTGACTCAGTCCAAAGTAACTATTAAGTTTAATGCTTTGAGATAAAAATCCAGGTCAAAGAAACATAACCTTTTAGCAGCATTGAAACAATAATTCCAACACCAGGGATTTCTTGAGTAGAGAAGGCGTTGAGGAGTTAAGTGCCAGCCAAACTCAGAGGATGCAACAGGGCCAGGCAAAGCCAAAGGGCATTGGCTTACAGGAAACCCAACACGCTGTAGTGTTGGAATGAGCTGGATTGCATAGAGCAGGGGTCCTCAAACTTTTTAAACAGGGGGCCAGTTCACTGTCCCTCAGACCATTGGAGGGCCGGACTATAGTTAAAAAAAAAACTATGAACAAATTCCTATGCACACTGCACATATCTTATTTTGAAGTAAAAAAACAAAACGGGAATACAATATTTGTATTTGCATGTGGCCCGCGGGCCGTAGTTTGAGGACCTCTGGCATAGAGGTTGTGAACATGTATAAATTTGCCTTCTGTAATTGAGCATAATTCTAGAGAGTCTTGGAAGGCTGAGAAACAATTTACTTTTCTCTGTACCAGGAGGCCTGCTACTGAGTTTTCATTTCCATTTCATTTTTCTTATCCACAAATGGCTTTCTGCTTCATTCCTCTTCTCTCTCTATCATCCCTACCACCAATGTTCTTGCCCTTGTCACCATGGAAATTTCCCAGCTGTGTGACTACAGATTGTGCTTGTCTTAATGGCCATGCTGTGCTTGCTCCCAGGCATCCGATGGAAGCACTTTGGGGAGGGTTTGTGTTCGCCTGCTTGAACCTCATGTGCACTGACATACTGGGTATGGAGAATACAGAATGGCTTTGCATTAGGACTTAGTGGACAGGAACTAACAGAGCTACTGTGGGATAGAAAATCTCAGGACTATTCCTGACACATTTCATGGGTCTCTTCTGCAACTGGAAATCTCCCTGTCACCATTCAACCTCATACATAGAAGACCTCTGGTATCCTTTTCTTCTTATTCTTCTCTCCCTTTGTCTAACTTCCAAGTCAGGAATCTGGGAATCAACAAATTCCAATTGGTACCCAAGGCCTACTCTCCAAAGAAACATTCCCATTTGCTTCTGGGAAGGGTGGAATGTCCCAGGAAGGTACCAAGCCTGGGAGGTTATCTAGTACCTAGAATATTTCCTCTATCAGATACCAACCAGCCACATGAGATATGTTTTCTGGATGCTATGAGTTCAAGGTGGGGTCCAGAGCTATGGGATGAAATCCTATGTATAGATTTTTAAATCCTGTTGGTTGTGGTTCTGGAGGGTTAGATTTTATGAGATTTTATGTAGCTCTATGCTACAGCCCTATTGCTTATGAAGCCAGGCATGTGTGAGAGGACAGGGAAAGCTATATGAATTCTTAAGTCTGGTTGCAGTAGCATCCATCAACTTTGATTCCAAGAAAAAATGAGGCCCCCAGTGCTAGTCCTCCCAAAATCATCATCTCGGGCTTTTTAAGTCTCTGCTACAATTAGGGTTCTGCTATTGTGTCCTCCACAGATTAGAAACCCTCCCCTGTGAGGTAAATAGCTCTGCTCTCAATAGGTCCCTGGGACCTGACTGCCACTTAATCATGGTTTCATTTATTCCTCGCTGCCTGTGGAGTGGAGAAGCTGTAATGAACAGTACACAATAAAATATTAATTTATTTTTTAAATCCTACAACACACAAAGTCAGGCTGTCACCTCCCCAGGATAAAAGCAGCTGTCTTTTCAGCAGGCTATGTATCTTGGAGAACCCAGTGTCTGTCTCCTGCTAGGATATGATTTACATTCTCTCCATCTGCCAGCAACCTAATTATAATGGGAATCAAAATGAAAACATTTCCGGAATTCTTTAAACACTCATAACTTTGCTACACTTTGTCCTCCCATATTACTTGCCCCATAATTCCTCTCAGCTCAGTGAGCATCTTGGTGGTTTTTGTTTTTTGTTGTTGCTTTTTTAATAAATGCAAGCAAAGATGATTGCCCTGAAAACACACTAATCACAGTGCTTCTAATTCTTTTTTTTAAAATGTTTTGTTGAGTGCTATTGGCAGCTGCTACTCAAGTCAACAATAAAACTTATTCTTTTGATACTGTCTTGAAATCAGATTTTTTGAATGTTTTGATTGTGTGCAGTGGAATGGAAAGAAGAAAGGATTTGTGTGTGTGTGCTGATTCTCATATCTTTCTGCAAGGAAAGATCATTTCTGAAGTGGGCATTACTCTCCTACCTTTCTTCCAGTATTTTCAAGAGAAATATAAGAAATTTAGCAGTAATACCAGAGAAGACATTTTTCAATAAATGGTCAGTGTCACGGGGCGGGGGGGCGGGGGGGAGGCAGTAAGGCTAGGGGTGGGTAGCTTTACCAAGGATTCACATCCACTACAAAAAAAATGTACGTTCGTTTAAGAGCTGGACCTTGAATTCAGCTCTATCTGGCCCTGCAATCCAAGAGCTTATATTACACTGTAATGACTTAAATTGCAGTTTTAGAAACAAAAACTTCCTTAGCTACCTTAGTTAGGCAAAACCACCTTAGTTAAGAAAAACTGCCTCTTAACCATAGAGCCCTATGTTATAGTTCCTTTCATTGAAGGGGATGGTGCAAAGTAAATCTATAAACATTTAATGGTTTGAAAAAGAGAGCTCATTAGAGGGCTATTTAGAATAGGGCAACAGATGAGGGAAGCCCTTGAGGGCCAGACAGGGGACGGGGTTTAGCATGGTAGGCATCAGGGGGCCATTCTGCTCCCCGCCCCACCCCCAATCCCAGCAGAGGGATTTTGTAATGGGAGGTGATCTGGTCACATCAGGGCCCCCACTCATGATTAGAGGCAGAAGAGAGACCACAATCCTATTTCCTGAGGAACACCACTCAACTGCTTTCTGTTGTCCTTATCAGTGAAGCTCATCCCCTCACTAGCTCTGTATAGTGGAGACTAAAGGCAGGACGATGGTGAAGTAGGTTACTACAGTTAGCTATAATAAGGTGAGAAATGGGGATCATTAATGGAAATAGGAAAATTGTAGAATGCCAGTGAGAGTGATATGGTGATAATCAGTTTTCAAAAGGTAGAGTTGGCAAAGTGAAGGCTAAATACAAAGATTTGTAATGATTAGCCGTATAATGCCAGTGATGGATGATAGTGAAATAAATACCAGGGAGGTCACTATTGGATTCCTCCACGGAGAGATGGCAATTGGGCATATATGAGCAGTTGGGGTCTTAAAGAGCAATTGGGACCTTGAAATAGGCAGAGAGGGAAGTGTTGGAGGCTGAAATGTGAAATAAGAGTTACCCGTGTTTTACAAAACAGATGAAGGCTCAGAAAGAGAAGAAAAAAAAGTTGGAATGGATAACAAGAGGAAATGGCAGAACTTGCAAACATATTGTTTTAACTGGGGTAGGATTTTATGCAGTTCAAAGTCATTTTTTATCATTTTAGGGGAAGTTACTTCCCCTAAAGGTTGCTGGGAGGTGCACCAATCAGAAGTGCCCTCTGCTGCCATGGCTACCAAGGTGAGATCATAAGTAAAAACCTCTGTAGAGGAAGAAAGTGAGAAAGAGGTGCCATTAAATGGACCTGTGCTGGCCTGCTGGTGGTATAAGCAAGTTGTGGCCTAGCCAAGAGCTCCCTTTGTGACCATTAGCTTCGTGCTTCTCCCAGTATTTCCCCTAGAAGAGGACACTCGTGGAACCCACTCATGGCACCTTTCAGTGTTGTCCAACTTATATCAGTTTTTAATAGAACTTCTTCAGATCTACTGAACTTTACTTAGAGAATTAGAGAATTATTTTGGTCAAGAAAACAACCACCACTCAAGCTATTTCAAACAATGAGAAATTTAACTGAGGGAGTTTGAGCTTACAGAACCTTTAGAAAGCCTGGTAGTCAGAGAAAGCCACTGATGATATTAGGAAGCCAGCAAATCCAGGAATTTCAGGAAAATAGCACTAAACCAGATGGTTCTCAGGGGAACATTCAGAAGCCCCTGAAACCCTCACATGTGCTAACAGCTGACGCCTTCTGGCTTTTGCTGATGTTAGAGGGGCAGTGATGGCTTCAGCTCCTCCTCTACTGCCCAGTCTAGCACAAGTGCCTCTCATTGGCAGAATGGAAATGTGAACCCCATGCTGGCTAGGGTTCTGTGAAATGTATTTTCCAGGCTTCCAGCCCCTGCCATGCAGGGGAGAACTGAGGATGGCAAAGATGGTGTTGCATCCTAACAGCCCACATCTTGCACAAGATTGAAGTCAATGAAACACCACACACACACACACACACACCCCAAAAACAATCAACAACAACAAACACCACACAGTGTCATGCGCATAGACCTTCTCTGAACCTTTGTTTCTACTTCCTGAGACAAAGGTCCACTGCCTTTTCCTTGATTCAAGATCAAGAGCAAACAAATAAAACCAAAACACAAAGCCCTTCTATTTCTTGCTGGGATGTGAGGTTCATGCTTGAGTATTTCTCTCATACTCCCTGAAGCTGACTCTCTTCTCTTCATTTGTGTAACTATCTAAAGTACACCCTTCCTAACCCGCCCCCCCGCCCCCACCAAGAAGTATCCAAAATCAGGATCTGTGAGACTACTACAGTGAAAATTAGGAAACAAGTGTGTACAGTAGAGCTCAGGGATAACTAGATAACTCATAGTTCCTCAAAGGGAGTAGACTGAATTTTAATCATGGCCCCTGGTCTTATAACACATGCTGGCTTCACTACCAGTCAACCTTCAGAATATCTAACTTCCAGACCACCTTTCAATGTTAGTATTATAGAAAACTACATTTATGACAACACCTAAAAGTGCAAATTAGTGAGAGCAGAGAAAGAGGGAAAATTGAGGATGAACAGTACTAGAGGCTGGACATACATGATCATTGCCAAGGACCCAGCCCAGTATAA
This sequence comes from Myotis yumanensis, assembly GCF_028538775.1. Taxonomy (NCBI): domain Eukaryota; kingdom Metazoa; phylum Chordata; class Mammalia; order Chiroptera; family Vespertilionidae; genus Myotis; species Myotis yumanensis. The sequence continues at coordinate 21,176,872 of NW_027223754.1, forward strand.
GTAGGCATGAGAGACTTTTTAGTAGATGAAAGTACATCAGTTTCTTATATTCTGACCTCAGAATATCGACTGACCTCTACTTCACATTATCATAAAGTCACATGCCTGAGCACACTCCACTCGGTGCCAGGCTCTAAGTGGTAATGGGGTAAAGGGTGACCTATATAGATTTTATAATCTCCCTCCTCATATAGTAACAATTGTTTTTGCCACTCAACTGTCTATAATCTCTTAAGAGTGGGGACCAAACCTAATTTCTTATTGTTTATCTAGTAAGTGTCTGCTCATTAGCTGGCACCATACACAGAATTGTGGGATGGATGAACTGAATGAAGAGTTGGCAAACCAGACTGCTGTGGGGCGGCCCACTGTGTTTGTGTCTCTCTCTGGGATGTGCATGTATGTATGTGATTTTGCAGTAGGTATAATTTTTATGCTAGATACATTAACAATGTTCTATTCTGTCTACACAATTCAGCATGAGTTTGTGGTATGGGGACAGGTTCTGGGCAATCAGTTCTGTAGCATAATTTTCATTTCAGTGAGAAAAGATATCATCCTTCACATGACTTGGGTAGGAAAATGGACCATAGGAGTGTTCTAAGAACCTTTAAGTGGAAAAGGATTCTGAGGTGTGTTTAATGCATTCTTTCTAATTGTGTCACCAAGTGAAATCTGAGCTCTTGCAGTGTGCTTGAGGAATTTAAATGTTATCAATTGGAATTGACATTAATTACCTTTGTGCTGCTTGGCATATGCTGGAACATTATTCCTACAACAATTCCACCAAAGTCACTCAGACAATTATCTCTGTTGCAATCATCGTCATCATCACCATAATTATTGCTATTAAGTCTCATCTGAGCCGGGTTCTGCACACCATAGCCCTCTTCTCTCCCTGTCTCTCTACAGGAAGTCCCATTCTCCCGCGTGTGGTGCAGCAACCGGCAGCCCCTGCACTGTGCCTTCTCCCTGGAGCGCTACACGCCCACCACCACCCAGCTGTCCTGCAAAATCTGCATCCGGCAGCTCAAAGGCCATGAACAGATCCTCCAAGTGCAGACATCAATCCTAGAGGTGAGAGCTAGGTCTACAGGCCTCCTGACCTCATTTCTAAAGGACAATAAGAAAAATATACCTATCACAGTCATGCTCTACAGGTAGCACAAACTCTTTTAACCCTTGTTACTGATTGGACAAGTCATTTGGCCTTTACTTTGGCAACTCTACCTTTTGACAACTGATTATCACCATCTCACTCTCATTGGCATTCGTCAACTCTTTTAATCTTTATTACTGATAAGGGAAAATATACTTTTTCTCAGGCTTTGAATTAAACTGAGCTTCCCACTGGTCAGGGAAACAACCCATCAGAACTTAGGCCCTGTGAAGGGACCTTTGGGGAAGATACAGAGCTTTTTATATACAAAACCACAAGCAGTCTAACAGTCCATGGTAGGTTTGGAACATCATCTCAAATGCATTAGGTCTCTACAATTGAGACACACACGTGCCAGCAGGAGGCACAAGGTTATCACTGTGCAGTTTTATTTTGCTTCTGACTAGTTTTCCAGAAGTCAGTTGCCCCATAGCTGTCATTTCATCTTCAGGGTCTTGGCTCCTTATTGTCTTACAGTTTCTCAGACCCTCCAGGTTCAAGGTTCTACGCATCTCCATTTCCATTAAACCTAGACTCATCAATACAATAATACAAGATAGAGTAGGTATCAATCTCATTCTACAAAGTAAAGAAATGGAAGTGCAAAGATGGAAAGGACCTTGTCCAATGTCATACCACTACTGAAGAGCAGAATTAGAATGGGAGTCAAAGGAGAATTCACAGTGGGAACTTTTTGTGAAAAGATACCTGATATCTGCCATGACTGTGACAGGCATTCCCTCCCACTGATTACTTGAAAGTAGAGGGAGAGAGTAGCTGAGGGGTAGAATCAGGAGAGGCATGTGATGCTTCTTTTTAGCAATTCTAAAGTAATCCCTGGCTAGTTTAGACAAGCACATACATTTTATTGTTCACCTGAAGAATGTGTGTGTATGTATGTATATGTGTGTGTACATACACATACATACATACATATATATTTATGTGTAAAGATATAAATAATATATGCTTATTCATTTCAACTTGGCAGAAGGTTTAACACATTTTGTATACATAAAATTCAGTTTCAGAGGTGGTTTTTTTTTTCTTTGAAAACTTGTAGCCTTATAGCATTATCACTTCCCTCCATTCTCATGTCAATTCATTGTTCATGCAAAATAAGTATTGCTAATTCCCCAAATAGTTTTCCTGAAGAGCAGATGACTTTCCAAAGGACTGTGCCTCAAAATTGATAGCTGTCTTAACTGACATGTTTATACAGTATTTGCATTCATTATGGCCAATTAGCATTATGTGCTAACGTAGTTTTGATAGGGAAGGTATATCCAGAAACCTAGGTGGGATATTTTTAGAGTATCTTTTTTGAACAGCCATGGCATATTTAACACAAACATTTCAAAGTAAAATAAAAAAACAGAGGAAAGTTTTAAAATAAAAACCAAAAGAAAAACCTAGGTTTTCCTTTAGGTATTCAGGAGCATGAAGGAATAGGCAGAACATAAAGATGCCTCTGAAACAAATTGCCTTAAGTAGGTTAATAGGCCAACAGAAGAATTTTAAGTTTAAAAGATTTTTAATTTTTAAGGCCCTCAAATATTACGGATCAAATTCTGTTATTATCGGATATTTATGTAAAAGGAATGTGATAGAGTTGATACATCCTGGTACCTTTGCTCCTTGCTTAAATAAATTCTTGAAGTGCATGAAAGGAAAATGAGCTAATAAACATAATCTTATCCTTTACTCTCCAGTCGCTTTTTTAATGCTTCATGAAGTTTACAATCACTTTGAAATGCCTTGAAGAAGTAATATCATAGTATCTCTTGATAAAAGAAGGCAAGTACGAGAATAATACTTAGATATTCAATGTTGACGGCAGTCATTCAATTTGTAATCTACTACATGTTAGAAGCTTTATGAACCCTTTTGATCCTGTAAGAATTGTTTTATTAATTGCTTCAAGTTTTTTGTTCCTGCTGGAACTTGGCCCAGTATATCTCCATCTCTTTGGAATAAACTGTAATAATTCTTAGGCAAATTTCGTTTGTTATAATTTCTTATGTCAGAAGAAAATTGATAACTTTCTGGAAAGCCACTATATTTCAAGAACCATTTTATGTGCTTTCACGTACAACCTTTACAACTGCATGGATTACTATCCTATCTAATAAAGAGGGAATATGCTGACTGCCCCGCCCTCAAATATGGTGGCACCCAGCCAATAAGGAGGGAATATGCTAATTGACTGCCCCACCCTCAAAGATGACAATATCCACAGCCACAAGATGGTGGCACCCAGTCCCTCAGCCCCACCAGGGCGCCTGCCTCTGGAGTACCCCAGTCCCTTCAGCCCCCCAGCCACCCAGGGCCAACCCGAGGCACAGGCAAGCCTTGGATGGCATCTGCCCAGCCGCCCAGGGCTGCCTGAGGCTCGGGTAACCAGGGCCAGCCGAGGCTTGTGCTGCTGGCAGGGGAAGCAGCAGAGGTGTGATGTGGCGTCACCTTCCCCTGATCGCCAGGTCACCTTCTGCCCCCAAGGGCTCCCGGACTGTGAGAGGGGGCAGGCCGGGCTGAGAAACCCCCTCTAGTGCATGAATTTTCATGCACTGGGCCTCTAGTTATACTATAGCAATCATACATGCTATCACAGTCTCAAAGAGGTCAAACTTCTTGCTCAAGGTCATAGAATAACCAGAATCACCTACTGAGCTATCTGACTTCAAGACCAAAAACTGGGTGGATTTCCATACCAAGCTACTTCAGGATTTCAGTCAAGGAGGCCTAATTTATCAGTCCTAACTATGGGCCTTGTCCATAATAAAAGCCTCCTCTTTGGGGGCTTAGGAGCTAGTGACAAACATCACAGCACCAGCAATTTGTCTTTGAGTATAAAAATATATGAACATTGGGATGTTCTTAATATTGTAGAAGGATGAGATGTAACTATTAATGAGATGCGCTAGAGTAAGTATTTATTCTATAGATCTAGAAGAATAGAATATATTTCTTACATACAGATCTTCCTGCCAAGAGCTGTCTTGATTGAATGATCACTCAATGTCCTTCCAAACTTAGGACTGTCTCACTCCTTGGAAAAGCATACATCTGGTGATATATTTGATGAATAAAAACCATCCTTTTCTCCTTAAAAATATCTTGTTTTTTGTGGTAGATGGTTCAAGGAAAAGTGAAGATACATAAACTGCTGAAAAATTGAGATTAGATGGGGAGGAAGCAAAATAAATTCCAGACCAGATCTGTATCAATTAGTGAATCAGGAATAATAGAGTAATTATTAAATTGCATTATATTTCATGGCCACTAGGTTTTTAATAAGTTAGTAATAGGGTTTTATTGATTAATAAAATTATAATAATAAGGAACTACAACTTTTGAAGATTTTTAAAGATTTCTTTGAAATACATTTTTAATATCTCTCCTCCTCCCAAAGTCCCTGTATATTTAGGCGTAGGGCTCCCAATTCCTACCTTACTTTAATGGATTATCTTAGTGTTGCTATTTCATGAATTTAACAATGGAACCATGAGAGGTAAAAGAAACATACACATACATATATAATTATGTATATAAAATAATATTGATTTTAAATATCTAAATGCAGTTATTATTCTCATTAAAAGTATTTGTTTCTTTATGTTCAGCTCACATCCATCATATTCCTCCATGCCTCTATCTACAAGATAAATACAATCATTCATATCCTCTCACACTTAAAAATTATTTCAGTAATCAAGATAATATATCTTTTTGTTCTTTAGAGTAGCTACTATTGTGTCAATCTTTACACAGGTTGGTTCTTCTTAAATTTAACCCAACTGAATTAACTAACAATTACCACCAATTTACACTCTATAAAGCAACAGTATCACTGATCTAAAAATTATACTAATATGGAAGAGAAGGGAAGAATCATCAAGTAACTTATTTCATCATTCCTTATTAATATCATATTATTAAAAAATCTATTTTTTGGTAGAAACAAATTTAATTGGGAATCTTACATGTTATAATTTTCCCTTAAAGCAATTTTTCTTACCTTTCTTCCAGAAGTGTGGAAGTTGGGGATGATTTGTCTGTTACAAAAAGACAGAATACTTGGTATTTCTCATTGATTTACAACTCCCAAGCTAACCAGGTAGCAGCTGCTTATCTCAGATGTGCAGAGCATGAAAATCTACTGTTCCTCTGAATATTTAATTTAAACAATCAAAAAATGTGGTGTATCTACAGGATTCTTATTACTTGGCCCAGATGTCTTTTAGAATGCATCATAAATGTTACATAAAGTGTCATCCTTATGCATGGAAAATATTTAAATTTGGAAAATTTATAAGAGAAATGGGGCACACTTAGTAAAGTGTTAGTAAATAGAAAAATACTTCTTTTTAGAGTTAATCTCTTAATATTTCATTCACCTTCAAACTATACCATTCTATTCATTTTTCCTGAAGACTTTAAGTATCAAGGTGGTCTTTCTTCTAACAACAGTGAAGATAGAGCTTGGTGACTTGGTCAATTCCTAGATACCAGGAGGGCTTCCAGAAGCCATTTCTCTGTCTACTGCACTCCTATGGCATGGATACTTTCAATGTTTTCAGCTTCATTGGCAAGCCACCTTTTCATATGTTAATACATTTGGGTACTCTTTTATAAAAACTACCATGTTTTCTGGCATAGAATTCCTTTTCTTCCTCTAGCCCTAGTTTCTACCATATTTTCTAAGCACATTGTCCTGCCTTCAGTCAGGAAATATGTCTTGTAACATAATAATCATGGGAGTTATACAATCAAATACTTTTCAGGCCTTAAAATCCTGTTAGTCTACATAAAGTTATCAGCATCCAGTCCAATGTGGCCCATTTCTGTGTGATTTCATGTTGGATATGATGACCCAATTGCTATGATGTACTGAAATAACAAATCCTCACTGAACAACTCTAAATCAGAAGCAAGGGCAGGTGCAGATAGCAGGCAGAGCCTTCCAGCCTGTACCACTCCACAGACTAGTCAAGGTTTCATCACTGACTCATGGCTGGATCATATTCTACCAAAGCAATTTAATTCTAAAACAAGACCACAATTTTTTTTCTATAGAATCACACAACTTTAGAAATGAGGAAAACATAAACTTTAAGATGATCAACATACAATCAGTTTCCCTTTATAGCTTTTCTGACAAGTGGCTTCCCAGCCATCATCTTTGGTCAGTCCTGACTCTCAGATCGTCATTCCTTGTGCTGAACTGAAATCTGCCATTTGGTAGTTTCATCCTAGTGATTCTAGATCTCTCCCCCAAAACAAAACAAAAAAAAAACACCATAAAAGTCTGGTTCTGCTCTCACCTGATATATCGTCAGGAAGCTGATCATTGTGACTCTCCTGAGTGGGAGAGGCTGTTATAAATCTCCAGCATATGATTCACTAGGCTACTGAGGAGTTATTTACTACTTTAGTAGAGAGGGGAACCTGTCAGTCTATTTTAGAGTTCATCACAATAGGCAAGCATTTTGTGTATGTGTTAACACAGATTTTCTTAAAAAATAGAAGTGTTGACCAGGTATGCTTCTACTTGGATCTAATCATGCCTTCCTTGTCTGGTTTCAGAGTGAAAGAGAAACCATCACTTTCTTTGCACAAGAGGACAGCACTTTCCCTGCACAGACTGGCCCCAGAGCCTTCAAAATCCCCTACTCCATCAGACAGCGGATCTGTGCTACATTTGACACCCCCAATGCCAAAGGCAAGGACTGGCAGATGTTAGCACAGAAAAACAGCATCAACAGGTAATTGGGGACAACTTCTGAAAGAGTATTTTACTCGAAGAGCTTTAAAGAATGAAGTTGGTTGGGTGTACCCTTGTGCTTACCAGGCTCTGAGTTCTTTGATTCCTCTGGCCATACTTCATGTGAGGTCCAGCTAAGTAAGTGCCACCCCACTCTGCCTTTGGGGACATAATAAAAAAGCCCTACTTTGGCTGTGCTTCCATCCCCAGGCTTGCTAATTGAGCCACACAAATGGGAGGGTTAGACTATGTCACGTTGGTGCTCGTGAGGGAACACAGCACAGTCTTGAGATAGAGATACATAAAGAAGAAACAAGTTTCTCAAACCTCCTCCCTACCAACAGGTAACCTTAAGCATAACTTCACCCTTAATGGAGACAAGCTCAGCCTACAGAGATAGGTGCCTCCATTACAAAAAAAGAAAGTATGAGGATGCCAACTCTCAGGTTTGTAGCCAGAGGGCATTAGACAAGCAAAAGTTTGCCCAGGCACCGTGAATGCATCTGCTGCTTAAACCAACACTGCTCGTTATTGAGCTACCGTTGTTGAGTTGAGAGTAGGTAAGAAAAAGCAGGGTGATGCCACCAGAGCACTAGTGATGGGCAGGCAGGTTTTAGCTGCCCTTGATGGATAACTAGCAGGGGCAGGCATTGACAAATAATATCTCCTCTCTCCCGAACCCACCTTGCGTGCTCCAGAATGAATAGAAAAGAGAACAGGTAGTTTTGCCAGAACCATTTTAGTTCCCTTTTCTATGGTACTATTTTTTTTTGAGGCAAAGCCTTAGTTTCCGACTGTTTGGCTTGCTCTGTCATTTCCATTTTTTGTTCTTTACTTTCACAGACATGCTACCTGACTCTTTCTTCTCTGAAAGTGAGGTAGATGTCTGCCAACAAAGAACAGAGTGCTGTTCCCTATTCCAAAAGGGATCCAGAATGCAAGAGTAAGGACCCCACTGGAAAGTAGTCAGGCTCACAGAGGAAAATCAGGAGGAGGCATGGCGGCAAGATAAAATGGAATTTACAGAGACAGCAGGTCCAAAAAGAACAGATCCATTCTTGAAAGGACATATATTGAAAGTGAAAAAATAAAAAAGTGAGTCAGAGGACAGGAAAAAAATATTAATTTGAATACTTCCCAGCAACTCTGAAACAGGATAAGATGTCTCATTTACAAGATAAACACTATGGCAATTTTGCTTTCTGACCAGCAAGGTGACAAGAATGAAAAACTAATTCAGAAAATAGATTTTGGTTTAAAATAACGTTGGGCAGGGACTCAAAAGATCTGCAGGGCCCTCCTTGTTCAATCCACCTGGCTATAAAAGTTTATGAATTATTTTTAATATATTTTTATTGATTTCAGAGATGGAGAGGTAAAGAGAAATAGAAACATCATTGATGAGAGAATCATTGATCAGTTGTCTCCTGCATGCCCCACACCGTGGATCCAGCCTGAAACCCGGGCATGTGCCCTGACTGGGAATCAAACCCTGACCTCCTATTTCATAAGTAGATACTCAACTATTGAGACATGCCAGCCAGGGAATAATTTATGTTTTTTAATTCATCATTTATAAGAAGTAATTACCACAAACTCTTCAGAGGTGCCATGGATGCTGTCATTAATTTGCTGAATGAGCTTGTGCATGTTCCTGCCTTGTTCCATTTTATTCTCCATTTACAGTACATATAAGAGAACTACAGTGACTGCCTCTAAAGACATTAGTTTCTGACCTTGCACAGCAGGGAAAATGCATCTCAAACTGGGAGACTAAGGTTTACATCTTTTTGTCTCTGGGCTCTAATGAACAATAAAGGGCTACACAGGTGCAGACTGCCCCCTCCAGGGTAGCAAGGTCAAGAAATGTGAGCAGTTGATGTGTCTGTTTGTGGGCTTGCTTTTATTTTAGAAGATTCCCTTCTCCAGGAAAGTCTAAACTTCCTAGACCAAAGAAATACATATGGCCTACTTTTTGAAAAATTTCTAACATGGTCCCTAGAAAATGTCAATTTTCAAAAAATGCTAGTTACTCCCTTTGATATTTTCATAATTAATAGCAAATTGAAATAATATGAATATATATATATATGTAATATACTTCTACCTTTAAATCTCATTTAGTTAACATATTCAACATCAGTGAATGGCATTTCCTGCCCTCCTCTGTATTCTCTAACTTAACTGTCCAAAAGTAATCTAATTATTAAGTAAGAATGATGTAAACTAGGGGTCAGCAAACTTTTACAAGATTCCTCTGTTGGGAAGGAATGCCATACAGTATATAGTTTAGTCCAGCAGTCACCAAACAGTGGTCCATAGACCACTGGTGGTCCATGAGATCCTAAAAGTTGTCGACCACTGTTTTAGACCATATGGGGTCTGTTGCAACTACTCGGCAACTATTCAGCTCTGCTCCTGTAGTGTGAATCAACAGAGCATAGGCATGAATGTGTGCCAATAAACTGTATTAAAAACAGGCAAGGACCCCTATCTGGCCTATAGTACATAATTTGCTGGCCCCTCATTTAAATGAGCCTGCCCTTACTCGGCAAAACTTCCATAGGATCTTATTGCTTCAGTCAGATTCTGCATCCCACCCTCTTAGGAGGGGAGCACAGGGTAGGGTCTTCTGCAGGCTGCTGTGTTTCCAGCCGAGATGGCCACCAAGGCATTCAGAGAAATATAGGAGAAAGCCTGATGAAAATCACCTTGCATCATGTTAGCTCATTCTCATTTTGCAGAAACTGTCGGACGCCTTTTATGTTTTCATTAGTTTACCAAAAATAGATCTTCTTCTACATGGGAAGAAACACGTGACAGAGATGAAGGGGATTTTCCTATGTAATTTGTCACAACTTTCTATTGAGTATTCCCAAATCACTGGTCTCGCTCTCATGTTTATAAATGATTTAGTACAGAACTGATCAATGTGTGTAAAACCCAGAAATCTAACATTGTCAGTATGCCCATATATTTGGGTGAGAAAGCTTTCTGCAGCTTGAGATTTCATTAACTGTGGCATCACAAGAGAAAGATAATCACCTGGTCCATCTTTCTATGCAGAGAATTCACCGACCTTGATTTTGTGACAATACATTTACCTGATTCTTTCCTTCTTCTTAATTTCCAAAAGTGTTAAAAAGCTAGTAAAGCAACAGCCCTCCAATCATGAAGGAAGAGTTTGCAAAGGAAGTGGAGGGAATCATTTGCTTTTATTTACTTGCCTGTGAAAATGTTCATACCCTCTTTTGGGTAAATGCAAATGTCACTGATGATAATCTGCCTTTTTGCCAAACAAGTTTCTACTTAGATCTGAATAGGAGAGAAAAGAGATGGAATAAGAAGTTAAAGGCTTAGTAGAGCAATCGATGAGAATGTAAGAAATGCCAGTGCTGTGCTGTAAGGCAGCAACACAGGTGGCCTTGCAACTCGCCTGGCATATGGATCGTGCTTAATAAGCTCCCAGACTAGCAAATAATGTCATAAGTAACAGTTGCAGTAATTGATTCTGTGAGCAAACTCTGACTATTACTCAGAGTCCATACTTGCTGCATATCAAAGCTGAGATTGCACATTTATTCTATAAATTCAGCTTCAATTATTCTTGGTTTCATTGTCCTTGGCCACATGTGGTGGATGGAGGGATAGGGCTGAGATCTGAAGAACTGATTGCACAGGAGTTGATGGTGGGCAGCATTGCTGAGGACTAGGCAAATTAAATAATAACGGAAGCTGCTTCAACTCTAAGTATTCTCCCATCTCTAAACCTCCACAGCACTTTGTATTTTTATACTTTATTTTTTTTATTATAGTTAAACATATATTAGGGGTAATTCAATAAACTTTTCTTAAATGAATGACATGAACTTTTTCATTGGATAGTATACTTGACCTTAAACACTTGCCTCCTAATAAACAGAATAGTTATGACAAGCATCAAAGGATGTTGAAAGTTGGTCTCAAAAGAAAGCAAGTTACATGGCTTGTGCTGTGGAGAATTCCTGTCTTTTCTCTCAGGTCATAGATAGTACCTGAAACCATTAGATAATTCTTTTTTAAGATCTCATGATTTTCATAGTCCAGATACCCTTCTGAAAACATAGCCAGCTTGACCAAGTTGCTATGGGAACAGGTGCTGGATAAAGTGCATGAGATATGGGAGGATGAATAGCGAGGAAGCAGCCAAAATAGAAGAAAGAATTTCAAAATAGAAAATAGCAGATAAATTACATCTTATTAATACTTTTAAAGAAAATAGTAGTATACTTATTTGAAAATGTGTCGGCACTTCCAAAGAGACAGATTTCTTATTGGTCAACTGGTTGAAATAGTTCAAGTGTATTTCAGATGCTCGTGTTCATGGGTGATGGTGAAGAAATCACAAACAAATGAAATACTTCAAACCTCACAGCTGATACACACAGTACTATAATAACTTGTTTTTCCACCAAATCTTTTAACAGGACCTCTAATGACAAGCAGAATCTTCTCACCCTAAGGTCATACCCTTTCATTCTTTCTGTCCACCCTCTTAATTGGACACACAGGAACAGTGAAATGGCCAGAGGGCAGTGGAAGAGGACAGAGGAAGGTCACAAGGCAGCTTATTAATCTGTCTCCAAATAACTGTTGAGAATTCACTAGAATTGAACAGTGCCAGCTTCAGCTTTCTTATGGGAGAAGAAAAGAGGGAGGAGAAAAGAGAAGATGATGAGAAAAGACAGGAAGACCACTGTGCAGGGTCACTCCAGTGGCCACTGAGACTGGATGTTTCCATTCCTGTGTTTCGGGATTTATTATGATTACATCAAACTAAGCTTTCTCAGTTCTAAAAGCTCAAGGCTAGAAAATACACTCTAATGCTTAAATGTAGAAATGGATGTGCGGCTGCCATTTCTAAAAAACAATCTTCATGACTCTTTTAAGGAGAATTAATATATAGGGGGATAGCATTGCATAGGTCCTTGGAGGTAAAATTTGATGAAGTTCAAATCAGATTTTCAGGTTCTGGCCCAGTGGACTTACACAGGGTCTGAAATTTAAAGAGCCCTTACAGTGAAGCCAGCAGGATCCAACACAGTAAAGTTATGGTGTTTGGGCTTCATTCTACCACAGTCAATGACTCATGAAACTCCCCACTAATATGAAGCTGAAAATGACAGCCCTGAGACAAGTTTAGCCATGAACAAGCTGTATAGGGTTTGTACGTGGCAGGTGTCCGTCCCTAAGGCATATGGGCAAGCAGCTCTTCATGTTCCTCCAGGAGAACCAAAGTCATCCTCCCGTACCTTCTAGGCAAAGGGTGAATTTGTCCTGATCTTTGAGGGAATAAGCTTTCCTCCTTTAAGATAATTTAGTTTTCAGAAAAGATGGACATACCAAGTCCCCTTTAGAGTCTAAATAACCCCCATGCATAATGCTGTCATAAGCAGGACTCAAAAACCAGACAATGTCAGGGCGTCTGAATTGGATGTTTTCATAATTTGAGAAAATGAGATTATAGGAAGGATTATACCTAGTTTCTTACAGTATCCTTTAAGTGATTAACTTTCTCCCCCAATTATTCATGAGGCTTTATCAAGCACATAGTATTTTGCAAAAGGAGAAGTATAGACATTCAGCCCTTCCCTCATTCAGGATTAGCACAGTGGCCTTTCCTTTTGGAACAAATAGTGATCATTCTGCATCACCTTCAGGATGTTTGAAAATGTTTTGAGGTTATTGAGTGGGAAAATAATTTAAATGAGACCTCTTTGTCCATGGTATACCTCAATTCAAAGCAAAGTAGAGGTCCGATTTGATAGTTTTCAGTGCCCTTCATTTCCACATAGGAGAAATTCACATGGACTTGAACTGTCAGAAATGAAACTAGAGAACTGAAAACAGGGCCCACAATTGGCTTTATTCTCCTCTGACAACTCACAGGCTGTCCTGGAAGCTCCAGGGCTCTTAACACATCTTCCAAAGAAGGAAGCATCCTTGCCATCCCCTTTCACGAACCAGACAATGGACTAGGCAAAAGGAAAAAGGAGGAGGGAAAGTATATTGCTAAATGTGTTGACCTCAAAGAATTAAGGCAGCACTTTTAGGGCAAAAAGTATGGAACTCAGCATGTTTTTAACAGCCTGTGTCCTTTCCTTTGGGTGCTCCATCCCAGCTTTCTTTCCGCTGAAGGCACTAGAGGGCAACGGGCACAGGTTACAGTTTGGTGATGTAACCGACTGGCTTTACCCTGAAAGCTGCTTTGCTGTCTGTTGAATGCCCAGTGAGGTGAGGTTTGTACATGAAAGCTTGATGAATGGATCACGTGTTTATGGCGTGTCCAGTTACTACCGTACGCAATAAATGTGTTTTTCTTTTCTATTTGCATTTAAACAACCAGACGGAGGATTGGTTTTGGTCACAAAAGAAAGGCTTTCATTAAACGAGACAATTAGGATGATAGCAGGGATATTAAGATTTTTTTTTTCATTATGACTATGTCTCAATTCCCTGTTTGGTACTATACAATAGGATTATGCATTATTCTTTTAATGATGTTTCCCAATTGATTATAGGCAGCTAAGTTTAGTTTTTACTTTTTATACTGCCAGCCTACTCAAAAAATTATGTTTTTAAATATACCTTTTAATATTAAAAATAGTTGTCTTAATATACATGGCAATAGTTTGTAGAATATAAACAAATTTGCTGCCCTCGTGTTACGGATGCAAGTGCTCCCTTCTACTTGAAAGTGTGGAGTGAGATCTTAAATTCTGAATGAAATTATGGCATGTACCAGTTGTGAGGTATCTTTGATGCTAAGGATGGGATGCTACAACTCAAATGTGGTCCCTTTCTATATTTTAGTAGGAAAATCATTCTCACTTAGTCACAAGAATAGCTCACAGCTTGTGAATAGGTATATTGGCCCCCTGGTAATATGGTTCTGAGTAGCTAAAATAAAAGCTTTGTTATCTGGAATTGGAGCAAAAGTCCAGCTATAAGTGTAATGTGCCCTGGGTAGCTCTTCAGAGCTTCAGACCTGTGCCTTCCTCCATTGCTGTTATCTGACCTCTATTAACTGATTGAGGATGTAGAGTTACCATTTCCCAAGACACCTGCATTTGAATCACAGCTTTCAGGGCCTAAAGAAAGGGTGGTATCTCTAAATTCACAGTGAATGAACACCTAGTGCCTTTTCCTTTTCAAAAAATCAGTCCTGTTACAGTAGTATATAAAGACCTAACAAACTATGTTTCATAGTTCCTCCAAGCCTCTCCTCCTATTTGCACCCAAAGAACAAAACAGAAGTAGCCGTAAATATTTCCAAACATCCTAAAATCTAACCTAATTTCCATGATTAATCTAACCTAATTTCCATGATTTTTAGATTCTATATAAAAAGTCAGTTTGTGACCCCCGTACACAAGTTGGCCTGTGTCTAGCTAGTGAAATTTTTAAGGCCAAGATTTATGTTCCTAATTCTGCCCTAGTTTCCATATTAAGTATGGGATTTTAACTGGGGTTCAGGGGTGGGGAGTGGGGGAGTCTCAGACAGATGAAATTAATCATGGCAATAAAACAAACCCCAGGAACTCAAGTGAATAGAAAACACGTAGGCTAGAAAAGAAAATTAAACTTAATAAACTATTACTATTCAGTGAACTTAGGTGGATACATCTGTTAAAGCTATCTTAGCACGTGTTTTTTACAGTATATCTGTATTCTTTCAGGGAGGGTTCCAAGGGAAAAGATAAAGTCACTGAGTCCATAGGGCTTAGGACAAATGAATAGAACTGAGGACACAGAATGGTCTAAGGAAAATTCCTAAAATTTACAGAGTAGATAATCTTATAGCATACAGCAGCTTTAGGATATCACCAAAAAATAAAATCTTATTTTTTAAATTACCTCAGTCAGAATTTGAAAATGCTATAAAATGTTCCCCAAAGTTCAGTGCATATAACAGAACAATTTGAAGCATCTAAGATGAGAACAAGCATTTACTTCTTTAAACATTTTTCAAAGAGCCAAAACCGGTTTAGCTCAGTGGATAGAGCATCGGCCTGCGGGCTGAAGGGTCCCAGGTTCGATTCCGGTCAAGGGCATGTACCTTGGTTGCGGGCACATCCCCAGTAGGAGATGTGCAGGAGGCAGCTGATCGATGTTTCTCTCTCATCGATGTTTCTAACTCTCTATCTCTCTCCCTTCCTCTCTGTAAAAAATAAATAAAATATATTTAAAAAAAAAAAAACAACATTTTTCAAAGAAAAAAATAAGTTTTACTTAAAGGCATTCAAGCTGAATTCCAGGACTACTGTTTTTGCTAAATGTTATTTCATTTCAAAAAAAAAAAAAAAGATATTCAGGGAATTTTTTAAATTAACTATTGCTATGAATTCTCTTTTCTAGTATTAACAATGCTCTCTGCATTGTGTGTGCATTTATTTGCTGGTGTCTAAATGCTCCAGTATAATTAGGAAGCGAAATGGATCACATAGATTTGGGTCAGCATAATTTTTAAAGGGTGGTATGAAGATGGCCAAATGAATATATGGTATACTAATTTTCAAAAAGCCATAGTGCATTTGCACATAAGCAAGCAGTAAAATAATTCAGATGTCTGAGGAATAGCCTATTGCATTGGGATTTTAGGGTTTTCTATATATTAATTATTCTGGCATAGAGAGGTAAATGTAGTTTAATAGGATGTCTGTTTATCGCAAAACTAATTAAATCATTTTTAATAAGGCTGATATGCTCCTATATGTATCTACTAAAAATTAAGTGGAATGTGAGATTTGTGTATGTTGTGCTGAGCAAGCATCCTTATATAAATTCAGAGAATAAATCAGAAACGTGCTTTGGGGAGCACATTTTATTGCTCCAATATGTTCAGAGACCTGTGCCAAATGAGAGTTATATTTTTGTCCTTTTTGATCATGTAGCTTCCTTTAGCCCTGGGTGCCTTTTCTACATATCAGGACTTTTGCAGGACTTTTCAGAATCAAGTGGCTGACAGGAGTCATTCTCCACCGTGCTCCCCTCCATCTAGGCAGGTGTATTTATAACACCTTCCCTCTCACCCCCACGGATTTATGAATTTTTTAAAATGTTGTGTTGGGACAAAGATTCATTACAATCTCCCAAACATATTCTGTGTGCCTCTCCTAAAGCTTCTTATTGTGTTCTATAAGCCCAGGTCTTCCTCGCTAGTCTTGAAATGTCAAAGATCTGGAGCAGTTACTGAGGATAAAGTGGACAGAGTACTTGAGGCAGAACATGTAGCTCTGGGATTCCACAGTGTTGGCCCTCCAGGTGCTTCTTTCCAAATGCAGCACCAACAAAGTTTAGTCTAATCTTCCTTCAGATAGCGACTACCTCTGGAAACCTAGGTTGGTTTTAGTACAGTGTGGGGTCCACCATCCGCTGTCTATAGCCCAGAAGCTAGAATAGGTTTTTTTTTTATTTTTTTTTTTAATTTTATTTTTTATTTTTCGCTTAAAGTATTACAAAGGGTATTACATAAGTGTCCTTTTTCCCCCCCGCCCTTGACAAGCCCCTGCCCTCCCTTACCCCCCAGTGTCTTATGTCCATTAGTTATAGTTATATGGGTGCATACAAGTCCTTCGGTTGATCTCTTACTCCCCTCCCTCCTGTCCCCCAACCCTCCCTGGCCTTCCCACTGCAGTCCGACAATCAGTTTGAGGCAGCTCTGCCACTGTATTTATTATTGTTCAAAAGTTTGTAATGGTCTTCATTATCCATGAATGAGTGAGATCATGTGGTATTTTTCCTTCATTGACTGGCTTGTTTCACTTAGCATAATGCTCTCCAGTTCCATCCATGCTGTTGCAAATGGTAGGAGTTCCTTCTTTTTAACAGCAGCATAGTATTCCATCGTGTAGATGTACCACAGTTTTCTAATCCATTCATCTACTGATGGGCACTTAGGCTGTTTCCAGATCTTAGCTATGGTGAATTGTGCTGCTATGAACATATATCCTTTCTGATTGGTGTTTCTGGTTTCTTGGGATATATTCCTAGAAGTGGGATCACAGGGTCAAATGGGAGTTCCATTTCCAATTTTTTGAGGAACCTCCATACTGCCTTCCATAGTGGCTGCACCAGTCTGCATTCCCACCAGCAGTGCACAAGTGTTCCTTTTTCTCCACATCCTCTCCAGCACTTGTCGTTTGTTGATTTGTTGATGATGGCCATTCTGACAGGTGTGAGATGGTACCTCATTGTTGTTTTGATTTGCATCTCTCGGATGATTAGTGACTTTGAGCATGTTTTCATATGCCTCTTGGCTTTCTGAATGTCCTCTTTTGAAAGGTGTCTATTTAGATCCTTTGCCCTTTTTTTGATTGGATTGTTTATCTTCTTTTTGTTAAGTTGTATGAGTTCCCTATAAATTTTGGAGATTAAGCCCTTATCAGATATGACGCTGGCAAATATGTTTTCCCATGAGGTGGGTTTTCTTGTTGTTTTGTTGATGGTTTCTTTTGCTGTGCAGAAGCTTTTTATTTTGATGTAGTCCCATTTGTTCAGTTTCTCTTTAGTTTCAACTGCCCTAGGAACTGTATCAATGAAGAAATTGTTTTGGCATAAGTCTGAGATTTTGTTGCCTTTATATTCTTCTAGAATTTTTATGGTTTCCTGTCGTACATTTAAGTCCTTTATCCATTTTGAGTTTATTCTTGTGTATGGTGTAAGTTGGTGGTCTAGTTTCATTTTCTTGCATATATCTGTCCAATTTTCCCAACACCATTTATTGAAGAGACTATCTTGGCTCCATTGTATGTTCATGCCTCCTTTGTCAAAAATTAATTGAGCATATTGGTTCGGGCTAATTTCTGGACTCTCTATTCTATTCCACTGATCTATATGTCTGTTCTTGTGCCAGTACCAGGCAGTTTTGAGAACAGTGGCTTTGTAATACAGCTTGATATCCAGCATTGAGATCCCACCTACTTTGTTCTTTCTCAGGATCGCTGCAGCTATTCGGGGTCTTTTTTTATTCCAGATGAATTTTTGGAGAGTTCGTTCTAGATCTTTGAAGAAGGCCATTGGTATTTTAATGGGAAGTGCGTTGAATTTAAAGATTGCTTTGGGTAGTATGGACATTTTAATGATGTTGATTCTACCAATCCAAGAACATGGTATGTTCTTCCATCTGTTTATGTCTTCCTCTATCTCTTTTTTCAACGTCCTGTAGTTTTCTGAGTAGAGGTCTTTAACCTCTTTAGTTAAGTTTATTCCTAGGTATCTTAATTTTTTTGGTGCGATGGTAAATGGGATTGTTTTTCTAATCTCTCTTTCTGAAAGATCACTATTGGTGTATAGAAATGCCTCAGATTTCTTGGGGTTAATTTTGTATCCTGCTACATTGCCAAATTCATGTATTAAGTCTAGTAGCTTTTTGATGGAGTCTCTAGGGTTTTGTATGTATAATATCATGTCATCTGCAAATAAGGACAGTTTTACTTCCTCTTTTCCAATTTGGATGCCTTTTATTTCTTCTTCTTGCCTAATTGCAATGGCTAATACTTCCAGTACTATGTTGAACAGGAGTGGTGAGAGTGGGCATCCCTGTCTTGTTCCTGTTCTTAGGGGAAATGGTGTTAGTTTTTGACCATTGAGTATGATGTTGGCTGTGGGCCTGTCATATATGGCTTTTATTATGTTGAGGTATGATCCTTCTATTCCCACCTTTCTGAGAGTTTTTATCAAAAATGGGTGTTGGATTTTGTCGAATGCTTTTTCTGCATCAATTGATATGACCATGTGGTTTTTTTCTTTCAATTTGTTTATGTGATGTATCACATTTATTGATTTACGGATGTTGTACCATCCTTGCATCTCTGGGATAAATCCTACTTGGTCATGGTGTATGATCCTTCTGATGTACTGCTGGATCCGATTTGCTAAGATTTTGTTGAGGATTTTGGCATCTATGTTCATGAGGGATATTGGCCTGTAATTCTCTTTCATTGTGATGTCTTTACCTGGTTTTGGTATTAGGGTGATGCTGGCTTCATAGAATGAGCTTGGAAGTGTTCCTTCCTCTTGAATTTTTTGTAGTAGTCTGAGGAGGGTAGGTTTTAGTTCTTCCTTGAATGTTTGGTAGAACTCCCCTGTGAAGCCGTCTGGTCCTGGGCTTTTGTTTGCTGGAAGCTTTCTGATGACTGCTTCAATTTCTTCCATAGTTATTGGCCTATTGAGGTTTTTAGATTCTTCCTGATTGAGTTTTGGAATGTTGTATTTTTCTAGGAATTTGTCCATTTCCTCCAGGTTGTCTAGTTTGTTGGAGTAGAGTTGCCCGTAGTATTGTTTAACAATCATTTGTATTTCTGTGGGGTCTGTTGTTATTTCGTCTCTATCATTTCTGATTTGGTTTATTTGGGTCCTCTCTCTTTGCTTCTTGGTGAGCCTGGCTAGGGGTTTGTCAATCTTGTTTATCCTTTCAAAGAACCAGCTCTTGGTTTCATTGATTTTCTGTATTGTTTTTTTGGTCTCTATTTCATTGATTTCTGCTCTAATCTTTATTATCTCCTTCCTTCTGCTCACTCTGGGGTTTTCTTGTTGCTCTCTTTCTAATTCTTTGAGTTGTAGAGTTAGATGGCTAACTACCATTTTTTCTTGTTTTTTGAGATAGGCCTGTAGAGCTATAAACTTCCCTCTCAGGACTGCTTTCATTGTGTCCCAGAGGTTTTGGATTGTTGTGTTTTCATTGTCATTAGTGTCCAGGATGTTTTTAATTTCTTCTTTGATGTCATCGGTAACCCAATCAATATTTAATAACATGTTATTCAGCTTCCGAGTGTTTGAGTATTTTGGGTTGTTTTTATTGTAGTTTATTTCTAACATTATGCCATCGTGGTCTGAGAAGATGCTTTTTATGATTTCAATCTTCTTGAATTTGTGGAGACTTTGCTTGTGACCCAATATGTGGTCTATTTTTGAATATGTCCCATGAGCACCTGAGAGGAATGTATATTCCGCAGCTGTGGGGTGAAGTGTTCTGAAGATGTCAATTAAGTCCATCTGATCTAGTAAGTCATTTAGGATTGCTGTTTCTTTGCTGATTGTTTGTCTAGCGGATTTATCCAGTGATGTCAGTGGTGTATTAAAGTCCCCTACTATGATTGTATTATTGTCGATCTCTCCCCTGATATCTTCCAGAAGTTTTCTTATGTATGTGGGTGCTCCTGCATTGGGTGCATATATGTTTACCAGGGTTGTATCTTCTTGTTGTATTGATCCCTTTAGTATTATGAAGTGGCCTTCCTTATCTCTGGTTATGGCCTTCACTTTGAGATGTATTTTGTCAGATATAAGTATTGCTACCCCAGCTTTCTTTTCCCTTCCATTTGCGTGAAAGATATTTTTCCATCCCTTCACTTTCAGTCTGTGTGAGTCCCTTCTAATGAGGTGGGTCTCTTGTAGACAGCAGATGTATGGGTCATGTTTTTTTATCCATTCAGCCACTCGATGTCTTTTGGTTGGAGCATTTAGTCCATTTACATTTAAAGTTATTATTGAAAGGTACTTGTTTGTAGCCATTTCTTTTTTTGTGTGTGTGTGGCTGTTTTCTTTCTGAGCTTGATATTTCTTCTTTTTACACCAGTCCCTTTAGCATTTCTTGCATGGCTGGTTTGGTGGTGATAAACTCCCTTAGCCCTTTTTTGTCTGTGAAGCTTCTTATTTCCCCTTCAATTTTGAATGATAGCCTTGCTGGATAGAGTATTCTTGGATTCAGTCCTTTGCTTTGCATCACTTTGTAGATTTCCGTCCATTCTTTTCTGGCCTGATGTGTTTCTGTTGAGAAATCATTTGCTAATCTAATGGGAGCTCCCTTGTATGTTACTTTCCGTCTCTCTCTTGCAGCCTGTAAGATTCTCTCTTTATCCTGAACATTTGCCATGGTAATTATGATGTGTCTTGGTGTGGGTCTTTTCGGGTTCACCTTGTTTGGGACTCTCTGGGCTTGTGTGACTTTTTTCTTCCCCACCTCAGGGAAGTTTTCTGATATTATTTCTTCGAATAGGTTTTCTAATCCATGTTCATCTTTCTGTTGTTCTGGCACCCCTATTATTCGTATGTTGTTTCGTTTCATGTTGTCCCAAAGTTCCCTTAGGCTCTCCTCCTGTCTTTTAATTTTTTTCTCCATTTGCAGTACAGTTTGAGTGTGTTTTGCTTCCTTGTCTTCTAACTCACTAATTCGGTCCTCCGCTTCTCCCAGTCTACTGTTGATACTTTCAATGGTGTTTTTTATTGCAGTTATATCGCTCTTCATTTCTTCTTGGGACTTACTTAAGTTGTTGATTTTTTCATCTGTTTCTTCTAGCTTCTTGCATAAGTAGTTGAGTTTTTCATCTGTTTCTTCTTGCTTCTTGAACATCTGGTGCATGTACTCTAGGAACCTTATTCTGAATTCTTTTTCCGTCATGTTGCATATCTCTGTCTCACTTAGCTGCTTTTCTGGCAAGTCCTCCTTTTCTTTCCTTTGGGGGTTTCTTTGCCTACCCATGTTTGATCTCACTGACATGACTAGTTGTTGAGTCATTCAGTGGCTGGACCCTGGGTGGCAGTGGCTGCTCCCTGGGTGGCAGTGGCTCCTCGGGCTGTGGTTGCTCCTTGGGCGGTTGTGGTAGCAGCGGCTCCTCTGTTGATAGCAGAGCCTCTGGTGGGTGCTGTTCACAGTTGTGGTGGCTCTTCTGGCTGTTGGAGGGAGGCTTCACACACAGCAACTGTTCCCCAGGCAGAGCGTGTGGTGATCAGGAGGCCGCTGTTGCTTGAATCTGCTGCGTTGATTTAAAGGCACAAAATACAACACAACAAGGCACAACGTACCAGGCACTGAACACTATTGTATTTATGATATTACTAACCCCAAATAAAGGTGGCCACCCGAGCTAATAGAGTTGGGAGATAAGGGGGAAAGAAGAGCAAAATGTAGAAGAGAAAAAAGAAAGAAAGAAAAAAAGGAGTACAAAAATGAAATTGGAAAAAGGGAGGGGAAAAAGAGGAGGGAAAAAAAACAAAACAAACACAAAAAAAAGTAAGAGAGAAAGGAGAATGAAGTATAAAAGGGGAAGAGACTATTTATATGAGGAGAAAACTCCTATAGGTCTGCCACTAATACCAACAAATTACAGCAACAGATTCCTGGAGATGAATACAAACTACAAACAACCAATAATATCAAGCGACGCAAGGGGAAACAGAAGCACAGAAATAACCGGGGGGGGGGGGGGGGAGGGAGGGGCAGGAAAATAAAAAGAATAAGCAGTCTAACCTCTCAAACAATCCTAAAAAAAAAAAACAAACAAAACAAAACATAAAACAAAACAAAAAACCCCAATATACTCGTCAATCAAGCAAACAATAATAAAACAATAGAGAGAGAAAAGAAGAAGAAGAGAAAAAAAAAATTGGATAGTGAAGGAAGATAAGGGAGAGATGTATAAGGATTTAGAACAGGGGATTGGACGTAGGATATATAAGCAGGGTTAAATTTTGACAGGGGGTAAAAAGAATAGGGAAAATCAAAAGCTGGAGTAGGGTAAGAGAAACAGGACAGCAAAAGGGAAAAAGTGGGGAAGATTGTTTACCACAGAGGCAAATTGAGGAAGAGAAAACTGTTGCTAAAGGAACGATGAAAATATAATGGAGAACATTAGTCCCAAAATAAAATAAAGACAAAATAAAATGACACTTTAAAAAATGATAAAATGGTAGCGGTACTAATACTAGTTAAAAATAAAAATGTAGTAGCTGAAGGGGCAAAATCAGGTGATGGAGAAAAAGAAAAAAGAAAAAAATGTTTTCTTAGTTAAAAGGAGAAAAAGTAATTTAAAAAAATAACAATAAAAATGTGGAGTAATGCAGGTGCTTCAGATCTTCTACTCTTCTTATTGGCATGCCCGGAATTCAGGAGAATGTTGAGTTTCCCTCTGATACACTGTTCCTCCGAGTTGTAAGCCACAGTCCTGTTTTTAAGGCCGGCCGTAAAGTCCCCTTATTGCCTTATCTGTATTTACAGAAGAGTCAGTTCGTGGCTCTGCCTCTGGGTGGCAGTGTGTCTGGACTGACCTCCGAGGCTATAAGTTCTCTCTGACCAGGAGTTTTCTATTGTACCTGAACCAGCTCCGCCCAGAGCAGGTTCCCCAGGCGCCACTCCCAGCTCTGTTTCCCAGGCTCCCCAAAAACAATCTTCCCCTACAAGCTCTGCTAGTGACCCCAACTGGGCAATCACATGTACTGGGGTCAACAATCAAACTCACAGAAGTAAGAGGAAGTGTGCAAACAAGAGCCTGGGAAGCTGTTCGAACTCGCAGGGTTCCACCCTCCAGAGCTGCGCGGAGTGTCTGCGCGGAGTGTCTGCGCGCGCTCAAGCCCCTGGCAACAAGTAGCCGGCTATCAGGGAAACTCTGAGGCAGCCCTTTTGCATCCAGTCCAACTATGGGCTCATTTATAGTGTTACCTTCTGGCAGCAGCCCTGCGGGAGCCCTCCCCACTTGCGAGTCACACTGGCCTCTATGGGCGCGGATTTTGGAGTGCGCAGATTTCCCCCTGCGCCCCGCGCGCGCGTTCCTCGCTCCAACCTGAACTGCAAACCGCACCTTTGGGGTAAGTCTAACCTTTCCGTGGAGGGGTGCAGGTCTCCTCTGGCCTCTTGCAGTGGCGCTGCTTGCGAGTCGTTGCCTCCGGGTTAGTAGCCGATCTCTGGATGCCGGTAACCGCTTCCCAAGATGGCGCGGTCTCGCCGCTGCGCTGGCGCCCAGGGGGAAGTTTCAGCCTCAATCTCTAACCATCCGCATTTTTTAGGAGTTCTCTGTCTTTCCTGGCTGCAGACTGTCTCTCAGCTGAACCTCCCCAGCTTGATCGGGCTGATTGTTACCCATTTCAGCTGCTCGCCCCTATCTGCTCCGGGACAAAGCACCAACACGTCCATCTAAGCCTCCGCCATTTTCCCGATCTCTAGAATAGGTTTACATGTTTTAAAATGGTTGGGGGGGAGGGGTCAAAGAAAGTAATATTGTGTAACATGGAAAAACTATGTGACAGTCACATTTGAGTTCTCTAAATAAAGTTTTATTAGAACACAGCCATGCTCATTCACTTATGTATTGTCTATGGTTGCTTTCATGCTACCATGCAGAGTTGAGTTACTGTAGAGAGGCATGAGACCTCTTCAGTCAAAAATATTTATCTGGCCCTTTACAGAAATATTTCTGAACCCTTGCAGTAAAAAAAAAGTATAACTGGGGTTACTGGGGTCATAGGAATTCCAAAAGTCACTCCCTTAGGACTATAGTCCATTATTGGTAAAAAGCAAATACAAAATATAAACCCTCAAGAAAATGACTAATCTGTACTTCTATTGCTGTGTTTGCTAGCATTGTTGATTTTGTTTTTGAAATGACAATGGAGAGGATAAAAAATTGTTTACCCATACCAGGAATAAGTGTATGTCCTATGGTCATCACTCTCATAAATTACACGGAAAAAGGTGGTTACACAGCCCATGCAGAGTCAACTCAGACCTACTCTCTCAGTTTGCCTCTTTCTCAGCTATTCCTCTAATTTGTACATGTTGCCTAAATGTTGATTGGGGTATGTCAATTTATTACTAGACCTGATTATATAACTTTTCCCACAAACAATCCACATGACCAGGAAGAGGTGACAATATTCAAAACAATGTTTTTAAATAAGAGAAACTAGCTGTCCACACCCAAGTGAGATTAAGGTTGCTTTGCCATTTCTTTTTTTAATGTAAAAATAAATAATAATAGTTGATTCTAGGGCCCTTGGGATGGGAGGTAGAGGTGGAGAAGGAAAGGTAAGTAGAAAAAGACACTAGAGAACATTTTAAGCTGGCCTTCTCCCTTTCTCAATTAAAGATTCAGAAGTAGTAATAAGTATATATAGTATCCTGATGTTTATAGTATTTGGCAATCAAACAGTCCCTTAACCCCTTTGATAAAATAGCACTTTATTCACTCAAAAGTACCATGGATTGCTTGTGAATGGTAATGTGCCCTTAAAAAGCTTGTCTTCTCTTCCAAGCGTTCTTCACTGTATGAGTCTACTTACTTTGTGATTATATGCTGAATGTGATGAAAAAAGTAGTGCCAACCTCAATATAGGCAATTCTTGGTTGACTCTAGAAATTCTTTTCAACTCATCAGAATTTTACCAGAGGTGACATTTCTATCCCTGATGTAAAAAGTACCTATGAAAAACTGTGACCTTTAATACTTTGTGTTGCCTCAGTCTTTATGATAGCAGTGTTATTATCAAAAAAGGTTATTTTTTTCACTGAAGATCCCATCATCTGAAAAAAAAAAGCTCATGCCAATCAATTACTCAATTTATGGATATTGAAAAATGCCTGTCACAGCATTATGATAAGTGCTGTTGCAGAATCAGAAAATTAACTACCTATGATCCTTCCCCTTAAGTTGTCTGTATTCACACTGGAAAGGCCAAGCTCATACACAGAAAATATATTAACCATTTTATTCACATGAAAATTTAGGCACAAGCATAGAAAGAGTACAGAGGAAAAATAAATCACTTTGAGCAAAGAGGAATGAAAATTGAAACAGGTTATAGGAGTGTAGGATCTGATAAACAGAGGTAAAGAGAGAAAGTGGGCATTTCTAGTGAACAAACTACATTGAATGAAAGCAAGAAGCCAAGTATTACTGAAGTCAGCACTAAAGGCTGAAAGGACAAAAGAATACTGAGTAAAAATTTATACATGCTGCCTGAGCTAGGTTGAGGGCAGACTAAGGAATACACTGAACATAAGTGGAGTAGATACTCGATAATGGGAGAAATAGAATGCAGGGTATATTAGAGTTTGGAGGCATAAAGAGATATCAAGCTTTTGTTGTGATTCAAGCTATACAATGATAGGGCACAAATTAAATATAAGTAATATAAATGGAGAAGGGTGAAACTGATGAGTATGTCAAAAAGAAACAAACAACATAAAGGGAAGACTCAAAAATAAATGCCTTAGTGTGAGAAACTGGAATGATAGTTGTAATTACTGAGATAGGAGGCATGGAAATTAAGTATAGATAGATAGATCGATAGATAGATAGATAGATAGACAGATGATAGATAGATAGATAGATAGATGATATAGATAGATATAGATGATAGATATAGATATAGCTATAGGTAGCTATAGATATAGATATATATTTCTGATGATGAGGAGAGATCTAATTGGAGTGATTTCAAGGCCATTTAGACGTTTGTAACTGGCTCACATAACCTATAAGACTGGAGGTGCTGATCTAGACACTGTCCATTAGTACATGAGCCTACTGAGGAGGGAAAGAAGAAATCAAAGATTAAAAATTCAGCAGCCCATATGTTTACCAAGGGAGAGATAAAGAGGGACCAGCTATTTTGAAAATACAGGAATAAGTTACATCATCACATAAGCTAATTAAATTGAGACTTTCAAGGGGGAAATACACACAGAGAGAACTCAAGGAAGATGAGGACTAAGTAAAGAACTGGAGGATAAGAAGGCCATTGGTAACATTCCAAAGTACAATTTCAGTTTAGTGTTGGGATACAAACTAGACTTCCCCCTCACCTGCCTCAAGAGCTTTGTACTTCTATTATAATAATATCCATTACAATTCCTTTTAAATTTTCTTATAGTGTTTTTTATTGGTCCCTTTATTTCTATTTTCATTTTTGTTCTGTTATTCTTTTTATTTAACTCTCTCTGTCTAGGAATTTATCTTATTTTGCTACACAAAGTAGCCCATCTGCTGTCATTTTGAACCTGTGGGAAGCTCGGCATCAGCATGATGGTGACCTTGACTCCCTGGCCTGTGCCCTTGAAGAGATTGGGAGGACACACACGAAACTCTCAAACATTACGGAATCCCAGCTTGATGAAGCCGACTTCAACTACAGCAGGCAAAATGGACTCTAGTCCACTTCCTCTCAAGAGACAGAGTGACGGTCAGCTTCGGGACACATGCTTTAAATGGAAGGAGGAGGCAGCTTTCTGCCAGTGGTATTTGGGGAATTCAGCCTTCATTTATAACCAGTGAGAATCTCTGGTTGAAGAAACTGAATTTAATATAGGTAAAATATATTAGTAGGGAAAAGTACAAGCTCTCTTAAACAAAAGAGGGCTCTGCTGTCCTCTGAATCCGTACTTGGGTTAACACTTGATGAACTTCTCAGACTTAAGATGGTAAAGGATAAAAGTGAGGGCATAACTAGACTGAAGTAATTGGTAAAAGATGAGCTACAATAAAGGCAGAGAATAAGTGCATGTTTTGAAACAGGTTTTTAATGATGTGCCCCCAAAGGACCAGCTGATTCTGGTACCAGATTATCAAGATATTTCTATTACCTGGCATCTGTGATGTTGGCAATCTTAGTAAAACTGGCTTTCAGAAGTGAAACAGGGTTACCAACTCATTTGTATGACTCAAACAACATCAAGGAGGGCATTTAGAATTTAGAACCTGAGTACATCACACCAGCACCAACCAACCACTTATCTATCCTAGCCACTAAATGGAAACAAGATCTAGAGAGGTAAGATAGACCACAAATGAGTTTTGGCAGTTTACCCCACCTTCATTTTCTTCAAATCTACCCACATTTCCCTTCCTTACCCATTATAGTAGAGGAGGGGTTTCAAGCAGCATAGACTTTTCAATGTAGAAATGTCCTTCTCCTAACTCAACAAAGAGGACTATCTCTATTCCCAGCTAAGCCATTCAAATTGCAGAATGTTAGTAGTACGCAGCTTATTACATGGATTTAGAGAAAGGAGAGGTTAAAGTAGACCCAAGGAAACATGAACTGCAGATGCCACAGTCCTCAAATAAGCTGTAATTTGAGGGTGCAGGTGTTTATCCACATCCCCAATATTGTTATTCTACAGGAATAAGGGGGTTTTACTGTACTTTCCAATCCAGTTCTTGACATTTTCTAGCCTTTTGGGACTATGTTATCACCACATCTCTCCATAGGGCTATAATTCCCCCTCCTTTTGCCTCTTGGGAAATTAGCAGATAGCCTTTGCTCTAAATGATATCTGAGTAAATAGACCTCTACCACAATGTCCTAGAAACCATATGCATTGTTCGGGGAGCTTTCAAGCTCTGATAACTTGACCTCACCGAGGATGCTTTCTCTATGGCACCATTAACATGCTGCTTTATGTTTTAAGTAAGAGGCAATGATACCGTGGAAAATTGAAATCCACAGGTAATTCATGACCCCCATCGTCACACTTTACTCCATCTTTGATCCTATTTAATCGTTTTTGACAAAATGTCAGGGTAGACTAAAGCTGAAACGCTCTGCTCCTGCTCATTTTCTGGTGGATGTGTTAATTAGCTGTCCACAACCAAGGCCCTAGATTAACCACAAGGCTGATCAGTTACCTAGAGGTTGGCTACATAGGAATAAAATAAAAATAGTCAGGAAATGGGGGAGGTGGGGAGTACCTGGCATTGGGGATGTGAGCAATTTTTTAAACAATGTTTTTGTAGATCCCATGTTTTATAAAAAAAAAATGTGGTGAATCTCCACCTAAGGGAAAAGACCTAAAGATAGGATGAATTTATGATACCATGGGTAAGGGGCTGGAGAACCCCTGGAGGTGTTGGCCATTTCTTTAACTAATATGTGGTATATAGGGTATGGTTCCCTATATCTGATAGAAGCCTCTGCTACGTAAAATTCAAAAGCATCTTGCTTTTCTCAGGAACCAAAGGCATATTACATAGAACAAACAAGTCCTCTTAGAACTATCAAGCATATTTTCAAAATGCCATATTGAGATCACAGAAACATCATTCTGCTAGTGTTTATTCCTTCTAGGAAACAACAGAGAGGAAGCACGAACATATAAATCATTTGACATCCCTGATATAATTTCTGAAAGAGAAAGAAGTGGAAGTATATGGTCAATCACCCAAAGTAAACTTGAGATTAACTGGCCTGGGTGATATGCAGAAAGAACCCGCATTAACTGTTGAATAATTATAAAGATTATGTTAGTATCCCTCTTGGAGGATTTTTGTTTTAAACCATCCTACCCTTATTTCCTCTTCCCTCTAATTGGCCTCATAATTGTTTTATCTATTCTGTGAATCCACACAGATCCTTTTTAGATTTTTGATAAATTTCTTATATTTTAAAAAACAGATGAAAAAGTTTAATGTTTTCTCTAGAATCTATCTAGTTTATTTTTAGAGGTTGTTATCTACCCCTGAATGTTTGGAATTTCCTCCATGGACTTTTTCTTTTTATTTGGGGTTTATAAATGCACTTCACCATCATATCATATTGAGTAACAATTGAAGCAATTTACAATGATTCACCTCTAATATCAGCCCAAGATTCAAACCCATATTTCAGCCCATTTTGTTCCCTCCTTACATTTCTCTTAATTCTGCTAGGATCCCACATACAACATCTACAGAGATGCATGAAATTCTGTGACCATTTCATGTCAGGATTGTTTGAATCCTATTTTGCAACAGAATTCCAAAAAGAACCCAGGCTTGTGAGATTTACAAACCAAAGTGTGTGGGTGGGTGTGGCAGGGAGCATAGAATTGCAGAACAGGTGGACTGAACTGACAAACTGTGGGTATTCACTGTGACCCAAACCCTTGAATATTTGCCTGTCAATACAAATTTCCCTCTTGAAAGAGATTTACTTGTCATTCCAAGCCCTTACTTTAGAAGTGTTATTGTCCTAATGCGAAGTGAATCAAGAAATTAAAAGTGCCCTTTAATACTTGGTAGGCTACTTAAAGTTTTTACAAAATAGCCTACTTAATGCCAAGTCTTTTTGTCCTCAAAGGTATTTACGTCTAACAACCATGCTTTAAACTTGACTTAAAATCATGCCACCAAAATGGTACACTTCACGGCTTCACCAGACTGCAGCACCATCAAGTTAATTTATAATTTTTACAACATTGCGTGTGCAGTCTTTGTAGTTTACACTAAAATCCTTTAAGCCAAAAAAAGGAAGCTCACTCTATGGATTTAAATGCAAACTTCATTTACCGATGCAGAAAGTCTCATAAAACTCAGATGCACTCTCACAAAAATTTTATTAGCCTTTTTGTAAGACATGAATAGGAATTGACACAGTTCTCTTTAAAGAGGGGAACTTTTCTCTATTTTTTATTATTTTTATCTTCAACTGCAATGTTATCCTTTGCCATGTCCCTCTGTTTTTTTGTGGGGTTTTTTTTTTTCAGTTGACTTTGAGAGGGGATATTAAGTTAGGTGATTAAAACAGGGTTCTTTTTGGATTAAAAGTTCTGGATTTATTGCAACTACTTTCCCTAAAAGACATTCTCAACATCAGGATTTGATAAGCAAAGGTAGAATGTTATAATGGCATAATTGGTTTTGGATAGTATTCTCCACTTGCCAAACTTCTGGCAAATCCACCTGTGAATTTCAAAATGTCATAAAATCTTTTGATGTGCTTTTGTCTTTCTTTTTTGCCATTTTTCTCTTGAATTTCTTAGTCCCTCTGTAAAGGTGTTTAATAATATAGTTAACAGATGTGTTGAAGGTGACATTCTCTCAGAAGTCTTTGTTCCAGATCTGTGAAGGGCACAGGAACCATGAAGGAGCTGAGAGATGTGCTTCTCTGGCCCACTGTGTGGCAATTTTCATTCATTTTCCTCATGAAACATTGCAAAGTTCTGAATCCTTAGTAACTCCCATCGACTGGACCAGAGTCCACATCCATAGCAAATGGGAGAGCAAAATGTGTCGGACAGATAGTGACAAAATTTTATTAGCACTTGGGTGTTAGTGGCCATAGCTCTGTATTTGAAACTTGATGCTTTAGCCAAAAGCTGGATGACCACTGTTTCCGCAGTTTCCACTGTTTTGTCTGCATAGAATTTTCCTGAACTACACGCAAAAATGTATTTTGTCAAATGTCACAAAGTGAAAATGTTGCTGATTTTAGACGTGTTGCATATTCTGTGTTTTTACTTTCCAAACTCTTTCAAAAGCTGCAGTTATAAAGCTGTTTGGCTGTATTGACAGCATGTGGTGTTTTTTGCAAAAGCAGTTCTAGGAGAGCCAGTGTCTACCATGGACTCCTCACATCCCCACTCCAGGGTTGTCCACAAAAACCAAAATGGCAATTTGTATGCTGTCGTTTTCAAAAAGCAAAAGGGGATGGAAATCAGACCTGGCCATTAGTCACTAGTGTGTAGTACTGTGATCTGAAGTAGGAAATTTAACTCAAGTAGAATAATTGTGGTTTTTGAAGCAGCTACTTTGCTTTTTTCCTTTTGCTGTGAAGATCATGGATTTGGAATGTCCTCATGAGGTGGGCCTAAGACAATAACATTAAACTTCATGTCTTAGAGCCCACCCTTCATCTGAACCCAAAGATTAAAATAGGCAGTAAGCTTCATATTTAGGCCTGAGTTTAAAAATGTCCTCTCCCACCCCTAATATTGAGTTTGTCAGGGGGTATGTGTCTTTTTTTCTTTCTCCCCCTCCAAAAGTTATAGCCCTGAATTAAAAATATGTTACTAAATTTGATAATGTAATTCTTTGCATGACTGGAAATGTATGTTAAATACTCTTACAAAAGGCATGATTCTAATGAAAATGTCCTTTTGCCTCAAATTTTGCTAAGCCCAAAATGTATTTCACTATTTCAGACATATACATACAAATTCCAAAATTAGACAAATGATACAATTCTCTTAATATCTGATATAGTAGGTAGAGATTTAACTGTGATTCTATATTGAATCATGATAAGGAAAGATGATATTTGAGGGAGTTTGTAAGCACAATGTCATGCTTTAGGGCCCCAATACTGAAATACAGACATAACAATAAAAAATAGGCCTAATAATTCTAATATCCCTCCATTAGGGAGGTCTGATGATGCTAAAGGGAGATCAGCCCTTGCCAGGGGCTTCATCTAAGTCTCATCTCAATCTGAAACTGTCTCCAAGGCCCATCCTAGATTATGTCAGTCGTTCCCATTCAAAACTTCTCTGCAAGAAAGTGGATAAAATTCAGTCTGTGGAAACTTTCTGGTCAGGAAAACAATCTTCTTTTCTAAATTAGAACAATGACTGACTTAAACAGTCCCATTCTTCATAATTGATTCTAATTGGTACATGCAATCCAATAAGTGTTGACCTAGAAACATCCCAAATACAAGCAATTAGAGAAAAATTGGCATATTCTTTTAACCAAAACTCAAAAAAATATGACTAATTATTTATCTCAATTTCTGTATGGGAGAATTTCAAAACATTTTATTTTGTTCTGTTTATTTGGGGAAGGTGCATGGGCGGGGAGGAGGAGGGTGTCTTTCAAGTGATTCATACCTCAACCCCATACCACTCTCAACTTTTATTTGACGTGTTCAACGCCAACAAAAACAAGCAAACAAAACAACAAACTGAATACTTAATTTAACATGAGGCTGAAGGAGTGAGCAAGCCAGAGGAGAGAGTTTGAATAAAGCATGGCCTTGGCTTCATACCACACTTTTTGTGCCTTGTATTATCAATGTAAATTCTGAATGTTGTACAGTAAATACTTGGATGGACTTCTTAGAAAAGGCTGCACTGGCTTCTTTTTCAGCACATGTACATATCTATAAATATATATACATATATATTTGGTAATGCCAAACAGCTGTGTTATATTGTATTGAACAAAATGGACGGTTTGGATGTTTTATGTAGAGTTTGCAAAAAAAAACAAAAAACTGGATGGTTACAGACTTTTCAAGATAAATGTACAGACGTAAATTCCTGCTTACCAGTTATTTATGAATAAAGAGTCTTTTATTGACATTTTAGGATACTCCATGAGTAGAACTCTGAAATCCCAATGAGGACCCCTGTCTACGTACCTCCTGCCACATCTGGGCAGGGGCTGGAATGCCCTCCACATCAAGGACAACTTCCAAATACCGGTTAATATATTGGACCTAATTTCTCTTTCTGGCCTCAAGAAGGAGAGCCTATGAGGCTATGGAAGCAAAGATGAAATTATCATTTTACATGCCCACCTCACCACAACACCCACATTCACAACTTTCTTAGAATATAGTTTTGTGGACTCCGAGATAATCCTAGCCATACCATTACTGAGATAACCATTCACCTTATTCCTCAAAATGTGTGGGTTATTTCTACAGACTGCAGAGAAAATGTTCTGCCTCTCCATGGGAAAATATTAAGAAAATAAGTACATTTCAGATACATCTTCACTGATTCAATCTGTTTGAAATGGTTTTTAAATGCTGGAAGCACCCAAGAGTTCAATAACTATGGAGCACTGGTCAGAGCCAGTTTAAACAGTATGATCTACTCAAAGGTGGTTTCTGATCTAGTTAAATTAGTGGTTATAAATTAAAAGATTAAAAATTGCTTTAAACCAGCATTTTCCAGAATCTTTTCTTAAAATATCATTTCCATAGAAAGATAACAGGATTGTTTTGTATTTTTGTTTTTGTTTTCAAATTAAGCTTGGAAAGCTATGGAAAATGAAACACCATTCTCTAACCTAGATTTCTGAAACCCTTTATTTGTATAATGAATCTAATATTTATGATGGTTCTCCAAAGAGGGGAGTATATGCAACATTTCCTACACTTTTTTTATTATATAATTTTTTTGGATCATCATGTGGAACTAGGAAAAATGGGTATGAATATCCACAAAGTAGCCGTGAGTGGTTCCAACTGTTATTTCTGACCACTTTAAGTTATGTAGCACTCTAAAGCGGATTAAGCATATTTTAAAGTTACTTGTAAAATGAGAATTGGTTCTAACTAACTAAACTAGTAAATCACTATGATTAGGCAGAATCAAGTTGAAAATTCAGAATAATTTGGTTACAACAAATAAATTCAATTTGAGTTGGTCAGAATAGATTTTAACTAGAAAAATGCTGTGACTGACATAAAGATCCAGCCATAACTAGTTCATCCAGATGAAAACTTCACAGATCAACTTGAACCTGTAATAAACTGTTCAAAATAATTTTTAAATATTTTTATTTAAAAAGTATTTTATCTTGTTAGGAACTAATTTTGAGTAGATTAAGGTACTTTGAACTAATTTATGTTTGTTCTATGTAGCCAATATGTATTAGAATCTGATCAAACTTATTCTGATAGGGGTTACTTATTCATTAAAAAAAATATTTACTTAGCATTTACTACATGGTAACAGAGTCTGGATCCAAAGCCTGACTACCAGTTAGCATTTGAGATCAGGCAAAATACTTGACATTTCTATTTCATCTATAATATAGGGATGATAAAAGAAATTTAGATCATTTACAAAGTTTGAAGATTAAATGAAAAACAAAAAAAAAGTGAAGCGCTTAGCATGGTTCATAGTAAGCAACCAACTGCCTCTGTAGCTTGTCTTATTTTATTTTATTTTATTTTATTTTTTAAATCTTTATTGTTCAGATTATTACATTTGTTCCTCTTTTTTCCCCCCATAACTCCCCTCCTTCCAGCTCCCACCCCACCCTCCACCCTCACTCCCCACCCACTGTGTTCATCCATAGGTGCATGATTTTTGTCCAGTCACTTCCCGCATCTCCCACACCCCTTTTCCCCCCAAGAATAGTTAGTCCATTCCCTTTCTATGTCCCTGATTCTATTATAATCACTAGTTCATTCTGTACATCAGGTTATTTATTCACTTGATTCTTAGATTCATTTGTTGATAGATGCATATTTGTTGTTCATAATTTGTATCTTTACCTTTTTCTTCTTCTTCCTCTTCTTAAAGGATACCTTTCAGCATTTCATATAATACTGGTTTGGCGGTGGTGAACTCCTTTAGCTTTTCCTTATCTGTGAAGCTCTTTATCTGACCTTCAATTCTGAATGATAGCTTTGCTGGATAAAGTAATCTTGGTTGTAGGTTCTTGGTATTCAGCACTTTGAATATTTCTTGCCATTCCCTTCTGGCCTGCAAAGTTTCTGTTGAGAAATCAGCTGACAGTCGTATGGGTATTCCCTTGTAGGTAATTGAGCCTCTTTCTCTTGCTGCTTTTAAGATTTTCTCTTTGTCTTTTGCTCTTGGCATTTTAATGATGATGTGTCTTGGTGTGGTCCTCTTTGGATTCCTTTTGTTTGGGGTTCTCTGCGCTTCTTGAACCTGTAAGTCCATTTCTTTCTCCAGGTGGGGGAAGTTTTCTGCCATTATTTCTTGAAATAGGTTTTCAATATCTTGCTGTCTCTCATCTTCTGGCACTCCAATAATTCTGATATTAGACCGCTTAAAGCTGTCCCAGAGGCTCCTTACATTATCTTCACACTTTCGGATTCTTTGTTCATTTTGCTTTTCCAATTGGGTGTTTTTTGTCGAATCTTTGGTTTGATTCTTGAGCTCCTCTGGTTTGCTATTGGGTATAATATTCTTTATTTCAGTCCGTGTATGCTTACTTTCTAATTTCTTTATCGTAGCATCGAGGGTCTCATTAGTTTTCGTGAGGCTCTGCACAAATTTATGGCAAGCCCTCAAAATTGCGATTCTTAGCTCCATATCCTACATTTCTGTCATGTTTTTTTGTCTCCGCATCTTTTATGCTTTCTTGGTGCACCCCCTTGTGGTCTCTGTGCGCAGTCTTGTTCTAGCCAAGCCTTAATTGTTGTAGTTAACACTAGAGGGATTTGACCACCTGGCCGACTGGCTGTAGGAATCAGCTGTGCGGAAAACGTCTGTCTTCTGGGGAGGCGCTAATCCAGCCTTTGCCTGAGGCGATCGGCAAAGGGCTGTGCGCAGGGCTTGGGCGGGCGGGATCAACAGGGCGGGGGGAGGGAGCCGCTATGGCCGCTCTCAGTCCGTCCCCAGGGGTTCTGCCTCTCTGTCCCAGCAACCGCTGCAAACCTCGGAGGGGCCGTAGCCAGACAGTCCTGCTTCTCCCGTTTGAGTCTGGGTCCCTAGAGACTCGCCCGGATCTGTAGCCCAGAGTCTGAGACTCACTCCTGATTGAAAACGACAACCGCGCCCTCAGCCGCCAGCCCGCTTTGCGCGCGCACCACCTCACCACCGCACCACCGTACCTTTAAATTTTCCACACTGCGCCTCCTCTGAGCGTCGGAATGCTGTTGTTTTTGCTTCTAGTTGAAGAGTCTCTCCTCAGCCAGCCTTCCTGTGGTTCTGGTTGATGTCCGTTCCGACTTTTAGTTGTATTTTTGAAGTGGTTGTTTACGGCGGC
The DNA here is from genome assembly GCF_028538775.1 of Myotis yumanensis. Lineage (NCBI taxonomy): Eukaryota > Metazoa > Chordata > Mammalia > Chiroptera > Vespertilionidae > Myotis > Myotis yumanensis. The sequence continues at coordinate 21,213,059 of NW_027223754.1, forward strand.
AATCTCCGGTGTTTACCTATGCCGCCATCTTCGATCTCCTCCAGCTTGTCTTATTTTAGAGAGGCAGTGTGTATAGTAGTTAACAAAATGTATTGGAACAACACATGCTGGGGTAGTAATCCTGAGTCTGCCCTTGTCTGGATACATGACTTCAGCCAAGAAACTCTTTATCTTTACAAGGAGATGATCATATCAAGCTCACTAGGCACAAAATAAATGTTCAAGAAACAGTATACAGTACTGTTCTGCTTATTGATGAAAATAGCTCTGAGAAATGTGTCTGTAGGCAATTTTGTTGTGTGAACAACCCAGGGTGCACTTACACAAGTCTGAATGGTATTAGCCTACTACATACCCAGGGTCTATGGTGTAGCCTACTGCTCCTAAGCTACATGCCTGTACAGGATGTTAGTGTACAAAACAACATGAAACTCAATCAAGTACAAGAAAAATAAAGATACAATCAAGAGGCATGGTAAACGATCTATGAGGTTGCTGCAGGCGTAACATACATACTGTTTTAGAGCAAACTTATTTTTTATAGTAGTCCATGCTAAAATCACAATCAAAAATATAGTATAGTAAATGCATAAACCAGTAGCATAGTCATTTATCATCATTACCAAGTATTATGTACTGCACATAATTGTATGTGCTATACTTTTATACAACTGGCAGTGTAGTAGGTTTGTTATCAACAAAGGCATCACCATAAACATGTGAGTAAGGCATTACACTAAGATTTCTTTATTGTAGGGCCTCTCAAAGGTCTGTACATATAGTTGACACTTTTTGAATAGAGTAGTCTGTCCTTATTCGAGGGAATATTTTCAAAAACCCCCAGTGGATGCCTGAAACTGGGGATCATACCAAACCCTATACATACTATGTTTTTTCCTATACATAGAGACCTATGATAAAGTTTAATTTATACTGAGGAAAGTGAAATCACAGACAGCAAGCAAGACTGTGGATAAGGAGAGCAGGGGATTGGACTTTCAATGTGCTAGGTACTTTACATGGATTTACTCATTTAGTTCCCTAGCAACCAAATGAAGTCAGTACCATTGTTACTCACATTTTGTAAATAGGGAATCTGAAGAAAAGAGAAGTTATGCTAATGTGCATTTTTAATCACTCAGCCAAGGCTATTGTTTACAATATTTCTCAGATATCTATCACCAACTAACTCCTATTTAATGAGCATGGGATAACATCTCCCAGTTCACATTTGGGGATTCACTTCTCTAAAGATGTGTAAGAGATAAATTGGGTCCTCCATCCTAAATAAATTTAGTGCAAATTTTCTTCAACTTCTTTGTTCTCATCAACCCATTTCTTTGCTCTATGTAGCATTTCTTATCTCTACACATATGGCAAGTCCGTGGCAACCTTTTCAACATTTTAATTCTTGCCTGTGAATGCTTGATTGAACCATGTTCCTCTATAACTAATTACAAATGCACCCTTAAAACTGATGAGAATGAGTTGTAAATATTTGCCCGATCTTATAAAGACTACTTCTAAAAGCTGGAGGCATCTTTATAAATAATGAAATGACTTGTAACAAATAACCTTGCTCTCTCTAGGGTCAGAGAAAAATTCAATGTATCCCTCCTTTCAAAGGTGTGAGTGTTGGGTGGGTAAGATGCCATGCAAGAGCCCAGAGTAGGTAAGATGTCACTAACTGAAGAAGGTTCTAATCTTAGCTCTCATGCAAATCAGTGGAGTCTCAGGCAATTTTACTTTTTGAGTCTCAATTTCCACGTCTGTTAAATCAGCATCATGAATATCCTGTCCCACTAACTACATGTGGCTATGGCAGGGATCAAAAGAATACTATGTGTGAAAAAAATAATATTGTAAAAGCCCTATGCAGGGATTTTAACAGAAAGAAAAAACTACACAATGACTATCAATTCATACTTTTAAGCCAAATTAATTGTTAAGACATGCAGGTAAAAATTTAAAGTGACTTATACATGTTCCTTCCCTTCCTCTGATCCGTAGGCTCAATAATTTGGTTAGAATAATCAGAAAAACAGAAATGGTATTTTCTCCTAGAATTGCATCTCCAGAAATCCAAGTACTTTGAAAAAGATCATCAATATCAGTGTGCTCTTGACATCATAAATAAAAAATTATATAAAATGCTAAAGTCAGCTACCATTTTGTTGTCACTAAAAGGAGAGTTAACACTTCTTTCCTGGCTTTTATGGGCCCAAACTATCACTTCTTTTTATTGTCCTTTATATTCTTGACCACAAACAAACAAACAAACAACAAAAAAAAACCCAACTTATTGTTTGATTTTGCATTGTATTGGCTTACTCGTTTACCCAGGTCTTAAATTTATTAAGAAATAATATTCAGTGACTGTCTACTATGGGGGAAACACTATACTAAGCAACAGAAATAGAACAATGAAAAAAAAGCTAAATACCCCACTGTCACAGATATTTCATTCTTCTGAGAGGAGACAAAGAGTAAAGGTTAAATAAGTGAAATATAAAGTAAGTTAGACATGGGAAAGAGGCATGGGGTTTCAGGGGTGTGATTCCGGTTATATATCTTTTTTTTACTAGATGGAGTATGGAGAGGTAAAGCCTATTTAAAGTGGATTCAAGAAAAAATGTAAAGAGAAAAGGGAGAAAGCAAGTAAAATCAGTTCATTTGAGGAGCTTTATTATAAAGGAGAGATTTTTAAAGGAGATGAGAAAGTGATATTCTTGAAATAGGGATTGTGGAGAGGAGTATTTGTTGTAAACATGGTTTATTTGGGGGTTTCTGGATCTTGGCACTATTAATATTTGGGGCTGGATAATTCTTCTTTGTGAGGGCTGTCATGTGTTATGCAGGATGCTTGGCAACATATTTAGCCTGTACCCACTAAATGCCAATAGTGCCTACCAACTATGACAATCACAGACTTCTCCAGACATTCCCAAATACCCTCTGAGAGCAACCAAGGTTGAGAACCACTGGTCTGTAATGTGTTAATAGGTCATAGTAAGTAGCTGAGGTAGGGAGAAAGGTCAAATCATTGGAGTCAAAATTCAATGAATTGAGAGAGCAGGGAGGTAGAGGGATCATCTGTATGTATGCTGAAATCTCCAGAATTAAAACAGGATATGGCCCTGGCCGATTTGGCTCAGTGGATAGAGAGTTGGCCTGCGGACTGAGGGGCCCCGGGTTCGGTTCCGGTCAGGGGCACATGCCCGGGCTGCGGGTTTGGTCCCCAGTGTGGGGCATGCAGGAGGCAACCGATCAATGATTCTCTCTCATCATTGATGTTTCTATCTCTCTCTCCTTCTCCCTTCCTCTCTGAAAACAAACACACACAAAAACAGGATCATGTTGCATAAATTGACAGTGAGCCAGAAGCTAACTCTTCAATGAATAATAGGAATTGACTTAGTATCTGTGGACTATTGCAACCAGGAGAGCCAGTAGCTGGCATCATCTCAAAATATGAGCATTAAAAGTGGAAAATTTTAGGGAAAAGACAGATAGTCTGGAAATGGCCATGAAAAGGAAAGAGAACTCCCAGCCACCTCTGGTGGTACAGGAAGTTTAGGAGAGGAAGTAGTTTCTTTAAAGAGGAGCCAGGTTTTAGTAAAAGGAATGAACAAAAACAAAAATCAGAAGTAAGGTTTTTGGTGGAGGAAAAAATTTCCTCTACCCTCTTCGGGTCTCCGGCTAGGCTAAGTATTAAACCAACATAAAGCAGATTAACCAGAGAAAAGCATACAAATGTTATTGAATATTTATGTGTACATGGGAGCCTTCACAAGAGAATGAAGACCCAAAGGAGTGACAGAGCTGGAAGCTGTTATACCTTTCAAACAAAGAAAGAATAAATATGTGAAGAACTGACAAGACAAAGGGGTTTAGGCTAGTGGTAGTAAATAATGAAGTAACAAGGTTTCTTTATCCAGTCTCTGGGCTCTACGCTCTGTCTCTGGGGTTAAAAATCTTATAGGGTAATAATAGATACCCTGAAGGATATTGACAAATTTTAGAATAAACAATAAATGGATATCCTAGAGTGCAATAAAAATGTAATATTTATGATTATCTTTTGTAGAAAGTAGAAATCAATTGTATCTGGAAAAAAATTCATTTGCACGGCTTCGGATAAAAATCATGTGCCTTACTTCCAGTTTTCTAGTTTAACTTCTCCCCCGCTAAGGAGCTGTAATGTAAGCAAGTCAAAGAGTACATCCAAGGGACAGTCCAAGGAGCACACCCCTATGGAATCAAATAATCCCTAGGTCAGTTAAACAACACCCAACACTTAACTGAAAAGACACTCAGTATTTTCTTTTGTCAAAGTTCAAGCATTTGGCAACTTGATAATACAAAATGTACATTAGTTCTCAACAACGTTCCAAGTCATTGTTGTCTGCTTTTCTCCTTCTGTCACCCCAAGAATTGTTGGTCTGTTTCCCTTCTTTACCACGAACATCAGTAACTCAACATCTGAAGTCATTAGAGGAAGACAGAAGTTGCATGGCCTCTCCTACTATCTCCATTCTTGTCTACACTAAGCCATTGCCAATCCTGAAATTGTTTTTTTATAGTTACTTTTCAATGGTGAGCCCTGGGGTCAGGGGTGAAAAAAAAGTCTGTTTCAGTGTGTGAGGCTCCATCCATCACTGACAAGCACAAATTCCCCTCCTTTTGTTTCTTTCCTATTTTACCCCCATTTTCAATATAATTAGACTCAGAGGGACTTAATATTTGTCTTTAAATATTTGAAAGTCTGTCATATGGAAGACGGATTAGACAAGGGCCGCCTGGTCCCAGGTGAGAGAACTAGGACCAATTCTGCAGAAACTACAGGGAGACTGTTAAATCCCTTACAGCGAGGCTCCTTTTCATAGAGCTGCCCAAATCTGGGAGGAGCTTTTCAGGAACCTTAAAAAAGCTTCATGGCTTTCACTGAGACAAACAAATAGTGTTCTCTTTGTTGACACTGTTTTTTACTTTGGAGTAAGCCCTTTCCTCCCAGGCTGCCACTAGGATTTTTTTTCTCTTCCCCTTCAGATTGAGGTTCTTGTTTCCTCCCACTAACCCGATCCTCATTCCCTAATCCAGTGATGAGCAAGGTTGTTGGTAAGGTAGAGAGTAAACTACAAGGCTCTGTTGAAACTACTCAGCACTGCCACTGTAACAGGAAAACAGTCACTGCAATCGTCAACAAATGAGTGTGCCTGTGCTGCAATACAACTATTTATGGACACTGAAACTTGACGTATGTATAATTTTTATGTATCACATAATATCACACTTGTTTTGTTGTTTTTGTCAATAATTTTTAAAAAAACTTTTTTTTGTAATGTTTTTGTATATTTTTATTGATTTCAGAGAGGGAGAGATAGAAATATCAATGATGAGAGAGAACCATTGATAGGTTGCCTCCTGCATGCCCCACTCTGGGGATCAAGCCTGCACCCCAGGCATATGCCCCAACCAGTAATCAAATCATGACCTCTCGGTTCATAGGTCCATGCTCAACCACTGAGCCATGCTGGTTGGGCTATTCTTTTTTTTTTTTTTAGTCCTCAACTGAGGACATGTTTATTGACTTTAGAGACAAAGGAAGGGAGGGAAGAAGAGAAACATCAGTTGTCTCCCATAACCCCAACCAGGGATCAAACCTACAACCTAGATATGTGCCCTGATCTGGAATCAAACCCGAAACTTTTTTGGTGTAGGGGACCACGCTTCAAACAACCGAGACACCTGGCCAGGGCTTAAAAGCTATTTTTAGTTCATTAGTCTGTGCTTAGCAGGTAGCAGCCTGAATTTGGCCTGCGAGCCATAGTTTTCCAATACCTGCCCTAGCCTCTCATGGTAACTTGTCAAAGTCCACATGCCATCTATTGACATCTCAAAGGAGGTCCACTAGGCTGAGAATCTGCTGAGCTTTGGGGGCAGTAAAAGGCCTAGGGCTCAATCAGAAGGCTTTATATCTCAATGTTTTTTAAATCTAAGTTGATAGTTTTATTAAGTGGTTCCATTTGAAGATATTTTGTTGGTGTTTATGTTTTGAACAAACTACCTAGAACAAAAGTCAGAAACTCAAGTAGGGGAAGTAGGAGCAGAACTGCCTTTGTTAACAAAACCCTGAGACTGTCCCATGGTGAAAGCGGCAACAGTTCCACTTTGGTCAGAGAAAGCTTCATTGGGATACACTGCTGGGAAGCCTCCCTCACAGTAAAGTTTGACTGCTCAGACACCACATTATTGCCTTGTAAAACCAGAGCATCCCCTTCTATTAGTATCCATTTCAGGCTTAAAGTATAATAGGTTATAATAAAGACTCTCTTTATAAGATAGTTTAAAGATTATTTCTCAGTCCATTTGTTAGCACTTATGTCAATACTGCCAAGGCAGGTCCCCAAAAAGGTAGTAACAAAAAATTCCAATAGTACTTACAAGATTCCCTCAAAGGGAGGTTCTGGTGACAACTTTTCAATTTGGAGAAAGCAGTAGAAAGGAATTTCTAAGTTACTTATCTCTACTTTTCCCTCTATGTTTCAATACGTGAGGCTTCATCTATTACTGACATGTATCAATCCCCCAACTTTTCATTCTGTTCTATTTTTTTCCCATTTTCAATATAATTAAACTCAAGGGAACTTGATATTTGTCTTCAAATATTTGAAAGTCTGTCACACGGGAGAGGGATTAGACCAGGGCTGCCTGGTCCCATGTGATACGACTAGAACCAATTCTACAGAAACTACAGGGACACTTTTAAAAAAAATTATTCCTGCCCTGACCAGTTTGGCTCAGTGGATAGAGCGCCGGCTCATGGACTGAAGGGTCCCAGGTTCGATTCCGGTCAAGGGCATGTATCTTGGTTGCGGGCACATCCCCAAGGGGGGGTATGCAGGAGGCAGCTGATCGATGTTTCTCTTTCATCGATGTTTCTAACTCTCTATCCCTTTCCTTTCCTCTTTGTAAAAAATCAATAAAAATATTTTTTTTTAAAATTATTCCTTATAGTGAGCATCATTTTCATAGAGCTGTCCAAATCAGGGGTACTCTCAGAATTTCAAGTCACTAAACATATTCATACAGAGACCAAACTACTATTGGAAGGGATTTTGTAAAGAGAATTCAAACATCCTAAAATAGTTGATCTACAAGTTCTAAAATTCTATGAGTCAGTAAGTTGTTGATTATTATATAATAATAGCAGCTCCATTGTTTGACTTCTTCATATTATCAAATACTGTACTGAAATCTACATACTTATTTAATACAATGATGAGGTCTATGCTATTAGTATCTAAAATTTTATAAATAACTATACCAAGGCCTAAGATGTTAAGTAATTTGCCCTAAGTGACACAGCTGGTAAATGAAAGATTATAGATTTGCATCCAGATCTACTTGACACCAGGGTTCAGGCTCTTAAAACTAGGCTGCTTCTTAGTAGTGGTGGAATGCAATGAGCTTTAAGGACTTGGTCTGTGTTCCATGGTAGTTTGTAATCTAAGATAGACAAAAGTAAAGGATATAGAATATATGCATGGGATGCCTTACAGCTGTTAAAGTGAATGCATCAACATGTATGCATCACAAGAACATGTTGAGTGAAAAAAAGGTTACAGAACAATATGTACAATACTACAACATTTGCAAAGAATGTCAAACATACAAAATAAAACCACAAAAATACTTAGGACATTAAGATGTAAACATGCGTGGGAATAAGATATATGAAATGAAGTTAAAATAAATAAAATGAGGAAAAAGACTGAAATTGAAGAAAGTTGAGTCTTTAATTATACATCTGTGTGACACTTTGGTTCTTTAAAAATAGAAACATTTAGTTTCAACTTAATGATTGAGAAAAACTCCCAAAACCTAGAATAAGAGATGTAAAAATTAGATAAGAAAGTATAAGCTGCCCTGAACGGTTTGGCTCAGCGGATAGAGCGTCGGCCTGTGGACTCAGGGGTCCCGGATTCAATTCCGGTCAAGGGCATGTACCTTGGTTGTGGGCACATTCCCAGTGGGGAGTGTGCAGGAGGCAGCTGATCGATGTTCCTCTCTCATCGATGTTTCTAACTCTCTATCCCTCTCCCTTCCTCTCTGTAAAAAATCAATAAAATATATAGAAAGTATAAGCAAAGTAAGGAATTAAACTTGGAAATTTATATTCAAATAATAGCAATCTCAGAGAGAACAAATAAACATAAAAGATGAAATTGCCAAAGGATTTTTTTTTATAAAATGCAACTCGAATGGCAGAGCATAACATAAATTGAGAACACTTGTGAAATACTTAAAGAAGGGGCTCCAGTGGCGCAATCGGTTAGCGCGCGGTACTTATAAGAAATACTTAAAGAAAATGAAAGATCCACAATTGGACATACTACTTTGATATTTCAAAACACCTCAAATAAAGATCCTATTGAAGTCCTTAAATGTTTCCAGAGTAAATAAGAGAAAAATAAATAAAACACATGAGAAAGAATATCACTGTACATCTCTATTCTAAGGGAAATAATTTAGAATCTGAAATCCTATAACTAGTCAAGCCATCACTAAATGTCAACACACAGAAAGACATTTTCAGACAGAAAAGTTCTTGAATTATTTTTCTTTTCTTAGGAAACTTCAAACAGATATGTACATGCAAACAAGAGAGAAAACTAGAACAAGATAAATCTAGAATCCAGAAAACAAAAATTCAAAACAAACAAGAAAGGGAATACCCAGGACGCTGGTGAAAGTCCCAGAGGACTGCTGTGCTTCAAGCTCAGCGAGCAACCAATCAAAGCTGGAGCAGGAAATCTGTAGTTTCCAGAAGTCTCCAGTAGGAAAATAAAACAGATAACACACCCGGCATGCTTGAACACAGTCAGGGCATATCTTCAAATCCATTAGAGACTCTGAAGATAAGTTTGTGATTGATACATAGATAGCTAAGCAAAATTAAATGTGATAATGAGATCTAAGGAAGGACTTAACATTCTATCAGAAAATGTGATTGTGATAACCTACATGGTTCAGCTGTGCATGATGTTTCATTGTCTCAGTAATATTAACACAACATTAATCTAACAAAAATGTGATAAAACTATTTTGAAAAAGAATATACTGAAATAGGGTATTTATGAATAAATGTAGTTGCATTGTATGTGCATGCCATTGTGTCTGTATGTGTGTGGGTGGGTGTATTGTTAAGTATTGCAGAAAAATGAGTTCTCATCCTCCCTTGTAGGCATTCAATGAAGAATATTTAAAGCTTAAAATATAATCCAATAAAGAGTAGTATAGAAATAGTATTTACAGATTCAGAAGTAAATATAAAAGAATAGCTTACAAAGTTGAAAGGAGTTTCCTCAGGGGATCAAGAATTAGGAGTGAATGGTACAGAGGGGAAAAAAACTGCCATTTTTTAGTGTAAGCTCGAAAGTACCATTTAACAGTTTAAAATTTACATGTATATTTTACTGTGATAAAGAAAGGGGCAGGGAAGAACTAATACACCAAAAAACAATGAGGCATTTTTATAAAAAGAAAAAGATTTCTTTGGCAAAGGCAATGTACAGTAGAAGGAAAGAATAAGTGTGTATTTGATGTGGAATGCCCCCAGTATGTATTTATTCACTTTAAACTGGAGAATGCAAAAAAAAAAAAAAAAAGGACCTTTACCAATCATATCAATACATTTAAAAATCCTGATTAAGCTGAGCAGAAACCAGCATGAGGCCAAAGGTTCACCTTGTGATCATCATTGCTTTTACAAGCTTCTCTCATCGGGTTCAATGCCAAGCACACTTTTACAAACGCAATTAAAATTATAATTATCTTCAACATACATAGTGCTTGTAGGGTATGTTACATGTATTAAGCCTGATTGAAAATATACTATTGTTATGCCCAGATTTCAGGATCCCCAAGAAACCACATCAGGGAGCCAGCCATGTCCGATGCAAAAGCATAAGAGTCTTTATTCGAGCTAGCTCGGCTCCCCCACCTTGCCGACACAGCAGCAGGAAGCAGAGAGAGAGATAACTCTGTGTGGAGACGGGTTATATAGGGGGAGTTGGAGTAAGGGGAGGAGAAAGGACTGTGCTCTGCCTATTGGCCAGGAGCAAGTCGGTGTCTTGTTCCTGGGTGTGGCTAGCAGAGGCTTAGACTTCCGGGAAGAAGCTCCTTGCCAAGCACGTGGCCAAAGTAAAATGGAGCACTTACCCTGGGGCAAGATGGAGGGCGTAGCCCTTACCCTGGGGCAAGGTGGAGGGCCTAACCCTCACCCTTTCACTATGAGTAGATGCTTTTTCTGGCACACAGAAGATTCAATACACGTCAGATTAATGATGTAACATTACTTCAGGCTGTGGGAGCTGAGACAGGTCAGAGCTGGAGTAGCAGAAAGAAAGATAAATTGCCTAAAATCACATGGAGTTATAAACACGACCAAGTATGTCATCATACATCAAACATCTCTCTGTTCTGAATTTTTTTTCAATGGATTTCAAGCCACAGAGGATGAATACTCACAATAGTCTGATCAAGAAACATGAGTTATACAAGGAATTAGATCATTCAACAAAATTGCCTATGTTCTTTTCACTGTGCTAGGTTCTTTATGAAACAGAAGGAAAATATGATATGGTTCCTGCTCTCAGGAAGCATGTAGTCTAGTTAGGGAGATATGACTAGCATATCTACACTAATAAAAGACAAAGATGCTAATTGACCGTACCTTTGCTAGCCCAAGCCACGCCCACCAGCCAATCAGAGCAACTATATGCAAATTAACCCAACCAAGATGGCGGCCGGCAGCCACGGAGCTGGAACAAACAGGAGGCTTGGTTACACCAGAGATGGAGGAAGCCAAGCTTCCTGCCTGCGCTGGCCGGCTATGGCCTCCGCAAAAGGCAACAAAGTTTCAATTATAGAAGATAAATAAATCCCAGATACCTGCTTCCAGCCAGCCTCCACTGGAAGCTTAGGTGGCTGGGGGCTGTGGCCAGCCTGCAAACAACAATCAGCCCCTCACCCAGGATGGCCACACCCTCATGGGGTGAGGATCCCTGCTGGGGGGATAGGCCATCCTGCAAACAGCCATCAGCCCCTCACCCAGACTGGCCACACCCTCATGGGGTGAGGGTCCCTGCTGGGGGACTTGGCCAGCCTGCAAACAGCCATCAGCCCCTCACCCAGACTGGCTAGGGACCATAGCAGGACCCTCCACCCTGAAGGGGGTGTGGCCAGCCTGAAAACGGCCATCAGCCCCTCACCCAGGCTGGCCAGGCACCCCAGTGGGGACCCCCACCCTGAAGGGGCTGTGGCCAGCCTACAAACAGCCATCAGCCCCTCACCCAGGCTGGCCAGGCACCCCAGGGGTGAGTCTCCCCTGAAGGGGCTGTAGCCAGCCTGCAAACAGCCATCAGCCCCTCACCCAGTCTGGCCAGGCACCCCAGGGGTGAGCCCCCCCTGAAGGGGCTGTAGCCAGCCTGCAAACAGCCATCAGCCCCTCACCCAGGCTGGCCAGGCACCCCAGGGGTGAGCCCCCCCTGAAGGGGCTGTAGCCAGCCTGCAAACAGCCATCAGCCCCTCACCCAGTCTGGCCAGGCACCTCACCCGGGACCCCCACCCTGAAGGGGCTGTGGCCAGCCTGCAAACAGCCATCAGCCACTCACCCAGGCTGGCCAGGCACCCCAGCGGGGACCCCCACCCTGAAGGGGGTGTGACCAGCCTGCAAACAGCCATCAGCTCCCCACCCAGGCTGGCCAGGCACCCCAGCGGGGAACCCCATCCTGATCCGGGACACCCTTCAGGGCAAACCAGCAGGCCCCCACCCATGCACCAGGCCTCTATCCTATATAATAAAAGGGTAATATGCAAATTGACCCTAACAGCAGAGCAACTGGGAATCACTGGCCACTATGACACATACTGACCATCAGGGGGCAGACGCTCAATGCAGGGGCTGCCCCCTGGTGGTCAGTGTGCTCCCACAGGGGGAGTACTCAGCCACAAGCCAGGCTGATGGCTGCCAGTACAGCAGTGGTGGTTGGAGCCTCTCCCACCTCCTCAGCAGTGCTAAGGATGTCCAACTGCAGCTTAGGCCTGCTCCCCGCTGGCAAGTGGGCATCCCCCGAGGGCTCCCGGGCTGCCAGAGGGATGTCTGACTGCCAGCTTAGGCCCAATCCCCCGGGAGTGGGCCTACACCAGCAGGTGGTCATTCCCTGAGGGGTCCCAGACTGCAAGAGGGCACAGGCTGGGCTGAGGGACCCTCCTGAGTGCATAAATTTTTGTGCACTGGGCCTCTAGTCTAATATATAAAAGCCTAAGCAACAGGCTGACTGGTAGCTATGACACGCCCTAACCACCAAGGAGCAGACGCTCAATGTAGGAGCTGCCGAACTGCCGTGACTTGGCAGCTGCAGTTCTCGGGTGATACACCTGGAACCAGAGAGGAGGGAGCTCGATTCCAGGGTGCGTCACCCGAGAACCGCCCTCTCACAATCTGAGACCCCTAGGGGGATGTTGGAGAGCCAGTTTCGGCCTGATCCCCACAGGCCAGGCCAAGGGACCCCACCGAGGGACCCCACTGATGCATGAGTCCATGCACCCAGCCTCTAGCCCATTGGCTCCCCACCTAAGGTCTGGCTCCCCACTGGGCCTCCATCCCACTGCAGAGGTCGTGGTTTGGCTTTTACAGAAACTTTTCGACTCAATTAGCTAAATGATGAGATGTGCAGGACCTACTGGCTGCGGCCCCGACGTCTGGCGCCCATGTTGGCCCATCTGCTTAATATTGATTTCCAGTGGAGGTAGCGAATTTTCCTTCTACCACTCTTGGCTGGGAAACTGACTTTGGCTTCCCTCCTTCCAGGCGGACAGTAGCACCAGCAGGCAACCTCCGGGGAGGGAAGGAGGTAAAGGAGCAACTCAGGTGGGAAGAAGGAGGTTCCCCCCCTGACACAGGACTCCATTGGGCGGAAGGGCCTGGGCGGGGGCCTGACATTGATCAGGATCTTGTCCTAGGCTGACTAGATTCCAGGCTAAGTAAATCCTGTTTGCTAAATAATTGCATTTTGCAGCTAAATGCCCGCAAGCCGTTAGTTACTGCCAAACTTAGGGTAAAGTGAGATGAAAGAAGTGAGGCAGATATAGAGAGAAAGTGACATAATATTGGAAGTAGAGAGGAGGGAGCCCAATTCCAGGGTGCTTCACCAGAGAACCACCCTCTCGTAATCTGGGACCCCTTGGGGGATGTCAGAGAGCCAGTTTCAGCCTGATCCCCACAGACCACGCTGAGGGACCCCACAGGTGCATGAATCCATGCTCTGGGCCTCTCGTATATTAAATATAAGGAAAGGATTTGGACACTCTTATAATAGGTAACCTATTCAAAGGCAAAGTTGTATGGCACAGGGCTCGGAGCAAGGAAATTAGGAGGAAAGGAATTCATAGAAAAAGTAGCATCGAGTAAGGCTTTGAGGAATAGGTAGGGATTTGGGCTGGTGATAGGAAGAGATTTGAATTACAGTGGGGTCTTGACTTACGAGTTTAATTCGTTCCATGATGGAGCTCGTAACTCAAATTACTCGTATGTCAAATCTTAAAGTGAACGAGTGAGACATGTGATGCTGGGCTGATGTTGTGGTGTTCACTGTGACGTTCGCTGCGCCAACTAGCGGTGGGGTATCTGAAGCTGGCTCATAACCCGAATTTTAACTCGCAACTCAAAGCAAAAAATCGGCCGAGAGACGGCTCGTATCTCGAAAAACTCGTTAGTTGGGACACTCGTAAGTCAAGTCCCCACTGTATGTGTAGTTTAGACACTTGAGTTGGAAGCAATTACATTGTGTTTGGGGTAGTGGGGTAGATGAAAAGGGGGACTGGTCAGAATTGAGTGTAAAATGTTGGGTTTTTTTTTTAATCAATTTACTCTAAGTTCTGGTTATATTTCCCCAACTATCCTTTAGCTTTTTCTTTGGGAGACTAGGTATATAGCTATTACATAATATCCACCAGTTGCCCCATGGTAAAAACATTTGTCAATGTTGTCTTACGTTTAAATTTCCTTTATTGTAACAGTGGTTTTTTAAAATACATATATTAAAGTCCTCTCCCTAGTAAAGTTATTTTTCACTGCAAATACAGTCTTGAATACATCACTGAACGGTTCATCTAGTAGAAAGTTGGGTGTTGGAAAGTGAAGAAGGCATTTGAAAGTAACCAACTATTAATTTTAAACAAGATGGGGGGGAACAAACCACAAGGTGGGAGTGTTACTTCTCCAAGGCCAACATATTTCCATTAGCAACCTGGGTCACTGCTTCCCATGAGGCCTTTTGGAAACCATTCTGTAGAAGCTAGAACTTTGAGACTGTGCCAGGTGACATGGGCCATCATGGCATCCTCTGCTCACCTTATCAGATAGGTGAAAGAAATCCTGGAGGACTATAAAGTGAGTCATGAGTAGTTCTAATCTCAGATTAATCAGACAAGCTGAGTATAAAGACAAAACTTTCTCTTAACCATTTCAGTCCACTTCTCCTTTGATTCTATACTAGGTTAAGAATGGGTTGCAGCTAAATAGGAATACAGATTATTTCTACTAATCTGATGCTGGTCCATAAATACAGATTTAGAGTTCTGTCCTCTGTCACACCCAACTTCACATTTATGAAAAGAGATTTTATAAGATATTTGCAAGGATTAGTCAATTGACAAAATAAATGGCTACATGTACCTCTCCTGGTGGCTGGAAGGAGTGACTCAGGAGAGAGGTGTCCCACACTCTTCCCTTTGTTAACTGTGTGAGCATATCATGTCTGTCTGGAGAATTTGCCTGGAGTTTGCTGTTTTTTCTTTTCTTTTAACCTCTCTCAACTACACAGTTCCTCAGAATGCCTCTCAGGGTATAGACCTTCTCCCCAGTCTTTGCCCAGGCAAAGCTAATAATCTAATTTAGGCATGACCTTTCAGGGCCACAAGGTTTGCTGATCTGCTACAGGAATAGCCAGGGGCATTATGTAAATGTTAATAAGACTCAGTCTAGAACTCCTACCTAAAAGGGGAAGTTGTATACAAGAGTTTCTTTAAAAGTGAACCTCTGATCTCTGGAAATTCTATGGTAGGAAGATGCTGATAGTTTTAATTACTGAATTTAGTGGTGCCAAAAGGAAGCTGGGGAAGCAGGGGAAGAAATGTTTCTGCTGTTCGGTAGGCAAAATCCAGTAATACAAACTACTGAGCAAGAGTGGCCCTGATAGAAGCCCCAAACTGCGCCAACAATAATACACAAAATGCACAAAATGCCCAACCAGAAGGCTATTCAATGCTGACACCAATTTCAATAGGTAGGTTTTTTTTCTCCACATCACCAAGCAAGTCTCTGGCACCAGCTACAATTTAACTCAATTCTGTCCCTGCCTACGTGGCGATAGTGTCAGATCCCATAGGATAAGCTTTTCGTCCCACAAGACTGTCCCCGCTCCCCGCCCCCCGCCCCGCCTCACTTTAGACGCCAATTGAAAGCCCAATTGTCACCTGTGCTTCTGACCCAAAGCTACAGATAGGAGGTGCCCCCTCCTTAGGTTCGATTAATTTGCTAGAACAGCTCTGAGAAATCAAATAAAAATTTTACTTACTAGATTGCAGGGTTGTTATAAGAAGATGTAACTCGGGAACAGCCAGACGAAAGAGATGCAAGTTGGGGGAAAGGGTGCGGAGTGTTCAAGTTCTCTCCAGGCTGGTCACTCTCCACCAACCTCCTAGTCTTCAACTACTTGGAAACTACAAACCCCGTGGGTTTTTTTTTGGCTTTTTATGGAAGCTTCATTACGTAATCATGATTGATTAAACCATTGGCTAAGCAGCTCCTCTTCGAGAGGCGGGGGGTGGGAGTCAATGGCCCAACCCTCCAATCATAGGGTTAGCTCCATTGGCAACCAGCCCCTGTCCTCAGGTGCTTTCCCAAAGTTGCTCATTAGCATAACAAAAACACTTTTACCACTCTAATCACTGGAAACTCCAAAGGTTTTTAAGAGCCTTGTGCCAGAAAAAGGGACACAGACCAAATATATATTTCATATCATAAATCACAATACGATAAGAGGGTAATGTCGGTAGATTCCCATTACCAGGTGATTCTAATGTGCAGCCAAGGTTGAGAACCACTGTTCTAGGGAGTGAGTATGATCACCTGAAAACACCTGAACTGTGTTTTCTTGAGGTTTTGTAGATCAAGGGCTGGAAGCTTAGATGACTGTCTCAAAAAAGTGGAGAATTAAGACTTAGCTTAGAAAGTCTGATAGAATTTTCGAGCTAAATAGCAGTTTCTTAGTAGGAAAGTTGTTTACTGAAATAGGCAGGGAGAACTAGACCCTAGGTTTTAGAATTGGAAAAACCTGGATCTGAATTCCCATTCCATCTCACTTTCTAAATGTTTGATGTTGGCAAGCTATTTAACTTTTGAAAAGTCATATTTCTTTTCAGTAATTTGGGGAAAATTACATATCTCAAGGAAGTTTTATTTTATTTAAAGACTGAGGCCCTGGCTGGTTTGGCTCAGTGGATAGAGAGTCAGCCTGCGGATCAAAGGGTCCCAGGTTCGATTCTGGTCAAGGGCACATGCCTGGGATTGCAGTCTGGATCCCCAGTGGGGGGCGTGCAGGAGGCAGCCAATCAATGATTCTCATCATTGATGTTTTTATCTCTCTCTCCCTCTCCCTTCCTCTCTGAAATCAATAAAAATATATATATATATATAAAAGACTGAGTAAGAGAATGTATAAAAAGTGACTGGCACAGCAATAGGTATATAGCAAATGCTGAATCAATGTTAGTTGTTTTATTGTTATTAGGCCTAGGAAATACCCAGGAATTACACCGCGGTTATCTTTCTCCATCTTGGTGGCTCCTTAAGTACAATCTGAAGATATTATTACCTCTATGATGTAAAGGCAGAGCTTGCTAACAGAATTATGTTTTAAATAATGTAGAATTGAATATCATTTGGGGGTGAAATTAGGGTGAAAACTAAAAAAAATTTTGTCCTAAATCTTCTATTGTATGTAGAGACCACAATTGTTCCAAGCAGAGTCCTGTAGCTAGAGGCCAAAGAACATGGATTCCTGTCACACCCCTTTATCCCAACACCCACCTAATCTTGTAAAATCTACTTATCCTTCTAGGACCCCAACTCCCACCTAATCTTGTAAAACCTACTTATCCTTCTAGCACCCCAACTACTCCATCAGCATGAATATCGAGAATTCCACCTTGCCTATAGACTGTTTTAAGGACTTAATATTAGCAATATATTCAAAAGTGACCAGAGAACATATGAGCAGCTGAGCAGAGCTGCAAGTACTATGATGGTACATAAAAATTAAACTTTATGGGACGCCTACCATAGATACTATTAAAACATTTAGACACTTCATTGGTATCACCATCATCATTAGTTTAATATACAATTAAGAGGAAAAGAACATTCAAAAGAGAAATCTAAGACATTAACACAACCATATAATATACACAGAAGTTAATTTCTGTTTTTTAAAAGGAATGCAGTATATATAATATATGATAATGAAAAGAGCAACCTTACAGACCTCATAAAACAGAATCATTTACACAGTATATTGTGTTTGAATTCCTTTCTACTCAAAAAGAAAAAATGTCATTCTTCTGTTACAGATGGTTGACAATGCCTGAAATCTGATTTCCTAATAAATAGAGCATTACCCTCACTATTTTTATTATAATTGATGCTGAATGAGGTGAGGTACACTGAGGTGAATTTTTGGCTGCCCTCATTTAAAGTCTTGTATTTGAACAGTTCAGTCTACTTAGACTGCTCTTCTGACTATCTCTTTGTCTCTGTCTTTCCTTAAGTTGTGTTGTCAGAGACTTTAATGATTTGAAAAAAAAATCATGATGTTCAGGAGAAAACAAAAGCAGATTACAAGTTATTGTTCCACTTTAGCAGTACACACAGTTAGAAGACCAGGAAGGAACTTCCTCAATGTGCTGTTACCATTAATGATGTCACCTCTGGGGAGTGGAATCCCTAGCATTAGGATTTTGGCCAATGACAGTGACCCTGAAAGAATTCACAACTAAAAGAAGTGATAGATGCAGAGAGGAAGTTCATTTTACTTTCCCAGAAGGAAAAGGGCTGGTGCATTGCTAATCAATACAAGGGCAAAGAACAAAAGTTACTTTCCCTTTTAAAGCCTTGGCTGCTGTTGCTAGGTGACAAGAAAGGGAGGAGAATTTGGGCTGAAATTGAGCAGTCATCAGGGGGGTTGTCTTTGTTAGTTCTTCAGGAAACAATCCAGGCAGAAGACTGGGAGGCCTCTCAGTGTTTTTCCAAAGCCTGTAAAACATTCTTAGAGTAAAAGTTCAAAAGAGGCTTGTGTGAAGGGGAGGAGAGGAGGGAAATTTCTACTAATAATCTCTGAGTTGTAGAAACAGCAGGGAGGAGGCGTATGTATTCAAGAATGTAGTCTAGAGTAAATTATTTTCTCTTACAGTTTGAACAGAGGGGTTGTTTGAACCAGAGGAGCTAACAATCTTGGGGTTTAATTATCAGGCACTGCTCATAAATTGTGTAAGGCCACAGCAAAAATAAATAAATAAATAAATAAAAATAAAAATAAAGGCCTTTTTTCTATCCCAATACCTAGTGATTTTCATTCATATACTTCCTGATATTCTTGA
Organism: Myotis yumanensis; assembly: GCF_028538775.1. NCBI lineage: Eukaryota > Metazoa > Chordata > Mammalia > Chiroptera > Vespertilionidae > Myotis > Myotis yumanensis. The sequence goes on from NW_027223754.1 coordinate 21,231,782, forward strand.
AAATTTTCTAAAATCTACACTAATAAAAGAGAAACATGGTAATTGGCGTACGACCGCTACCCTTTTCATTGGCTAATCAGTGAGTATATGCAAATTAACTGTCAGCCAAGATGGCGGCGGCAGCCAGGCCGGGATCAGCGGAGCCGAGAGGCCTCCCGGCCCCGGGATCAGTGGAGCCGAGAGGCCTCCCGGCCGCCTGGATCAGAGGAGCCCAGAGGCCTCCTGGCCCTGGAATCAATGGAGCCGAGAGGCCTCCCGGCTGCCTGGATCAGAGGAGCCCAGAGGCCTCCTGGCCCTGGAATCAATGGAGCCGAGAGGCCTCCCGCCCCTGGATCAGCGGAGCCGAGAGGCCTCCCGCCCCCGGATCAGCGGAGCCGAGAGGCCTCCTGGCCCTGGAATCAATGGAGCCGAGAGGCCTCCCGGCCGCCTGGATCAGCGGAGCCGAGAGGCCTCCCGCCCCGGGATCAGTGGAGCCGAGAGGCCTCCAGGCAGCCTGGATCAGCGGAGCCAAGAGACCTCCCTCCCCGGGATCAGCAGAGCCTGATGGAAGCCCTGTGTGTTTATGCACCCTGGGGGTGCAGAGGTCCTGTCCTAGGCAGAGGCCTATGGCGAAAATTTTGACTCTGAGAAGCAGCCTACGGGCTGGAAGGCGGCTCCTCTGACCTCAGTGCTGGAGAAGACCATTAAGCAGAAAACTAAAGAAACCGATTTTACATCATTTCCCAGGTGGAGAACAGTTGGCATGTAAGCCCCTGACCAGTGCCCAGCCTCTCCTCTGTCAGTCTATCTCACTCTTAGGTACCATGTTCTTTGTTCTGTCTTAACTGCAACTCATTTTTAAACTAGATTGCTTTTAAAAGAAGACTAAATAAAGTTTCCCTTAAGTTATTTAGGTGGTGCTGGGGCTGCTGGGGCTGCTGGGGGCCTGATAGAAGACACAAACACGCAACGGGGGGCCTGTACCCAGCCGCCCCAAAGCCCGCCACCTTGGTGCTGGGGCTGCTGGGGGTATCAGAGACACAAACCCGCAGGCCCGGCACCCAGCAGACCCAAGGCCTTCGTGGCAGAACTAAGGAGCAGCAAGCCAAGCCATAGGAAGCAGCAAGCAGGTGGGCAGTAACAAGGGAGGGGTCCCGGACTGCAAGAGGGCACATGCTGGGCTAAGGGACCCCCCACCCATCCCCAGTGCACGAATTTCATGCACCGGGCCTCTAGTGTTTATAATAAGTGTGCATTACTGCTTTTTCCAATATTATTGAAATAATATTAATATAGAACATACATAAATGTAAGGTTTACAACATAATTTTATACAAATACAGATTGTGAAATGATTACCATAATAAGGTTAGTTAACATCTTCATACTCTCAAATAATTACGTTGTGTGTGTGTGTGTCATGATAATATTTAAGGTTTACTTTCTTAACTTTGAAGTATATACTACAATGCTATCTTTTATAGTCACCATGCAATACCCAGAACTTATTCATATTTAACTGGAAGTTTATACTCTTTGCTCAACATCCCCCTATTTCCCCCATCCCTCTGCCCCTGGCAACTACCTCTACACTCTATTTCCATGAGTTCAGTTTTTTCAGATTCTACATGTAAGTGAGAACATAGAGTATTTGTCTTTCTCTTTCTGATTTATTTCCCTCAGCATAAGGCTATCAATGTCCATCCATATTGTTGCAAAAGATAAGATTTCCTTCTTACATATGGGTGAGTAATATTCCGTTATAATATATATTACCTGCACAACCATACTAAGCAGTCCTACTCCTTTAGAAAGTGTGGTTTCTGGAAAAGCATTATCTGGAAGTATGTGGTTTATAAGAGTTAAGGCTCTTTCTTAGTACATATTATAGATATTAGTTGTTGTCAGAACCATAGGTCTATTAAACTGTATAAGTACTGAGAACCAACACATAACTAGAAAAAAAAGCAGATGTCCTTTATAAAACTGGATAAAACCGAATAACATAGTTCCACGTGTTGGCATATTAGCATTACATATGTGATGCTTTTCCTTCATGTTGAGTATAGGCCTAAAGCCCATAAATGTCAAATCCTGATACATTCACAATTACAAGAACCCATATGTGCCTTACTTACTTCTATAGCCTTTCAGCATTGCTTCATTGATTTAAAACAAAAGAGAGGGAAAAGCAATAAAAGATGGATTTTATAAAAAATTATTTGTGTGACAATAGACTCTTTTTTTCCTACAAAATACTTTTTTCTTTATTTTTCCATCACCATTTATTCCCCTCTATACCCTTTTCTACTTCCCCGCAAACTCCCCCCTGCAATTATTGATCTCCCAGCCAATTGTTCTACTAGTGGAGCACCTATTGTGTTTGGGTGCTCTCTTCCATCCCCCACGTGACTTGGAGTCAGATTCTCATTAGCCTAAGTTAGTCATGGTATATCATTTCCTTGCCAGCAGTTGGTTTAAGGACAGGTATCTGACCAATTCTAGATACTATAGGAAAAGAGACCTACTGTGGGCTGTCTGGGAGAGGGTGCCTCATGATTAAAGAGAGGCACAAGGAAAATACACTTTCTTTTCTTCCACTGGCCTGGGTTTCTAAAACTACAGCATATCTTGCAAGATGACAACACTTGCTTTCCCTGCCTTAGGCTTTTAGAAAACATTTTAATGTAGTTTTTATTTTTATCAGAATACATGTACATACTTGAAAAAATCAAATGATCCCCAACATTGTTCTAAAGATAAACAGCAGTTCCCTGCCACATCTATTTCCAAACATTCATTCAGCAGAGGCAGCTGCTTTTACTTTTCTATTTACTTCCATGTTTCCAAATAACATGGCTATTTCTAAATTTTCAGTTTTAGAAAATTCTTTTTTTCTCAATAAAAGATGAGGATTTAACTCCTATGCTACAACTTCCACATAACTTTTACAACCACTCCTATCCTCCCAAAACACTTTTTAATTACACACACATTCAGCATTCACAGATGAGCCAAGTGAAGCAATGTATTACACTGTCTTCTTGTGCCATTGGTTTTCCCTGGAGTTAACAATTGCCTCAATTTTTGTTGTGTGTGTAGTTTACTTTTAAGATATATAATGCTGAGCAGTCTCTAAGCTCTCTACCCAAACTGGAAAACTTCTCTGAAAATAGCCAAACTTAGTCTATCAGCTCCATTTTTCCATGCAGTGTGTCAATGTTAGCAAAGGAAGTGACAGCTTACATAGAGGGATTAGGAGGTATGGCAGCATGTCTCACTCTACTACCCTTAAACATTTACCCATTGTCTTTACTGACATACTAGAGGCCCGGTGCACAAAATTCATGTATGGGTAGGGTCCCTAGGCCTGGCCAGTGATCAGGGCCTTCATCTCTTTCTATTAGCTATTAGGTTCTCCCAATGACCTTCTTTGAAAATGTGTGCACGTTTAATAGAAGGAACACTTTGAATAACCAACATGGTAGCAAGACTGGATTATACATCTTCTCTTCTGTGGCAGAGGGAGGGCGTGGCACAGAAAGGCTAAGAAAGGGGCAGGCAGCAATAGTGAAGATGCCGCCACCTCCTATTTCACAGACTCTGTTGCCCAGCTCTGCCATGGGGCTCTTTATGCTTGTTCAAGCACCAAGCAAAGGAGGCAGCATTACATTTGAGACAGTAACATTTATGACCTCTCATCCACTAGAATGTACAATACACGTGTCTTGCTTTTAAAGGCTACAACTATTAGTGTAATTTCTCTTAAAATATTTCTCTTCACAGGTGAATGGCTGCGATTAGCACATGCATGTGCACGCACACATACACTCACATACATGCATGCACAACCATACCTCTCACATGGATAGCTTCCCAGAGGAGAGTTGAAATAGATGAAGTGGTTTGATTTGGCCTGCTGAGTAAGAACAAATGCTGTACCCTTTCTCCTTCCGTAGCAGTGCTGTGAGTAGAACAAGACTAACATTAAAATGGTTTTGTTTGCCTGGCATCCACATAGATACCTTAAGACATATAAAACCAAGTATTAACTGCGGGTGATACATACAATAGACAACCAGTGTGCTCCGTGGGCACTTTTTTGTTGTTAAATTTGACAAATTTAATAATGTAACCTCTTCACAGTCAATGTTACATGGTTATTTGGTCAAGATTTAACATTGCATAACTAACATTTATAACATTTCCCTTTGTTTAGCTTGGATCTTAATAGATCATTTAGTAAATGTCCAGAAAAATCAGTTAATCTCAAGCTAGCAAGTTCCAGATTCACTTTCTTTCTTTTGCTTTTCCTCTCATTCTTTTCCTCATCTAGTAAGTGGTGCTGGCTGGATATCTCAATCTAGGATATGCAAGAATGTGGGGGTCAAGAAAACATTTTATTAACCCCACCTCTAAGTATAGACATGTTTCATGATTTGCTTGGGATCTAGGAGCTAATGGTTAAGAACATAATTGATACAACTGGGATTCAGAGTAGTACTGATATTTATTAGGGGTTGAATAGATCCTGATGCAAACCAGATTGCAGGGAGGGACTATAGGGCTTTGAGGAAAAACATTAACATAAAGGAGTCTGGCCCAATAGTAGGGGCTAAATTGGAGTGAAAAGTACATCCTAGTACACTGAGGCTATGTTTAAATGCATTCCAACCAGCCCCCTAGAAGTGACCCAGCTCCCCTGAGAGGAGAGGAGGGTGTGGTGTGTGTGTGTGTGTGTGTGTGTGTGTGTGTGTGTGTTAAACTTATAATGACTACATTCATTAAGGGTGGGTACAGCACCTGGGCTGGGATATGCCCTCCACCTCCTCAGTAAAAATAATGATGCTAGAAAGGGGGAAGAAAGGAATTTCCTTACAAGCCAGAGAGAGATGAACATCATGGGGAGAGGAGGTAAGAATGCCCAGCAGTAAAGAGGGGAGCACAGTGGCCCAGAGGTCTGACTAGGGATGGGAGTGGGTAGGTGGGGGATGGAGGTAAGAATATTGACACTACCCCTTTTAAGCAGATATAGGTTAACAACCACTAGAACATGCTGGGCTAGCAAGAAAGGCAGATGTGTATTCCAGGACCAAAACAAGTGCAAAACACATTCCAAGTCCTGTTTACAACTCTCACTGAACACCTGGAGAAATACAATGTACTCCTGCAGTTCAGTAGGAGGAGGTTATCAATAGTATAGATGTACTACAGGAATCTGACTTTGGACCCATAAGTTGGTAAGCTTAGGGGGCATTGAGGAATTTTATGTATTTGCTTACAAATACATACATACAAACATACACACATACATGCACATCACATATATATCTCTTAAAATAAAATCAGCTTTATATATGAGCCTTATCTAAAACAAAACCTAATGATTGCCCCACACCTGAAAAATGGACATTAGAGAAATGGTTATTAATATGCACACATAAATATCCAACTTATTATTTTCCTTTTACAAATAAAACATTTCCAAGAGGAAACTAAATGCATGTGCCACTCCTCAAATGGAAAATGGTAGTGATACTTTTCCTCTGGAAGCTTTCCTATTGTATGGCTTTCATGGTTAATATTAAAATAAAATATTAAAATGAAAAATCTCGCTCACCCCCCCTTCCCCAACCAGGCAATATGGCTTTAGGCCTCTGTCAAATAGTCCCCACCATATGGTGCTAGCAAAATAGTGTTATTTCCATTTCAATGAAGCGGATGCAAAGAACTGACAGATATGCTAAGGGGCTAACTAACTAACAACTCATTCCCTTTTAATCCTATTTGGGTCACACACATGACCTCTTGGCTTCCCTTCCCAGTCACCATCCTGAAGATCTGAGGGCTGCTAATTGTTCCCCGGGGCTGTGTTCTGGCCACTATGCCACCCTGCACCAGGCAGGACCAAGCATCTGTTGTCTCCCTTTTGTAATTGGGTACGTCTTGAGGGGAGCTGGGAAGCTGGGGTGACAGACTCCCCTTCCCTTTTGGTGAGATAACCAGCTCATTAAATCTAAATCTGAAGGGCATTTTATTATGAAGAGTCAAATCCAAAGATTTACTTGCCTGCTCCCCCCTCCTGCTTATTCCTTTGTAGTCACTAATGGCCTTTCTCAAAGTTATACAATCCTGTCACGGGTATAAAAATATCACTCCAGGGCCGCTCATGTGGCCTAAATCATTCAGCCGTTAGCAGTGACAGGGCGGGTGTCTGAACCACCCTGGAGGCAGGAGGACAGCTGTCCCACTTTCTACTCATCCTCACTGGGCTAAGAAACATGGAGATTTTAATAAGATCATAAAGAAGAGTGACATGGACTGGCATGATAGGTAGTATTCATTAGCATTCAGAATGCCTGGGATAATAAATTAGAGCAATTGAGCAGAAATGGGCAATTTGATTATTCAACATTTTTCAACACCAGCCCAAGCAGCTGGACCTGGAGCACTTCTGCTGACTTCTCCCCACGCAACCAGGCTGGTGGGCCACAGGTGAGTGCACAGCCATCATTCTCCTTTCCAGACTCAGGGAGGGAGAGGCTTCGACGGTGTGGTACATGCCTGGTGAGTGTGAATTGATGACTGGGAGGAGGAAGTCTTCATATATCTTTGCAGTGGAAGTGGCAGAGTTTGACTGGCTGACTTTCTTTTATTGCAACAGGCCTAAGCTGATTGAGAGAACACTGGTGCATAGCAACATGAGAGGGCCCCTACACACACGGCAATTTACATTCCTGGCAGAGGGCTCTCAGTCAACATGGTTTTCCTGTAGAAACTCTAACACAGTGTGAGACTAGCCTTTAATTTATTCACTTTGGCTAGGGGGCTAAGGGCCATTTCTCTAGAACTGTTATCAAACCATATGTATATATTATCTATAATAATAAAAGTGTAATATGCTAATTAGACTGGACATCCTTCTGGACGTCCTTCCTTCCAGACAAAGCTGCAGAGGGCAGGGGCCATGGCAGAGGCCCCTGGCCTTGGCGGCGGCAGGCAGGGGCCAGGGCCAAGACCCTTGCATAAATTTCATGCATCAGGCCTCTAGTGAAAATATGAATTATATATTAAAATATGTTATGAATTATAATATATGATGAATTATAAACCTTGTGTATAAATGGATTAGATAGGGCAGTATAAGCAATCAGAATTTTATTTTTAACATGACACAGGATCACTTGAACATAATTTTTTTCCTGTTCCTTTGAGTTTCGTGCCCGTTTATTTATTAGTGTTCCATTAGCCCTAGCCAGTTTGGCTCAGTGGATAGAGTGTCAGCCTGTGGATTGAAGGGTCCCGGGTCCTCAGTTGCAGGCTCAATCCCCATCCCTTTTGGTTTTCTTGATGTGTCATCTCATTAATGTTAGATATTTGGTCTCACGGTCTGATGTCATGGAGGGGTCTTAAACCTTTAGCTTAAATAGTAGAAAAACTCCAGAGTTCAGTGCTAAAATTGATTCTGACATCACAAGTAAAAAAAAAAAATTACCAATTCAACCATAAAGATTGCATATTGCTATATGAGAGGATTATCTGATCGTAACTTTTAGGGTGGGGAATCAATACATATATTTGTGGGTACATATATACACACACATGTAAATATGTACACACATATATGTATTTACATGCAAACTGATTTTGCCTTTGAAATAGGTTAATGGAGAGACTACCCCCTATCCACTCACTGACCATGCAGACCCATTTGGAACTACTCTTCACAGATGTTTTAACAGTCACATTATAAATATTAGCATTATTGCTGTAAGTTAGATGGCATCCTGCATTAACCAAATATGTTTCCTATTTTTCTCCTCCTTTCCTTCTTCTAGTTAATTCTACTTCTTTTCACTTTCAGTTCTTCAGGCAACATCCTAAAGAGACTCACAAAAGGTAAGTACTAGGGAAGAACACACACCAAGAGACTAGGAAGAACCTAGCGGGTGAGGGTGCTGCCTGAGGCTATGAAACAGAGAACCTTCCAGGTAGCACATGGGAGGCCTGGTATTGGAATATTAAAGAGATGGGCTCTGAAGTCCAGAGCGAAGCTAAAATCCTGATCTCAGTACTCAAGGCAGTGTGACTCTTGACTAGAGTGACCTCTGAGCATTAGTTTTCTTATCTACAAAGTTGGGATAATAATTTAGTTATATCATGAGATTATTGTGAAGATTAAATAATTGAAAATGCCCCAGGGCACAGTAATTAAACCTCTTGACTCCTCTATTTTTACTCATGTAGTCTCAGGACTTCAAATATCATCTATATGCGGATGATTCCCCAATTTATATCTCTAAAGCAGACTTCTCCCCTAAACTCCAGACTTGTATATAGAACTGCCTACTAGACATCTCTGGGATGTTTCTACAATTTAACATAGCTCCAACTGAGTTCTTTATCACCATCCCTTCATCAGCCTTTCTCCTCTAGGATTCCATTCCTCAGGCCAAAATCCTTGGAGGTATCCATGACTCCACACTTTCTCTCAAACTACCAATCTAATTCATTTGTTGTCCTTTGCAAGGTGTGGTGGGGGAGGGAGGGTCTAACTTCAAAATAATTCTAGAACCCACTATCTCCTCTGCTAACAATAAACTCGATACAATTGACATTTATAGAATATTTTGCCCAAGAGCAGAAAAGTACACATGCTTTTCAGTTGCTCCTGAAACATTTACCAAGATAGACCATATACTGGGAAATGACACATATCTCAACCATCATTCCCTCAAGCCTGAGGCACTAGATGCTGCCATTAGCCACTCACCCATCCTGATGTACTATCTACCAAGCTGTCTGCCTTCTGCCCTGGAGGCAATCTCGTGTGGGCAATTAGGGATTAACAAACCTTTTCTGTAAAGGGCTAGATGGTGAACATGTAAGGCTTTGCAGGCCAAATGGTCTGCATTGCAACTATCCAATGCTACTATTATTGTGTGAAAGCAGCTGCATGTAAGACAGTGCATGGCATGACTGTGTTCCAGTAAAACTTTCTTTACAAAAAACAGCCCAGGAGGCCAGACTTGGCCTGTGGGACATAGTGAGCCAACACTTACACTGTGTCAAGGACCACCTTTACCCTGTGGATTCCATTAGTTTTGTCAATGGGGAAATATTAACAATAAATGAGAGGGAGAGAGGTGAGAAGGTTGGCATATGTATCCACAGGGATCTGCAGAGTCACTTAGCCTGGCTACATCCCTCAAGCAAAGGCTCAGCTCCCATGAAGCAGCCTATGCATGAAGCACTCTCTGTCTCTGGTTCTTGTGACAGTTTTGTCCATTACCTCTTCAGGCCTAGGAGTGGAAACAGTAAATGCTCCTATTCTTTGTGCATTCCTGACATTCTGCCCATTGTTTGGTAACAATCCCTTTACCAAACTGTTCTTCAAATTACCCACAAATGATCCTGCTAAGACTGATAGGATCAGATCATGTCAATCATCTGCTCCAAACTCCAGAGACTCCCCATTTCTCACAGAGTAAGCGGCGGAAGTCCTTACAATGGTCTGGAAGGCTCTGTGCGACTGGCCCTCTACTACCCATTAAGTCTCACTTTATTTCTTCCCTTCCTCCCCTGTGACACTGGCACACATCAGGCTTACTCCTGACTCAGGGTCCATGCCCAAATATCCACAGGACTTCCTCCCCACCACTTGGCTTGCTCACTCATCTTTGCTCAAAAGTCAGTGAGGCCCTCATGTAAAATTTTATGTCCTCCTCTATCATTTCCAAGTCAACTTTCCCATCTCTATTTTATTTTTATTTTTAATCTTCACCAGAGGACATGTTTTTATTGATTTTAGAGTGATAGGAAGAGAGAAGGAGGGAGAGGGAGAGAAACAGCGATGTGAGAGAGAAACATCAATTTGTTGACTCCCACATGCAACCTGATTAGTAATCAAATCTTCAATCTCTCAGGGTATGGGATGATGTCCCAACTGGCCAGGTCCCCAGCTCTATTTTATTTTCGGTAACACTTACCAGATTCTGACATACTATATAATTTACTTATTTGCTTATTCTCTTCCCATTAGAATTAAGCTCTATGAGGGCAGGGAATTTGGTCTCTTGACAACTACAACAGCATAGGTATTCATTCCATGCTTACTGAATGAATATCAATTATTTCTGAAAAGTACTGTGGGCTTAGAGATGGGAAATCTAGTCTAGAATCCAGTTTCTGCTTAATGTTTCCACCATCCCTTTCCTTCCTCTCTCCCGTTGTTGCTCCTTTCTTCCTCTGACAGCCTTTGAAGTACTTGTTTTTTGTTTTTTTGTTTTAATATTATTTTTATTTATTTCAGAGAGGAAGGGAAAGGGAGAGAGAGATTGAAACATCAATGATGAGAGAGAATCACTGATTGGCTGCCTCCTGCAAGCCTCTGACTAGGGATCGAGCCCACAACCCGGGCATATGCCCTTGACTGGAATAGAACCCAGGACCCTTCATTCCACAGGTTAACACTCTATCCACTGAGCCAAACTGGCTAGAGCTGAACTACTTGTTTTTATAATTGCATAGAAAAATGAACAGAAACCTAAATTTAACACAAACACTATTCTCATCTCCACAGTCTTTCAATATTGATCTCAATATCCATTGTTCCTTTCTGACCATTGTTCATGTGCAGATACAATCTTAAAACTATAAACATAACATTGAAAGGGCAAGGGCTACACCCTCCATCTTGCCCCAAATCCTCCATTTTTGGGCAGCAGCCAGGTGCTCAGCAAGGAGCTTCTTCCTGGAAGCCCAAGCCTCTGCTAGCCACACCTAGGATTTCTTTAAACTAACCAATGATAATCAAGGGAAGTGCGCCCCATAGATACGACCACATCCTGTGTAACAAGACACCGACTTGCGCCTGGCCAATCGGCACGGCCCACAGTCCTCTCTCCTCCCCTTACTATAAAACGCCTCTCCCCACAGAGCTGTCTCCCTCTCTAGCCCGCCCTCCCCCCCCCCCCCCCCCCCCCGCTGCTGCATCAGTGAGTGTGGTGGACGGGGAGCCCGAGCTAGCTCGAATAAAGACTTTAATGCTTTTGCATCGGACTCGGCTGGCTCCCTGGTGTGGTTTTTTGGAGATCCTGAAATCTGGGCATAACAAACATAGGTACTAATTTTGTATTCAACTCGGTGGCTTAATTTTTCCACAGTAAAATTGGATTCCCTTAAAAAACAAACAATACACAAAATATGAAAACAAAAATGAGATATATTAAAATCCCACCACCTGAGATACTACCATCAGCATGCTGATGGCCATCCGCATATGCATATCTTTAGACGAGTGTGTGTGTGTGTGTGTGTGTGTGTTTTACAAAAAAAATAACAGCATAATAAATGCTACTTTTAATCATTGGATCTATAAATATCCAGGGTATAAGTCTACTACATAATATTTTATCCATGGCTTTCTCCAGTTCATTTCATTTTCAAGTTGAGATTCTAAGGTTTGTCTTTTCCTAGAGAAAGCAATACAATCTCACTCATACTTGAGTATTTTGGATTCTTTTAAAGTAAAAATAAAATTATTATAAACCCTGATTACTGACTCTAGTTATTTTGTTAAGTGTTACTTGATATGTACCAACATATAACTCAATATTTATGTTTATAGCTCTCATGTAAAACCAAAGCAAGTTTATAAATTAAATATAAAAACAACACTCTAAATTCAATAAAATTTAAATTAATAACATTAATAAAACACATGATGCTATTTTGATGAAACAAAATTACTGTTTGGTTTAATGATTGAACAATATAGCCTCAAGTTTGGGCCTATATTTAATTTCAGCATTTTTACTTCAATAATACAGAAAATGTTAATTTGTAATTGTGTTTTACAAATTAGTATTAATACCTTTAAGGCATTGTTGGCTAGTTCAAGTTAATAAGAATACATACTTAATCAAAACTGCCACCAATCAATTCATAATTGCCAATTTTAATGAAGTTTCATTCTGTAAAGTTGTCTACTTCTATTAAAGATACTAATAATCTCAGTATTGCTGCACTGCTGAAGTCTGCTTTCAAATGGTAAATTTTCTCTAGGATTAAGAAGAGAAATAGTAGCCCGGCCAGTGGTGCTCAGTGGTTGAGCGTCAACCTATGAAGGAGGAGGTCACAGTTCGATTACCAGTCAGAGTACATGCCCGGGTTGTGGGCTCATTCCCAGTGGGGGCATGAAGGAGGCAGCCAATCAGTGATTATCTCTCATCATTGATGTTTCTGTCTCTCCTTTCCTCACTGAAATCAATAAAAAAAATATTTTTAAGAAAGGAGAGAGACCTAGTCACTATTTCATATTTACTACTACCTTTCTGTTACTGTGCCTATACATAGAGATGGGCATCTTTGTGGGATGGGGCTGGCCACCTGCCTGTGGTGTTGGCAGCATTGGTGCATCTTTAGTTGTGTGAGGTTGCTGGACTTGGATGGCTCTAATTTCTTACACCTTTTTACTACTTATATCAAAGTAAAATACTGAATGGTAAGGTGCTCCCTGATATTATCTGGTTATCACTTGGAAGAAATATACTCATAAACACAAACTTGGACTTTTAATTTACATGGTTATGACATGGTTATGTTTGGTGAGAAGGTGGTGATGATAAAAGTGCTTATGTTTCTCGTGAGGATGATCACTATAACTAAACAAAACATTAACACACTTTCTTAGTGATCTCACTGGCCTGCGGACATAGGAGTCCTGAATCCCAGACTGAAAAACAGATACAATGGGCTTTAAATCTACATGGTTCTGGACTCAAATGATACTTTCACAGCCTACAAGCTATGCAAACTTGGGCTATTTACTTAACCTTTCTAAACCTCATTTTCCTTCTCTGTAAAATGATGATCATCCGATCATCCTCACTGCTTGCATGAGTAAATCAACATTGCAGTGTTGTGATGAGGACTTAATGAATTGAGACATACCGAGTGCCCACCAGATCTAAGTGTTTTGGAACTCTCAGCTGCTATTAAAAGCGGTACAGCTGATGGAGTCTCTAGCCCCAGGGGAAAAGCCTCAACAGTTCCTTGCCGAGTTCCTAAATCACTACCCTGAGTGGGTGATTACAGACTTAATCACCAGCCAGATATTAAGCCCCAGTTTTACAACCACAACACTGCATAACTTTCCAACAAGCAAGGGGATACTCTTTTTGCATATGACCAGTCTCTGATCTAATGGAAGCATTTTCTTTTCTAAGATTAAGACCCAAACTCAGTCCAGAGAAAGCAGGCCAGTTAAATATGCATTTGAATTAGTTGCGATGCTCTGAAGGAGCAGTGCTCAGGACAGAGGAGAACACAAAGCAATTAACAAACTTTTGCAGATGATTAATATTCAAACACATGCAGTGAGAGGCTTTCCCTATCTGATGGCAAGTAAAGCCGAGAATGAGGGTTGACTGTGCTGGCTTCCATCTAAAGAGTAGGTTTTAATTTAATTCATTCAGTAGATATTTATTCAGACCTATTTTTCCTTGCTGTCTCTGGGAGCTCCGTGGAGGAGATGGTAGTCTACTGGACAACAACACACACAGACACAGGATGAGATGTGCTATATTACTAATGTCTACTAAATGCTGTGGCGGGGTTAAGAGTTGTTCTGTGGATTTAAAAGAAACATTTACAAAGAGAGCAAGCCTTCTTTTATTTTTTCACCTGTACACTTTTTGAAGTATAGTGTACTTAACTACCTTCACACACCACTTGCGTTTTCTCTAGGGTCTAAAGGTGGATAATTGCCCGAAGTTGGCAGCCACCCTCATGCCCAGTAAGATTTACATGTGGGTGGGAGATGGTAAGTCCCTCATAGAAATGGGGACCTAACACTGAGCTGGGGAAGAACCCACCTCCCATCCTGCATGATCCCTGAACGTTGGCTTTTGTCTTAGAGTGCACACTTCCTGAGTCAGTGCAGGGAATGGGCCAGCTTTAAAAACCATCTAGTTGGGTCGGGTCAGCGTGGCTCAGTGGTAGAACATTGACTAATGAACCAGGAGGTCATGGTTTGATTCCCACTCAGGGCACATGCCTGGGTTGCCAGCTGGAACCCCAGTGTGGGGCATGCAGGAGGCAGTCCATCAATGTTTCTCTCTTATTACTGATGTTTGTATCTCTGTCCCTCTCCCCTTCTCTCTTCTGAAATCAGTAAAGATAGTAAAAAACAAACAAACAAAAAAAACCCCATCTAGTTGGGAGGTCAAAAAAAAAAAAAAAAAGCTAGGAGGATGAGGGAGCTGAATATAAATTGCCAGAGGAGGCTGGAAACCAAGAAATGACACTAACCGCGTGATCCCTGTAGTAGCACGGGCCTCTGAGCCTGGCACCAGCTGACAACAGCATGCTGTAAACCAGGGATTAGATCCAGTGCCAGAGCAAAGAAATATTCCTTTCTCTCCCCATTGGAGGTGTGGACACCTACCGTCATTATTTCCATTATCTCTTCTTCCATGAGGCCACCTGGCCACTGCCAAGCTCTTCTCAGCAGGCGCCGCTGATTGTGTTTATTCAAAGTCCTCTGCGTGCCTCGCTCCGCCTAGTGTTGCCCCCACTGGGCTGTGTGGGGCTGTAGAGCTTACAACGTTCCTTTCAACAGCTGGCAGCTACAAATTAACTTTTTGACTTCATTAGGCTAATATGCTGAATTATCCCTAATTTGGAGCACCTGAAGCACTCCGCTTCACCTCCCTCTCCCCTCCAACCACCTTCTCTCATCAATCAGGGGCTGAGTAGCAGAAAAGCAGCATGTGCAGCGTCAGGCGGCTTGGTCGGAGCTGTGAGTGTGTTTTTCCATCCCTGCCGAACAACCAAAGGGCACAGACTGCCCCATCAACAAATCCCATCTCTGTCAGGGCTGGCGTGAATACAAGATGCCACCTCTGTGTACAAAGAGTGAATATGACCAAAGAGGTCAGGCACCCCCCTACCTTTGAACATGTGCCCCTCCTCAGCTCCTTTCCTAGATGGTCTAACTCAGAGTCACCTTCAATACAGCTACTTTTTGTTGTTGTTGTTGTTAAAATATTTTTATTGATTTCAGAGAGAAAGGGAGAGGGAGACAGAGATAGAAACATCAATGATGAGAAAGAATCATTGATTGGCTGCCTTTTGCACACCCCCTGCTGGAGATAAGCCCACAATCCGGGCATGTGCCCTTGATCTAAATCGAACCAGCGACCCTTCCATCTGCAAGCCGACGCTCTATCCACCGAGGCAAACCAAGTAAAGCAGTGCAGCTGCTTAAAATTTTTTTTATTATTGAATCAATTTGATGTGTAACATTGTGTAAGTCTAAGATGCACAGTATGTTACTTTGATACATTTATACATTGGAATATGATTGCTGACATAGTGATGTGTAGACAATAATATTGTACTGTCATTATGTAACATACACATGGGGACAGAACTGCTATTTGGGTTTCCTCCAGCATTCCCATGAGGTCAGACTAAGTGGGGTAGCATTCCCTTTCACCCCCTCCCCATTTTTCCCAACAACCAGATGGCCGAAAGCTTTGACTTCACTTACACAGTGAAAAACAGAAACAACAAAACAAAAACACCAAGTTTTATCGTCTTTCTCGCATCACACCTGCATTTACTGATAGGGACTCCTGGCTAGATCCCTTTCAGGTGGATTTCCTTAAAAAGCCTCCAAATAGTTCAACATAGTCTGTAGAGCTGAACAAAGATCTTCCCACTATCCTGTCAGGCTCAAGTGCCAATTTTCTTCCCAGAAAGTTTTCCCTAGAGGTCACTGGAGGAAAACCAGCACAAACAGAATTCTTAAAATCTCTTTTGGATCCATGGTGCGTTGCTCCCCGCAGTTTTAGCGGGCAAAGCTCTTTTCATCATTTGGCTCTCCTGAAACCTCCCTTCCCTAAAAGCTTGGCCTTGAGAATAAGGCTGGGGAGACTAGAAAGGCAGATAAACAAGATTTGCTGGAACAAAAAAGCCAACACATCCCTGACTTAAATCTTATAAGGGGAGTTACACTTTGTGAAAGCAATTCAGATGCACTTTGTATGTGGAGCAGTAAGGGGAAATAGTTTCTTAGAGATAGAATTGGAGCCTAGAAAGTGAACATTGATGTCAGAACCTTAAACTGGATATTACTTGATTTTGTTCCCCTTTTGTTTTGTTTTCTGTAAGCTCTTATTTTATAGTTTATAGTTCAGGCAACCATATGTCCTAATTTTCCTAGGACAATCCTTGTTATCCTGATAGAATTTTCAAAAGGGCCTTCTTCCACTTTAAAAATTACTCCAATTAATACAATAAGTTATAAGATCTTTCTATTTGCTTTGAACTCCCCAATAACCATTTGTCCAATCTCTTAATCTCAAGATAATAAGCAAATTGGATCAGCTAGTTTTTGAGAATTTACATTACCGGTGTACCAGTTAATAATGCAGATTATTTTCAATAGATGGAGTCACACATATGTTGATGTATATGTGATTTGATATGTATGCTATTTTGTTGTATTGACAGCAAGGTTCAAAACTTCATATGTCAGATTTGCTGAAGATGTTAACATCATAGATATTTTTATGCTTAAAAATGTCGAATTTCGTGCCAAATAAAGAGCATTTGCGGGAAGTTTTAATTCATTATTTTGAAGAAAAAGTTACCGTATACTTCGGGAAGCTTATGGTGAACATGCTCCATCTCAAGATACTTGTGAACACTGGTTTAAATGCTTTAAAAGTGATGATTTCAATGTGAAAGACAAAGAACTTCCAGGTCAACTGAAAAAGTTTGAAGACCAACAATTACAAGCATTATTGGATGAAGATGTGTGTCAAACTCAAGAACAACTTTCAGAAAGATTAAACGTTGCTCAGCAAACAATTTCTGATCATTTGCAAGCAATGGGAAAGATTTTAAAGGAAGAAAAATGGGTGCCACATCAACTGAAGGAAAGACAAATGGAAAACCAAAAAGTCATCAGTAAAATGTTGCTTCAATGGCACGAAAGAAAGTCTTTTTTGCATTGAATTGTGACTGGAGATGAAAAGTGGATTTATTTTGAATATCCCAAATGCACAAAATCATGGGTTGATCCAACTCAACCATCAACATCGACTGCAAGGCCAAATCGCTTCGGAAAGAAGACAGTGCTCTGCATTTGGTGGGGTCAGGAATGTGTGGTGCAGTATGAGCTTCTAAAACCAGGTGAAACTGTTTAATACTGATCGCTACCGACAACAAATAATCAATCTGAACCACACTTTGATCATGAAACTACCAGAATGGGCCAGAAGACACAGAAAAGTAATTTTGCTTCATGGTAATGCACCACCACACACTTCAAAACCAGTTAAAGACACCTTAAAAGGTCTTGCCTGGGAAGTATTAACCCACCCACTCTATTCACCAGACCTTGCTCCTTCAGATTACCACTTGTTCCGAACAATTGCACACGCACTTTCTGAGCAGCACTTCAAAACGTACAAAGAAGTGGAAAATTGGGTCTCTGAATAGTTTGCCTCAAAACAAGAAAAGTTCTATTGGGACTGTATCCACAAATTACCTGAAAGATGGGGGGATGTGTAGCTAGCGATGTACATTACTTTGAATAAAGCACTTTTGATGTTTCTCTTGAAATTATCGTGTTTTCTTTGATTACAAAATCCGCATTAATAACTGGATTATGTAATGAGAGAAAAGTAGTTATGTTATGAGAGAAAAGTAGTATTCCCGATCTCATTTCCTCTTTTATCTTTCCCCCTTCATTTGGGACAAAAAGTGATGGAGAATCCCTGTATTGGAAAAAGTGTAGAATTTGCAGTGATATGAGCTTGGATTTTAATACCCCTACTGACACTTACTCTACCTTTGGTCAAGTAAATTTACCTCTAACTGAACCTCGTTGTCTTGGTCTAAAAAAATGAAGCTAATTATAGCTATCTTAAAAGATGTTGGGAAGGATTCTAGAAAGACGGTGTGTATGTGGAACCAGCATCATGGCGGGAGCGGCAGCTGGAGTGACAGTGAAGATGCAGCTGGCATGGTGGCTCTAATCATAGGCAGAGCAGTCTCAGAGCAGCAGAGGAAAAGGCTCTGAATTAGGGTCAGACAATCTCTAGTTAAGCTCTTCTTTTGTAACCAAATAGCTATGTAACCTTGGACAAGCAAGCCATTTTCATCCCCTGAGTTCCATCTAGGTCTTGCCTAAATAGCAATTTCACTTAAAAAAATATTGAGAATATTACATATGTCCCCCCACTTTTTTTCCCATTGTCCCCCTCCACCTGGATTCCATCCCACCCCAGGTCTTCACCACCCTATTGTTTGTGTCCATGGGTAATGCATGTATGCATATACATAAATTATTTGGTTAATCTCTTCCCACCCACTCCATTCCCTCTGAGATTCATCATTCGGTTCCATGTTTCCACGACTCTATTGGTTCTATTTTATCAGTTTACTTTGTTCATTAGACTCCTTGTTTGTCAATTTGGGTTTTTATATTCAGTTGTTTATAGATATGTATTCATTGCCATTTTATTGTTCATATTTTTAATCTTTCTCCTTATCCTTCTCCTTCCCCTTCCTCCTCCTAACTGCTTTTCTCTTGCTGTCTTGCTGCTTTTAAGATTCTCTGTCTTTAACCTTTGGCATTTTAATTATGATGTGTCTTGGTGTAGGCCTCTTTGGGTTCATTTTGTTTAGGACTCTCTGTGCTTCCTGGACTTTATGTCTATTTCTTTCACCAGATAAGGGAAATTTTCTGTCATTATTTTTTCAAATAGGTTTTCAATATTTTTCTCCCTCTCTTCTCCTTCTGGTACCCCCCCATGATGTGAATGTTAGTATGCTTGAAGTTGTCCCAGAGGCACCTTACACTATCTTCATATTTTTGGATTCTTGTGTGTTTTGTTTGTGGGGTTTTTTTTGCTGTTCTTATTGGGCGTTTTTTGCTTCCTCATATTCCTAATAGTGGATTTTATTATCAGCACCCTCTATTCTATTGTTGATTCCCTATAAATTATTCTTCATTTCAATTGGTATGTCCTTCATTTCTGACTGGTCCTTTCTTATGTTGTTTTTGTTCTCACTAAGGTCCTTGAAGTTCTCATTAATTTCCTTGAGCACCCTTATAACCATTGTTTTGAACTCTGTATCTGTAGTTTGCTTGCTTCCATTTCATGGAGTTATTTTTCTGGAGATTTTTTTTTTCTTTTATTTGCAACATGTTTCATTGTCTCCACATTTTGACTGCTTCCCTGTGTTTATTTCTGTATATTAGGTAGAGCTACTATGTCTCATGGAATTGGTAGAGTGGCTTCATGTATAAGATGTCCTATATGGCCCAGTGACTCAGCCTCCCTAATCACCTGAGCTGGGCACTCTAGGTGCACCCTGTGTGGGCTGCAATTTTCCTCTTTTAATTATAAAATAGAATAATTCAGATAAAAAACTTTATAGATTATGAAGTTTATATGAAAATCAAGTGTCATTTCCTGGATGCTCTCTCGGTGTTTCTTTAGAGAGTATTCCCACATGTTATGAGAAGATGATTGGTGTTATAGTCTAAGCACTGGAAAGTGTGCTAGACTTGAGAATAAGGATTCTGGTTTCTGAAGCCCCAAAGTCTTCCAGGAGTGAAATGCGACCTGAAGTTAATGGGTGAAGGCATATAGAGAAAAACTGTTGTCAGTGGAAGGAAGACCTGCCTAATGATCCAAGTGGTTGGGAGCACAATGTCCATTCTGTATGGCTTACATGATTAATTGATTACCCAAGAGCCACCTTCTCTTATTATCTACTAAAGGACTACTGATGTTAAGGTAGAAGGAGACCCTCCATTCCAGTGGAAGTCAGTCCTGTACCTAGACCCAGGGGATGAATTATGCTTGGTGTAAATCAGCCATGGTGACCTCATCCCATCTCTTGTGCCAGAGATCACCTGAGGTTTGGGCTCAAGCTTCACTTCTGGCCAGCAAGACATACAGTGAGGTGTGGGAGCTGGAGAGACTTCACTTCCAGGATAAAGAGACAGGCTTTTTTTTTTTTTAGGAATAATAAGCCTTTCCTCCACGTTTTCATTTCCTGCCTTGACTTCCTTGTTAAAGGGATTTAGCAGCTGTCATGCACTCAAGATCACAAGCATGAGGATGAGCAGACAGAATGTGAAGACAGTCCCATTGCCACTGATGAGCTGATGATCAGCCCAGGAGTGTCTATCACTGGTTCACTTCAAGGGGATAATAAATACAGGGGTGGGCAAAAGTAAGTTTACAGTAATGAATGCATGAAACAGTTTTTTCTTGTGCTATTACTTATTAATTACTGTATTTTCCATACGAATAACTACAAGCTTACTTTTGCTCACCCTGTATATGTGTATTCCTTGTTCCACTCTTAGACATGTAGCCAGAAGAAGCATTCCTAAGTGACACATCTCCATATGTTAGAGAAGTAAGTCCAAAAAGTACTTTATAGCTTCTTTTTTCCAGTGCTTTCTTTCAGTTGTCTTTGGCAATCAGCAGTTTGGTTGAATATCATGCTTGGGTCATGAAAAGAAGAAAGTATGGCCATAGATTGGACTCTCTCATATCTTTTTATGTGTTTTTATTTATTTGAAAAAATAAATGTGAAAACTATGAAGTAGCAAAAAGATGTTGTTCTCTAAAAGAAAGGGATTTTTAGACTCAGTCAGAGGATGCATAAAATTCTGCTATAATGAAACCATAAAGTGTAACTCACTCAATTGGGCTGAGCATTTAGAATTTGTATTATTGGAGTCTAGCATCCTTTATGTGTCCAGAAAACATAATATGCATATAAAAACAAAGAGTTAAAAATAATAAAAATAAGGTTTGAAAACCACATTGGGCTTTCCTGTCAGCGGCAGTTCCATTTTCATGTGTCAGGATTAATATTTCACACATACCAGCTCATTAAAAAAAGTAACCTTGGAATACAGTGTCAGGTGGAGATACTTTTTTAAGATGTGCTAGAAATTATGCAGACATAAGGAGCATTTCTACTAATTACCTTGGCACTTACGTTATGCTGACCGATGTGCCACCATGGTGGGGTGGCAGCGTAGAGAACCCCTTTATGCTGTCTCACACATTGCTTTTCTCCATTTTCTCTCAAACTCATTTACCCAATGCTCATATTTATGCAAGAGAGGGTAATGAAGTAGCCAGAGGTTATTGGGGGTGCAGAGGGCTTTTGGATGATGAGAGTCTTGGTAACTAGGAAGCAAGCCTCAGGCTGTCTGAAATTGAAATTTGAGGCTAAATTAATGGTAACCTGAGCACATGCAGTTTTTCAGTACACCTGTCTCCTCTAGGGTTGACACTACATAGTTTGACATAAAAGGATCTCTACATATGAGCAAAAAAAGTTCAAGATGATTTCATTGCAAATAGCACCTTTGGGAGGTGTGTGTGGGGGGAGGTCAGTAAACAGAAAGGGGTAGTGGAACACAAACTTATTCAAACTTTCCTCCCCAGAATATGCTTTCATATTCCGATTTATGGAATGTGTGTGTCTACGTGTAGTCTCAGAGATCAAGAATAATCTTGCACAAAATTATTTATGCAAACAAACAGGCACCTACTCTACAATTATGCTCCTCATAATTCCCTCCATGTCAGCTAGGGTCTTGGTCAAGTTCAGAGCAGAGCAACAGGCTGATTGGACTCATGCCTGTGCTTTTCTTTTACTTTATTTCTTTGCATTTTGGGATAGAAACATGGAGATAATGTCCCAAAGCCTGGTTAAGAAGATGATGGGGTATCTATCTGTATTTTCAGTGTGGATATATCCAAGAGAATGTCCCCAGGGGAAAAATGTTAAAGAATGAAAGTGAATAAGCCAGAAAAGATGATATGTGGGGGAATTATAGATTGGCCCCCAATACTAACTTAAAACTATTCTGTAGACTGAAAAGCCATCACACACAATCTAAGGCATCAGTGAGACAGATTAGAATGAAAATAGAAAATATAATCCTATCTTTCTCCCCAACCATGTTTGTCCTTCTGGTATTAGATGCTACACTTGATTATGCTTCAAAGTAGATATCATGTCTTGATAGAATCCAGAGAAGGCCACCGCATTGATTAGTAGAATGAAGGGGCTGCTATAACATGGCTAACTAAAATTCTTTGACTTCTATAGTGTGGAAAGTCAGTTAAAACATGACTGATTGGGAATGGAAGCAGTGCTTTAACAATATTTGCAATTCAAGATACTCAATAATTGGACAAATCAAAGGATTTCTTTGTACAAATGAAGAAGACAGAATTTAAGTAATTTTTAAAATGTCATATAGTAGCTGTGCTAGAACCTTGGTCTCATGACTCACACTATGGTAGGTGTTCTCTTCCCAGCAGTGCTTTGTGAATGGGGATCTGAGATATATGAATGGAATGGTTTCTAAATTCTGTTGTGATGGTACCATCTCATAGAGTCTATGACATAGACTGTGCCATACCATCTAATAGACTGTGCTACACCATTGATAAGGGCCATCTCTGTCCAAGGATAATGCAGAGATTGTGAGGTGGTCTGGTCTATGTACTTTTTCAGCAAGAACTCATTCTCTTACCAGTCCAGAAGTAGCACAGAATAAAAGGCAAGATCCCCCCTTTCCCCTAGCACAGCCAAGAAGAATAAAGGTATTTTAAAAAGTCTCCTTTATTTAAATTTTGTTTTTTAAGTAGCTTTTAGCTATAGGTTCCTTTCCCACTTCTCCAATAAGGCGGCCAGAAGCTGAAGGGAGGTCATGCTAGACTTTATAACTGATGACCCCTACAATTTGGCCCCAATTTCTACTCCCAATTTAATTTCCCACAAATCAAACCCTAAGTCAAACTGAATTGTAGATTTCCTTCCACAAATGCCTATTTTCATGCTCTTCAAATCTCCTACAACATTCTCTTCCTGTAACTTTCTTTTTCACCATCAGGAAATTATTTACTCTCCAGGTTCACAGAGAAATAAAACCACAAATGCATCCTCCATTTACCATATCAAAGCTCTAAACTTGACGCCCAGGCCCAGCTTCTCTCGGTTTTCTGTGTTTTGTTTTGTTTTAATATAAGGTCATCCATGTTCCATGTTCTCCAGAGACCATCCCCTTCAGCTTTTCATGGGACATTGTACTATTGGTTATTTGTTCTTTGATTGCTATCTTACTTTCTAGATCCCTGCTATCAGGATGCTCACATTTCGTCCCTTATAAAAATACCCTTCCTCAATCCCACTCTCCTGATAACTATGACATACTTCTTACCTATCATATAGTGCCTTACAATTATAGGTAGATAATGCTTATATAATTAGCTATATAATGTTTTTATTTCCTCTTAATAACAGTGTTACAGAGCAGGGACTGGATTTGTTTAATTCATTACTGAAAATTGAGTGCCAAGCACAGTGTCTCACCATACTAGGGTGGGGTTGAACAACTTTTTAAAAAATATATTTTTATTGATTTCAGAGAGGAAGGGAGAGGGAGACAGAAATAGAAACATCAATGATGAGAGAGAATCATTGATTGGCTGCCTCCTGCATGCCCCCACCTGGGGATTGAACCCACAACCCTGACATATGCCCTTGACCAGAATTGAACCTGGGACCCTTCAGTCCACAGGCCGATGCTCTATCCACTGACCCAAACCAGCCAGGGCAAATGACTGATTAATAAGTGAGTGAATGAAGGAATATATGAATAATGTTCTTCCTTTGGCTCGTTATTCATATTGTTCATTCCCTGTAATCAGATTGACTTTCCCAGTCACCTTTTTTTCTTATCCAAATCCTATAGAGCATCAGTTGGTATTCATACTGCCCACCTACTCTCATACCAGAAGGATTCCATGATGTCTCCAAAATAATTGTTCTCTCCTGAGAACTCTCCTGTTCAGAAGCTTCTGCTACCTTATACTCCAGAACCTTGTATGCATGACTCCTCTCCAAGACAATATTGAATGCTCATGAGACTATGTCCCTGTAGTGACATCAAGTGTCTTCTACAAGAATACAGCTTCATACAGGAAAAGTGCTCAGTAAGTGCTGAGCTAATTAATTTATTCATTTGTTCATTCCCTCTATGACATATTGACCTGCCACCAAGGCCCAGGCAATGGGGCCAGGAATAACATGATGTTTAAGATAGTCTCTGTCTTACAGAACTTATAGCAGATGATACAGAAGAACTAACAAGCAATTGTGTTAGTGTGACAAGTATTATAGTAAGGATAACTGCAGAAAAGGGGCAACCAGGGCAGGTTTGCTGACTTCAGAGAAGGCTGCTCAGAGAAACAAACACTTGAGTTGAGTCCTAAAAGATGAGTATAGTAAGCCTGGGCTAAAGAAGCTGAAGTTAAAGCGTATAAAAATATCGCAAGATGAAACAGAGCCTGGCAAACTTAGGGAACAAAAAGGGTGTGGTGGTGGAGACTAGCTGGGCAGCTGGAGGGGAACCAGAGCTAGATCCACCATGGCTTTATTTAAAGGCAAGGGGAACCAAAAAATCATTGAATAATATGACTGGGGTTTGTGTTTTCGACAGTTCTTTCTGGCAGGAAAAATGAAAGCACAAATAAATGAGGGGAAAAAAGATGAGGAATTCCAGTGTGGAAGACTTCCACAGTAGAATGTGGAAATTAAACTCCTTCATCTTGGATTTCTCTCTCTGCATGTACATTTTCTGGGATTAAGCATTTACCCCTGAAGTAAAGTGTGTTGTGCATCTTATCCTTTGGTCATTTTTTTCTGGGAGACTTTAATAATCTTCTCAGGTTGTTTAGAATTAATGAGGCAAATGTCCTCAATCAAGAAGCAATTTAAGAACATGCTGCTAATTTCAATGAGTTCTGTAAATGAACTAATTTAATACAAGTTGACCTTTTTATTGAGGGAGAATGATTTGTGGCTGTATTTTCTTGATTTGTGCCTACAAGCCTCAGCAGTCAGAATGGGCATTTTGAGCCCAGGGGTAAACATTAATCATGGCACAAGGATGGTGGAGCATGAGCATGGGACATTAGTAAGTGGAGGGTATCTTTTTAGAAGAAGGTCTTCACTATGTTTATTAAAACTGAAAGCCACTGCCTTAGCCAGTTTGGCTCAGTGGATAGACCATGGGCCTACAGACTGAAGGGTCACAGGTTTGATTCCGGTCAAGGGCACATGCCGGGTTTGCGGGCTCGATCCCCAGTGGGGGGTGTGCAGGAGGCAACCAATCAATGATTCTTTCTCATCATTGATGTTTCTACCTCTCTCTCCCTCTTCCCTCCTCTCTGAAACCAGTGATAATATATTAAAAACAAACAAACAAACAATAAAACAACCCTGAAAGCCATAGAATAAAGAATACCAGACTTCTCTGGTGATACAGAACAGGCAGAAAGATGCTGAATCTCATTGTGAGATTTTAACCATGTCCTAGAGAATGTGCTATCCTATCCTTCTCAATATTTTCAACCTCTTTAGAGCTGGGATAATATCAATTGTTTTTTTCAACTTCTTTAATAGCCTAGAAGTTCTTACTTCCTGAATAAAACTGAAGTACACTGAATGATACTTTAATGATCCTGTCATTTCTTCTGTCTCTTACCACTTTATCTGATAAAGAACCAATATTTCTGTAGTATTTTCTCTAAGATCAAGCTATTGGTAGGAATGTATCTTTTCCTGGTGATTTTGTATGAAGGGTTTTGCTTTAAGCCAGCAAATCTAGAGGTCTACAAGCAATGAGAATGTTTGACAATGGTATCATACCAATAAAAGGATAAAATATTATTTCTGCCAGTGAAGCACTTTCCATTTAATGGGAGTATTGTTCTAAGTATGGTTTAGCATTGTTGCATCAAGCCTGAATCAGCACTTTCAAGTGCCTGGTAAACTCAGTCTTCTTAGAAAACCAAGGAGGAGAGTTGAATTGACAAAATCAGGATGGGACAGCATTTCTTTTAAAACAGGTAAGAAGCACCAACCATAAATAAAATGATTAACCCATGGACACAGACAATAGTGCAGTGAAGGCCTGGGGGAGTGGACGTTTGATGAGGGGCAATCGGGGGGAGGGGGGGGGAGGGGGAGAAATCTGTAAGATTTTTAACAATAAAGATAAATTACAAAGGAAAATGATTAATAAAATTACCACTAAAATTAAGAACTCCTATTCATAAAAAAAGGTATCATAAACAGAGCAAAACACAAGTTACAGAGTGGGAACTGCCAACAGGCTTGTGTCAAGAACAAACACAGCACTGCAATCCTATAGACAAAAGTCCAAAATATATAGGTAAGCATTTTAGGAAAGAGGAAATTCAATGGTCAATAAACATTTGAAAAGAAGCTCAAACCCCTTGTCAATGATGCAAATTAAACTACTAAAACTCATTATATGCCCACAGATTGGCAAAAATGAACAAATTGAACAATATCATATTGTTTGGTATGAACCAGGAAAAAAAGGAACTCTGACATGCTGCTGGAGTGAAACTATTAAGACAACATTAGAGAACAATTTGGCATTGCCTAGGAAAGTTAAAGGTACATATACCCTGTGACTCAGTATTTTATTTCAAAGTGAGTGTCAGACACATATGTTTGCTCACATATTTTACTTTCAAAAACTGGAAGAGCCCTAACCGGTTTGGCTCAGTGGATAGAGCATGGCCTGTGGACTCAAGGGTCCCAGGTTCGATTCCGATCAAGGGCATGTACCTTGGTTGCTGGCAAATCCCCAGTGGGGAGTGTGCAGGAGGCAGCTGATCAATGTTTCTCTCTCATCGATGTTTCTAACTCTCTATCCCTCTCCCTTCCTCTCTGTAAAAAAGAAAAAAAGAAAAAAAGAAAAAAAAACTGGAAGCAAGTTTTGTTTGAATGTGAGAGACTCTCTGGAACACATGTAAGGAGATAGAGAATTAGGGAGTGAATAAAGGGATATTTGTACAAAAAGGAAGGAAGACTGAAGGAGAGAGGAGGAGAAGAGGAAGAAGAAAGGAAAGATGGAAGGATCAAAGAAGGAAGGAAGAGAGGGAGAAAAGAGAAAGGAAGGAAAGAGGCAGGAGAAGAGGAAGGGAAGCAGGAAGGGAAAATGTTTTATGAAGCTCTATGCAAAATGAGCTCTTGATGAAAAAATTGAAAAATGTTTCTATTTTTATGCTCTGCAAACCAGATAATTTTCTTTATTGTTTATGAGAAACAAACCAGGATGAAAAAACTACTATTTCTTAAATTAGATATTGTGGCCTTATAAGCTAATATTGCCCATAAAAGTGGGAAAGTCTAGATGGAGCCTTCATTTATCTTGGATTATAAAAAAAGCCAGTATTTATTTAGCAACACTTACTATGGTCTACAACAAAAATCTCATTTAATTACCCTATTATATAAGTTCTCACTATAACCCCAAATTTAACTCTAAAACCAAATAAAGTGTTATCTCTATTTTATAAAAACAGACACTTAGGGTAAGTAACATTTTCCAGGATTACAAAACTTGTAGGCAGTAGGGGCTATGTTCATGGTTTCTAAAAAAGAAAAATTGTACAAGTGTACACATGGCTTTTCTTCCTTTGAGCTATAGGCCAAAACCATTGTTAAAGAGAAACTTAGAACACTCTAAAACCACTCCCCGCCCCCGAAAAGAAGTGCAAAAGTAATACCTCTTAGGCTTTAATACTCTTACCCTGTCTTCTGTTTAGTGACTTTGGGGGGAAGGCACTATTTTTGCTCATAGGAATAGGGAAAACAAGCACCTGGTTTGGCCTTATCTCCTCTTTCTATGATATAGATACAGAAAAGATATGTTCCTCCCCTCTGGAAGTGCTCACACAAAGAGGTAGCTATGGCATTTTGCTCTATGTTAAACAGATGAATGCAGGAAGTGAAGATCTATGCAAGATGAAAGCCAACTTTGCTGATGAAACAAAAATTCACATGTTGATCACCAATTTAATGTGTGTTTTTTCCCCTTCTTTTGGAGAATGTGTCCATCTTTGAAATAACACACATCACCCAAACTGAAAGCAATAACCGTTGTCTGTGATAGAAAATTGTTAGTGACATCAATTCAACAGCCTGATAAAACCATGGGAAACATACTGGAGAAGTCTAACAGATGCCCTTTATCAAGGAGTGTGTGTCAAGGGGCTTATCCGAAAATGCATTTCCTTCTTCAGTAGCAGGCATTAAACTTTTCAAGGGCAGCTCATCTGGTCCCTCTGTCTTAATCTGCTTCAATTATTCATGTTGTCTGAGCTACACAGCAACAGAAATATCTCAATGACTTGTGTTCTCAACGTCTTGAGCAAAGTATCATAAGAGTTAACATCTAAAGAAAAGAAAGCAAAGGAAGGGCATAGGAGTATAAGAATAAAAAGTGTAAGGCATGTTTTATTCTGGGATCTTAACATATTGTGCTTGGGGCCTGAGACTGATCTTTCTTTGAAAGGTAATTTCACAAAGAAGATAGAAAATGGCATATGGTGACTTTATACTTTTGTATTTTATCCAATTTTTACTTAGGTTTCCAAGGTCCAAGTGATTTCTATTTCCCTAAATTCTTTTTTTTCTTTCACTGACTTCTAGCCATGAACTTGATTTATATGCATCTTATTACTATTCATTAGTCAAATAGAAAGAGTGATATCCATTTTTCTATTTCTAAAGGAAATGGTTATGAATATCAGTGATATAATATAATTATATCAATAAAATAACACATTAAGCTTTAAAAAACTTTATAGGTAGTCTCAGCTTTTCTACAGTTTTAAATTTGGCTATCTAATCTAATAAAAGAGAAACATGCAAATTGACCACATCTCCACTATGCCCCCAAGCCACGCCCACCAGCCAATCAGAGCGACTATATGCAAATTAACCCAACCAAGATGGCAGCCAGCAGCCACAGAGCTGGAGCAAGCAAGAGGCTTGGTTGCCCTGGCAATGGAGGAAGCCAAGCTTCCTGCCTGCCCTGGCCCACTGTGGCCTCCACTAAAGGCAACAAAGTTTCAATTATAGAAGATAAATAAATCCTAGATACCTGCTTCCAGTCAGCCTCCACTGGGAGCTTGGGTGGCTGGGGGCTGTGGCCAGTCTGCAAACAGCCATCAGCCCCTCACCCAGGCTGGCCACACCCTCATGGGCTAAGGGTCCCCACTGGGGGGCTTGACCAGCCTGCAAACAACCCTCAGCCCCTCACCCAGGCTGGCCAGGCACCCCAGTGGGACCCCCACCCTGATCCGGGACACCCTTCACGGCAAACCAGCGAGCCCCCACCCATGCACCAGGCATATAATAAAAGGGTAATATGCAAATTGACCCTAACAGTAGAGCGACTGGGAATGACTGGTCACTATGTCACACACTGACCACCAGGGGGCAGACGCTCAATGCAGGAGCTGCCTCCTGGTGGTCAGTGTGCTCCCACAGGGAGAGCTCTGCTCAGCCACAAGCCAGGCTGATGGCTGCCAGTACAGCGGTGTTGGTGGGAGCCTCTCCTGCCTCCTCAGCAGCTCTAAAGATGTTCGACTGCAGCTTAGGCCTGGTCCCCGCTGGCAAGTGGACATCCCCCGAGGGCTCCTGGGCTGCCAGAGGGATGTCTGACTGCCAGCTTAGGCCCAATCCCCCGGGGAATGAGCCTAAGCCAGCAGGTGGACATCCCTCGAGGGGTCCCAGACTGCAAGAGGGCACAGGCTGGGCTGAGGGACCCTCCCCCCCCCCCCCCCCCGTGCACAATTTTTGTGCACCGGGCCTCTAGTCTATAATAATAAAAGCATAATATGCTAATTAGACCAGATATCCTTCTGGACATCCTTCTAGACGACTTTCTAGGCAGCGGGGGCTGAGCCCCTTGCACGAATTTCATGTATTGGGCCTCTAGTGTTAATATAAACATGCTTACAATACACTTACATTTAGTTGTTGGGTTTTTCCCCCCAGCTTCCTGAATATTTTTTACTGTTCTTTAATGTGGGGAAAATCTAAGTGAATACTTGGCTGTGGAAGGCCATCTGGTGTCATTGGGGAGAAACTACGGGTTTATGTGGAAGCTTATGAAATGTGTTTACCACCTCACCTGCTTTCTAGTGTGTGTTTTGAAAGACTATACACATCCAGACAGGCTGTTCTTTATTTCTGCAAACTGGGAGCCATTATGTACCTGTTGATATTGTTTTTATCATGTTAAGAAATAATTTTTTAAAATACATTTTTATTGATTTCAGAGAGGAAGGAAAAGGGAGAGGGAGAGAGGAAGAGAGAAAGAGAGAGAGAGAGAGATAGAGAGAGAGAGAGAGAGACATCAATGATAAGAGAGAATCATTGATTGGCTGCCTCCTGCACACCCCACACTGGGGATCGAGCCTGCAACTCTGGCATGTGCCCTGACTGGGAATCGATCCTCACCTCTTGGTTCATAGGTCAATGCTCAACCACTGAGCCACGCCAGCTGGGCAAGAAATAATTTTTATAGGATTTAAATTTGACTTCAGAATATTTTTGAACTGCCATTGGACTATGCATACATTTAATAATTTTAGACTTTAACATATATTTCTGCTGTACTGTAGAAAGTTCTGACTCAGAAAACTAGTAAATATTGAATTTTGCTATTGAATCCTCTTGCTCTTCCCTTATCTTCCACTCTACTTTATATAAAGCAGAAATATCATAACCTATGAAAGGTATATCAAGACCTCCTTCTACCCTGTTCTTGCCTCTGAAACTCTGCAATTCTTAGGTTTATGGAGCCATAATTACGTCACTTGGAACAGAGCGCTCTTCCCACTTCTTTTGGCCTAGAGGGAAAAAAAGAAGGCCTATGTATTTTAAAAAGAACAAAGTATCTAATATTCTAGTGATGCAAACATGAAATTAAAGATCTAAATGCAGTAATCATGGTAGGTTACTTGGGGGTAACAATATCATGGTTATTTTACATCTTTATATATAATCTTTATATATAAAAGCCTAAGCCACCATTATGACCAGTCGACTGAATGATTTGTTGACCAGTCGCTATGATGCGCACTGACCACCAGGGGGAAGAAGCTCAATTCAGGAGCTGCTCCCTGGTGGTCAGTGTGAGCCCACAGCCAACCTCCTGCAGCCGGCCAACCTCCTGTGGTTCCTCTATCCACCCCCACCCCCAGCTGCCCCGATCACTGGTCAGGCCGAGGGACACCCCACCCATGCACATATTCGTGCACTGGGCCTCTAGTATTTTAATATGGTCAATACATAGAACAGATAAGAGCCATCCTTTGCCCTTGATGAAAAGTTTTAGAAACAAAAATTGCAGAAATGATAACTGTAGAACTTACAGTTCCTTGTTTGAAGTAGAAACAAATGGACTCATTCAGTTGCTCTCATCTCATCTCATGTGTTCGCTTACACACCCAAAAGGACTCACTCCAGATAGATTTCTACAAAGAAGCGACTTAGAATTTAAATGAACCTGAAATTAACATTGTTCTCTTTGGCAATTGCTTTCTCTCTCATGGTATGATGGATGATGTTGTCAATGATTCACTCAGTTTTGGGAGATAATTTGTGTCACCGAACCTGTTCTTTTCAATGCTTTTGTTTCAGGATGATGAATAAGGAGAGAATAATGGAGATGCCTAGTGATAAGAGACTGGGTTGGGGACCATCCCTCTTTTGTTCTTTGCTCCCACTGAGAGTTTTAGAAACTCCGAGTAGATCAATTTCCTGTGGATGATTTAAGCTGTAAAACAGACATAATTAATGAAGATTGGGGGTCTGAACTCTTCCTTTTTGGGTAATCTTGTTAAACTTCTTAGTACCTTAGATGACCCATAAGACAGAAAATAAAATGGAAAATGAGAAAATGATAAAAATATGTTTTTTAAAAAACCCGTGGCTAGTCCTAATGCTGGCACTGCTAGAAGTGAAGGTTTTTGCTATGAAAATGAATGGGATGCTTTTTGCCTTGCTGGAATGTCAGGAAATGTAATTCATTAGTGGTTTGAAAAGTGCTTTGAGCTAATGGAATAAAAGGCACTGGAGAAATTTGAACTAATATTATTAAAAGTGAAAAATTGCAACACAGCAACTTATTTCCCCTAGAACACAGACATCAATATTGAGTCTAATATTGCCAAAACAACCAGTTTGAGAAGGGAAAACACCAGTCACTCATCTGGACATCTCGCCTACATGTTTCCAAATTACCAATTTGACTAATTTTGTTTTCCCATGAATTATATAAATTTAGTTCTTCTCTAAGACCCTAGATTCGTATTCATATTTGAGGTATAATGAATTTAAATCTACAATATATGTTATAAATTCTTCAATTATACTACCTTGTTTCTTTTCTCTGAAACTCTATCTTGACTTGTAAGGTCACATATATTCTTCTCAACCTCTCCCCATACAACCCTTGAAAATCATATTTCAGATCAATGCATGTCCTCATCTTTAGAGATGGTTGTATTCATCATATCGCCATGGTAATTAAGATGGGATGTTCCAAAGTACATGTAATGGATTGCAAGCATTTGCAAAGGTTTCTGAGAATATGAGGAACATTATTGCTTTGTTCACATTTAGTTTTCCCACAGTAAAGTTGGGCTGGGAATTAATGAACACAATTAGAGTGTTTTGATATGGTAAACCTTTGAAACTATTCATTATTCTGTTAACAGAACCTTGCTAATTTTCTTCTAAATGAATGTACTCCTGTTGTAATGTAGATTATGTTTTATAATGCAACTCAGTCTGCTTTCACTTTCCTTTCTTTGTTTATTGATTTCAGCTCCTTTGTTTATTGTGTCATTCAGGTGAGTAATAAAGTAGAATAACTTTCAATAATCTTTTAGGAAAGGAACATACTTTATCTCTTTTAAAAATTATGACATTATTTAATACAGCAAGAAAAAACTAGAAGAAACATATTTTATCTTTTTTTTTTTTTTTTTTTTTTTTTTTTTTTAATATATTTTATTGATTTTTTACAGAGAGGAAGGGAGAGAGATAGAGAGTTAGAAACATCGATGAGAGAGAAACATCGATCAGCTGCCTCTTGCACATCTCCTACTGGGGATGTGCCCGCAACCCAGGTACATGCCCTTGACCGGAATCGAACCTGGGACCTTTCAGTCCGCAGGTCGACGCTCTATCCACTGAGCCAAACCGGTTTCGGCACATATTTTATCTTAATGATAATTGTTTATCACTGCATCTCCTTTTAAATGTTTCATCCAAATTCAAAGACCAAAAATAATTAACTATGTGTATT
Organism: Myotis yumanensis; assembly: GCF_028538775.1. Taxonomy (NCBI): domain Eukaryota; kingdom Metazoa; phylum Chordata; class Mammalia; order Chiroptera; family Vespertilionidae; genus Myotis; species Myotis yumanensis. The sequence continues at coordinate 21,265,035 of NW_027223754.1, forward strand.
TTTAAATGCATTTACTTGGGCCTTTTTAAAACAAGGAAGAAGGTCCTAACTCCCACCTTCTGACACTGTTGTAATTAGCTAATTATTAATAATAGGAAAGGAGCAAAGGGAAGGCCAGATATTATAGGCATGTTCCCTGTAAAACATTGGAGAAAGGGGATTGGAGAGAGGGAAGATAGATGTATGTGCAGTAAAGTTGGGGTGGCATAGGTAAAGTACTTGCTGTCAATCACACCTGGGGACAGAGATGTTTGGCCAGAATGGGTGTGGAGCAAATGGAAAAGACAAGGCATGTGGTTTTCTGCAATAACACTTCCTTTGAAAATTATACTTCATGTCTTATGTCAAGACCTACAACACGACTCATATTTTGCCATTATTTTGTAATACAATGTAAGTGCCAGGAGCAACCACACAGAGTGCACACTAGAGAGGCTAGAATAGTGGTTCCCAACCATTTTTTGGCCATGCCTCACCTAAGCATCTCTAAAATCCTGATGCTCCCCCACCCCCCGTGACATATAAAATTCTTATTATTCAAAAAGTGAACTCCTATTCATGTGGAGGAAAGCTCAAAGGCTATTCACTTGGTCTAAACAAGCTTCCAAAAAACATGGCATCCATGAAAGAGAAAAATAAAAGAAAGGACAGTTGAAGTACTGAGGAAGAAATTACTAAGAAATTGTTTAAAAAATAATAATAATATGAAGTGATATGAAAAAATAGCAAATAAAGTTTCAAAACATATAATTGAGAACTGAAATGCATAAATATGTCACAATGTATATTTATATACTGTATATGAGGCCCCTAGAACCACAAGAAATGCAAAAAAAATCACTGTTAATAACTCATTCTCAAATTGCCCCCTCACTCCCGCTTTTAAAAATCAAATTGCCCCCCTGTGGGGTGTGTGTCCCACATTGGGAACCACTGGTCTAACATGTATCATGTTCATGCGTCTAGTCTAATTACCAAATAACTACATCGGGAATGAAAGGGAGCAAAAGTTACGTCTGTCTTTCAATAAATTTTAAATCTGGATGAACTACCTTGAGCCTTAATACAAAAGCAGGGTTGGCTCATGCTAATTCACAAATATATGTGTTAACAACAATATTTTATTATATTTCTCAGCTGCAGACACAGAATGTCTTCTTCATTAGTAGCAATGAAAATCAGAGTTGACGTGAACTCAGAAAATGAAAGACAGCTAAAGCTGTCCTTTATGTAGGAGATGGAGAGGATGCATTAGAGTTGGCCTTTCAAAGAGATTATTTTTGCACTCTTATCTCATTGTTTTAAATTAAAAAAAAAATGGCATTGGCTACTTTTGCCTTCCTTACTTCTTCTCTTGTCTTTTCTCCTTACTTACCTCTCTCCCTCTCTCCCCTCTTCTTTCCTTCTTTCCCTTCTTTCCATCATTTTTAATTTGGTGGAGAAAAATAAAATGCAACAAAACAATCTGACACATGAGAATCTATATAAATGCAGAGGATGAAAATGCCAAGTTGGAGCCTGAAGACATCTTTGCCAGAATATGTCTTCTGCACGGTTTCCAAAGAGCTAGATTCCGTGTCGCAGGTGTGTGCCCATCCAGTGGAGACTGCTTTAATGTCTTGGGATCTCCTACGTCTAATCAAATTGGAGTTCAGTCCAATAGAAAAGTCCACAGAGGGTTAAGTTTAATGCACTATAATAGGTGACTGAGCTTTTGTTAGTGCACATTTTATAAAAGTGCCTCTCAGTAAGGACCCAGAAAATTAGGTTTACAAGCATCTTCGAATGCCTCCTTATGGACTTTTGCATCCTTTCTTTTATGTGGTGATCTCTAAATAGACCATATGAATGTTGGAAATGCCAAGTGAAGAGTCAGAGAAGGCGGGAGTGAGAGAGACTTTGAAGCCTGGTGTTTTGAAACCGTTGTTTCAAGAGGCTGATGGTGAGATTAAATTGAATTGATTTACACAAAAATTGGACACAGAGTCCCAAGTAAAATGTCAAATACTAGGGAAGAATTACAAAATCTGTAAGCATAATAATGATAGAAAAGAATAATAATGTTTTTCACAGCAAGGGGCTAAGTGTGTCTGACTTCAGCTTATTTACCTCTGTGTCAGAAGGGAAATTAAGGGCCAGTGAAGAAAGTGGCTCACCTCCTATTGTATTGGATAACCCAAGAAACCTGGTATGCCAGAACTTTGTTAAGCAAAGAAGCCAACAGGCTTCATAGAAATACATATAGTGCCCTGCTGGCACGGCTCAGTGGTTGAGTGTTGACCTAAGAACCAGGAGGTCAGGAGGTCAGGAGGTCAGGGTTTGATTCCTGGTCAGCATACACGGATGGGTTGTGGGCTCCATCTCCAATGTGGGACCTGCAGGAGGCAGCTGATCAATGATTCTCTCTCATCACTGGTGTTTCTATCTCTCTCTCCCTCCCTTCCTCTCTGAAATCAATAACAATGGATTAAAAAAAGAAAGAAATATATATAGTGACAACCTGCATGTGTTTAGAGTTTTACACCTTTCAGAGCACTTTCACTTCCATGTTTTAAATTAATGTTCCCAATTATTTTAGAATACAGTTAATGTAGGTATTCAACAGATGAGAATATTAATACAGAACAAAATTACAGGAAAAAAAGTACAACTTTTTCCCACTGTACCAATACAACTCTGTTTAACTGTGTTACTCAACCTTTATTCACTTACTGTTCATGAATTTGAACTTTATTTCTCAGGGATTGGGATCTCTATTTCTGAACAGAGAAATACCAAGATCAGGACTGTGTTTGGGAAAATATCCAGAGTGGTTTGGAGGAGGTGTGTGTGTGTGTGTGTGTGTGTGTGTGTGTGTGTGTGTCTGTGTGTGTGTCTGTGTGTGTGTGGGGGGGGAGGGGTAGGGGAGGTCCACAGGAGGCACAAGAGACTGCACCAGTGAGATACTGAATGAAATGTAAAGGAAGGGAGGATTTTGAAAGGACTTTAAATGAGAATCCTTAAACATGCTGGTGATGAACTTGCCTGGGAGAAGGAGAAAATGGGAAATGTAGGTAGAGCTACCTCAAGATTGTCAGAAACACCATGGTTTTGCAATCACCCACATTTTTCAAACTCATTTTTTATAAGTCCAGAGGGTTAAAGCTTGTATTAGTAATTATCTTGACAGAATTTGAACTCTGTTCCTCCAGAAACAAATTATCTTGGAGATGGAATAAGTATTGATTATGCTCTAGCTTTACTAATTTGAAATCTGTGATTATTGGAATAGGATCTATTAGTTGGAAATTCTGTACCATCTGTAGAAAATAATTTCTCCTTAGTCAGATTTCTAATAAAGGCAGGCCAGCATTGTCCTCACAATCTAAAGGAAATGTTTTTCGTGAATCTGAAACCACTTGAACAAGTCAATGATTAGTGTTAAAAAATAGAAAAGTTTCATGACTATTAAAACTAGAGCATTTCACAGCCTCCTGGAAACAGTTCAATTATATATTATATATAGGTGTGCTAAAAATAACATTACCATTCTCATATTCTGCATATTTCAGATCTGCCCAATTACTCTAAATTAATGTGACTTTACTAACACTGAAAATCTACATATCAGACCCATAAATATTTTTACTTATCCTAACATTCACCATACTCAAGAAATCCTGTTTAAACAAAGTTAAACACATGTAAATAAGTTTGAACTAGTTTCAGAAAGTTTAAAGGACTCTATGTATTTAGATATGTTTTATATTATGGAATAATACAAAAAGAGAGTAAACCAAGCTGCTGACCTTTAAGGTTGTTTGATCCACTTCACCATAGCTAATTCTGCTCCCCAAGTAAAATGTAGTTCTCATTGAACACCAAGGCTTTGTTGATTTGATCTACATTGGACCTGTGGAGCCTCAGGGTAATAGGCAAACCACTGTGCGCTCAATCCATTTATGATTGGCTTACTCCTGGAATCCTATTTGTTTGCATGTGAAATTAGGTTAAAACAAATACCAACCATCATTTTGTTTGGCACTGCTGCCAGGGTCTAAAGCTAATTGTATACATATGTTATAGAAAGAAAGGAGCTTGAGCCCAGCCAGTGTGATTCAGTGGTTGAGCATCGACCTTGAAACAGGAGGTCATGATTTGATTCCCCTTCAGGGCACATGTCTGGACTGCAGGTTCAATCCCCAGTAGGGGGCATGCATGGAGCAGTCGATCAATAATTCTGTCTCATCATTGATGTTTCTATCTCTCTCTCTCCCTCTTCCTTCCTCTCTGAAACCAATATATATATATATATATATATTTAAAGAAAGGAGCTTGAAAGGCAATTTTTTCTCCCAGTGACCATCCAAGGTGGTGGCACCAATTCACTATGCCCATGATGTGCACATTCTTAATTTTACCTGCTATGATCTCTGCTACAGTTGTATTGAATAACATGATGCTGTTCGTTTCCATGGTAGCAAGTTGGTCACGGAGTGGTAGGCAATTCTATATTAAAAAGTAATGTTGACTTGATTTTTCATGTGTATAACCAGCTTTTTAACCAAATGTCATTCTTACACCGTAGAAACATCCAAACATCTGCTTGCTAAGACACTGGAGAATAGTTGTATTTCCTTATATATTTACTAGAGGCCCGGTGCACAGATTCGTGCACATTGAAAGAGAATCTGGTGTGGGTGAACCAGATTCGGGGCCAACAGGGCCCCAGCAGCAAGCTAACCCACAGCTGATTCCATGAGGAATCAGGCTCCCTCCTCCCTCCTCTCTGGGTCCAGGGTGTGGGTGAACCAGATTCAGGGCTGACAGGGCCCCAGCAGCAACCTAACTTACCAGTCGGAGCATCTGCCCCCTGGTGATCATTGTGCATCTTAGCTACTGGTGAATGGTTGAATGGTCAAATGGTCAAACGGTCAAATGGTAGTTTAGGCTTTTATATATATAGATTTCAAACTTGATTCTTGGCTGCCTCTTTAGGTCTGATCCTGAGAACATGTTGCATATATGATCATGTGGATGTTCACATTAATGCTCTTCTTTCTTGAGGACTTTAAAATGGAATTTACCATTTCCTCTGGCTTAGTTTTTTACCTTATTTTAATTGTAACCAGGAATTTTTATGAAACCATGTCATATTGTCAGTAATGGCCTCCCTGTCAAACTTTGCCTTGTCAAAATAATTTTATCATTCATAAATATTTCAGTGAAAACCAAAGACTGCTTATAAATGATTGATTCTGTAGAGTTCACTGACTTTTCCTGTGAAGGCTTTTATTAAAATTAGAGTATCCCATCCTAAATCTGACCATTAATTGTTAATAATGTGCTGATTGAACCCTACATTTCTCTAAAACATGAAAAATTAAATTGGTAGTTATAATGATATATTGAAATTAAGGAGGGTCATTACAGTTCAAAGCTCATCCTCAAGCTTAGCACTACACTAAAGTGTATTTTGGTTTCTAAATTAAATCAGGCTAGCACTGTACAGTACTTGGAAGTATTCTATGTTATCGGGAGAGGTCCAGAAACAACAAGGAAGAACCCTTCAAGAAACTAGAAATTAACATGGGTGAGCTATTTATGTCATCTGTTTAATCTTACCATTATTTTTCTTTGTTGAAATATAGCATGGTTATTTTAGATGGGCATATAAAAATAATTATCACTTAAGCAACCAATCACCACATGATTTGAGAGTTGAAATATTCTGATATTACACAGATCTAGTCATGAATGTAGGATTAAATTAGATTTTAAGAAGGGGCTTGTTTTTTTGCTTTCATCCTTGAATAAAAGTAAGATTTAAAGAATTTACTCTTTTAGAGAGAGAGAGAGGAAGGGAGAGGGGTAGAGAGAAATATTGAAGAGAGAGGAACTTCCTCTACAGCAGATGTTCTTAGTGTTCCCACTCTGTCCATTGTCCTAACCATTGCCATGCAATCTGTCCATGCACCAGCTCTCCTTGCCTGAGAATGCTCTTCGGCCACACAAGCCTATTATGCCACCCATGGTGTAGGCCAGAAGTACTGAAGAGTTAATGCCTCACTTGAAGTAGTTTTTCACAAATAACTGATGGGAAGTGGTAGATAAACATTCAGGTTCCTCAGCTATCATAGAGAATATCTCTGGGACATAACCTATACTGTCTTTCAGAATTTACCAGTGGGATTGAGGGCTAGTTTATAACTGGTAACTAATTGATAGCACACACTTTATTGGATTTTTCCCATATCTCATTTCCGTGTAACTCTATGATTTGTTGTTGTTGTTGTTAATATCTTCTTAGCTAAACAACTTGCACTTGATCTCTGACAAAGGATCAGTTCTGGGGAATCCAAACAAAGACAGCAATTTTACCAACTTCCTACCACCTAATTATTTTTAGACTTTAAAAAATATATGCTTTTATTGATTTTTAGAGAGAATGGGAGAGGAATAGAGAAACAGAAACATTGATGAGAGAGAAACATCATTGATCGGCTGCCTCTGGGGATTGAGCCTGCAACCCAGGCATGTGCCCTGACGGGATTCTAACCGGTGACCTCTTGGTTCCTGGGCTGACACTCAACCACTTAGCCAGTGTTTCCAGGCTATTTTTTTTGGCTTTTAAAGCTTATTGTATAAAATTCTAAAGCTGCAGTATAAGATCATCCAGTAACATCCCTGTCTACTAAACAAGTTTTCAGGGGTTGAAGGCACGATAGGTCATCTAATCCAACTTCCTTCTAGCAGATGCTCTTGGGACCCTGCTTGTATCTCCGTGGCCCACCTTAGAGGTTTCTCCTATGCTCAGATGGTTTCCTGCAACTCTCTGTACTCTGGTGGTAAAAGCATGTTTGGTTCAAATGGAGCAACTGGCAAACCATAAGCCAGAAGTGTTAATGAATAAATATGCTGGTGGACAATTTTGATAAACAGTCATATCAAAGGGTCTCTAGAAGGTTTTTTTTTTTTTATAGATTTTTACTTTTATTTATATATTTTTTCTCTTTACCACTCTTTCCCTACTCCCAAGTAGAAAACTCCAACGTGATGTGCACTTTCCAGCCGATTCTCTTCAGAAGGATTCATCTCCAGTTTTCCAAAGGGTGAACTCATTGCTTAACACCCTGTTTCTTTTCCGTATCTCACTTCCTCACTATTTACTGTGCTTCTGGAGTCATTGCCCTGATAAACTATTATACTCAAACCCTTGATCAGGTTCCTAGAGGAACTCAAGCCAGGACACTTATTATAGAGAAGAAAGTGAGACCAAGAGAGTGAAATCCATTTGCCAATAGGTCTATGTAGTTTTGTCAGATGGAAGAGACTCTGGTATATATGCAGTTTGTGCCATCCTTTTTTCACTTAACCATTTGCATCATCTTTGAATTTAAGTAAATATATTTTTAAATTCTAATTCATCATATAAGGCAACCGTGATAGACTTAACCAGTCCCCGATGCTGGGCATTGGGTTGGTGCATCTATTTTTTTTTTCACCAAATGAAAACAATAATTTATTGTTATAAATATTTTTATTTGGGGATTGATGCATCTATTGAAGAAATTATGGAAACTCACTGAAGGAAAACTGTTTTACCAGAGAAGCTCCTGAGGCTACCTGAACTGAAGATATTCTCCAATTGCATTTATAAATGTCAAGGTCCACCCTCCTCTGCATGTATTTATGAATACCAGATGGGCTTTTTTGAATGGTACCACAGTGAAATGATAGCAACCCATTAAGGTCATTAAGGGAAGATGGTGTGGAATTTATGATCAGTAGGCAGCCACTTATGCAACCAACTAGGATCCATAAACTACAAGATAATCTGACGTAGATTTGATTTCTGATCTGAGTGAATGCATAGGAACCTCTACATCTGTAGACATGCAGTGTTTTCTCAGCTCTTTTCCAATGCTGTCCATTTTTGTCCTGTTGATGATCACTTCCACTGCATTATTCAGGGATAAAATTAATTACTAACTGCTAGGTTTCCTGAGCGGAGTCAGTTAATGCATAAGCCTGTTTACTGCATGCCAGATGGTTCCAAGTTATTTGGGAAGGAAAAAATATCAGCAGAACGGTGAATTCGGCACAAAACGGTGCTACCAAACAGATCTATACAATGAATACCTGAAGCTAGGGGACTTGGAGAGAAGAAAACTTCCCAAGTAGTTTCAGATTCTTTCTTTGAAACATAATCAGGCCTGCCAGTGCCTTATTCTTTAGTCTCAAAGCTGTGTGTGACAAAGGACAAATTTCTTATATATCTTTAAAATGGGTCCTACTCAGATGCTGCTGTTAAGATGATAGAGAATGAGGGTAGAGGGGATGGCGCCAGGAAGTTTGCAAAGTGGGGAGGGTTCAGGGCAATGGCAATGGACCACTGGAGATATTTCTATTAGCCCATACAAGTTTTAGTTTAGGGTACTTGAAAAGTGTACAGCCCTCTGAATCCTCCTCCCCTGCCATCAATAACTACTGAAGTTGCTTTTCTTTGGGCTGGAACACCTGTACCTTTCATCGGATGTAGTGACCGAGGGGCACTCACATGGCAGTGCTGTCAGAGTGACAAATACATCTAGACTCCTGCCAGTGGTATCCCCAGGGCTGGCGTGTTTGTCCAGAGGCCATCACCTGCTGCTCAGGGTGGAATCACCAGTGCAGCATCATTCTGAGCCAGTTATTCATTTTTCATATTTCAGGAAATAGGAGGTAGAATGAAGTTGCTCTTCCTGAAAGTGTCTGGATATGAGATGGTCTGTGAATTAGCCCTGAGCTCTGTTAAAATCAGCAAATACCATCTTGCGAATGTTAGGTTTCTTCTTCAGTGTAAAGCCCCAAAACGCAAGTATTGTAAGCATGTGCCTAGCAGGGGAACACACAAAACTCTTACAAACCATTAACATATGCATGCAAATTAGAGACCTACAGTCACTTTAGCATTGTAGCAAGATGTCTAGGGAATAGAGAGGAAGGGAAGCAGCGGGCAGCAGGAGTTCTGGTGGGCTCTGGGTAGCAGTGGGCAGCGGGAAGGCACTGCACCCAAGGGGAAGGACACTAATCGGGCAGGAGTAGAGGGTCTTGAAGGGCACACTTTAATTCCTTCATCATAGTGCCCTCACAGAGGCTGTTTTATTTCCCTCCTGCAGCACCAACAGAGCTCTGTTCAGTGTCTTGAAAATTATACACGTGTCTATGAATATTGATAAATGATGATGAAGCAGGTATAAAATGTTACAGGATCTCTGGAGAGATTCAAAGAGCCATTTCTTGATCAGATTAGGAAACAGAATGCCCATTAACATTGCCACTTTGGAACTGCCTTGTAGACAAAACATTAGCATTTAGTTCAAATTAAAATTATATTTCTTCATTGATAATTTGAATAATCCCGTCAATGCCAGAAATAAAAGAAAATTTGTCATCTTTCAGCCACTAAATAAAAAGAAGCTGATAGGTGCAGTTTACAAGACCTTAACGTTCTTCTTAATGGATCTGCTGAACTGGGCACTAGAAATCCATCTACATTCAAAGGATTGATTGCAGAGCATTAATTTCATCAATACAAGCCCAACAGTTTAAGAAGAGGGTTACGTTAAATGTTGCACAGGGCTTGTCAGTTCTGACAGTGAAAAATCCAGCAGAATGCAAACAGAACAAAATGATTTGGCCTTTCTTTTCTAGTCTCTTTTTTCTCTCTTGATTTTTTCTTCCTCCCTTCCTTCCTTCCTTGCAATAAAAATTGTGCCTTTTCATGATACATAAGCTTTCCTTTCAGGTAAATAATTTTAGGCCTCCTTCTTTCTCTTGCATACAACTCCTCTTTGAAGGAAGACGGAAGGAAAACAGAGGACTTGTGTGATAATTAGAAATGGCTACTAAGAACTGACTATTCCTCTGTTTTAATTTTAACCACAAATATTAGTGTTGTACCCAACTTGAAATTGTTTGGATGTTATTTTTAAAAGATCTGATCTCTCTCTCTCTCTCTCTCTCTCTCTCTCTCTCACACACACACACACACACACATACACACACACACACACACACACACACACTTCACTGAGAAAATCGATCTGCTGGGCCCATAGATTTGAAAGGAAAAAGTAAACGTTGACTCTTAAGACATGAGATGACCTTTTCAAAGTTTGACAAATGAAAGTTGAAGCAAGTAAACAGTATTTATTGCTCTGTGACTTTTGTTCCTTTTTGGGATCCTAAAAATCAACAGGTTCTATCTGCTGTGGTTATAGAGGAAAAGGCTAATTCAAGCTAGAAATGACAGCCCCAGGCTTGTTCCACACCATTCTCTGTGATTTTATAGAAGCTGATGATTAAGAAGTAGAAGTTTCTCCAATCAGGCATGTCACACAAAAAATGACAGATTTTAAGTTGCATATTACCTTGCTAATTTAAATGTGGGGCAAAATATAGTAGAATAGGAGAATAACTTGTGGAAAAACAAGTCAGTGGTTTTCATAACATCTGAGAGCTGCAGTTTCATTTTTTTTTAACACAGTGCATAGTTGCTGCTCTAGGGCCCAGAGAAATAGATTCTTAATTGTTCTTTCGTATTATATTTACTCCAATCAAATAAATGTCAAGGTGTGTTAGCTGGCAATGTTGAGGGTCATTAGCTCTGATAATGGCATCATGTCCTCATGATTGCATTTACCTTGATTAGCTGTACATAGTATGTAAACGGAGCTCAGCAGACATTCTGAGAAAAGTTCTGGCCTTGAGACTCAATAGTGAAAGACATTTCAGCTCATAATTGGTCAAAACCCAGAGAATACACAAGATTATGAAGAATCCAATCTTTGGGTTATAGAGATTTAAAAAATAATCTTCAGTTTCAATAGCATTCAGATCTACAGCAAAAGTATTTAGTTTTTATACTAATGTCATAAAATGCAAAATATGGTTTCCAAAGATGTCCAGGAGATTCAGCAATTTCTTAGATAGAAAACACACACATTTAGCAATATTGAGAAGTTTTAACCAGGTAACAGGGATTGATTATAAATAGAGATCATGTCTCTAGCAGTTAGTTATGCTTTTTGAGAAACTTAGAGAGGCAATAAAAGGGAAATGAATTATTTTCCTTAGAACTATATTGTTAAAAATATATTCTACCACTAGAAGAAGTTTAGTCATATGTCATTATTTGTTTCCTTGAGGTTTGGAATTATGTTAGGATGTTTAATACTCTAAGCCTTAAGTACATCTACTAATGATGTAAGTTGGGGGAAAATAAAAAAGGAGAGACTTAATACTTATTGACTAATAGAGGCCCGGTGCACAAATTCGTGCACGGGTGAGGTCCCTAGGCCTGGCCAGCGATCAGGACCCATCCAGGCCAGGCCGATCGGGGCCTGCCAGCCTGAGGGATGGCCGGGGGGCCGGGGGAGAGGGACTGTGGGAGGTTCACTGGCCAGGGAGAGGGACCCCACCTGTGCGAACCTTCTGCCACCCATCCCTGGTTCCCCATCACAGCCCGGGCCCCGAAGGCCCCGTGGGGTCGGGAGAAGAGGTGATGGTTGGGCTGGGTGTGGAAGAAACAACGCTGGACGCTGATGCTCCACCACCGCACGGTTCCCTGCCTCCCCCACTCCTCCTTTCTTCTCATAGCGACTGGTTGACCAGTTGTTCCGGTTGTTCTGGTCGTTTGGTCCTTATGGTTGCTTAGGCTTTTATATATACATAAATGATGACTGAAACTTTTAAAATAATAAATGAATTCTTACAGAAATACCTTACAATTGATACTATACACAGTATCTTACAGATAAGGAGAAACTAAGGCTTACAAAGGCTCCTGAGGCTGTTAGGTGCAGAGCTTAGGTATGAAGCCAAGATATCACTTAATTCCACCATAGTAGTGAGCTTACTGATCACCCAAAGCACACATGGTGAGAATCCCTCTCCATATCTTCACTGCTCTTGTGATTGTGTTTGGAATTAAAAAATGAGGATAAACTCTTTAGCAAATATGAGGAGAGAAAGGAGGAGATCTGGAGGACAGACATTCCTTGGCAACCTGTGAAACTACTAATGATGCATAATATCAGTAAAGAAGTGTCCAAGGCAGACAAAGGGTGACTACATAATTGAACAGAAGAGAGTTTAGACTGGTCATTTGAGGCAACAGATTGCTTCTGGGTGATTTGTGTGTACTGGGCAGGGTATTAAACCCTCCCAATATTGTTCCATTAAAAGAGAATATGGTTTGTTTATTTATTTATTTATTTATTTATTTATTATTTATTTGTCTTTGTGATGATAGTCTTTATCTTTATTTTTAATTTTTTTCTTTATTAATTAAGGTATTACATATGTGTCCTTATGGTTCTTTTAGTCCTTTGGTTCTACAAGGCTCCGGGACCAGAGAGCAATAAAATATATCCCTGGAGTATGTTAAATGTGTTCAGAAGAAAGCAAGGAAGTAGGATAAAGTTGAGGACCCAAAGTATTTCCACTGGGGACATTAGACAGACCAGAAAGATGTAAGGAGGGAAGTGGAAGTAATGGGATTTCAGATATAAATTAACTACATGTTGTGTTCCTTGTTAAAATGGGCCACCAGATTATTTTAGAGGACAAAGCAAATGCGTTAAATATTATTGTCTTTTCCAATTGATTTAGCTTGTGTATGGACATACTTTTCCAGATCTCTGGGCTGACAAAGTGAACTAAGAGACAAACAAATATCATCTTATCATTATGATAAAATTCCCTGAGCATAAGAAATTATTACTGAAACCTAAAAAATTAGTGAGGTCCATAACCCTCTTCTAGGTTGGATTGTGAGAATTAAATGAAAGATTCAAATATTAGTGGTAGGTGACAGAATCTTCCTCTTAGACTTAGAAAATAGGGAGAGAAAGAGAGGAAAAGAGCTAGTGCTATAATCATGTGACAAATAGTGTCTGACACAGAGAACACAGTCCAAGACATAGTCATCAAGAGCTAGGATCAGAGGCAAGATTCATTTATTCTGCAAAATGGCTTAGTTCAGGCATTCAGTGAGTCAACATGTTCCCTTAAGACACAGAGCAGTTGGCAGATGAAATAAGCTCTTTGCTGCTATCTTTGCCTGTAGCACTCATGGTAATCTTGTCAACAACGCTAGTATAACAAATTGCATCTGCTTATTTTTGCTGTTTCCTAAAGGTGAGAGAAGATGTTTAACTTGAGGTCCATCCTCGCTCTCTTGCTCAGCAAACCTTTTCTGTGTAGTTCTCAGATCAAGGCACTTATAGAAGGTCTTAGGGATGGCAAAATGTTCTGGGCAAAGATACCGGGTCTCTTAGAAGAGAGCAGTGGTGAAAAACAAACATATAAGCAAACAAAATATGAATGTGGATTCCTTCAGATGGGAAAAGTGATTTGTTTTAGAATTTCTGCCTTTATGTGGTGTGTGTGTGTGTGTGTGTGTATAAAAGGGACATTTCAGAATGGCTATGGTTTGGAGATAGGCAATTTGGAAATATTCTCCAGGTATCAGTTGACGATTTTCCTTCTCAACCCCTTAATGATCAGTAATTTTCCAATCCTCCACTCAACAGTCATGAGGAGGGCTAGTTAACACTAAGATTGCTGGTCTCGCTTCCCAGAGTTTCTGATTCAGAAGGTCTAAGGTGGAGCCCAGGAATTCGCATTTCTATAAAGTTCACAGAGGATGCTGATGCTGCAGGGATGAGAGCCAGAGCAAGTCTATTTGGATTATTACCATGTATGTATTTATTTTCTTCTTTACACAATAAGTTGCTTCAGGAGTTTTGATTCCAATTCCAGGATACCTGATGTGGTGTTGTTTAGAAAGCAAATCTTTATCATTATTGGTCCTAGCAAGTTTGTCAATCATTCACAGCTAACCAGAACCTGGGTCAAATGTATTCCAGTCCAAAGACACTGCCATCCCAGGATTTGCTTAACAGGTATTTCTGTTTTTTCCCCCACCACAAACAACTCTCTTTGGCATGTTTTTGTTTAATAGAGTTGTGTAGTTTTTTTTCTTCTTTCCTCAAATTTGTTTTTAAAGCAGGTTTATTGATTCATATAGGCATATGAGTATTTAATTCACATGCCATACACTTCGCCTATTCAAAGCATTAAATGACTTCTTGTGTATTCACAGAGTTGTGGAGGCATCACACAATCAATTTTAGAACATTTTCATACCCCAAAAGAAGCCTCACTTTAGCAGTTACTCCCCATCCCCTCCCCCATTCCTCCCAATCCCCCATCCCTGAGACAATACTAATATGCTTTCTGTCTCTATGTATTTGCCTATTCTAAACATTTTATTTATATGGAATCATACAATTTGTGTAAATGCTTTCAAGGTTCATCTGTGTTGTAGCATGTATCATTGCGTTATTACTTTTTATTACTGAATATTATTCTATTGTATGGATATATCATTTTTTATGGATTTATTCATCAGGAGTGGAAATGCTGTAGCATATAGTTACTCTATTTTTAACCTATGGAGCTGTCAAATTATTTTCCAAAGCTGCACCAGTTTACATCCCTAACAAGCTAAGCATGAGGGTTCTAATTTCTTCACATCCTTGCCAACACTTACCGAACCATTTGATTACAGATACCCTAGCAGTGGTCAGCAAATGTGGCTCGTGAGCCACATGAGGCTCTTAGGCCCCTTGAGTGTGGCCCTTCCACAAAATACCGACTTCTGCGCATGGGCCATGAAGTTTCAATTGCACTGTACATTTGTGCAAGCATGTGGTATTTTGTGGAAGAGCCACACTCAAGGGGCCAAAGAGCCGCATGTGGCTCACGAGCCGCAGTTTGCCGACCACTGCCCTAGTGGATGTGAAGTGATATCTTACTGTGGTTTTGACTTGCATTTCTGTAATAACTAATGATGTTGAGTAACAATTCATATGCTTACTGATGATTTATATAGCTTCTTTGGATAAATGCCCATTCAGATCCTTTGTATTTTTTTATATTTGGTTATGTATCCTTTAATAAATGAATTGTAGAAGTTTTTTATGGATTCTGGATATAATTTCCTGATCAGATAAATGATTTGTAAACATTTTTGCCCCAGTTTATGGGCTATTCTTTTACTTTCTTGAAAGTTGTCTTGACTTTCGGTGAAGCACAAATGTTTTCTTTCTTCTTTTTTACATTTTTTTTTTATTTTGATGAAGTTCAAGTAATCTATTTTATTATTTTTTTCTTTTGTGCTCTTGGTGTTACATCTAAGAAGTCTTTGCATAATCTAAGATTATGAAAACTTATTTCTAAGTTTTTTTTTCTAAAAGTTTCAAAATTTCAGTTGTAAAATGAAGTGGTTAGGAGATGATCTCAAAGCTTGCTTGCAAACTGAAAGCTTTTAATGTTTCTAAACAGAAAGTTGTGTGCCCACTTATACCTCATGGAGGAGGCCTGCATTGATTAAGGGCTAGTGCAGTAATGCTGAAGTACAATCCCTAGAACTGGAGGAACCTGGGAACTTGTAAGAAATGCACATTGTGTGCTCCACCCCTGGCCTCCTGAATCAGGAACTGGGGATGGGACCCAACACCTGCATTGTAATAAGCGCTCTCTGCCCCCGGGTGACCAAAATAAACACTAAAGTTTGAGGAGCACTGAGCCAGGATATTAGAAAAGACTTAATAAAGAAGAAGCTCTGAATGGCTAATTAGATTCTAACTAAGTCAATGGTTCTCAACCTAGTCTATATGTCAGAACCCCTAGAGAAAAAAAACAAGTCAGATACCAAAATCTGGCTTCAGCTCCAGAAATTCTGATTTGTTTTGATTCTTCCAAGAATTAGCATCTTTGAGAACATTCCAGTTGAGTCCTATTAAGACCCGTATTGTTAAATATTTTTTTATGCAAAAAAGGGGGTCTCTGAGAAATTACATTGCTTATCAAGGTTACAGGGCTAATTTGAACTTTAACCCAAGGGTCTGAATACTTCTCAGTCCTAAATCATGTTTATTTTGTTACATTTCATTAATTAAGTTTTTATATAGTGATATTTTAAATTGATCTTAGAGAGAGAAAAGATGAGAGAGACAGAGAGATCAATGTGAGAAACATCTATAGGTTGCCTCCTGCACATGCTCTGACCAGGGATTGAACCTGCAACCTGGGTATGTGCCCTGATCATGAATTGAACCCTCCACTCTTTGGTGCCTGGGATAATGCTCCAACTAACCAAGCCACACAGGCCAGGGCTATTAATTAAGGATTTAAATTACCAGCCACCTTTTGGAAAAAAATCACAGAGTGAAAATATTTCAAGCACTTAGTTGTCTATATATTTGCCAAAAAAAGGTCCAAATCTTTCCCTGTTAGGTCATTAATGTTTTTTTTTTTTAATCAACAGTTGTCCAAATACCTCTTTACACACTAACCTACACACACCACTCAGAGTTCTAATTTACTATGTAAACATGGGTACAGTAGTCCCCCCTTATCCATGGGGGAAGCCGCAGATAGTACCAAACCATATATATACTAGTATATGTTATACATACAGACATATGATAAAGGTTATAAATAAGGCACAGTAAGAGATAACAACAACTAAAAAAAAAATAGAACTGTTATAACAATATATTGTCATAAAAGTTATATAAATGTGGTCTCTCTCTCTCTCCAAATATCTTACCTTATTTCATGGATAGAAGATTCATTCTTACCATAGATCTTAACATCACCATAAGGTTATTTTCTTTCCTTATTAAGTTGAGAACTTTCACCTTTTCACTTAAAGGAAGCACTTTACAGCTTCTCTCTGGCACATCTGAACTGGTAGCATCACTACTCTTGCACTTTGGGGCCATCATTAAGCAAAGTAAGGGTGACCTGAACATAAGCACTGAGATACCAGGACAGTCAAGGTGACAACCAAGAAAGCTACTACGTGACTAACGGACAGGGAGTATCTGCAACATGGAGATGCTGGACACAGAGGTGATTCATGTCCCGGGCAGGACGTTGAGACATAACATCACATTACTCAGAAGAGTGTGCAATTTAAAACTTATTGTTTATTTCTGCAATTTTCCATTTACAATTTTTGGACCGTGGTTGACTGGTGGTAACTAAATCCACAGAAAGCAAAACCACAGATAAAGGAGGCCTACCATATGCGGGCTTGTTCATATAGGATATCAAATATACTCCCTTGTAAGGTGACATTTAACAGAATTACAGCCATGGAAAATTGGAAACAGCCATCTCTATGGCAAATTTCCAAGAAGAGTGACCTAAAGGAAAATATAACAGAACCTATGAACAGTGTTTCCTGGGCATGTACTAACCATGTTACTCACTGATGGCTTTAAAAAATTACTCAACCAGGATAATTTTTTAAAGTGTGATTTTATATCTCTGAAGATACACTGCTCTTAAAAGAACTACAGAAAGACAATTTGTTTTTTAGTTCTTTCGCCTAATATGGTTTTTAAAAAATTTTCCTTATTGATTAAAGCATTACATATATGTCCTTACCCCTCTTAGTCCCCCCTGCCCCCTGCTCATGCCCTCACCTCCCTGGTGTCTGTGTCCATTGGTTATGCTTATATGCATGCATACAAGTCTTTTGGTTAATCTCTCCTCCTTACCCCCACCCTCCCCTACCTTCCCTCTCAGAAAGATAATTTTTAGCAAACAAGTTAAACTTAGTGCCACCCACTGCTTCACAGTAACTTGAAGTCAGATAGATTGTGCCTTTCCAACCGTGTTTATTCCTCAAGGTTGTTGATAGGTTCCACAAAGGATTCGAATCTCCCATTTCACTGTATTTCAGACTATTTTCAATTAAAAAGAAAGTCTGCACATTCAAATATAACATATGAACATTTAACACATGGCAACTGACCATGCATTATCTTGACTACTTATTGATTAGTTTCACAAGTATATGTTATAAATTTGGAATTGTTTATATTTGTACATGTAAATATACTATAAACATACTCTTATTTATTGGGAATTTTGTGCAACTCATTACAAAACCTGATTCTATGTCTACAAAGTTTTAAAATCACTGACCTAGAGAAAGGTAAATAGGAATGCTGAAGTAGTCTCAGAGCTACTGGCCACCATCTAAATAAAATAGCCACCTGGAAAGAAAATACTTTCAGGTGTCTGAGGCATTCTGACATCTACTTTTTAACTGGATGGATTGCTAGATGGATTTTACATATATGACGTGTGTGTGTGTGTGTGTGTGTTTTGTGGATTTTATAAAACTTACCCTGCATCTCTAATAGCATCAAATTCTGCAGGTCATTTTCTCTTCCTTTTTATATAATTCTGAGTTGCTGATACTCCCCTCTCCCTCAGCATTCTGTAAATAAAGTATAAATTAAACTTGGTTAGAGAAGAAAATGATCCCTTTACAAATTTTCTTTTCTTTACCAGTTGTAATCTATACCCAAGACTGAAAGTAGGAATATGTTCATGAATAGTAAATACATAATGGCAAAGTTATGAATACTGAAGAAATGTTTCCTACTCTCTCACTTATTATGTCACACATTCCAACAGCTATGATCTCCCACAGATTATAAACAAATATAGTCATTGCCAGTCAGGGGTGGGGAACCTTTTTTCTGCCAAGGGCCATTTGTATATTTATTACATCATTTGTAGGACATACAAAATTATCAACTTAAAAATTAGCCTGCTATAGTTGGCCACAGATTTAATTAAGTTACCCTTGATGCCTTGGCAGGGCCAGACCAAATGATTTCTTGGGCCACATAGAGCCCCGCCAGCCGGACGTTCCCCACCCCTGGATGAACCAGGGTTTGCTTAAACAAGACTGAGTCCCATGTTAGACGTAAGTTAAACATAGTTGATATCCTGCTCACTTTTAAAAAAATATGTCTTTTTGATCTCAGAGAGGAAGGTAGAAGGAGAGAGAGGTAGAAACATCAATGATAAGAGAGAATCATTGATCGGCTGCTTCGTGCATGCCCCACACTGTGTTGAGCTCACAACCTGGGCATGTGCCCAACCAGGAATCAAATCATGACCTTCCGGTTCATAGGTTGACTCTCAACTACTAAACCGCCAGCTGGGCTCCTGCTCACTTCTTAAGCTTACTGCTAGCTCAGCCAGAACCACATTTTAAGGTCTATAACTTTAATCTTTGTTCAAGTAAGCCTTGGGTTTCTATAACTGTGTCAATAATAAAGGGTCCACTAAAGGGGAATGGTTCCTACCAGAAAAGCTCTGTTCAGCACCCTTCTTATCCGTGAAGGATTATGGGCAAGAGAAATTCTTCTAAAAAATAAAACTGAGGGTGGCCAGGCCACTTCAACAAAGAGTCTGTGCTTTTCTAGAAAGCAGGATATGGTACTAGATATGGTTTTCCACGTTGCCCTTTTCTACACTGGCATTTTTAACGTGATCATCCTACTTTTCCCATACTTTGTAAACTGAAAGTATTAAAGATGGTTGCAACTTTAGCTCAAAGATTGTAGAATCACAAGGAATGCCTATGGATCTAATTACATTCGAAAATGAGATGTATAAAGTGGACAATGATTTTGTTTTTTTCTCCAGTGGGGCAAATCAGTATGGTTGTGCTTATTTATATACAAAACAGCATCCTATATAATAAAAGCCCAGTGAATGAATGGCAGAACGACTGGTCAACCAGGCGTTATGATGTGCACTGACCACCAGGGGACAGATGCTCAATGCAGAAGCTGCCCATGGTGGTCAGTGTGCTGGCTGACCTGGATGAGCAGCGCTCCCACAGTGGGAGATCCCCACAGGCCATGCCCCCCACCAGTGCACTTATGCCGTGCACAGGGCCTCTACTCTAATCTAATAAAAGAGAAACATGCAAATTGACCGCACCCCTGCTATGCCCCAAGCCATGCTCACCAACCAATCAGAGCGACTATATGCAAATTAACCCAACCAAGATGGTGGCCGGCAACCACAGAGCTGGAGCAAGCAAGAGGCTTGGTTGCCCTGGTGATGGAGGAAGCCAAGCTTCCCACCTGCCCTGGCCTGCTGTGGCCTCGGCTCAAGGCAACAAAGTTTCAATTATAGAAGATAAATAAATCCCAGATACCTGCTTCCAGTCAGCCTCCACTGGGAGCTTGGGTGGCTGGGGGCCATGGCCAGCCTGCAAACAGCCATCAGCTCCTCACCCAGGATGGCCACACCCTCATGGGGTCAGGGTCCCCGCTGGGGGGTTTGGCCAGCCTGCAAACAGCCATCAGCCCCTCACCCAGACTGGCCAGGCACCCCAGCAGGACCTCACACCCTGAAGGAGGTGTAGCCATCCTGAAAACAGCTCTCAGCCCCTCACCCAGGCTGGCCTGGCACCCCAGCGGGACCCCCACCCTGATCGGGGACACACTTCATGGCAAACCAGCCAGCCTCCACCCATGCACCAGGCCTCTATCCTATATAATAAAAGGGTAATATGCAAATTGACCCGAACAGCAGAATGACTGGGAATGACTGGTCACTATGATACACACTGACCACCAGGGGCAGATGCTTAATGCAGGAGCTGCCCCCTGGTAGTCAGTGCACTCCCACAGGGGGAGCTCTGCTCAGCCACAAGCCAGGCTGATGGCTGCCAGCACAGTGGTGGTGGTGGGAGCCTCTCCCGCCTCCTCAGCAGCACTGTCTGACTGCAGCTTAGGCCTGCTCCCCGCTCGCAAGTGGACATCCCCTGAGAGTTCCCGGGCTGCCAGAGGGATGTCTGACTGCCAGTTTAGGCCCAATCCCCAGGGGAGTGGACCTAAGCCAGCAGGTGGTCATCCCTCGAGGGGTCCCAGACTGTGAGAGGGCACAGGCTGGGCTGAGGGACCACTCCCCACCAGTGCACAAATTTTTGTGCACTGGGCCACTAGTATTATAATAAGCATGAACTTTTTTCAAATTGTATGCATAGGAAAGGGTGTGTGTGTGTGTGTGTGTGTGTGTGTGTGTGTGTGTACATATACACTAAGAAGCTTTGAGATTTAATGTAATAGATACAAATTGGAGTAGCTACCTGGCTTCCAGCACATCCCCGGTGACTGTTTCCATGCCTTTTCCCTCTTATTTAGATAAAATCCTACTCCCTGGCCACAGCAATTGGTTTAGTGATAAGCACTTGGACCAAATCAATTCAGTAGGTCTCCTATTCCAGTATTTTTCATGCAAGAATTGGTGAGAAAGTGACATTTTGGCTTTTGGTCATAAAGCTATAAAGATGTTAATTCAAAGCTTCCATTTTTATTGTTGACATTCCCACTCCAGACCTTCATTCACATTTGGTATTCCCTCTGGAATTCTCTTCCCTTGATTTTTGCATGGCTTGCTGCTGGTGATCATTCATTCCTCAGTTCAAATATTACCTCCTCAGAGGGAGCCTTTTCTTTACTTATACAAATCTCAAGCTGTCTGCCTTACTGCCCAGCCCTAAATCTGTAACTACTTACTTTCTGTTAGGTAATTCTATTTCATTTTCTTTATAGCTTGTATCATTATTTTAAATAGGCACCTGTCTCAGTCTTGGCTTCTTTCCTTTTTCCTCTGTGTCTGTTCCCGCAAACTTTGAGCTCTGGAAGAAGCACATGGCCTCATAACTATGACCCTTATCTCTACTATTTCAGCTTCAGTTTCATCTTTTACTGCCATAATTTCACAGTTTCAATTCCTAATATAATTTCATTGGCTCCCCCCCTCCCCAAGCCATGTCAGATAGAAGCAATCAATTTAAATATAACCTAATCTGGGGTCAAGTGCACACTCTTCTGTTATGGGAATAATCCTTTCCTCTTTCCTCATTTTCTCAAGTGGCTGGTTTTCACCAGGGGAAAAAAACAACAACGCTTTTCAACATGGGTTGCCAGACCAGCAGCATCAAACATCACCTGGAAATGGGTTAGAAATACAACTTTTCAAGCCCCACACCAGACCTACTGAATCAGAAACTCTAGGAGTGCTTTAATAAACAGTATATAATTTGTGTTTTCACAAACCCTCTAGGACTTCTAGGTACCTGGAGACAATGGTGGTTGCCTAGCTTCCTTCCCCACAATACTTTCTTCAGAATGTAGATTAATAAAAAGGGAAAGATAAGTCTACACAAAAACCATGCCTACAACCAGCTTAAAGACAGAGCATGCCCAAATGTCAAAATAACTCTAAATAAAATAAGAAAGAAAAATGACCAATTGGACTTCATCAAAATTAAAATCTTTTTCTACTTCAAAGGACACCATGAAGAAAACAAAAAGACAACCTACAGAATGGGATAAAGCATTTGAAAATTTTATATCTGGTAAGGAATTTACTTCTAGACTACATAAAGAATGTCTACAGCTTAATAAAAAGATAAACACACCAATTAAAATGGGCAAATGATGTATATGAATATGTCTCCAAAGAAGATGTATAAGCATACAAATAAGCACATTAAATAATGCTCAACATCATTAATCATCTGAAACATGCAAATCAAGACCACATTGAAATAAGATTTCAGACCTACTAGGATGATTTAAATAAAAAAGTTAATAACACGGATTAATGGAGATATGGAGAAATTAGAACCCTCAGACATTGTTCCTGGTATGGTAAAATGGTACAGCTGATTTGGAAAACAGTTTGGCAGCTCCTTCAAGAGTTAAACATTGTGAATCGTTATCATGTGACTCAACAATTCCACACCTACCTATATACCCAAGAATATTGAATACATGTGCCCACATAAAAACTGGTACATGAATGCTAATAGTGGCTTTATTCATGAAAGCTAAAGCTGATGAATGGAAAAATAAAATATGGAACATTTGGCCATGAAAAGGACTGAAATACTGAGTCATGGTATAATACAGATTAATCTTGCCAGGGGATGGAGAAAGTGGAGAACTGGGAATCATTTCTATCAAGTACACACCTTGGGGTGATGCAAATGCTCTGGAATTAGTAGTGATGGATGCACAACAATGTGAATATACTAAAAATCACTGAGTTGTACACTTTAAAATGGTGAATTTTATGTTGTGTGAATTATATCTCAAATATTAAAAAATGCAAAAAAAAAAATCCAAGACTAAAACTTGAAATCACTATGCTAAGGGAAGGAAGCCAGACACAAAAGGCCACATATTGTAAAATTCTGTTTATATGAAATGTCCAGAGTAGGCAAATCCATAAAGACAGAAAGTAGATTGGTGGTTGCCAGGTGCTGGGTGGAAGTGGTGGTGCATAGTTAGTGACTGCTAATGGGTATAAGGATTCTTCTGGGGGTGAAAATGTTTTTGTTTTGTTTTTGTAAGATTCTTCTTTTAAAATATGTTTTTTATTGATTTCAGAGAGAGGAAGGGAGAGGGAGAGAGAGATAGAAACATTGATGAGAGAGGAACATCATGGATCAGCTGCCTCCTGCACACCCCCTACTGGGGATTGAGTCCGCAACCCAGGCATGTTCCCTGACGGGGAATTGAACCGGCAACCCCTTGGTTCCTGGGTCGATGCTCAACCGTTGAACCACACTGGCCAGTCTTTTTGTTATTAATTCACTATTATTATTAACAAATTGTAGCAAATAGGCCATATGTTGGGAAAAACACTGTAGTAATTTCACTGACATAAGTAAATATTACATATCTACAACTATAATCTACATACTTAAATCCAAGAGTCACCACTTGTAAACAATGTTTGGCGAATGATTGGCACGTGATCACACTGCATGCCGCATGACTTTCTGCAGCAGTTTCAACTCATCCACACCTGAGCCATGTGCATTTGTTTACTAGAGGTGATTGGTTAAATGTGTGCATTTATTAGACCTATTCAGTATAAATTAAAATTACAATAATACATATAGAAAACTTTTCTGTGAAATTAAATGGATCATATACACATAATTTTAATTACACAAATGTATCTACATAAGTAAAAACAAGTAAACCAACTAATTTGCCAGTTCTTTAACATACACATTGGGGAAAACCTATTTTATTATATAACTAGAGGCCCGGTGCATGAAATTTCATGCACTGGGGTGGGGGTCTCTCAGCCCAGCCTGTACCCTCTTGCAGTCTGGGACCCTTTAGAAGATGTCCAGCTGCCAGCTTAGGCCCGATCCCCCTAGTGATTGGGCCTAAGTCAGCAGTCGGACATCCCTCTCGCAGTCTGGGATCCCTTGCTCCTTACCTCCTGCCTGCTCACTCCTAACCACTCGGCTTGCTGCTCCTTAGTGCTGCCATGGAGGCAGGAGAGGCTCCTGCCACCGCCGCTGTGCTCACCAGCCATGAGCTGGATTCTGGCTGAGCGGCACTCCTGCTGTGGGAGTGCACTGACCACTAGGGGGCAGCTCCTGCACTGAGCATCTGCCCTCTGGTGGTCAGTATGCATCATAGTGACTGGTCATTTTGGTCATTTCGCCATAATGGTTGCTGGGCTTTTATATAATAGATGGACTTTCAGCTTTAATGAGCATCCTTTTACCTGAATTAGTCTATTATATTGAGGTTTTATTGTATACTAGAGGCCCGGTGCACAAAAATTTGTGCACTCGAAGGAAGGGGGGCCCTCAGCCCGGCCTGAGCCCTCTCACAGTCTGGGACCCCTCGGGGGATGACCATCTGCTGGCTGAGGCCTGCTCCCCAGGGGATTGGGCCTAAGCTGGCAATCAGACATTCCTCTGGCAGCCCGGCAGCCCTGGGGGATGTCCACTTGCCAGCGGGGAGCAGACCTAAGCTGCAGTTGGACATCCTTAGCGCTGCTGAGGAGGCAGGAGAGGCTCCCACCACCACCGCTGTACTGGCAGCCATCAGCCTGCCCTGTGGCTGAGCAGAGCTCGTCCATGTGGGAGCTCACTGACCACCAGAGGGCAGCTCCTGCATTGAGCATCTGCCCCCTGGTGGTCAGTGTGTGTCATAGTGATCAGTCATTCCCAATCTTTCTGCTGTTAGGGTCAGTTTGCATATTACCCTTTTACTATATAGGATAGAGGCCTGGTGCACGGGTGGGGGCCGGCTGGTTTGCCCTGAAGGGTGTCCCAGATCAGGGTGGGGGTCCCGCTGGGGTGCCTGGCCAGCCTGGGTGAGGGGCTGATGGCTGTTTTCGGGGTGCCTGGCCAGCCTGGATTAGGGGCTGTTGGCTGTTTTCAGGCTGCCCACACCCCCTTCATGGGGGGTCCCCACTGGGGTGCCTGGTCAGACTGGATGAGGGGCTGATGGCTGTTTTCAGGCTGCCCGCACCCCCTTCAGGGTGGGGGTCCCCACTGGGGTGTGGCCAGCCTGGATGAGGGGCTGAGTGCTGTTTCCAGGCTGGCCACACCCCCTTCAGGGTGGGCGTCCCCACTGGGGTGCCTAGCCAGTCTGGATGAGGGGCTGAGGGCTGTTTTCAGGCAGGCCAAGCCTGCAACTGAAGCTCCCAGTCTCTCCTTTTTTTGTTTTCTTTTTTTTATTCTGGGATTTATTTACCTTCTGTAATTGAAACTTTGTTGCGGCTCCAGCTCTGAACTCGGCTGGCTGAAAGTGGGTATCTAGGGTTTGTTTAGCTTCTATAATTGAAACATTGTTGCTTAGAGTGTAGGTTAGAGCTGGGCCGTGCAGGCGGGGAACCTTGGCTTCCTCCATCACCAGAGTAACCAAGCCTCATGTTTGCTTCAGCTGTGTGGCTGCCGGGCGCCATCTTGGTTGGAAGTTAATTTGCATATCACCCTGATTAGCCAATGGGAAGTGTAGCGGAGGTATGGTTAATTACCATGTTTGTCTATTATTAGATAGGATAAATCACCTTATCTGCCTGGGTCCATCCTTATGCCATACACAGCAGCACATTGAACACCACAGATGAAAGGACTCTACATTGCTGATGCAGGTAACGGTGCTGCTGTGCCAGCCCAATAAGCCAACTCTGGCCACACCATGTGGCCACTGAAATGAACTGTGCCATGTTTTCAGCTTTCCATATCGTTTTCAAATAAAAAATGTGGTGCTGTGGTACACAACTCAGCAATGAGCTAACAGTAGGGACACTTGACGGACTTTCCACACTCCTCGTCATATATAGGCATCTGCTTCTGTTGAGCTTAGGATGGCCTCAAGAATCAACTGAAAAGGATTTCTGACTGTATCTTCCTATCTTCTGTACATCTTAACAAGGCAGTTTGCTCACAGGATGAGTTGTCCCTAGAGAGGGTTCATCTTCTCTTAGCTGCTTCCTGGGTAATGATCAGGATGAAAGGAGTAAAAAAATAATATAAACCTGTTTTGAAAATTTGAGATTTCTCCATGACTATTCTTGGGCATGAAAACTTTTTTGTGAAATTAAACTTATCATACATACTTCTTTTTCTTCCTTTTTTTCTTTTCTGTAATGATAATCCCATGTCAGCCCAGTTGGCATATACTTTGAATGACAGCCCAGCCAAAACGGGACCTAGAGATTGAGATTTATTTTTGGTTCAGACCTTTAGATTCTCTTGTTTAATCCATAAAATTCCAAAATAAAAAAGATAATAATTACTTAGTTGAGTATCCCACTTGTAGAATACCCCTTTGGAAGTCATGTGGGTTAAAACTGGTGGGCATAAAGGGTCTCTGTAAGATTTATAAAAAATAACTTTTTCCATCTTGGACTGATCCTCCTAGACAAAATTTCTGAGTGCATGTAAGGAACAGGCCACATTTTTTGGCAATAGAATAAAAACAGCAATCTTGGCACCTGAGGAGGGAACAACTTGGACCTTGGAAGATATTGGTGGGGGCAGATAGAAATGATCTTTGTGTTTTAGAATTGCCTCCGGGGCCTTCCTCATAAAGGAAAATAGTTTGTGCCTTTCCCAAACTATTGCAAATGCCTTAATTTTAACTGAGTTTTGGGTTGCCATTCCTGACCACAGTGTCCCAACCATGACTTGATCACACTTTCTCTTTTTTAAAAATATTTTTTAATTGATTTCAGAGAGGAAAGAAGAGAGAGAGAGAGAGAGAGATAGAAACATCGATTGACTGCCTCCTGCACAACCCCCACTGGGGATCAAGCCCACAACCTGGGCATGTGCCCTGACTGGGAACTGAACCGTGACCTCCTGGTTCATAGGTCAACACTCAACCACTGAGCTATGCCAGCTGGGCTGATCACATTTTCTCTTAACTTTCCTGACAGGTGCATCAGAAACAACAGAGGATGGTCCAGTTTCTACTTATCATCACTTTCTGATGTCTTTGCCACCATATTCCCAGTTATTCCATGCTACCAGGAGTGTGGTGTGGATATACATGACAGATTGGACTGACTGCCCTTTGGAAGTTTCTCCAAAAACAATTATTAAAATCAAATTGGAAAACCTAGACCTGAGACTAAGAGGCCTTCCTGGAGGTACTATCAACCTTGGCCATCAGATTGATATAAATTCTACTGGGCAGGTCCTGATAATTACAAACTTTTTCAAGTGGTACCATGAGTGCCCTCAGGACGTTACTTCTTGTGAGAAAGCCACACATTTATTAACTTGCTGCTCTCCAAAAATATGGTGACTTGAACCTTACAGGTGATCATAAAAGAGACTTTCAAATGTTTAAGGAAACACCAACAATAGATCATGCAGCCCCCAGATGACTGTACTTCTTTCTAAAGTAAAGCTATCCTTGAATATTAGGGGGCATTTCTGGGTGACATAACTGACTCATTATTTATGTTCACCCTGTATACAGTTATTCACATGATGGACAGTTATCTAAATGATAAGTGTCATCTAATTAGAAAAGTTGGTAAGAAATTTGTGTCTGATACAAGCTGATGCCATCAACACACAAATTTTACCCTAGAAGACATTCAGGTTAGCCCCAATTTTCTGGCAAGGGTTATTATGAATGACAAAATTGCTCTAAACTTACTTCTTATAAGCCAAGGTACAGAGCCTGGAAAATTCCCAATACACCCTGCTATCCCCTGGATTAATGTCAGAGTAAGTGGAAAAGTCAATACAGAAACTTAGAAAGGAAGTCACTTGACTTCCTAATGTAGAATCTGATGGCTTGTGTGGTCTCTTCAGGTGGCTGGATCTGGGGTCCTGGGAGGCCTGGCTGAGATTACTACTTCAGGGTGGCCTCCTCCTGCTGCTTGGGGCCTTGTTCCTAGTAGCCTTTATTAAATGCTGTCTGAGATGAACTAAATGGATTTTGTTCTAGCCTCTGTCAGCCAGATCAATCAGAGTAGGCCTTGGAGTGGGATACTCATGGGAAAATTTGCCAGAAGCAGGGATGACATAGCATTGTTGGGAGACAGTTCTCCAGGTGCCTCCTGCATTTCTGCACAACTTGTGAAGCAGTCACTGACTGCCTCTCATTCTAGACTACACAGCAAACATCCTTGAAAGGTAGAGGTTGTGTTTCCCTCCACAGAAAATGATACTTATTTATAGCAGTGGTTCTCAACCTTCTGGCCCTTTAAATACAGTTCCTCATGTTGTGACCCAACCATAAAATTATTTTCATTGCTACTTCATAACTGTAATGTTGCTACTGTTATGAATCGTAATGTAAATATCTGATATGCAGTATGGTCTTAGGCGACCCCTGTGAAAGGGTCCTTCGACCGCCAAAGGGGTCGCGACCCACAGGTTGAGAACCGCTGATTTAGAGTCTTGGAAGACAGACATTGCATCTCCATCTGGAGCAGCAGGTAGGCATGTTCTGTGGTCACCTAAGCTCAGGGTTTCTCTCTTGCAATGGAACATACTCCATGTGATGGTTTCATCCAGCCTTCTTTGTGTTACTGGGTCAGAGAAATAGCATAAATGCAAATACTCTGGTACTTGCTGTTACTGTAACACGTGTTCTTTGTCTCTGACATAGGAGCATTATGTTTTCTACCAAAACATACACAAAGCTGTGGCAGGCTAACTTCTTGGCATGTTAGTAGAGTAAAATTCATAGTCCTTGATACTGTTCACAGTAGTTACATGATAGAACTAGAAAGACTAACAACTGATCAGTCTAAAGATGCTGAAACCTTGGCAGGTATCTCTCTTGCTGGGGTGGGAGGAAGAAGAATTTGGGGGGCAACATAGAGCAAATCCATAGGGCAAACAGGAAGTACATTGTCTGCATTAATCTAGCACTAAAGAGACTGACAGTAGGTGACAGTAGGGAGCTCATGATCATTATGCCAGAAAAAGTACGATGAAAGCAGTTTGTTAAGGTACATTAATTTGTTAGCATTTTGTAAAATGGACTGTAGATCAATGAAACAAATTCAATTCAAGTAACATATTGAATATATTGAATACCTACGAGGTACAAAGCCACTATGCTGAGCTCTACAAATGATGCAGATATGAATAAGAAGAGAAATATAAGACAGCTTATAATTTAGATGGAAAAGTATTTGTATATTATCATATTGTAAGTTGGAATGAAGTTAAATAGGTTGTATAAATACTATAAAAATAAAGAGGTGACAGTAATAAGAGATTAGACATTTTAAAGGAAGGAAAGTAGATGACTTTGCTATTTTAGCATGGTTCAATATGTGCGAGTTCCTGATCTCTGATTAGTATATACTAGAGGTCCAGTGCACAAATTCATGCATGGGTGGGGTCCCTCAGGTTGGACTGCGGGGAATGGGCCCCAGTTCATGCCCCAGGCTTACAGCCCCAGCTTGTGCCCCTAGCCTTACAGCCCCACAGCCCCACCTAGCACCCTGCCTTGGCCTGGTACCACCCACTCACCTGCTCCACCATCTCGCCATGGCCTTGCTCTCATTGGGGCCCATCAGGGCCAGCAGTGCCTCCATTGCTGCCCGCTGCCAGCACCGCGCCGCCCACGCTCACTATGATCCACACTGCCCCCTGGTGGTCAGTGCACATCATAGCAAGTGGTTGAACTCCCGGTAGAACTCCAGGTCAAACAATTTGCATATTAGGCTTTTATTATATAGGACTAATGGCCCAGTGCACAAAATTCATGCAGGGGGGTGGAGGGTTTTCCTCAGCCCAGCCTGCACCCTCTCGCTATCTGGGATTGCTGGCTCCTAACTGCTCACCTGCCAGCCTGCCTGATCACCCCTAACTGCCTCTGCCTGCCTGCCTGATTGCCACTAACCCCTCTGCCTGCCTGCCTGATCACCCCTAACTGCCCTTACCTGCCAGCCTGATCTTCCCCCAACTTCCCTCCCCTGCAGGCCTGATCTCGCCCCCAACTGCCCTCCCCTGCCAGCCTGATCTCTCCCCTAACTGCCTCTGCCTCAGCCCCCACCATCATGGCCTTGTCTGGAAAAAAGTCGGACGTCCGGAAGATGGCCAGACAACCCGGTCTTATTAGCATATTACCGTTTTATTAGTATAGATAGAATATATAGGATAGGATTACTAAAATGGGCGGGGGGAGCCTTTTTCAGCAGGAGGAGATGCTCTTGGCAGACAAAAACACATAATCCCTATATCTGGACTGATAGCCAGCCATATGCACTATACTGCCAAACCAGTCATTAAAAAATTGAACCACTTTCTTGCACCTTACACCGAACAGCCGTTGCCCTTAAAACCCCTCCTCAGCCCCCACCTTAAGTTCTGCCTTTGCAGATCACCCAGATTGGTCAGTTTCTTTGCCAGTCAGTATCAAAAGCTCTGCCTCCTGGGCAGCCATTGGCTCCTCGCAGTTCACCCAGATTTGGTTCTGATTGGTCAGTTTCTATGCCAGTCAGCATCTCTGGGCCTATCTCCAAGCCTGATCAGAGAGGCTGGGCTGATCAGCAGCCGCCCCAGGCTGCTGGCGAGGCCCGGAGAGAGAAAGGGGCATGGCTGCTGGAGAGGTCCAGAGAGAGACAGTGGCAAGGGCTGATCAGCAACTGCCACAGAGGCTGTGGATCAGACCCTGCTTCTCTCTCCAGGCCTCGCCAGCAGCCATGCCTCTCTCTTTCTCTGAGCCTCGCCAGCAGCCTGGGGTGGCTGCTGATCAGCCCCGCCTCTTTCTCTCGCCAAGAGGTCAGCAGTTCAGCCCGATTGCCAGTCCCCACCCACCCAAGTCTGTTGCGTGCAGTCTGGCATTCAGTTGTTCCTTTGGTCGCTTTGGACGTTACAGACCCTGGCTCTTTATAAAAATAAATAAATAAATATATATATATATATATTAGTTGTTTCCAATGGAAAGTTAATGGACAAGCCTCTTCCTAAACAAGGTTGGAGCATGATCATTGAGAGAACATTCATTACAAAATATACCAAACATGTCTAAGCTTTTGTGGCACTGACCTGGATTTACCCAAGTTAGATCTTAGAGTTGGGATCACTCAGCATTCATTGAGCAAAATATTATTTGAGATGGGGAGAGAGCAGAAGATGGTGAATTTAAGGCAAAGAGTGTAATATATATATATTATACAGTAGGTCCTCGGGTTACAACAGAGATCCATTCCTACGGTGCGACGTAATGCGATTTTCGCTGTAAGTCAGATCCCACCTACATAAGCACCTACATCACTCACATGGAGCACATATGTGCTCATTACAGCAGTAATGAAGTGAAACAGTAAAAAAAAGAAAAAGAAAATAATTCCTGACCTTTACTTGTGGTAAATAAATAATAAAAAACATAAAGCACATATGTACATACGTCGAAATGATGGAACTTTTTTTTATAAATAAACGGGAGATTGCGACACAACTACGAAACAATGTATGTCAAGTCTGACATAATCCGAGGAGTGCCTTATATATTCCCCATGATGTATGCACACACTTTGAATAATTATAAAAGCAGTGTTTATGAAAATACATTTCATTTTCAAAATTGACCTATCAGCTGTTAAAGTGTGTATACATACACACACACATATATACCAACTCAGTTCATCTTCATCTTCTCATGTAGGGATCTACTTCTGTGCTTAAATGTATACACATGGAGAGACCCAGAAACTAGATTTCTGCTTCCATCTCTATAATTGCTCAAGTAACACAAAGGCATCTCAGAATTATCCCTTTACTAGCACCACCATGAAGCACCTGTATACACAGAAAGTGCAAAGTAAGCCTAATAAGTGCTTTTTTTTAGAAGTTTATACTTTTTTTTTTTTTTTTTGGGTTAATCCTTGCCCGTGGATATTTTTCCATTGATTTTTAGGGAGGGTGGAAGAGAGAGGGAAAGACAGAGAGAAACATTGATGTGAGAGAGAAACACATCAATTGGTTGTCTCCTGCATGAGTTCCAACCAGACCCTGGGCTGGTGAGGAGTTTGCAACCAAGGTACATGCTCTTGACCAGAATCAAACCTGGGACCCTTTGGTCCGTAGGCTGATGCTTTATCCACTGAGACAAACCGGTTAGTGCAAAAGTTTATACTTTTGAGTAAAACATGTGAAGGGGTAGCTTTATCTACTATCAAATTTTAAACTCACAATTTTTAGTTTTACTAGTATATATTTATTTTTATTGTCTATTTTTACTATATATTCGTGCACTGAGGGAAGGGGTCCCTCAGCCTGGCCTGCACCCTCTTGCAGTCTGGGACCCCTTGGGGGATGTCCACCTATTGTGGGGAGCGGGCCTAAGCCGGCAGGCAGACATCCCCCAAGGGGTCCTTAGCACTGCCACGGAGGTGGGAGAGGCTCCTTCCACTGCCACTGTGCTCACCAGCCGTGAGCCTGGCTTCTGGCTCAGCAGCGCTCCCCCTGTGGGAGCACACTGATGCATCATAGTGGCCGGTCCTTCTGCTGTTTGGTCAATTTGTATATTAGGATTTTATTATATAGGATTATATTTTATTGTATATATTATATATTTATTGTATATATTATATATTTTTTATTGTATATATTATATATTTACCTTTTTGCATTTTTTATTTTATATATTATATATTTACTCTTATTCCTGATAATACGTTTCTGTCTCAGAATATGTAGAAACAAAAGGCAACTGGAAAGAAATTTAAAATTACCTTTAGAGATAACCATTGTTGACAATATTATACAAATTTCATTGTTTTTCAAAGAGCATGCACATTGCTTGAAAGCCTGTTTTAATTTTTTTCACTTAATATATTATAAACATTTTCTCATGTTCATAATATTCCTCAGAATCATAATTTAAAATGATAAATTATTACATAGTGTTGCATTTGGAGATAGCATCATTAATTACTTAATTATTACTTTTTGTTTATTTAGTGCAAAATTTTTTACTTAATGAGTTCAACATACACCTATCACATGATACAGCCATCCTATAGCTTAGATATTTACCCAAGAGAAATGAAACATCTATCTATACAAAGGTTTTTATACAAATATTCATAGCAGCTTTATTTGTAATACTACAATCTAAAAATGACCAAAGTGTCCATCAACGGATGAAAGAATCAACAAAATGTGCTATATACCTACAATGCAACACTACTTAGCAATAAAAAGGATGGGACTACTAATACATACAACGATATAGGTGAATCTCAAAATCATTGTATAAACTGAAAGATCTAGACACAAAATAATATGTGCTGCATGATTTCATTTATGTACATCCTATAGACCACAAAGGACTCTACAGCGATGGCAGCTGTCTGAGGATAAGGGTAAGGGGAGGGATGGATTCCAAACGGGCATGAGAAAATTTGTGGTGGAAATGCAAATGCTCAGTGTTTGATTTTTCTGATCATTTCATGGGCAAAAATATAAATCACAATTCATTGAGTTTTACACTTTAATCATGTTGTTTGGTGTACATAAATGTTATCTCAGAAAAGTAATTTAAAACTCTTCAATTTGACATGACAACAGTGTGTTGACATGTGGTTACCAACTGAGTTCATAAATCTGTTTTTACAAAAGTTTTTTTTCATGTAACATATTCTTAGTGGCTATTTCTCTGGTGGTGATGGGTGGTGTGAACTTTTCAGAACTTTCAGCACATATTGTATAAGTGCCTTTCAAATAGATCTTAATATTTAGAGTCCCACTAGAAGTATAAATGTATGCTCATTTTTTGACAATTGGGAACGTACTTTTATATTTTATTTATTTTTTCCTTTTTATTGAATTTATTGGGTGGCAATGAAATTATAAATTATATTGGTCTCAGGTACACAATTCCACAATACATCATCTGTACATTATATTGTGTGTTCACCACCCCAAGTCAAATCTCCTTCCATCACTATTTATCTCCTTATCCTCCACAACCTGCCTTCCACAATTACCACACTGTTGTGTCCATGGGATTTCTCTCTCTTTTTAAACCCTCCAACTTCCCAGCCCCCCAATCCCTGCCCCTGACAGCTTTCTGCCTGTATCTATCTATGAGTCTGTCTCTATTTTGCTTGTTAGTTCTTTATTTGTGCATATTTAAAAAAAATATTTTTATTGATTTCAGAGAGGAAAGGAGAGGGAGAAAGAGATAGAAATATCAATGATGGGAGAGAATCATTGATCGGCTGCCTCTTGCATGCCCCTCACCGGGGACTGAACCTTCAACCTGGGCATATGCCCCAACCAGGAATTGAACTGACTTCTTGCTTCATAGGTTGACGATCAACCACTGAACCACATGGGCCAGGCCTTGTGCATCTTTTTATACCAGTATGACTTAAACTCACTTTGTGGTCTATACAATTCTTTTCTGGGTAAATTAGTAATAGAGAAGAACCAACTCATTCCCAAACTGGACGGTGTCTGGTTCTAGGAATAGTACTTATGGGACTGAAGACAAGAGAAAGGAGTCATGTGCAGGACTATCTGTAATTCACCATCAGTCAGAACCTACCAAATCTTCTTTGCATTATCTAAATTGCTATCTAACTCAAATCTCCCAGTCTCATAGGTAGACCAGAAATTTGAACACATCCACACAGCCCAGAAAGCTGGCCATGGAGATCAGGACAGCAATTCTATGAGGCTGAGAATCAGTTTGGGCTAAGAGCCCCATGACCCATGAAATCCCACCTGGCCCTCTCCATTGTGACCTCACCACCATCACCAGAGTCTGAGGAATACTGAAATACAAAAACACTGTGGCTCCTTGGCAACAACCTTTAAAAAAAATTACTGCAGAAACTATTTTTTAAAATTAATTAATTACTTCTTCTTCTTTCTTTCTTTCTTTTTTTTTTTTTTTTTACAAATAGTAGTTTCTGTGATTTAGTGGAAAGAGCATGTGTTGGAGCTGGCTTTAAATACTTGATTTAGGACAAGTTACTTCATTTTGCTGAGGCTGATTTCGACAGTAACATTTGTCTTACAAGGTTGTTGAGAGAAAAAATGAGATAATATATGTAAAAATTTACCATAATGCCTAGTTCAATGTTAGGTAAATATTAGCTCCCTTCCCAATTAAAAAAACAAAGTGGACATGTATAAGTCCTACCTCCCAAAATAGAATGTTACTATAGCTTATGCTATCTAATCTGTTAGTGGAAGGAAAACATGACATGTATGAAATGTTTTGTAAACTGTGGAGTGCTGTCCATATGTAAAATACCATCATTATGTGTCCTTTTGCTTTCTGTAACACCTGATCAAATTTAGCTCCACGGAAACAAACAGAAAGCCTGTAATGATTGATTGATGAAGAGTAAAGACAGCAAATACTCCAACGCTTCCACTGCTGCCGGGATGCCAAACTACTCTTTTTCTTTGTTAGGGAAAGAAAGCAAGTCCTGTTCTGACTATGTCCGCTGACTACTACCTGAGGGTGCAGCGCCTGCTGCTGGGAGTGGTGTAGCGTCATTGTGCAAAACCTGGAATGGAGCCAGACTATTTAAGGAAGGAAGTTTGTTTGAGGAAATGTATTCACAAAAGCAGTAGTGGCCACGATTTCTAACAAAGGGGAGACTTCAAGAAAACCAGGCTTGAAAAAAAGCATTTTCTTACCCTTGATAACAAAGGTCTATGTGGATAAGGACTGAGAATTCGGAGCAGCTGACCTGCTGTTAACAAGATGTTTACAGGAACTGCAAAGCTGAAAAGAAAACCAGAACCGCATTTCCTAAGGGGCAATGAGCATGTGGACCTGCTGTCTCCAACCCTCCTGACAGCTTGGGAGGTCTCAGAAGATTCCTCATATTTTTGAAAAGTGGGAAGCTACGGCGCGCACGCGCACACACACACACACACACACACATATCCTGGGAAACTATCCAAGTTTTAAAAACATATTTTCTCTTTATGGCCCTCTGCTGTGATTTCAACTCTGCAAAGAAGGCCAATCCATAGTTATTTTTAGGTATTTAATACATCATGCAATTGGTAATTAAGCCGTGGTCGGCAAACTGCGGCTAGCGAGTCACATGCGGCTTTTTTGGCCCCTTGAGTGTGGCTCTTCCTAAGCCTTAGGAGTTACCCTAATTAAGTTAATAACAATGTACCTACCTATATAGTTTAACTTAAATAAACGTGGCTCTCTCGCCCTAACCGGTTTGGCTCAGTGGATAGAGCGTGGGCCTGCGGACTCAAGGGTCCCAGGTTCAATTCCGGTCAAGGGCATGTACCTTAGGTGCCTGCACATTCCCAGTAGGGGGTGTGCAGGAGGCAGCTGATCAATATTTCTTTCTCACCGATGTTTCTAACTCTCTATCCCTCTCTTCCTCTCTGTAAAAAATCAATAAGATACGTTTAAAAAAAAACAACAACTTGGCTCTGTTGACTAATGAGTTTGCTGACCACTGAACTAGAGCAATGTTTCTGAGAAGAATCTGCATGAAGGTTTTTCTCCTCTACAGCCAATATTTGTCAGCTCTTTGCAGCCATTAATTCCTTCCAGCCACGTCCAATGGTCATGGTTACCTTTATTGCTAGAAATTGTTTTCCTACCTTGTACCCAACCCACTATGACAGAATGCAAGGAAAAGGACCAGGGAACCTGAGGAAGTGAGCGGCTGAGAGAAGGTGTCTGGAGGAAGCAGATCATTGCCTTCTCCTATTGGGGTAAAATGATAATACATGAAGTAAAACATAAGAGACTGAGAAATACCGAGAGGAAGAAAGATAACAGTTGGTAAGCTATTCTGATAGAAGGTGAAAGAAAAATAAGATAATGTCATGGATCATTACATTAAGAACAATAGAAAAGAGGGAGCTCTCAAGCAAGAAAATCATGCTTATTCTAAACAATCATACAAGACATAGCAAAGATGATTATCCCATGTTAATAAGCAGCAAGCACATTCCTTGTTTCCATACTCTTTGAAGTTGCAATTTTTTAAAATAGATCCCCCACCCCCCATTGAGAATGGGAGGTAGGCTCCCCGCATCTCTTACATACTCGCTGTCAGAGCTACACCATTTCCTTATAATTGCAAGATCTGCTTCAGAGGCATGAAATCCATGGGAGAGAGATGCCAGGACATTAGCACATTGTGAACATCTGACCTCTGGTTTGGGGAAATGATGAAATATTAATGGGTGCAGATGTGCCCATCCTGCAGTGGACAGATGTTCACTTTACACACCATTTAGGATTCTCTGGTGTGTTTGACTAGAGGATGATGAATACAATGGCTAAATGATATGGAGATCAGCAAAAGTACTAGAAAGATGAAACTTTATGCAACAGGATGGACACATTGTTCTCCATCAGCTGGCATTGGTATAAAGCACAGCATGCCGCTGGGGTGGAGATGGCTGCACCTCAGGCAGCAGTCACACTCAAGTTGGCTTGGATTACTGTAGCCCAGGCACTGGTTTAATTAGAGGACAAGTCACTTTTACTTTATTATTATTTTTAATATATATTTTTATTGATTTCAGGGAGGAAGGGAGAGAGAGAGAGAGAGAAACATCAATGATGAAAGAGAATCATTGACCAGCTGCTTCTGGGGAATCGAGCCCACAACCCTGGGCATGTGCCCTGACCAAGAATCGAACCTTAACCTCTTGGTTTATAGGTCGACACTCAACCACTGAGCCATGCTGGCCAGGCAACAAGTCACTTTTAAATGTCTAGCTGGAGTCCAGGACAGCTGAAAGTTATGTACATATGTATTTAATTTGGCAATCTCTGGCCACCTTCCACTGATGTCAAACGAGCTTTATACTCAGACTAGGCTGTACTTCTAGTACTATGCTTCCTAGCTTTTTTCAGAAGATTTATATAACATACAGATATTATACAGTATTATTTTCCAATAAACATGCACTAAAATATGCCTTTTTCTCCAAAAACCTTTACAAATTAATTTATGTGAAAATAATTTCCAAGCAAGAAAGAAATCTGTAAAAATATTTTTATGCATGTGTTTAAACCCAATCCAGTGAGGGTTTCAAAATAAGTTATAACATTGAAAATCTTTGTCATTACAGAGAAAGACAAATACCATATGATTTCACTTATATGTGGAATATAATGAACAAAATAAATAAACAAAATAGAAACAGACTCATAAATACAGAGGACAGACTTACAGTTGTCAGGGGCAAGGGGAGTTGGGGGGCTGGGTGAAAAAGGTGAAGGAATTAAGCAGTATAAATTGGTAGTTACAGAATAGCCACAGAAATGTAGATTACAGCACAGGGAATCCTATATAATAAAAGGCTAAAATGCAAATGGAACAAACGGCAGAATGACAAGTCACTGTGACATGCAATGACCACCAGGTGGCAGACGCTCAATGCAGGAACTGCCCCCTGGTAGTCAGTGCGCTCCCACGGTGGGAGCACCGCTCAGCCAGAAGCCGGGCTGACGGCTGGTGAGCACAGCAGCAATGGCAGGAGCCTCTCCCACCTCCAGCAGCACTAAGGATGTCTGACTACTGGCTTAGGCCCACTCCCCATGGATATCCCCTCAGGGCTCCAGGACTGCAAAAGGGTGCAGGCTGGGCTGAAGACCCCCCACTCCCACCCCAGTGCACAAATGTCATGCACTGGGCCTCTAGTTTAGTCAATAATATGGTGATAATTATGAATGGGGCCAGGTGGGTGCTTGAAGCAGTGGGGGGAACCACACAATAAAGTTCATGACTTTGTAACCACTTTGCTGTACATCTGAAACTAATACAGAATAATACTGAATGTCAACTGTAATTGGAAAATCAATAAAAATTTAAAAAAGAAAATCTTTGTCATTCAATAAGCTTTTGGTGACTACTTACCATATGCTAAGGAATGTATTAAGGACAATAAGTTATACATAATATGCAAATTCTAATATAAATGCAGACTATAATATATGCAATTATAATTATACTAGAGGCCTGGTGCATGAAGTTCATGCACGGGACGGGGGTGTGTCCTTCAGCCAGCCTGAACCCTCTCCAATATGGGAACCCTCTCCAATATGGGACCCCTCGGGGGATGTCCGACCGCTGGTTTAGGCCCGATCCCAAGGATCGGGCCTAAACCAGCGGTCGGACATCCCTCTCACAATCCGGGACTGCTGGCTCCTAGCTGCCTGCCTGCCTGATTGCCCCTAACAGCTTCTGCCTGCCAGACTGATCACCCCCTAACTGTTCCCCTGCCGGCCTGATGGCCCCAACTGCCCTCCCCTGTCAGCCTGATCTCACTCCCAACTGCCCTCCCCTGCTGGTCTGATGGCCCCCAACTGCCCTCCCCTGCCAGCCTGATCTCGCCCCCAACTGCTCTCCCCTGCCAGCTTGATCACCCCTAACTGCCCTCCCCTGCCAGCCTGATCTTGCCCCCAACTGCCTCCCCTGCAGGCCTGATCTCATCCCCAACTGCCCTCCTCTGTGCTGGCCAATTTGGTTCTGATTGGTCTGTTTCTATGCCAGTCAGCGTCAAAAGCTCCACCTCCTAGGCAGCCATTGGCTCCTCACAGTTGACCCAGATTTGGTTCTGATTGGCCAGTTTCTATGCCAGTCAGTGACTCTGGGCCAATCAACAGGGCCTGATCAGAAAGGTGGGGCTGATCAGCAGCCCCGGTGGAGGCCTGGAGAGAAATGGAGGTGTGGCTGCTGACCAGGCCAGAAAAGAAGCTAAAGAGAGAGGCAAGTGCTGATCAATGGCTGCCACAGAGGCTACAGATCAGACCCTGCTTCTCTCTTTAGGCCTGTCTCTGGGCCTGATTCGCAGCCCCCTCAGCAGTCAGTGCTGGGTCACTGTGCCTGCAGCCATAGCAGTCAGTGTTGGGTCACCACAGTAACCCAGCACTGACTCGAGCCTCCTGGTGGTTGCGGATGTGTCGGACCCAGGGTTTTTATATATTAGGATATTATCCAAATTTATCTTTTGGTGCATTTTATATGTAGCTACTTAATTTATTATAGTAATACTAGAGGCCCAGTGCGCAATTGAAATTGCACGAAGAGGCACACCGCGGGGGGCCGGGACCCACGCCTGACCCACTTAGCACTGGCCGCTGCGTTGTGTCCGCTGGGGTGGGGGCAGGCATTCCTGTGTGTTGTGTCTCTGCTCCGGCCTGCCCCCAGCCCCAGCCTCTCTGTGTATTGTGTCTCCACTCTGGC
This sequence comes from Myotis yumanensis, assembly GCF_028538775.1. Classification (NCBI taxonomy): domain Eukaryota; kingdom Metazoa; phylum Chordata; class Mammalia; order Chiroptera; family Vespertilionidae; genus Myotis; species Myotis yumanensis. The sequence goes on from NW_027223754.1 coordinate 21,305,412, forward strand.
CCCCCCGAGCCCCAGCCTCCCCCCTGGCTGTTGGGGTGGGGGCGGCACGCAGTCCCCTCCCACCCATCTGCGTGCAGCTCCTCCTGAGCAGTTGTGATGTAGCCTCCTCCTGAGCGGTCATGATGCTTGGCTAATTAGCATATTCCCTGTTTATATTGATGAGTGTGCTTGTATACTGTCTGGACCTTCAATTCCCAGTTATATAATAGGTTTATGTTGCTATATATGAAGTCTCTTGTGGAAGAGAAATGTGGATAGTAATCACAATAGGAGTTCAGAAAAACAGAACAATGAAATAAACAAGAGTGGCTTCATGGAAGAGGCAAGCAAGAGGGGTACAGGATTAGAAAGAGCGAGAGAAACAAGCAGTCTGTGCAGACACAGCCTGAAGGAAGCTCTGTAGTTAAGAATCGCTCGAGGATTACCTCCTGGCTGTTCAGAGGTCAGGGAAGCATTGTACATTCGGCAAGGAGAGGACATTGGACAAGTGTGAGCAGTGTGAAGTGAAATGATAAAGCCAGCTTTAAGGAATCACTTTCCCCAACTCAAACTTCAATCTGTTAGTGCCATACCGAGGGAGGCAAACAGATTAGGTGAAGCCTGGGGAATCATTCTGTTCTAGGTAGTCCTGGACATGACCCATAAACTTGGATGAGGCAGTGATCTGAGTCTATCTCTATGTTGCTGGGCTTTGCATGCTGAGTTCAAACTAAGAACTATATGCCCTTACTTTATGGAAATGCAGCTCTCTATATAGCAAAGTAGAATACCTGAGGTGTCTCAGAAGAGGTGACTTTAGAAAAACCAAAACTAGGGAAATGGTAACAATGTTTTAAGGTTAAATAAAGAAAATAAACATATCAATCTGAAGAACAGAAGGCTTGCTGGTGAGATAGTAAGAGTTTTCAGCTCCTCTACTAAAACTGGAGAGATGCTGAATTGAAACAATGCAGGAAACTGCATCAAAATAAGAGGCATGACTAAAGACATTTAAAACATGAGAATGGTATCAAAACACCTCCTTTAAAATGGGACAGACACCCCCTAAAAGAGAGGTTTCTGTACCAAACTATCAAGAGAAAAGGAAAGGAAAGAGAGAGAAAAATGGAATGAATCAGAGATTAGAGATTCCTTCCAGCAATGGGATCTTATGAGACTTAGGAATGAGGACATTCCTTACTTCTTATGTTTCTTCTAGATCACACAATCTAAAGTTTTCTCCCTGCTCATTCCTCTTGCCAATCTCTCATAACATCCTCCTTTATTAGTTCTCATGCTAATCTGAAATGACCTAGTTTATTTTGTTTAGTTACTAGTATAGTGCCTCTCCTCCCTAAGATGTGTGATCCCCAAGGGCAGAGAATGGCCCCTACTATATAATGCCTTGTTTTATATATAGTAGGTGCTCAATAAATAATTGCAAAAAAATGACATGTAGTTGTTAAAGGGATGAGGAAAATGAGGTAGAATGAGATGAGAAAGCAGTTTCCTCTCTTAGTTGTTAAACTGTTTGCTTCAGAAAAGACTGTTTGGAATTATTTCAATTTCCTGCTGCTTTTTGGAATTAGACAGAGGGCAGAGTGGCAGCAATGTGCCTCTGGTAGAAACTGCAGAGGCTGGCCCTTTCTTGGGTTTCCTGAAGGCCATTAGGTACCTCCTGGTCTGATCCATGTTGCTGGAGGAGTTGGCAGCCTTTCCTGAAATTATTATTTTTTTCTCTCTTCTATCATGCTTGTCCGATGTGGCACTTATATTTTAATGCCTTCTAGATAAAACGGTCTCTGTCAGTCTGCACTTCTCGTGCCTGGGGAAAGTTTTACTGCTTCATAAAATCCTGTAATGCCCCAGTGTTTAAAAAAGATCTATCACCCTATCAGCGGGTCTTTATGGATGCTGTGTACATTTCTTTTGCAATGCAAGGTTGGTTCCTGAAGCAAAAAGGGGACAGAGATGAATGGATTTGTGTGTGCTACCAAATGTCAAGAATTCAACTCAATTTATACTGAGAGGATTAAACAGTAAAGCTAAATGTAGACTACCTCACACACAATGGTATTGGGCACCACAAAGACACTGGAACATAAGATTTCCTCTTTATGACTAGTTACAGGAAGATGACTGTTTTATTCACTGGTTTGGGCTAGAGAGACTTGACGGTTGCTCTGTTTAAATTTTTCCCTCCTGACAGAAGCTCAGAGGCCTGATGCCTGTGAGTTTAGTTGGTGGACAGGGACATTGGCCATGACCTGCCTCTGGGCACCTGTTCTACACCAATCATGTGCATCTTTTCAAGGTGTAAACTGAAGGGAGATCTGTTGAATTTCAGGCATGAAACATACCTCTAATCTTTTGTTTTGGGACTGAGTAGCCAGCCACAGGCTGACAGATTTCTGTCAAGGATATGTTTGTGTGTGTGTGTGTGTGTGTGTGTACATGTGTATGCAGGTGTGCAATCAAGCACAGAGACATGAGGCACTGAGATTGTGTCTGTATGTGTGCAGGTGACATAGAGTGACCTGGTGGAAAGGTATGTTACGAGACTGTGAGGAGCTCTCAAGTTGCTTCTTCCCCCTGCAGTACTTCTCACTCACTGCCTGTTGAGTTGTGGGTGTGTGTGCTATGTCCATCTTCCATTTTCTCAGGTATCTGCTGTGAGAAAGTGCAGACAGCATCACCTGCCCAGGGCCAGGCAGTGGGAATAACCTGATTATCTGGGGGTTGGTCTTTGGGCCAATTAAGCATGCCACTCCACTGCCCAGTTTGCTGCCAAAGAGCCACCCTCTGTCACGGTGCACCAGGCCTTGTGTCCAGAAGCTCTCAGGGAGTAAATGATTGTCTGGTTCTGCACGGCTGAACAATTCCTCATGCTCGGTTCAGAAGTATTTACTAAGTAGTTTATTTACGCTCTGTGCTTTGATAGTAACTATGATGAATAAACAGACAGCAACAGTAACTGGAAATGGGAGCTGATGCAGGGGTGCTTGGATAATTTAAACTAAATAACACAAACAAATAGCACAGAAAACTGGCAAATAGGAAGCAGGCGGCAGCTCCTCCATGGATGTGCCTTTGAACTCTGCTCCGTCACACAGACGTTCTGCATCTCTGCAGCTGGCCTACGGTATATTGAGCAAATGCATATGGAGTGCCAACTGCTTGTACTACCCAGGAGAGAGAACAAAAAAAACATTAAAAAAGCCCACAAAAACCCTGCCACCAATGAGTTTACTTTTGACCTTCAAATATGTGATTTTCAAAAGGAAATAGAAGGAATGGTCTGTTGGTATTGAGATAGTTGAAAGTGCCCTTTCCATTCCCATTGCAACCACCAGAGAAAGTCCTCTTACAGGGCACTCACCTGGGAAGGAGAGAACAACAGCAAGGAAGAGAGGGCATGTTGAGGAAAGTCAGATTTGGTATACACAATTTCTACACCTTACTCTTTAAGTCTTAGTTTTCTCTTCTGGAAAAGTAAGGGTGTGAGTGTGTGAGTGTGTGTGTGTGTGTGTGTGTGTGTGTGTGTGTGGAGGAGGGGTGGGTAGAGAGAAAAGATTATCTTGTCTACTTCTCAGGATTGTTATATCAAGAAAGATGAAGGGATTAAGAGGTACAAATTGGCAGTTGCGAAACAGTCATGGGGATGTAAAATAGTCAATAATATTGTAATAGCTATGTCTGATGTAAGATGGATACTAGACTTATTGGAGGGATCACTTTGTAAGCTATATAAATATCTAACCACTATTCTGTACACCAGAAACTAATATAATATTGAATGTCAGCTATAATTGAAAAATAAAAAAATAAAGAGACTGGGTGTGCAAGGGCTTTATGAAATAGATTATTCTTCACAAGCTAGTCATTATTATTAGGCATGAGGAGTTCCAACTCAAGTAACAGGTGGGAACTTGATTCCGGTGCAGGTGACACTCACAGGAGAGTACCAAACAGAAACACCTCCTTCCCGTGAGCATGTATGGGGAACTGCCTGGTCCCCATGCTCTTTGTCCAAAATGCAGCTCAGCAATAGAAAGAAAGACGCTCTCCCTACTTTCTGCACAGAGTCCAGCTCTGCTTTGGCTCCCTGAGAAATGGCAGATTTGGAAACATCAGAGGTTGTACCCCTGTCTTCTGTGCTGTGGTTCTCATGACAGAGAGTCTGAGCAGTGGTGGTGAAGGTACTTTATGGATGTCACAAGTGGGAGCTAGAGTAGAGCAGGCATATGTCATGTGCTGCTTATAGTCAAAGGATTGGTCTTTGGGTTCCTAAGGTACCATTTTGGAAACCACCAGAAAAAAGCAAACAAAAAACTGATGACACTTACCAGAGAGGACAAGTGTCATGCTAATATGCATTCAGAGGATATTGGGCCGAGAGTACTTGGGTTACACTACACAATTCTGCCACTTCTTTGATGAAGAAGGAACACTGCTATATGGTGAATCCTACTGCTCATTAGATAGGGCATTTAGATCATCAGCACCAATTTGTGTCTACCTAGAGCCTACCTTGGACACTAGTTGGGTCTGCTGATAAGCACATGTATGGGATTAATTCCTTAAACCCTAGGCCAAACTTAGTGCCTTTTCTGGGGTCAAAGACTATATACAGATTTATGATATGATATGATATGAAGGAATTTGGTGAGAGAATCTGAAATTCTCAAGAAATTATAGGTTTGGGGGCTGCCATATGAAGGAAGGTAAAGGGGGATAAGTAGAGAAACAATAAACAAAAGGTGATATACCGGTATATATAAAAGTCTAAGCAACCATTATGACCAGTCACCCGAATGTCCAGTTGATGGGTCGCTATGATGCGCACTGACCACCAGGGGGCAGACTCTCAATGCAGGAGCTGCCCTCTGGTGGTCAGTGTGCTCCCACAGCCAACTTCTCGTGACAGGCCAACCTCCTGTTGTCCCTCCCCCACCGCCAGCCAGCCCTGATAGACCCTGATCGCTGGCCAGGCCAAGGGACCCCCATTCGTGCATGAATTCGTGCACCGGGCCTCTAGTAATAACATTTAACAAAAAACAAAGCATATAAATAAAATGGACACATGTTTATCAAAACATAGGCTAAAAGAATTAAGGAGCCCCATTTAAAAGTTACAAAAGTAAAATAAGAGAAAATAGTTAATGCACATTTCAATAGCATCTTGACATAAGAAGTAATAAATAATTTGCCCAAGTTGTTATAGAGCTTTTAAACATTTTTTGGTTCAGTTTTTTAAAAAATCCTCATTATTTGAGGTAATGAGTTAGTGTAGAAGTTCATCATCTGGGGAGATCCTTTAACTTCTAAGGTTGATACTGACAAAGATTCCATTTTCTCTCTAAACTATGCCTGATGCCATCACCTTAAATATAATCTTATTCAGATGAGCCACAGAAATAGTCAGTGTTTAAAATTGTTTTAACTTTTCTTCCAGAGCTGTCATACATTTAGCCATGACTGGGAAAAGGTGAATATCTGTAGTTACATTGTACCTACTATAGCTTGGAAAGAACTAGATAGCCTTGGAGAGTATTTACTAGATAGACTGAATAGAAGGTGTGCGTGTCACCTCTATGAGTAATTCCGAGAGCTTCTACCAGCTAAAATTCTAAGTGGTAACAGCTGATCCTATCTTTTTGAACAATAAAGAAGTGCACTTTCCTGAACAAACAGCTGGCTAGTGAAAGCACTTATTAACAACAGTTCAGTGCCTTCCCAGTCTACCTTGCTGACCTCCCCAATCCCACCTCCAGTCTGGGCACACAAGAGTTACACATACATGCTGAAAAACATTTCTTTAGAACCAGCTTAAAAGTCCAGTTATTGTTGGTTGAAAAAGTCAGTTTGGGGCCAGGTAAGTCTCAGTAAAAGGACAAGTCATATATATGTACCCCATTTCATCTGTTTTAGAAGAAGTGTGGAGATGGATTCTGTGCAAACCAAGAGAGTCAGAAACTTTTGATATAAAGTCAGGATCTGTCTTATTCCTTCTTCCACGGCCACTGCAGAGGGAATGTGATGACAGCCAGGACAGATATGTGAATGCCTAGGCTTTGATTTAGACAAACCTCCATAGGTTCAAACTCCAAACTCAGTGCTTGTCTGTGACTTGCCCAACTTACTAAGGCCTCCACTTTCATATCTCTAAATGAGATTCATAGTACACATCTCATAGGAATATTGTGAGGAGTAAATAAAATAGCCTGGATGATACACTTGAATAAATGACTGACTCATTAAGTAAACATTTAATAAATAAATCATATATATATGTGTGTGTGTGTGTGTATATATATATATATATATATATATGATGATTGGAACAAATTGATGAGCTCCTTTGGTGTTGTGTACAGTTTATCATAGGAGGAAATAAATTTTTAACACAAATATTCTTACATACAATTGGTTGTACCACATGCTAATTTTATGGGAAAAACAGGGATGTCGATTGGACCCAGAAGATGCTTTCATCAGCTTTGTCACTAAATACAGGGTGGGTACAATCATGCCTCACCCAGCAGGGGCCCTGGACTCAGGCCAGAAATCACCTAACAAGTGCCAATGCTGGCTGAAAGGGTGTAATCAACATTAATCCTTGAATATTACTTACAGAGTTTATGAGGAAGAAAATGTAATTAATCCACACAAAAAGAAAAAAAATCCCATTTCTCAACTGAGGAGGAAAACTCCTTTGAGCATAAACAGATTGCACTATTTATACATGAAATATTTTCTGCATCTATAAACTTACCATGCTCAAGTATTCTAATTAATCGTGGTGGTTGCCAGGGAAACCAAACTAACTCAATTATAGGTCTGCAGGAAGGTGCAGCATATTTATGACTATGAGGCAGGTACTTTTCTGTGCAAAAACTAAAACTGAGCAGATGCCCAAATAATTTAAATGTTCTAGAGAACACAGTGTTATCTGAATGGATTTCCTTAAAGAATGTCTTGATTTTCTTTCTTTATAACAACTTGGTTTGGTGACATGGACCATGAATGTGATAGAGTAAGAAGAGGTAAGTAGGAACATGATCAGCAATAAAACCATAGGGAATGACTGAATTAGGAGACCATGATTCCAATGAAAAGATAGTCTTAATTCCATATATCATTTGTGTTTTGCTATCTTCTTATCTAAATACCTGTAGTCTAAATAATACATGAATTAAAGGGAAAGCAGCTGGCAGTGAAAAAATGATTTTAAAATACCATAGAACTAACCTGGCCAGTGTGGCTCAGTTGGTTGAGTATCATCTCATGCACACAAGGCTTGCTGGTTTAACTCCCAGTTAGGGCACATGCCTGGGTTGTGGGCTCCATTCTGGGAGAGGGCCTGCAAGAGGCAACCAATCAATGTTTCTCTCTCACATGGATGTTTTTCTCTCTCCTTCTGCCTTCCTAAGAATCAATAAAAAATATTTTAAAAAACATTCACAGAACCAGTAAGTTTAGCTAAAGTAATTATTAGAGAAAAATTGTGAGACATTAATGGCGTTTGGCCAGAGGATCCAGGAATGTCCAGTTTCACTTCTAACAACCTGTTTTTTCATGAAAATCTTAAAAAGGTGTATACAAAGAACTAGGAGAAAAATAAAATAAATGGAGGGTGAGTGTCAAGTTTAATCAGGTTTGAGGAAGTTTCTAACATGCCATAATACTCATCAAGTAGTTATAATAATTATTAAAACCTATTGCTTTATTTTTATAACTCAGATATACCTAGTATTTCCTCATTACATAATACAAATCTATAATTAGAGTTTTAAAAATATCTGAAAGTTATAGAATCATTGACCAGAAATAGCTTAATCTTATTTGTCATGTAAACAAAATATTATGCTTTTCTGGGGCCCAGACTGGACTATCCATCCATCCAGCCAGCCAGCCATCCATCCATCCAATTATTTATTCAATTAAAAATTATTGAGCTACTACTTGGCTCAATGCTAGATCTTGGGTATACAACAATGAGTAAAATTTCTACTCTTTGTGAATCTATAATGACTAGGGAGACAAATCATAAACTGATCATTATAGAAACAAATATTTAATAAATTATAACTTTGTAAATTCTTAAGAAAGAGTGACCGGAGCTGAAAGCTCAATATACTAGTCTATCTTCATAAAAAATCCACACTCTGGGTGAATTGCCACTTTTATTATTAATTTCATTATCTATAGTAATACTCCTTATTTTAAAGTCTACTTTTTAAAAATTATTGATCTGCTCTAGGGATATTTTGGTTACTGTTACAATCTTTCTGTATTTTTAAAATTTCAGGTGTGTCTCAGATAAGTAGCATATGATTGAATATATTTTAAAATCTAATTAGGTAAGCCTAGTTTTTTTAATTGGAGTATTTATTCTATTTATTTTTCATGTAATTACTGATGTACTTGGTTTTAAGTCTGCCTACTATTTGCTTTCTTTTTATCCGACCTATCCTATTCCTGTTTCTCTGCCCACATTTTTTGGATCAATTAGTATACTTTCTATCATTCAATTTTCCCACTTTATTAGTTTGTAAGTTACACTTTTTCAATTTCTCATTTTGAGTTATTTTAGAGAAGATAAAATGAATGTATGACTTACTAAATCTGGTATAAATTGAAATAGTTACCATTTTTCAAACAAATGCAGGGAACCTAAGTACACTTAATTCCCTTTACTCATTTTACTTTTTGTGCAATTTTGACATGTTTTGTATTCCACCTAAATTCTACCCCTAAAGACTGATTTCACATAACCAGTATTAATGTATGTTTATATACATATTTACTTCTACATTTACTCATCATTTCCCCTGTATTTTCATGTTCCCCTCTGGGACTATTTTCCTCATGCCTGAATTACTCATTTAATAGTTCTTTTCATGCAATTCTACTGGTGAAAAATATCACTTGTTTAAGTTTTTGGTTGTTTGGAAACATTTTTTTAGCATTAATTCCTGAAGTATAGTTTTATATTTTTACTCTATGTAGAATTCTATATTTGGCAGTTACCACCTCTTCCCCCTCCCCCCATCCTTTTAAATAGTTTTAAAAATTGCCTTGCTTCTTTAATAGACACATGCCTCCCCTCCGCCCCCCCTTTGGGCTGCTTATAAAATTTTCCCTTCTGTCATTGATCCTCACAGGTTTTACCATAATATGTCTAGGTGTTTTTTTGTTTTGTTTTTGTAATTAACTTGCTTGGGGAGTTTAGAGACCATTTTGCTTTGGGGGCCTGATTTTTTAAAAATCAGTTTTGAAAAAAAATCTTGGTTGATATATTGCTTTCTCCTTTCCTCTCTAATTGCACATATATCATAGCTTTTGACTGTGTCCCATATGCCTCTTACATCCTTTAATTTTTTTCTAGGTCCTTCTCTTGTTCTATCTTGAGTTAATTTCTCTTATGCTATGTCTAATCTATTTTTAACACATTTTTTGAGTTCTATATTCTATTTTTTCAGATCTAGAATTTGCATTTAACTACTTTTATACATTTTCATTTTCTGGTGAAATTCTTCATCTTGTCCTCTAGTATCTTTAACATATTAATAAAAGTTATTTTATATCATATCTGATAACTATAAAATCTGGATCACATAAGAATTTGCTTCTATTGAATACTAGAGGCCCAGTACACAAATCTGTGCATGGGGCGGGGGGGGGGGGGGGGGGGGGGGCGGGGTCCCTCAGCCTGGCCTGCGCCCTCTTGCAATCTGGGACCCCTTGGAAGATGTCCGACTGTTGGTTTAGGCCGGATTCCCGCAGGTCATGCTCATCCCGGCCCACTACACCTGCCACCGCCGCTCAGTAGTGCTGCTGTGGAGTCGGAAGAGGCTTCCACGACTGCAGCTGCACTTGCAAGCCATAAGCCAGGCTTCTGGCTGAGTGGCACTTCCCCTGTGGGAGCACACTGACCACCAGGGAGCAGCTCCTGCATTAAGTGTCTGCCTCCTGGTGGTCAGTGCACGTAATAGTTACTGGTCAACTGGTTGTTTTTGTCAATCTGGTCATTCAGTTGTAAAGGTTGCTTAGGCATGTGTGTATATATATATATCTACATATATATATATTTTTAAATCTTGTTTTTAGTCATTTCATTACCTTGTTTTCAGTCATTTCATACTCATGCTTGGCATATCTAATATTTTTTGACTGAGTGTCAGACATTATTATGAAAAATTATATAAACACCTTGAGACACTGGCTCCGGTTATCATTCTCCAGAGATTTACTTTTGCTTTGGGACAGGCAGCATTTAGGACTGTGCTGTTTCAAGATAAGGTTTTAAAATGTGTGATACTGATTCTATTTTTTGTTGTTCTTAGTCTCAAAAGGTAGCCCTTCTGGGTTTTAACTAGCAGTCTGTGATGTTTACCAGGGTCCCTACAATTTGGTGGGCCCTGAAATATTTGTTTGTTATTCCATTCCCATGAGATTGTTGAAAGTTTTGCTAAATTTTCCATGAGCCACTGATTTCCACTTAGCTTCTTTGTCTTTTGTCCTGGATTCTTGATAAATGTCTGAAGAGACAAACATTTGTCTCAATAATCTTTTCTCTGGCATCCCAAGCCCTCAAGTCCTGGCTGCCATGGTAATGCCATCTTATCTTCAGACACAATTTTTAAAAACTGCCCAGCTTTTCTCATTAGATGAACAGTTGGTTTGCAACAAACTCCTCCACTACTAGAATGGAATGTTCTTTATTACATTATTTTCATTTTCCTAAATTTCCTATTTATTTAAGTTTCATCAACAGGTCAAGACCATATATACACATATATAATAATTCCGCCCCCCCCCAATTATGCCATTTCCTTTAAGAGAAGTCACAACTTGTGTTTTTTGTTTTAATCAAAATTCATCATTCATCCTTATGTTGGCAAAAATGTTTTTGTCAGTCTTTATTCAGTCCTACTAAGGTGGCTTTTCGATAATCTCCATAGTAAGCTGGTTCATTGAAATGAAAAATAATTTTGGTTCTGGATTTTAGGCGGACATGTCTTATTCAAGTCATTGATAGCTACGTTTCTCTGGAGTCTTGAAGCTGCCTTTATCCTGGAACACACTCATTATGCTTCTTCTCTTACCCAAGCAGACTGCACACTGTGGAAGGCCATCCTCAACAAGCATGTGAACCCACCTGTTTGCAGGACAGCTTTTCTCTGTGTATTTGCCTCAAAATACCCATATTTATAATAAATAATAAGTTTTAGCAACATCAGTGGTGCCTGACTCTCTGAATTCTCCAAAAGGGTTTAACTGGTGAATTATCTTCAAGGAAGAGATAAAAGTGAATTTTAGACATTGCCGGTAGGCTGTGATACGAAGGGAGTGCCTCTGAAAGGCTCCTCATGCCGCGAGTACTATCCAGAAAGGAAACTGGATTCTGTGCAGCCCGACTAACCTGCTTGACAGCATATCGCACAGAGCCTGTGACAGCACCACGGATTGGAAAATGGAATTGCAACTATCAGGCATCGAGTTATGTTTTAACATTTAGTTATAAAGGCCATGTCATGCCCTAAGAGATGCAGCAGGAGTATTAGGCCTGACATTTTGAATTTCAAATGCAAATTGGAAAATCCAACCCAAACCAGGAAAGGACAATGTGTGTAAATGGAGTGAGTTCAGTATTCAGACTTGGCTCCTGGGTCAGGCTAATCAAGCCTCCCAAAGGCCCTTGTCTTACTCTATCACCCATATAACTGAAGAAAAAGTTCAGTTAACACATCTGAATAATATCTGAAGAGTACCACCTTAGTATCTTATTTGCCAAAGAGATTACTGATAAGATGTGTCCCATGATACAAGTAAATTATACCATACCAATTTAATTTATTCCACAACTAGATTATAGCACAGATTTTTTTTCTTTCTTTTTTTTTCATTACAGGTGTTCAAAACCTTCCCCACTGATGTACTGATAGTAAACAGATTTATATTTTCCAAAGTCCTTATGTTAACTTGTTATGACAGTTTTCAGAGTAGTTAGTGACCTGCCTAAAAGCACATTTTGAGGAAGTAATAGGCTTAGGGCCTGTGTGCCTCACTTCCATTTCTCTGCCTTTTCTCCCACTATAGCACACTGTACGACTGCATGCCATGTACAAGTCAGTAACAATGAAGAATGGAGAAAACACATAGTGCAGCAGAAACATGGGTCCATTCTTTTTCATTTAATAAGCACAACTGTGTGCATAGGATGTAAGAATTGGCCAATAAATGCATGACTTTTACAATGGGCCACAAACCCTAGAAACTTGCTGTTCTCAGTGCTTCAAAAACACAAATTTGATAACGTTCTTTTCCTTTCTAAAACCCTTTCATGGCCCCTCATTGCCTAGAATAAAGTCCAACTTCTGTAGCACAGCTTACAAATGCTTGCCCTACTTTTCTCCATTCTTGCAACTCCTTGCATGTTCTATGCTCTCTTCACATCTGGGTCTGTGACTTTGCTGCCTCCTCTATCTAGGAAACAGGCGATCCCAGTTCGATCCCTGTTTGAATCCCCCCATCCTTTGCCTGGATAATTCCTTCTCATTTATCTAGTTTCAGCTGTTGCCCCTCCCTCTAAATTAGATCTGTGTCCCAGATCTAAATTAGATTTACTTTCTCCATGTTTCAGGCACCCAGTACTTGTTTTATTATAGGAGTCATAATAGGCTGTGGAATTGCCTATTTGTTGGTTTATATGACCCATCATTCTCTATGCACTATGTGTGTAGGATCTGTGTCTATCTTGTTCTTCATTTTATTTCTGGCATTTAGCACCCTGCCTGGCATAGAGCAAACACTCTATATATCTGAAGATGACTGAATAAAAAACACTCCACACTTTGAGAAAGGCCTTTAATAAGGCAAAAAACTCCACAAGGACAAATGCCATACTGATTTATTATCCTATGTGCCAGCCATTATCTACACTAATAAAAGAGAAACATGGTAATTGGCGTACGACCGCTACCCTTCCCATTGGCTAATTAGCGAGATATGCAAATTAATCACCAGCCAAGATGGCGGTTAACTGTCAACAAAGATGGCGGTTAATTTGCATATGTAGGCACAATGCAGGGAGGCAAAATGGAAAGCACAGAAGAAGCCCCCTGGCACTCCCAGGGGGGAGCTAAGAGCCGGGGGGCAGGGCAAAGGCGGCCCTGGGGGCCGCCTTTGCCCTGCCCCCCAGCCATGATTGGAGAATCCTGGCCTTTGCCTCACTGGCCAGTGATAGCAGGAAGTAGGGGTGGAGCCAGCAATGGGAGCTGGGCAGGGGTGGAGCCCGGGATCTTGGGGTGGCTGCAGCCGCTGCCCGGAGCCCACGATCAGGGAGCAGTTGCAGCTGGGTGGGGGGGCGGCTGCAGCTGGGGGTCCCCGCTGCCCTAACGCCTCCGCCAGAGGCATTAGGCACGGGCAGGGGCGGAGCCCATCAGGGGATGGCAGCAGCTTGGGGGATCCTCTGCCCAGGCCTAATGCCTCCGCCAGAGGCGTTAGGCCTGGGCAGGGGCGGCTGCAGCTGGGTGTCCCCACTGCCCTGGCCTCACACCTCAGCCAGAGGCGTAAGGCCCGGGCAGGGGCGGAGCCCACAATCGGGGGGCGGCTGCAGCTTGGGCTCCCTGCTGCCCGGGCCTAACGCCTCGGCCAAAGGCGTTAGGCCCGGAAAGGGGCGGAGCTCACGATTGGGGGCGGCTGCAGCTGGGGGTTCCCCTGCCTGGGTCTAAGGCCTCGGCCAGAGGCATTAGGCTGGGCAGGGGTGGCTGCAGCTGGGGGTCCCCACTGCCCGGGCCTCACGCCTCAGCCAGAGGAGTAAGGCCCGGGCAGGGGTGGAGCCCATGATCTTGGGAAGCTGCAGCTGCGGGGGTCCCCTGCCCAGGCCTAATGCCTTGGCCAGAGGCATTAGGCCTGGGCAGGAGCAGTGCCAGCGATCATGGGGAGCAGGGGCACAGTCGCTGATGGTGGGAGCTTGGGGTCCCCTGCCCAGGCCTAATGCCTTGGCCACAGGCGTTAGGCCTGGGAAGGGGTGGAGCAGGATGTCCCTTGGAGAGCTGTGGGTCCCCTGCCCAGGCCTAATGCCTGGGCGAGAGGCATTAGGGCGGAGCGGTCAATTGCAGGGAGCAGGGGCCGAGTTGACGATGGTGGGGAGCTGGGGGTCTCTTGCCCAGGCCTAATGCCTTGGCCAGAGGTGTTAGGCGTGAGCATGGGCAGAGCCAGCGATCGTGAGCAGGGGCGGCGTGGGCAATCGTAGGGAGCTGGGGGTCCCCTGCCCACCCTGATCTGGGACACCCTTCAGGGCAAACCAGCTGGCTCCCACCTGTGCACCAGGCTTCTATCCTATATAATAAAAGGGTAATGTGCACATGCAATTTTTTTCCCCAAATATATTTTATTGATTTTTTACAGAGAGGAAGGGAGAGGGATAGAGAGTTAGAAACATCGATGAGAGAGAAACATCGATCAGCTGCCTCCTGCACACCCCCTACTGGGGATGTGTACGCAACCAGAGTACATGCCCTTGACGAGAATCGAACCTGAGACCCTTCAGTCCGCAGACCGATGCTCTATCCACTGAGCCAAACCCGTTAGGGCGGTAATGTGCAAATTGACCCTAACAGCAGAACGACTGGGAATGACTGGTCACTATGACACACACTGACCACCAGGGGGCAGATGCTCAATGCAGGAGCTGCCCCCTGGTAGTCAGTGCACTCCCACAGGGGGAGCTCTGCTCAGCCACAAGCCAGGCTGAAGGCATCACATTGGCGATGGTGGGAGCCTCTCCTGCCTCCTCAGCAGCTCTGTGGATGTTCAACTGCAGCTTTGGCCCGTTGGCAAGTGGACATCCCCCAAGGGATGTATCACTGCCAGCTTAGGCACAATCCCCCGGGGAGCAGGCCTAAGCCAGCAGGTGGACATCCCCGGAGGGGTCCCAGACTGCGAGAGGGCACAGGCTGGGCTGAGGGACCCCCGAGTGCATAAATTTTTGTGCACGGGGCCTCTAGTTTATATATATATATATATATTATCTCTCATTTGTGCTATTTTTATAAAAAAAAGAAAAAAA
Source organism: Myotis yumanensis (assembly GCF_028538775.1). Lineage (NCBI taxonomy): Eukaryota > Metazoa > Chordata > Mammalia > Chiroptera > Vespertilionidae > Myotis > Myotis yumanensis. Next base: position 21,320,470 of record NW_027223754.1, read on the forward strand.
GAAGATTTGTGATAGAGTAATCAGTGCCTCTCCCTACGGGTGTAGATCCCTGCCCTGTTGTACTCAGGTGTGATCATGTGAAATGGCAACAGAAATGACAAGTGTGACTTTCACTCAGTAGCTTTGTGAAGCAGGTCATGGTGGCTAGCTATGTAATTGATCATTGATATGTTTCTAATAGAAGGTTTTTTTCATCAAGGCCTCCAATACTGTGGAACATAGTCCCAGCTAACTTGAGCTGAGTGAGAAATAGAAATGTCTGTTATTATAAACCATGAGTATGATGTGAGGTAGGAATATTTGTTATTGTAAACCAATGTGATTTTTGTGTTACAACAGCATTCTGTAGCCTATCCTGACTGATAGAGCTCCATTAAACCTTGCTCAAACAAAGGAGAGTTTAGTGAAAAATTCAATAAGAAATCTATCTTCGGCACAATATAGGTCAAAACCAAGAACACTTAGATTTCATTGGAACAAAAAACTAAAAAGTCAGAAAGTGGTGCTATTTTACTCATATCTTAGAAGTTGCACAGTCTCTCACATTTCTGCTTCTCTCTGCTACCTGTTGTTTCCTCCTCCCTCAATAAACTTTTTTTATACTTCCTAATCTTAAATATGACCCAAATGAGGAGAATCTCCAAACCTTATATCTATATGATCTTCTAGCTCAGAATCTACTACCAACTATATCTTCTCTTTGAGTCTCCTGATTATATTATATTTATGGTTCAAGTGCATCTTTTTGAACCAAGTCACAAGACAGATGCTACTGATTAGTCAATATCACTGGTTACTAGTCTAAAGCTTGGCTAATCAGTTGTGCCTCTGTGTGGATGTGTTGAGGAGGTGTGTGGTAGCTCAGCAGCAAGCCATGTCCTACAGGGCTGTTTGGGACAGCACATACTAGGTGGCAGGGTTCTGTGTTTTCAAAAAGTATATAAAGTATGCCAATTCAGCCTGGTCGGCATGACTCAGTGGTTGAGCGTTGACCTGTGAACCAGGTGATCCCAGTTCGATCCCTGTAAGGCAGGGGTCCTCAAACTTTTTAAACAGGGGGCCAGTTCACTGTCCCTCAGACCATTGGAGGGCCGGACTATAGTTAAAAAAAAAAACAAACTATGAACAAATTCCTATGCACACTGCACATATCTTATTTTGAAGTAAAAAAACAAAACTTCAAAAAAAAGGCTCTCCTAACTTCAAAAAAAAAGGCTCTACTAACTCCAAAATAAAATTACAAAAAAATAGACCTCCTAACTTCAAAAAAAAAATAAATCCTAACTTGTTCTTACCTTGGTCCTCAGGCAGCAGCAGGCTCTGCACAGGCAAGCTTGTGATTCATCCGATCACACCCGAGACTGAGAGGAGGAGTCCAGAGACAGAGAGAAGGAGGGGAGTCAGAGAGTGCGGCGCACATTCCACACATGCGCACTGCGGGCCCGGGACGAGTTGGCTGCTAAGCAACAGGCAGCGGTGGCAAAAACACCCAGCGGGCCGGATAAATGTTTTCGGTGGGCCGCATGTGGCCCCCGGGCCGTAGTTTGAGGACCCCTGCTGTAAGGAAACATGCCCAGGTTGCAGGAGTGATTCCCAGTTTGGGGCGTGCAGGAGGCAGCCAATCAATGATTCTCTCTCATCACTGATGTTTCTGTTTCTCTCTCTCTCTCTCTCTCTCTTTCTCTCTCTCTTTTCCCCTCTGAAATAAAAAATATATTTTAAAAAATATGCCAATTTGCCACATTAATTTCATGAACAAAATATTATTACTATTTTTATTATTACCACATTTCAGATTATAAAACTAAAAGCAACAAGGTAACTTAGCTAAAATTGCATATTAGTAGTGAAGGGCAGAGTGGATTTACAATGTAAATCGTGATATGTTTAGTTGACCCCAAGTTTCATGTTCTGCAATATACTAAATCACCTCAAAGATTTGAACTGTCCCCATATCAGTGAAACAAGTATGAAAAACTATAGCAAAAATAAAATAAAATAAAAAACTATTTAAAGTTGTAACGCCCTAGCTGGTTTGGCTCAGTGGATAGAGTATGGGCCTGCAGACTGAAGGGTCCTAGGTTCAATTCCAGTCAAGGGCACATGCCCAGATTGTGGGCTTGATCCCCAATAGGGGGCGTGCAGGAGGCAGCTGATCAATAATTCTCTGTCATAATTGGTGTTTCTATCTCTCCTTCTCCCTTCCTCTCTGAAATAAAAAAAAAAATATTTTTTATAAAAGGTGTAACAAATGGGGTTATTTTAAAGGAGAAGAGTGATATGGTTAATATATACTGAGTCTCCAGGATAAAGATAAGTGATTAGAGATAAATTTCTTTGTCATTTACAGATAAGATTTACTGACACAGGGAAGGACAATGTGTGAGGGTCACTGATTCAGAGATGCCAAGAGTTCATAGAAAGGGTAAAGCGATTTGGCAATGGGATTTACTGGAAATGACCTAACATTTACTGAATGAATAGGCAGCATCACACTAAACACAGGTTCTTTGCTGATAAAGATTGGTAGAGAAGAAATCACACATAAAAGAAGAGGGAGAAAAAGGTGGCTTGTTTCAGTTGTAAAGGAGAAATGGGAGAAAAGAGAAATAGATCACAAATCCCAGGAGCTCAGGGCATAAAGTAAAGAGACACATTGCAGAGTAACAAAATTCAGAAGGAAAACAAAACACCCCCCCTGAGCATTTCCACAGCAAATGTAGGCTTGTCAGGGCTCACAAGTAGAACCATACAATCAATAGTCCCCAAACAACATCATTGTCGAGTTCTCCAGTATTATTACTCAATTCTGTATTATGCTAGCACCTCTTACATCTACAGAACTTACATTTGAGTCTCCTGAATTGGGCCAAAGTCCTTCCAGTGACTGATTCATCTTACCAACCATCCTTGTTGAGTCAATGTTTACCTTGTTTGTTGTTATTTTTTTGTAAGTTTGTGTTTCTCTTTTCTTTTTAAGCTCCATTAAAGTAAAAACACGATGAAGACGGGGGGGGGGGGGGGGGGGGGGGGGTGGGTGGGGGGGGTGGGGGTGGGGGTGGGGGGTGGGACGGACTTTGACAAGTAGGAAGTCCCAATACTGTAGGACAGAACCTAAGGCCATTTGCATTAAACCCTAAACATTATGAGTAACACCAAACCTTTGTTTCCTGCTCCAGCTTCCTAGGGGATCGTGGTATTGGTATGGTTAAGATGTCCTAAATGCTTTAGGCACCTTCTCAAAAGTACCACCTGACAAATGCATTCTTTTTACCAGATGTTCCTCTTTCTCATCAGCAGTTATGGATGCTATTTTAAGCCTGGACTGAGTTTTCTTTCCACAGCAGGGCTGTTGATTCTGTTTCTTTTATTCTACTTCCATTTGTTTAAAAAAGACTCATTTCAAAAAATTTCTAAAGGTGCCTTCAGCAAATTTCAATGTTATTTCTTCCTAGTCATCTAAATAGAATAGGCCAAAGAATGTAGCCTTTAGACATTCTTTTAAAGGTTAGTATTTGATTTAGGGAAAACAATCTCAACCACTGTGATTTAAAGTAAAAAAAACCTAAACTGTCCAAGAATGGAATATTTTCTTTTGAAAAGTTAAGAAATTAGTGATGAACAGGCAATGGGAAAGAGATATGAAGTATCTAGCATAAATAAAATTTATCTTCTACAGAAAATGTATGTTAACTTCAAAATCATACTTTTGTTCTATCCCATCCATAAGATATTGTAAGCGACAGAGAGTAAAAGCAGATAGTTTCCATTTGCCTTTCCATTTGCTCTCCAACCTTTCCTACCCTACTCCGGGCATGGGCACAGGCTGTTTGGAAATGTGTTAACAGTGTTGGCTGTGTTCCTCTACTGACATCTACAACTCCTGTTGTACAGCTTTATCTTACAACCACTCTCTTCATATTGTGGCATCTGACTCCTTTCCTTACTCCTTAGGTACAGGAATAACAAGAACACCCCACTGTTCCTGGCACCTGGGTGTTTCACCACCCGTATTGGTCTCTTTCATTCTTGTCCACACTTTTGTAAATATTCCCTTCTTTAAACTTACTTAAATTTCCCCACTTGAATTTTTCTCTTGCTTCCTACTGGTGCCCTGACAAATAAAAAAGAGTTTAGCTTCATTCATTCATTCATTCATTCACTTACTCACTCACTCACTCATTCACTCATTCATCTACTCCTTTATTGATTTATTCATTCAATAAATATTAAATAGCTACTATGTGCTATCTGTTGTTCTGGGCCTTAGGAATATAAACACTGGTTTTTGTTTTGTTTTGTTTGTTTTTAAAAGCATGAAATCTCTGTCCTTAGAAAGGTTAAGTCTAGACAGGGGCTACAGATAATACATAAAAGTAGTAGCTAAATTATAGTATGTGAGAAGGTGGAAAGTGCTATGGAGATACTGGTAAAATAGAAGAGGAAAGAGGGATAGGAAGCATATGTATATAGAAAGGGACAGGGTATACATTTAGATAATGTGGTTAGGGAAGGTCTGAGAAGGTAGCATTTTGATAAATATTGTAGGAGAATAGAAAAAGAAAACACAAAGCAGATATCTAGGGAAAGCATTATAGGCTAAGGAAATAGCAACTGCAAAGATCCAAGGGAAGGGGCATGCATGAATGTTTGAGGACAACATGTTAGAATAAAATGCAAGATGGAGGTATTCTGTGAGATGAATTCAGAGCACTAAGGGGGTTCCAGGATATAAATGGCAAATAAGCCATTAGAAGGACTTTGACTTTTACCCTGAGTTAGGCAGGGAGCCATTGGAAGGTACTGAGCAGAAGAATGACATATGAAACTTTGGTTTTAAGAGGATTATTCTGGATGTTGTACTGAGAATAGACTATAGGGGAGTGAGAGTGAGAGATCAGAAAGACCAATTAGGAGGCTATTGCAGTGGAGAAACTTCCATGCCTTAGAAGGCAGAAGAGAAGATGAAAAGTGGTCAGCTTCTAGATACGCTTTAGAAAAAAAACACTTGACAAATTTATTGATAGACTGGATATAGTGTGTAGTATAGACTGAATGTTGGTATCTCCCCAAAATTCATATTTTGAATTCCTAACCCTCAATATAATGTAATCAGAGGTGGGGCCTTTGGTATGTGATTACTGAGAGCTCCCTGGTCCCTTCTACCACATTACACAGTGAGAAGATGGTTGTCTGTAAACCAGGAAGCATGCCCTCACAAGACACTGAATCTACTGGTACCTTGATCTTGAAATCCCCAGCCTCCGGGCCTATGAGAATTAAATTTATGTTGTCCATAAGTTACTGAATCTATGGCAGTTTGTTAGAGTAGCCCAAATGGACAAAGAGAGTGCATGAATGAGTACATTTCAGAACAACTGCAGGGCTTATACACTGACCTAATAGAAAGATGAGTATTCATTAAGTAAGATGGGAGAGATAGCAGAAGGAGAAGGTTTGGGAGTGAAGAGCTAGATTTTATGCTTAAGCATATTGAAAATTTGAGATGTCTATGAGACATTCATGGGGAGATGTTACAAAGACAAATTGGATAGATGAATCAAGAGTTCAGCGAAAAGTCCTAGGTAAGAGATATAGAAATGATAGGTACTACTTTTTATATTATTTGTGTGTGTGTGCGTGTGGCGGGGAGGGGAATGGTCTCATAAGATGAATGAACTTATCAAGGCAGGAAGCCTCAGGAGAGAAGAAGCAAAAGGAATGAATTTTAGGGTACTCTAACAATAAGACATTATGAAAATGAGGAGGAATTGGCATGAAAGACTAAGAGTATCTAATAATGTAGAAAGAAATCCTGGATATCATGGAATCCTAGAAGTCAAGTGAATACAGTTTTTCAAGAGAGTGACTAACTGTGTCAAATGCTCCTGATATTGTGAGACAAAGATTGAAAATAATCTGTTAGAGTGTGGAATCTCAGAGGGAAGGCAGAGGAAGGTGGATGGGTGGGAGGTAATCAACCAAAAACCTTGTATGCATATATGCATAACTCATGGACACAGACAATAGGGTGGTGAAGGCCTGGGGCAGGAGTGGAGGTGGGCTTGAGGGGGTCAATGGGAGAAAAATGGGGCTTATGTAATACTTCCAACAATAAAGATTTTTAAAAAGAAAATTGTCTGTTAGATTTAGTAACGTGGGGGTTCAAGAAAAAATGTGAAGAGATGAACTGAGGATAAGAGCATAGACAATCCTTTTGAGGATATTTGTTTAAAAGAATAGAAAATTAGGCAGTAACTGGGTAATAAAATGCTGTTGAGAAGAAAAATAACATCATGTTTGTATGCAGGGGGGGAGTATCTAATAGAGATTGCAAAGCAGTGTTATACACGGTAATGAAGCAAAAATTTCTGGAGCAATGTCCTTGAGGAAAAGGGGGATGGCACAAAATTTTACTTGTGAAGTAGCCCTTGCTAAGAGCATGAATTGTATGAACAGTAACAGGAATAAATGCAGGCAGGTGAGTACCTGTAATGGGGGAAGTATGTAGAAGTTCTACCTATTCTTCTATTTCCTCATTAACATATCAACAAGATTGTCAGCTGAAACTGAGAATGGATAGGTGGTGTTGGAGATGTGAGAAGAGAAGGAAAAAAGTGAAATAGTAATCTAAAAGAAGTTGAGAGTTAATGGACAAGGAAAATATAGTAAGGTTTCTATGCATCACTAAACGTCTATTTGAGTTTAGTGGTCATGAATTTAAAGTTTGTCCAATAAGCATTGCTGTGTTCTTTTCTCTGGACATAATTAACATCATGAATGTAAACATGGAATGAGAAGAGAATTCTATTTAAGCAGGTTGTGGTTTAGCACAAGAGGCATTGATTGTTTCCTGGGAAATAAACTCTAAAGCAGACATTTGCCTATAGGTGGATTTTTTAGGGAGTACTCTTGAGAAAAACACTTCTAAGTGAGTAAGAAAAGCAGATTTGAGTAGAAGAAGTTGAACTAATCCCTGGTATGGCCTTTCATAGGTCCTCCGTATTCTGAGACTGGAATGACCCTTGAAGAATGTCCTCAATTTAGGAAAGAGGGTATAGGCTCTATACCCCCATATCCACCAGTAACTAGATGTGGTCTGCTCTAGGGGGGAGGGCCACTTTGGGCATGGAATTTTATTTGGATGAGGAAAATGCCTGGGGAGGGAGTCAGTTGGGAGTCACCAGAGGCAACACTTCTGGTAGCAGGGAAAATAACTACCTCAGTGTCAACAGGGGAGATCTGGAAAGCATACCACGGAATTCATTACAGTCCACTTCTTGTGCCATTTAAATCCATTAGCTTTACATGATAAGTTCTCACTGTTTCAGACCAACTTCTCCAGGATTCCAGATGGTCTATTTTATTGGGGAAACTTATAAAATAAATATTGGTAGGATGAACTATCGTTTCTACTATCGCTGCTGGTCTTGGAGCCACAACTGATACTCATAGTCTTCATCCTCTATCACCTGTGCTAGACTACTCTTATACTTGATGAGCAGCTTGGTTAGTCTAGAGCAGTGGTTCTCAACCTTCCTAATGCCGCGACCCTTTAATACAGTTCCTCATGTTGTGGTGACCCCCAATTTCATTGTTACAAATTGAACATAATTAAAGCATAGTGATTAATCACAAAACAATATGTAATTATATATGTGTTTTCTGATGGTCTTAGATGACCCCTGTGAATGGGTCGTTCGACCCCCAAAGGGGTCGCGACCCACAGGTTGAGAACCACTGGTCTAGATGGTTAACCTAATAGAGGGATTCAAATCCATGAAAATGTGAACCCCTGGTCACCATGCTCCTTGGGGGTCAAGGCCACTGCACCTGTTCCCTAACTGTGAAAAGTTGGCAAATGAGTTCTGTGGCAGAAAGATATGAAGGTGATCTCAATGATTCCCACCTGCTTTGCAGTCTTCTTCCCATAAATATAGGCGGAATCTGTGACTTGCTTTTAACTAATAGACTGGTAAAAGTCATGAGATGTTACTTTCATGATTACATTAAAATATATAAGGCTCTGTATTGCCAGTAGACTTATTTTTGCTCTTCTGCTGGTCCTATGCTTCTATATAGTGGGACTGTCTATAAACATATGGCAGGAATCTATGGATGGTCTCTAGTAGCTGAGGGCATCCTCTGGATGACAGCAGAGAAAAGCTGAAGCTCCAAGTCTTACAGTTGCAAGGAAATAAATTCTTACGCAGCCTTAATGAATCTGGAAGCTGATTCTTCTCCAGTCAAGCAAGGGGGGAGCATTAGCCTTTAACTGAAGGAAATGGGCCATGGCTGCAGTCCAAGAATGCTCAGGGAAATCTAGGCATTCAAACTTTTCAAATGCCTATATGCTCCCATCTCAAATCTCAGAGTCACATTACTTCCCAATCATGGCCTTAACCTTGGTGCAGCAAACTTTGCAGGTTTCAGAATTCAACCTTATATGGCACCCCGCTGCCAATGAAGTCCTGGGCCTGATATTTAGTTTTCTTTTTTCTCCAGCTGCAGCAGATGACAGTTTCTTTGCATGCTGTCAAGGAGGCTTTCACTGTTTGCCTTAAATAGATGATTTATTACCACTGGCCTTTCGTTATCTTTCTACAATACTTTAATAGCCCCCAGTAACAGCTATTCAACAGTATAGTTCTTATAATTAGAAATTCTTGTAGCTTTCAAATACTGTAGACATCGTAGCTCTCAGTGTATTCTCTTCCAACTCAGTTTACCACCAAAGGTAGTTTAACAATTACACCATTGCATTATGCCAGAGCCTATCAGAACTCCACCTCCAACCAGTGATGCTGTCCTTCTCCACAACTTGGCGGCAGATGATCCAATTCCAAAATTGGACTTTGGAATCTGCTCCCTTAGCACCACTCCTCATCCTAACTTTTAGGTCTTTTTCCTTGCCAAACACACTCCAAAATGGAGATTCTATAGAGAAGTAGTCAGGGAATAAATCTGCATGGCTGTAAGGGGAGCAGGATCTGGAAGAGGAAGTTAAAATGAAATGTGGTTCAACAGAGCAAAGTCCTTAGCCGATTCCATTGGGAGGACAGAGTTGGAATGGCCCCTCAGAGATGTCTGAGAACAAACACAAAGCTGGGCCTTTGTACCCCTACATCAACCATTATTGTGAAGTGGCCCCGGGGAGAATGTGTAATCTTGGGCAAGTCAGCTCCCTTTGGTGGAGGGCAATTGCTGGCAGGAGGGACTCAATTGTGAGCCAACAGCAGTTGGGCAAACAAATGCCTCTGTCTTGAAAGGGGCATCCTGGCCATGCTCTATAGCAAAAAAAGGAGCAGTTAGTGGGTAAGGCAGCTCAGAGAGACAATGGAATTAGATAGGTGATGAGAAAAAGGAGGACATAAGAGGTAAAGAAGTGGTAGATCAATAAATTGTAGGTCCTAATAATGCCAATGGTCTGTTGGAGTTAGCATACTAGAGGTCACAAGCTAAGAAAATAAAAGATGGCATTTGGAGAGAGTGATGATTATAATTGAAATTTTGGAAAGCTTCATTCCAGGATCCTTATATGACCATTTAGTCTAAATATTGAATCGTTCAAACAGAAAGTCTTGACATATATAAAATTATATGCCAAATGAAAGCTTTTCTACATATACCAGTGTACAATTTCACTAGAATTGTATGTGTTTTAACATACCCATATATACAGTCTTAAGAGTGTGAAGGTTACAATCATTTTTGCTTCAGTGCAGGCAACAGCTTACATTGAAAAGTTTGGTGATAACTAGTTCAGCAGTTTTCAGTTCATCTCAGTAGAAATAAATGGTGTTTTTGCATCATAAGCAGCTATCACCATTCCCCCCTTCAAACCTAGTTAACAAGTAGACATTAAAACACAAGTAATCAATATATTATTTGTCTATCTATACTTGAAAAGCTAATTCTCTTACTTTCTGGCCTCGGAAATTATTTTTCTCCCCACAATTGAAATGCAGAGGTTCCTTAAGGAGGTAAACTTTGAAAAAAAATTGAAGGTTGTGTATTTTAAAAGCCAAAATGAATGATTGCAGACTTTCAAACTCCGACTAGAATACCCTTCATTAGCAACTTCAATATTTCATTCACTTCCCTCAGAAACTAACTATCCTCCACTAAATTTTAAAAGCTGCTAGACTAATTCAGAATGAAATGGCTACTTTCACAAGGTGCATAAAACAATGATGTGAACTTTGATCAAAATTAGAGACTGCCTGGCTGGCGTGGTTGAGCATCGACCTATGAACCAGGAAGTCACGGTTAGATTCCAGGTCAGGGCACATGCCAGGGTCATGTGGGATGTGCAGGAGGCAGCCAATCAATGATTCTCTCTCATCATTGATGTTTCTATCTCTCTCTCTCCCTTTTCTTTCCTATCTGAAATCAATAAAAATATTTTAAAAAATTAGAGACTGAAAATTATATTTGAAGTGACCATATTAACATCAAGCAAAGCAGATTTCAGAACATATAACATTACTGAAAACAAAGAAGGTTATTTCATAATGATAAAGGTGTTAATTCATCAAGAAGATACTGCATTCCTAACTGAGCTACAAAATATGTAAAGCAAAAAACTTTGCTTTACAACCACAAGGAGAAATAGAAAATTTTCCAATTATAGTTGAAGATTTTAATACTTCTCTCAATAATTTAAACCAAGTAGACAAAATAAATAAATAAATGAATAAATAAATAGGGATGTAGATTTGAACAACTTCATCCACAACTTTATCTGTGACATTTGTAGAACTCTCCATTCAGAAACATACACATGCTTTTCCAGTGTACAGGAAACATGTATTAAGGCAGAACATAGTCTGGAAGTAAAGTGAGTCTCAACAATTTGAAATCATTCAAGTCATACAAACTATATTCTCTGACAAAAATGGAATTAAATTAAAAATCAGTCAGAAAAGTAATATCTATAGTCTAAAAATCATATGGATCTGCAAAGAATCTAGAATTGGCAAAACAACTTTGAGAAAGAACAAAGGTAAAGAACTAATAACTGCTTGATTTTGAATATGGTAAACCTATAGGGAGCAAAACAGAGTGCTAATGATATAAAGATAGACACAGATCAGCATAACAAAATGGAAATTTGAGAAATAGATCCATAAATATATTAATAACTAATTCTGAACAAGGGTACAAAAGTAACTCAATGAATAAAGTAAGGTGTTTTCACACACAATGTTGAAACAACTGAATATCTATATGCAAAGAAGAACATTAATACTTTACACCATATACAAAAAATTGGCTAAAAATGAATCATAAACTTAGATGTAAGACCTAAAACAATAGAATTTCCAGAAGAAAGCATAGAAGAAAATTTTCTGATCTTGGGTTAGACAAATATTTTTTGGATATGATACCAAAAACATGATCCATAAAGTAATACATTTATCTATTGAATATCATTAAAATTAAAACTTCTGCTTCATGAAAGACATTATTTATTTTTTTCAATATATTCTTATTGCTTTCAGAGAGGAAGGGAGAGGGAGAGAGAGATAGAAACATCAATGATGAGAGAGAACCATTGATTGGCTACTTCCTGCACGAGCCCTACTGGGGATCTAGCCTGCAACCTGGGCATGTGCTTTTTTTTTTTTTTTTTTTTTAATATATTTTATTGATTTCTTACAGAGAGGAAGTGAGAGGAATAGAGAGTCAGAAACATCGATGAGAGAGAAACATCGATTCAGCTGCCTCCTGCACACTCCCCACTGGGATGTGCCTGCAACCAAGGTACATGCCCTTGACTGGAATCGAACCCAGGACCCTCCAGTCCGCAGGCCGACGCTCTATCCACTGAGCCAAACCGGTCAGGGCATGGGCATGTGCTCTTGACCAGAATCAAACCCGGGACCTTTCAAGGAGCCAGGACCATGAAAGACATTATTAAGAGAATGAAAAAGAAGCCACAAACTGAGAAAAATATTTGCAACTCATATATTTGATGAAGGATTTATATCCAAAATACATAAACTCTCAAAATTTAGTAAGAAAACAAAAACCCAATTACAAATTAGGGAAAATACAGGGTAGGGCAAAAGTAGGTCTACAGTTGTGAGTACTTGAAACACAGAGTTTATTCTCATATTTTCTATACAAATTCCTATTTTCCCCACCCTGTATATGAACAGATACTTCATCAAAGAAGACACAGAGCAAGCAATACTGTAATTACATGAAACAGTATTAGTCTTTGGGGAAATGTAAATTAAAACCACAATAATATTTTATGACTTATCTATTAGAATGGCTAAATTATAGACTGACAATATCAAAAGTGGGCAATGATGTGGAAAAATTAAAATTCCTATACACTGGTGATGGTAACGCAAAACAGTATAACTGTTAAGTACTTTCTTTAGGCATAAATCTATCACACGACCTGGCCATTTCAGTATTTGTTATTTCCCTTTGAAAAGTGAAAGCATATGTCCACAGCAGCTTTATTTGTAATAGACAGAAACTGGAAACAATTCAAACGACCATCAACACATGCATGAAGAGATAAATGAACCATTGTATCTACATATGAGGTACTACTCAATAATAATAATAATAATGATAATAATATAATAACAAAAGAACAATTGATACCTACAACAATGTGGATAAATATCAAAATAATTATACTGAAAGCTGGACAAAAAAAGAGTATATAAAGTACTGATCTATTTATATAAAATTCTAGAAAATACGAAATAATCTATAGTGACTGGAAGACCAGTGTTTGCTTGGGGGAGGGCATGACAGTGAGGGGTGAAAAGGAAAGATTATAAAGGGGTATTAGAAAATTTAGGGCTGTGATGGATATGTGTCCATTATATGAATGTGGTGATTATTGCAGGGATATACACATATGTCAAAACTTATCAATCGTACAATTTAGATATACAGACAGTCCTCGAGTTACGTCGGACTTGACGTACGTCATTTCATGGTTACGTCGCCATCTCCTATTTACAGTATTTATTAAAAAATTCCATCATTTCGACGTATGTACATATGTGCTTTATGTTTTTTATTATTTATTTACCACAAGTAAAGATCAGGAATTATTATTTTTCTTTTAAATTTTTTTTACTGTTTCATTTCATTACTGCTGTGTACGTGCTCCATGTGAGTGACATAGGTGCTTATGTAGGTGGGTTCCGAATTACGGCGAAAATCACGTTACGTCGTGCTGTAGGAACAGATCTCCGACGTAAACCGAGGACCTAGTTTATTGGTCTGTAAATTAAAATAACATCCACACATGCTTCTTTATTGCAAAGAATAAATGTCTAAGCCAGCCGTGGGCAAACTACGGCCCGCGGGCCGGATCCGGCCCATTTGAAATGAATAAAACTAAAAAAAAAAAAAGACAGAACCCTTTTATGTAATGATGTTTACTTTGAATTTATATTAGTTCACACAAACACTCCATCCATGCTTTTGTTTTGGCCCTCCGGTCCAGTTTAAGAACCCATTGTGGCCCTCGAGTCAAAAAGTTTGCCCACCCCTGGTAAGCACTAAAGCAGTATTATCAAGTTATATTTCCATAGTGCTTTCATTATATAGAAGCTTACCAATTTTTCATATATTTCAGTTAATCTTCCAAACTGATTAATAAGATTCTATATATCTAGTTTTCTATTCCCTCCCCCACTCTAAATCTTACAAATGTACACAAAACTTAGAAATAGCATATCCCTCTGAGGAGTGTCTTTAAAATCAGTATGAAACAGATCAAAGCAAAAGCATGCAGAATCCTGATTTAGAGTCAGGAATGTTTCCAGGTAGAAATAGTTGATTGCAATTTGAAAATATCAACCTGATTAATTTTATGAAGGAAAGGATATGCTAATTATGAAGCCTAGACAAAGGAGCATCTTTGAGCCCTCCTTTGTCAGTGATCACTAAGCTCTATCCAGGAGAGAAAGTATCCAAGTACTTGACCTATCCAATTTTGTAACAAATGTATTCTTGTTATGAAGAAGGGTTCATAGGTCTGAATACAGACAATCAGATAATTAAACATCCTGCATATTCAGAAAATACTCTTCGCCTTCAGGGAGGTAGTGTACTGGTCAGAGAACTCTGGTACCCCTTGCTAGTTATAGTTTTCATTTTAAATTAAGCATAGGCTTTCAGGAGTGATACCTCAATCTCTCTGTACATGACTAATGAGAAGCCTCACTGGAAAGACTAGCCATTCTCCTTGACACTGAGCCTCTGAGATGGAGATGGAAAGGGGGACTTGATAACACCGATCATGACAATACCACTCGGGGGGTGGGGGTGAGGGAGCTTGACACAGAAATCTAACAGCCTTTTCTATAAAAAAAGTTCTTTGGCCATTTCCTCCATGGTTTAGAACTTCTCCAATTAAGTGTTGTTATGGCCATTTTCACAGATGAAAAACTGAGGCTCAGTGATGTTATATTTCTTGCTCAAGTTTATCCAACTGGTAAAAAAGATAAAGCTTAGAATCTGTCAGGACTTCTGCCTACAAGTCCACACCTCTCTTTGTTGCTTCCTCATAATAAAATGTGGTCAAAGTCAAGAGATTTAACTGTGATACCTGTAGGCTCTCCGTAGGTGCTGGTGGAAGGCCTGCAGGCTGGTGATTGGGTGATGGATGTGGGGCAGGAAGATAACATTTCTTAAAGTGTAGCTACCAAATGAAGTAAAGGCATTTAAGTCTTAAAATTGTCTGACTAATCCCAGCCTTTCTAACAGCAAATGCATCCACTGCCAAGATTCAGCTTCATGTCATCTACTGACTTATTCCCACTCAGTAGGTCTCCACTTTGATCCAGGAATACAGTGTGTCCATGTGTATCCTGTCTGTTCCAGGGATACAAATAGGTGTGACTAGGTGAGTTTCCATGATTATCTTTAGACATTGTTGATAATTGGAAATGACTTTACTTCAGTAGCAAATGCTGAGCTGGAATCTGATTGGGAATTAGTTCATGCCTCAACCGCATGGCTAAATCTCAAGGGTTAGGATTATTGGGCTTAGGTTAGCAGTGAGTTACATTACAGTTCATTATATGTGACTGGATGTCTCAGGGGGCCTGGAGCGGCCCTGTGAAGGCATTCAGGAGATATGAGCTTGCATGGCTTATATGTACGTGGAAAGGGGGGAGCAAGGCAATTTTTTTTTCATTGTGTTAAAGCTGAGGTAATTAAATATGACAGAGCTAATCTGTTGTTGGGATCAGTATGGCGACTGGTTATTCTTGCACATTTAAGGATGACAGCCTCACCAGGTAGAAATACTTGATTGCCACCTAGACTCCTCCCAAAAGGAAGAGTCAGCACTCACCTACCTTGCTAAGTAAAATGCTCTACACAGATCTATGATTAACTCATTGTCCAAAGGAGGTGAGGGTCTGGCATTCTGTAAGGAAGTGAAAACTAGAATTTCAGTCTTTAGTGAAAAGAATCAACTCTCAAAAATAACTAGGATTTACAGTAGAATTTGGGTCTAAATTCCTTGAAGGCAAAAACTATATTCTTTCCATTTTTGTATCATAGACAAGTAACTGGTACATAATAGGTACTAAATAAAGATTTGCAGTATTTCACTGAAGCATGGTTTCAAAAAGAAAGCCAAATCGCAAGTCAGGATTGTATTTTGGTTCATGAATTTGTTTCAATGCTGTCCAATTCAATTCCACCTTCCTGTGATTTAATACCCACAGGTAAATTAAATTTACAACAGCAAGCTTGTTCTTGTTACTTGTATTATACTTATTTATTTTTGCATACTTCCTTGTATAAATGTAGATTTATATATTAATTTATAAATCATTATTTACATTGGATTTATAAAACAATGATTGAAGCAGTACAAATTGAAAGGGGAATTTGTGCCCTGGCCAATTTGACTCAGTGGTTAGAGCATCTGTCTATGGCTCTTGGGTTCGATTCCTGGTTAAGGGCACGTACCTGGGTTGCAGGTTTGATCCCAGCTCTGGTTGGAGGCGTGCGGGAGGCAACCAATCAAAATGTCTCTCTTGCATTGATGTTTCTCTTTTTCCTCCCCTCCCTTCCACTCTCTCTAAATCAATGGAAAAAATATCCTTGGGTGAGGATTAACCAAAAAAAAAGAAAGAAAGAAAAAAAAAGAAATTTGTCTTGGGAGGATCTTTTATGGTGGGAACAATTTCCAATTTATTAAGAGGCCTGGAAGATTATGCAACAATTACAAACTAGCTGAATTAGTTTTATGTCTGTAAGACCATTCCACTGGTCTTTAGACTTTGGCTTTATTTAATCACTCTATAAAATATACAAATAAATTTAGTCTCCTAGACTTATTAACTATTTGGCTTAGATTCTGTATACAATATTTGACTATGACCTTTCTTGGATATTCTTATTCTAATATTTTATGTTTTTTCATAACATTTTAGTATCACAGTTAAATTGATACTTTTTAATAATAATCCCTGCAAGGTAAGTTGTTTTACTTGAGCATTCATCTCATATATTTGTATTCTTGAACTAATTATTACTGTCAATTATTATATATGTGCTATCAAATGAAATTACATGTACAATTATATTGGGTCTATGAAAGTCTAATATTTCAATATATTTTAAAGTACTTATAAACTAAGTCACTTGTGATGACTGAATTAATGATTATTTATATGTCCATATATGTGCACATGTGAATATCTACATAAATATACTCAATATTTAATTAAAAATTTAAATCTCTAAGAATTAATGATCTGAGCACCCCTAACATTTTGAATATAAAATTTTAGGGGCATGGAATGCCTTACAAGGAATAAAGTATCTGATAAAACAATAACTTATTTGTCTGAGACTTCAGAGATAGAGAAGGCAAACTTATTTTTTAATCCTGTTCTTGATAGTAGCTAATCACTTTGAATATTTAAGCTTCAATTGTTAAAAACTTAAGGGAACATATTAGGTATTTTTGTATATATATTTTTATATGGAAACAACACAACATTGGTAATCTCAGGGCCTTCATTGAGCAGGTGGCCTTTTAAATAAAGTTTGACAGACATAAAATAATTTCTAAAAATAATGTTTCTAATTTTTCTCTGAATAATTCATCAATCAATATATTTATGAATGTATTGGGCTATGTGGAAATCACTATGGTTGGCAGAAAGCAAACACAAAAAATTAAAGGCATTCTTATAGACCTAACAGTTTATTTGGGGAGCAAATGTTTATGTAATATATTTTTTGTTTGTTTGTTTTGCTCTACCATGTAGAAGGTATGATGGTATGTGTTTTGATGACTATAAAAAGAGATTAGAAAACAGACCACAACTAAAGACGTTTATTGTCTAGTAGGAGGGATAAAACAGCATGCAAACACATTTAGTGATAGACTAGAAACTTTCTAATAAAAGAGATCTAAATAAAGTGCTTTGGAATTTGAAGAACAAAGAGAGCATTGGTAATCTCAGGGCCTTCATTGAGCAGGTGGCCTTTTAAATAAAGTTTGACAGACATAAAATACCAATTGCTTTCTAGTCACCTTTAATATTTCTAAGACACCAAAGAGAGTTTGGCACCCTCTCCATTTCTCTTAATAGTAGCTATAATTCCAGATGGCTCTGGAAAGAAGTCAGGATCAAATATGATGTGGTGTGTGTGTGTGTGTGTGTGTGTGTGTGTGTGTGTGTTTATGTGTATGGCATCGAGAACTGTGACCTTATAGGATATTTACGGATGCATCTACTTCTAGAATCTCTTCCACATCCATGACTTTCAATAGCCACATACATACCAATGACCACCTGACTTTTAGCCCAGACCTCTCTTCTGAGTTCCTAACCACACAAAGCTAACTGCCTATTTGACACATGGATATATTAAAGGCACCTCAAACTCAGCATGTCTTCAATTTAATTCTTGACCTTCCCCTCAGTGCTGGTGGTAATAGTCATTGGTGCTGTTACTGGATCTCTTCTTTCTGGTATTGTACTTCTTTGTGCCCTTGAAGTTTGGTGTGGTCACATAAATAGCTTTGGTCATAGGATATGAGCAGAAGTGATGACATACATCATTTCCAAGGATAAGCATTTAAGAGCTGCTGTAAAATCTGTCACATTCCCTTCCCTTCTGCCAAAGAAATCACCGACATTTCACATGGTGGAGACAACATCAGCTTAGTTTCCTAAATGAATATGCCGTGGAACAGAGTCGCTGTCTTACATGAAATGGACAGGCAGAATATATGAGAAATAGAACTACAGGGCTTTTTTTTACACCAGGGTTGAAATATATGTCACATACCATAAAATTAATTCAGTGTTTTTTCACAAGTTCAGAGTTGTGCATCCATCACTACAATATAATTTTAGACCATTTTCAGTACCTCCCAAAGAAACTCTATATACATTAGCAGTGTTTTTCATTACCACTGATCCTAATCCCTACCACCAACTACAGTGAACACTAATCTACTTTCTGTCTTCGAACCTCTGTTTGTTACATCACTAATGATTTGAGGAAGCTTGCTTGTGAAGCACCACTCAGCTGATAAAGTGGTCTGATCTAGCACGTTCTCTCTTCATAAATGGCACCCACCATCCTGAAAAATCAGAAACTTAGAACCTATTCTTGACATTCTGCTCTAGCTCATTCCCTATATCCGGGTAAAACAACAGCTCCTCTGATTTTTCCTTCCTTGATATGTCTTGGATTTATCTATTTCTCTCCATATCCATTGCTATCACTATAGTTCCAGGTACTACCATGTCTTTCCATGACTTTCAAATGTATTTTTTTCAGATACCTGTTTTTTGTATAGACAAACTATGATAATCATCTTAAAGTGAAAACTAAGTATATGGACTACCTTTTCTTTGGTTAAAGAAAAAACTCCAAATTATTCCAGACGCATGATAATGCCAGCATGTAGCTGTTAAAATGAGGACCAAAGATGGTTTTAAAGTGTTGACCCTTCCAGACCAACAACCTCAGCTGAATCGACTAATCTTCCATAGGACTCTGAGAAACCTGGTGTTATGCTCGGTTCAAATTGTGTACTGTCACTTATTTTGGCCCCATCCCATAACAAAGAAACAGAATTTCCGGAGGATGAGGCCCAGAAATCAGGATTTTAAAAAGATTCCCAGGTGATTCTAATGTGCAGCCAAGGTTGAGAACCACTGGTTTAAGTGACTTAATCAAGGTCAGAAGCGTGAGGGGAGACACAAGGTAGAACTGGCGTAGAAACTAAGAAGGGTTTACGCTTTTTCTTTCAGAGTAGATTTAAAAAAATGACATTAAAAGGAGAAGAATGCAAAGTTGACGCTTGACAACTGAGTAAGCACAGTAATTTAGGAATATGGAAATATTTCTTACATAACAGTCATTCAAAATACATTAAGAGCACAAGACTATCTTTAGCTGGCAGCAAAACAACGGCAAAAATCATTTAGAAAAAGGGTACAGTGCCATCAAGACCTGCATGATGATTAACACTTATATGCCTCTTCCTAAAGATTAGAGCGAGTGAGAAAAAAGCTTAGAGTGAATGAAAATGTACCTTACTCACAATCAAATGAAATGTTATGGGCCTACAGCCAAAGAAATATTCTATAATTGAATTTTTTTCAGAAGTCTAAAATTAACTTGCTCAATTTTATATTTCTCTGCACTCTTCCTCATCTACAACATGAGGACTTTTGACCAAATAAATCTCTATGTTCCTTTTGAGCTCTTAAATTTCATGACTCTATTCAATTTGTTAGGTAAGGGATGAGGAAAGAGACTTTAACTTTTAATAGGAAATTTCTATTTTATCAGAAAGATAAAATAACATGTCTTTTCTTAGTAATTCTCCATATAAAATAGTTTTCCCTTTGTATTTTATGCATAACACATCAGTAAAAAGAGATTTCAAAAAAATCATTTCAGGTTTGATAGAGGTGGAAGAATTGTAAGTATAAAAGATATAACACATACTCTCAGAATCCTAACTCTAGATTGGAAATATTCTTAAGCATATTTAAAAATTATAAAACAATGAGAATTTCTACATAATAAACATTATCAAAATTCATCATTTTGAATGGTCTGTTAATTTGGCTATTCTAATAGTTTGCTATGTGGTTGGTTGTGTTGCAGAATTAATAAACTGACAACATCAAATCTATAAACATAAAAAAATTTTACAAACATTTTGAATAGAAATTTAAAGTCATCTAAATTATCTAGGTAAAAAAGTCAAAGACAAGTTTATCACTTGAAATACTAGGCCTTGAGGTCTTTTCAAATTCTTGTCAGCTTGTCAAAATATCTTACCCTTTACAGGATGTAATATAACCCTATCAAGCTACAGAAAATTGAGAAAGAAATACAGTATGTTCATGGGGTTCCCATTACTAAGGCAAGAGTGAAGTGTATTAATGTCACCAGGTTAATTAAGAAGTATTAGTATTAAGAAAATAGGTGCTTTTACAATTATGACACCACTGAAAAGATTGTTTCATAAAATGCTGATGCAAAATAATCCTAATGTGACAAGTCTATAATCTAAATGTCACTATATAATTTTGTGTAAATCACTTAAATTCTTTGGAACTCAATTTCCTGTAAAAGACATTTGGATAGAATTAATCTTCTCAGATCACGAGGGCACATAAGAATAGCAAATAGTTACTGGACATTAACTATGTCTCAGGAATTGTTCTACATGCATTTACATATATAAATTCATTGAATCCTTAAAAAACCATATGAAGTAGTTATTAATATTGTCATCTCTGGTTTAGCAGACTATAAAACAACAATTTCAATATTTGCTTAAGATTTCATAGCTATTAAATGACAAAACTGGGATTTGCAGTTAGGCCATCTGGCGCCAGAGTCCATGGTCTTAACCATGATGCCATACTGCTTATTTTTCAAATAATATGTGTTACTATACTCCCTCCTCCCTACTTGAGAACACTATCTAGGTGGACAGAATAATGTCTTCTTTGCCCCTCATCAAAACAGTCTAAATCCTAATCCCTAAAATTTACAAAAGGGATTTAGCAGATGTGATTATCCCAGATTACTTGGGTGGGCCTAATGTAATCCCAGATGTCTTTAGAAGAAGGAAGCAAAAGAGCCAGAGAAGTCAGGTCCAAGTGACCTGACCACAAGCCAAGGAATGCAGGTGGAGTGGTCTCTGGAAGCTGGAAAAGGCAAGGAATACATTTCCCCCAAGAGCCTCCAGAGGAATGCAATGCTTGATTTTAGCTCTGAGACTCATTTCAGACATCTGGCATATAGAACTACAAGAAAATGGATTTGTGTTGTTTGAAACCACTAAATTTGTGGTAATTTTTCATAGCAGTAATAGGAAAATAATGCACTACCATGAGTTTCTGTTGATGATCAGTGTGTTTCTCAGGTATGCTGAGTGAAAGAAAGGTCATAAATCCATGGACTAGAAAACCTCTGAGGTCTGTGTATCTCTGCAATCTCTCTCTCTCTCTCTCTCTCTCTCTCTCTCTCTCTCTCTATATATATATATATATATAGGTATTTTGTAGCTACCTGTGATAATTTCCTGTCTTAACAGTTAGTCTTTAAGATGATACTTTAGTAATGGCTCGGATAAAAACAAAAGCAACAGATTCCAATTATACGTATGAGACAATACCAGGCACTTACAATAAAATTAAAGTGATACGTATGATCAATATTTTTCACATTGTTTTATATAGCCTCCAAAATTATTTAAAACACTAAGTTAGCAAAAGTTCCAACATAAAGGAACAGATTATTGAGGGTTTTATTTAAATGCAAAAAGGAAGTATCTAGTTTATTTGTGAATAAACTCAATACAATTTTAATAAACTGAACTAGGTTCAGATGCTACTAGAAGACAATCCTAATTCAACACATAGATATAGTTAAGAACTTTGTTTTCTTTTTATTATAGCCATGTTTTTGCTCCAAGAAGAGTTAGGCACAAGCTCTAATATTCCTGATTCAGCATTTAGATTTTGTGTGTGCCTAAGATTGATTGCAACCAAAATGGACATGCATAGTATCAAAGGTGAAGTGAGATATAAGAAGATGTGCTGATTGAGACATTTTCAATCTCTCTCATTCCTAAGAAAAATCAGAGTCATGATATACTGAGGAGATTCATTTAGAAAAAAAAATATTATGTTAAATTCACAGAGGTAAAAATCTATGTGCATAATTCTTTATGTAATCATTTGATATTTCAAAATATCAGAAAATGTAGAGCTGTCCTTATGACATTATTTAGCTGACATAACTGATTTTGACATTGTCTTACAGTTCTCAGGTTGCATACGAAGAGATTTTTCTCGTGTACCTTCAGGGATAGCCGAAGCAGATTCTGAAACGAAACTAATTGGCAAGCACTTTAAGAAGCACTTGCTCAGGAGCATGTAAATTGCAGTGTTTTAGAATGCCTTACACAATGCCGAAACAATTGGGGGTATCATGGCAAGAAGCTAAATCTCAGTGGAGCTTTTTAAAAATGTTTTAACATCCAAGGATTTCCAATCCATGTGGAAAAGTGGATTCCATTTCCTAAAGACAGCATAATAAGTGTGCGAGCATTAGAACAGAGCGTCTTGTGTAGCTCAGCTGGTTCTGCCTGGAACTTATTACTGTATAAATTGAAAATGACTGTATGCATTTTACAAAAGCAGTGTGTTGTCCTGAAGGAGCATCTTCTGTCAGCTGCATGGGGTTAGGAAGTTCATTTCCGTGGGTTAGCAGTGGTTTCTGAGGCAGGGATTTATAAAGTGCATGTTGCACAATTACAAAGCAGTAGAAGGTGGCTCGGAAAGAAAAAAGGCAATGAATATAGTTCTCAAGGATCTGTTTAGATAAACAAGGCATGAATATATGAGCAAGATGAAGAACAGTGGAGCACACAAACCTAGAATAATATGCCCTGACTGTGACCTTAGTGCTGGAGAAAGTCAAGGCGAAGGAGAGCAATGCAAGGCTCAACAAGTGAGAAGAGGCTCCTGGGGAAGACGAACCTTAACTGACTACTCTGTGCAGTTAATGCGGGATGTTGATGGTTTGAGGAGAGAAAGAAGAAACTCCAGTCGGAGAAGGGGAAAGAAACCAACAGTCAGTTTATTCATTCACAACCAGCGAATGATGCCTATGCGCCAAAAGTAGTTCTAGGTGCTCAAAAGACAGCAGTGAACAAAGCAATAAACAATTACTTCCCTCATAGTTTACATTCCATAAAAATAAGTAAACTGAGTGGTTTGTTCAATGATGGTAAGAGTCATGGAGGGAAAATAAAGCAGAAAAGATGATGTGAGGCTACTGTGGAAACAACTTTAAGTAAGGTAATTTGGGAAAGTCTCATTTAGAATGTGACATCTGAGTAATGTCTGAAGCAGTGAAGGAGCAGATCATATGGAATTAAGAACAGAGTATTGAGGCAATAATTGGGTGCAGAGGCAAAATCATGCCTGGTATGTTTGAAGAAGGGTGGACAGGGAAATGTGGTTGGAGCAGGATGAGCAAATGGGAGAACTAGAGGAGATGAGACCAGATAAGTGACACAAGCCAGTCCTGCAGGACATGGATTACTTTAAAGATGTCGACTTTTACTCTGAGTGAGATAGGGAGGTAACAGAGAGTTTAAGTAGAGAAATAATATGAACCGGTTTGGGTTTGACAGGATTACTTGATGATGTTCCAAGAATAGAGGACAGGGGGCAAGAATAGAAAGAAACCTTGGAAGGAAGTCAGCAGTGTTGGTAATCCAGGAGATAGAAAATGGTGGCTTCGACCACAGAGCTAGTAGTGAAGCTTGTGAAAAGTGGTCATATTTTGTAGGTGGAAGTAACAGATTTTGACGATAGGTTAAAAGTGTGGTGAGAAGGAGGAAGGGAATGAGAGAGGGGGAGAAAGAAAGGAAGAGAAAATATGAATGAAAACAAATTCTGAGCAAGTGGAAGGAAGGGGTTGCCAGTACTGAAGTGGGGGAGAATGTAAGTTTGAGGCAAAGATCCAGTGCTCAGTTTATGGCAAGTTAAGTTGATGACACCTATTCCACAGTCAAGTAGAGATGTGATGTGTATGATTTTAGAGTAGCGGACGAGTCACAGGAGGGGAATAAAGCCTGGCAATCATAAGTGCACATTGTATTTAAATCCTTGAGATTGCATGATGTCATCAAGGGACTGAGTGTAGGAAAAAAAGAGATTTGAGGCATGAGTTTTAGGGCTCTGACATTGAAGAGATGAGAAAGTGGTACGCGAAGCTGAAAGCAAGCAGCTAGTTATACAAAGAGTAAAGCCAAGAGGGTGGGATGTCCTGGAAGCCAAGTGAAGAAACTATTTCAAGTAAAGGGTGATCAACCATGCCCAGTGTTACTAATCGGTTAAGTAAGGTGAGGACTGAGATTTAGCTACATAGAGTTTATTGGTCGCTGAAAGCTTTGGCAAATTCTGATATGATAAATGTAGTCATCATTTTCCTGTCACATCTCCCTTCAGGTAAAATATGGTTTCATCACTTGGTGTTTTCTTTTTCTTTTTTAAAATAGATCTTTTTATTGATTTCAGAAGGGAAGGGAGAGAGAGATAGAAACATCAATGATGAGAATCATTGACCGGCTGCCTCCTGCATGCCCCACAAAGGGGATCAAGCCTGGGCATGTGCACCATGACCTCCCAGCTCATAGGTCAACGCCCAACCACTGAGCAGCACTGGCTGGGCCCATATGGTTTCAAGACCAATTACAAAGTAGTCTTAGGTTTCTGGTGGTTTAAAAATACGATTAGCAATTCTTTGATACATTCTCCTCCAAAAGATGAAGCTTAATACCCTCTCTCTTAACTGGGGACACTAAACCTAATGACTTGTTTCTAATGTATGTGACAGAGGTGGAAGCATGTGATGTCAATACAATATTGTGACTTCCTCCTGGAATTGACTCCAACCTCATGAGATACTGTGAGCCAGAAACACACAGTTAAAGCCATTTCCAAATGTATGACTCACAGGAACTGTGAGATAATAAATGTTTACTGTTTTAAGTTTTGGGATATCTTGTTATGTGGCAATAGATAACGAATTCAGATTTTAGTAGTACCTGGAAATGAGCTGCTGCCATAGCAGATACCCCAAAATTAGGAGTGACTAGAACTAAATAATGTGCAGAAGGAAGGAAGTCTTTGAAGAAAGGGTTGGTGAAAGCTTATGTACCTTGAACTGTTAGTAAATGTTGGGACTTTTTAGAGAGACTGTCAGTGAGGCTCAAAGGAAAGTGAAAACTATTTCATTAGAGATTGTAAGGAAGGGCTCCTTGTTATATAGTGCCAGGCAGATTCATAGCACTGTAATCTGCAATAATAGTGACTTCATGAGCTGAGTGAATGAGCTAAGGTAATTTCTACATGGAATGTTGAAGGTGCTACTTGGTTTCTTTCTACTTATAGTAAAATGTGAGGAGACAGGTAACCTTATAGAAGGTCTGCTAAACAAAAAGAAGCTAGTGTTTTTGGTTTTAAAATTTACTAGCCTCACCCTAGCCGGTTTGGATCAGTGGATAGAGCGCCGGCCTGCGGACTCAAGGGTCCCAAGTTCGATTCTGGTTAAGGGCATGTACCTTGGTTTCGGGCACATACTCAGTGGGGAGTGTGCAGAAGGCAGCTGATCGATGTTTCTCTCTCATCGATGTTTCTGACTCTCTATCCCTCTCCCTTCCTCTCTGTAAAAAATCAATAAAATATATATTTTAAAAAAATTACTAGCCTCTCCAGATAGTGAAAAATGATAAATTAAGAAATAGTCTCTGTACAAATCAAGGTCTCTGCCAGGTCTAACAATGAAGCTGAGGGTGTGGCTATAAAATTTCTTATTAAGACTTCATAAGAATCAATGGTGCAGCTTCAGAATACCATTTAGTCAGAAAAAAAAGGGCTCTCTGCAGATCCGTGTGTCTCAAAGCTCCCCTCAATTAAACAATATTGCTTTAAGAAGCTTAAGGATATTGTCCCCCAGCAGAACCCCACACAGAGAAGAGCTTATCTTGATTTATATGTGTAGATTCATCTAATGAATTGGAGCCCAATAACATTCGCAAGAGACCCACAAAGTTTTAGAAAAAGAATTACATCAGCGGAAACATTGTTAGGTTCAACTGAGAGGGTCAGAGATAGCACTAAATAAAAAGATGCCTTTGGACACCCCACCTCATTCCACTGACAGGAACTGGGCTCAGAAAATTACCGAGTTTTCATGTACCTTTCATAAAACACGTGTTATCTTTCATGTTAACTTTCATTAAAAAAGGAAGGATGAATCAAAAGGCCAAAACAAGGAAGGGACCAAGGACCATGAAGAATTATTTCCAGGCCTTTAGTCCTAATCAAGAAACTGCCAACCTATGCTAGATTGGATTTCAGACTTGGTACAGACCAGTGATTCCATTGTATCTTCCATGTTCATTGCCATTATCTTGTGCCTATCCTGCCATTGAATATAGGGCATGGGTCTATACCTAAGGAACTCCATCTGAGAGGCTTAATTCATGCCTCAGTGTTATTTAGAAGACAACATTCTCGATTTCAAGCTAATACTAGGGTTCTTATAGGAGGTGGAGTGAATATATTTTACATATGGGACAAATATAAATAAATTGTGATGAGAGTAAAAATTGCAATGGTTTTAAAATACATCTAGAAACTCTTGATACATCTCTTTTTAAGATGTAGAGCTTAATATCCCTCCTCTTGAGTGTGGGCGGACCTCATCTCTAAAGAGCAGTTAGGTGGAAGTGACAGAGCGAGACTTCTGTGATGAGGACATAAAAGGCATTGTAGCTTCCTCCTTTCACTAACTCTTGGATTGCTTGCCTGAGGAAAGCCAACTACCATATCACAAGGACACTCAAGCAACTTTATGGAGTGAGAACTGAGGCCACCAGGCAAATATCATGGAGTGAGCTTGGAAGCAGATCATCCAGCACTAGACAAAACACAGAAGCCCAACTGACATTTTCATTTCCACCTCATGAGAGACCTTGAGCCAGAAACACTCATAGTCATAATCCATTGAAACTATCCTATATAATAACAGCCTAATAAGCAAAGTGACCAAAAGGTGGAATGACGGGCCGCTATGATGCCCAGCAGGAGCTGCCCCCTGGTGGTCAGTGCACTCCCACAGGGGGAGCGCCACTCAGCCAGAAGTTAGGCTCACGGCTGGCGAGCGTAGCAGCCGTGGTGGTAGCCTCTCCCTGCCTCTGTGGCAGCACTAAGGACCTCTTAGGGGATGTCGAGCAGGCCTAAGCCGGCAGGTGGACATTCCTCAAGGGGTTCCGGACTGCAAGAGGGCACAGACTGGGCAGAGGGACTCCGTCCCCCTCAGTGCACGGTGTCGTGCACCAGGCCTCTAGTGAGATATAAATGTTTGTTGTTTTGTGCCACGAAGTTTTGGGGCAAATTGCTATGCACCAATAGGTAACCAATGTAAAGATAATCACCCTTTAGCTGAATCACTGGCACCCAAGCCTCTAAATTCTCATTTAGGGGTATGTGCATGTGTGGAGGGAGTGGGGCAGAATTCCAGGGCTCCTGAATGATGCTGTTTTTCTTGCTTTCACCTGGCTTTCCTCTTCTGGTCATGGGAGGCTTTAATCTCTGCTATACCCCTTACGCTGCTGTTACTTTTATCTTGTGCCAACTCTCATCATGCTGATCTAGAAAAAAGTTATTCCTCTTCACCTGTGCAATAGTCCATGCACATCCCCTTATAGGAAGCTAACACAGTTTGCTCCTGAGGGATAAAAGCTGGAAGATAGTATGGGAGACAACAACCCTGAAGCACTCAGCATCTTTCTACACTCTGACTACCAACCACTGCCTCAGAGGTATCTGTATACAGTTTTCCTCTGAGTAATCCAACTAAGCTTGTATTATCTATAAGTTTAACACATGTACATCGATATAACTATGATGGTAGAGATAGACTATTTAAGATTAAGAACTTAAAAAGTAGATAGTGATATGATCTAAAATATCTTACCGGATGATTTTTTTAAAGGTACTTAAAGTTTAGCATTACCATAAGTGGTTATTATAATGATACTAGAGGCCCGGTGTACGAAATTTGTGCGGGGGGCGGGGTGTCCCTCAGCCCAGCATGCACCCTCTCCAATCTGGGACCCCTCGGGGGATGTCTGACTGCCCGTTTAAGCCTGTTCCCACCGGGCAGTTGGACATCCCTCTCACAATCCGGAACTGCTGGCTCCCAACCACTTGCCTGCCTGCCTGCCTGCCTGATTGCCCCTATCAGCTCCCCTGCCAGCCTGATCGATGCCTAACTGCTCCCTTGCCGGCCTAATTGCCCCTAACTGCCCTCCCCTGCCGGCCTGGTCACCCCTAACTGCCCTCCCCTGCCGGCATGGTCACCCCTAACTGCCCTCCCCTGCAGGCCTGGTCACCCCAACTGCCCTCTCCTGCCGGCCATCTCGTGGTGGCCATCTTTGACCACATGGGGGCAGCCATCTTGTGTGTTGGAGTGATGGTCAATTTGAATATTACTCTTTTATTAGATAGGATAAAATGTCCTTTCTCAATAGAAACTACCCTGAAGGGATCAGTAGGATGATAGGTACACAGAGTTTCTAGATATTTCTTTAATACAGTCTCCAAGCAATAAGAGTAAAATAACCTCTTAATTCTCCTAGACAAAATGTCCCAAAACAAATCCTTACACATACATTGTTAAACTTTGAGCCATTTGACTTTGCTACCCTCACCACTAAGGATTATGCTATGGGTTGATATTTTGCCACAAGCAGTCACCTGTGGAGGCTGCCCAAATTTTGTGAGGTGGCTTGGCATGAAAAATCTATTCAGTATAAATGGTCTACACTAGACTGTGACTAAACTTTTTAAGTGAGGATCAAATTTTACCCGTTATTTCTGAAACAAAGAAAGATGATAGAGTACTAAAGAAAGGCACAGGTTCAGAAAGGGAGCTGAAAGAGGAATCATGGTTTATGTTGACGAGCACATGGCGACTGCAGAGTAGAAGCAGAGCACAGAGAGCAGAGTGGGGAAAGATAGCTTGTTAGACTCTGTGGGGATACTGGGGCTTCAGGTGTGTCTGAAAGCTCCAGTTCTCTACAGGGCTCCACTGCATTACCCTTGAGATTGATTACCCTCCTTTGTTACTTCCTATGTGTCTTTACACTAAACTCCTATCACAGAGAGAACCTGATTATTTGGTTCTTTTAAATGACATGAGTTAAGCCCAGCAGTGTCCGTTCTTAGGGCCCGTTATTAACCTCATTATGTCAAGTTGGTACTCGCATGTGCTTCCTCAGGTTCTCATAAAAATGATCCTTGCTAACCAATCTTCTCTACCTCCACGTCTAAATAATAACAATGGATGCCATTTCTTGAGTGAGGCATTGTTTTTAGCATATATCATCCCCATTCCTTATAGTGACCTGAGAGGTTTAATCACTAAGTCAACAAATATTTATTTTAGGATTTCTGATCATCATTTTAAAAATGGAGAAATTGAAGCTCAAAAAGATTAAGGACTGCCCCAAGGTTACACAGGTATTAACAGGCAGAGCTCAGATTCAAACCAATCATTATCTGGCTCCAAGGTTCCATTGGCTAATCCAATGGTTTTCAATTCCACCTCCAAATGAGATTCATTCAACTAGTAAATATTGAGCCACTGATATGTGCCAGTCACTGAAGATTAATCATGAATAAAACATCCTAAAAGATGAAGACAGAACAAATACATTGGCTACCTGAGGGGCTCAAAAACAAAGATTCTCAGGTGTTAGTTCCAACAACCATGCTGTTGAAGGTCAGGGGCTTGCACTGTGGAATCTATATTTTTAACAAGGACCTCAAGTAGCATTTTGATACTTAGTCTTGTCTTGAGTCCACTGTACTAGAGAATTCTGACTCCTTCGATACATATTTCAATTCTTTATGATTATGCTGTTTAATCCTCATTCTTAAGTACATCTTACATAGTGTTTTCTTATTTTTTTAGGAGAAACAGTAAGATTCCCTTAAAATTCGAGATTAATCCTTTGTAGTGCAATGTATGCTGATTAATAATAGGAATCCTGCAATGCACATATTTCTAAATATCTGATTAGGATTAGAGAGAAACTTAGAGAGCCTTATAAACCCACTAGCAGGAAAATCACTGATTTTAAAAGTTTAGTCATGGGTTTATTAAAGAACCTCTATTCAAGTAGTTGATTATTACTTTATAAGTTTGATTTTTATAGGCACAACACTTAAAGAAGAAGTAATTAGATTTGGAGACTTGACCTTTGAAACTTTAAATCTCAAGAAAGGGCATGAAAGGAGGGAAGAGAGGGGTTTGAATACACTGACTGGGATGGAAGGCTTGTTGGTGGGAGGGAAAAGGAGGGGAGTAGGACAAGTGGGAACATTTGTTAGAGGCCAGCAGATGCTGACATGTGCTTTGATTTAATATGGGAAGAGGAAGGTATTTTATTCTGAACTAGGAAAGAGGAAATAGGCAATTAGAGCACATGGCTGGTCTGGAGAGAGGAATAGCAACTGCCAAATTAATTCATTTGCTCAGGGAATAAGGGACTGCTGGTGTGTCTCTGGCTCTAAGAAGGGCTTGCTTTGTTGTAAAGAGATAATTTTAAGGCACAGAGTTGAAGACACGAGTCTTTAGAATAACCTCACCCATCCTCTACTATCATTCCCTAAATGTCATGGGTCTCCAGACTTCCCTGAATGGTCTGCTAGTATAGAAATGTGCTTAGCCCATTTTAACTCTGACCTGTTTATGAAGTATTACATCAAGAGGCTCAAATTATGCCAGCACCATGGAAAGAATATTCTTAAACCCAGGTACTAAAAGACAAGATGAATTTCTCATTGTTTTCCTACCCATCAGCCAGGAATTTAGTGTACATGTTGAATAATAACTATGCAAGAAATTCCCAGCATGAGTCAGCCTTATTACAGATGAACAGTTCATCACTAATGTATTTAACTGAAGTTCTTGTTCTAATGAATTAACCACACTTAAGTGGCCTGCAGCTGAGAAGTTGCTTGGGGGAAATGGCTTGGATACAAATCCCATTTGTAATCACCCCTTTAAAAACACTGAATACTTGTGCAATATTTACATCAAGGATCTTTTCTAATTCCACTATCAGAATATCTTAAAGTAATGTAAACAATTGGTGTTAAAAAACACCACCACACAGCAATATGCAAGGCATGCAGATGACGACTGGGGATAAGTAAAAACTAATATAAAAGGTCTCTATGATTGGTATTTTTCCCCTCTTTATTTTATAAATGCTGAATTCCTATGCAGCTTAATTACTTACTTTACCAAAGAAAATTCCAGCTGATGACTATTCCTACGAGGTACAAAATCATATTGTAGACCAGCTATAAATCCTGTGAAGTCAAACCACCATTATTTGATTTATTCACAGTTTGCAGAAAGCAGATACACATGTCTGAGTGACTCTTAGGAGTTAATAGCAAAAGTACCATGAGATCATCTAGTATGCAGTTCATCACGTAGTGATTTGAGCAGCATTTGGGAGCCTCATGTCAACTCTTTGAAGGAGAGCCTATAAATAAACACTGCTTAAAGTGCTCTGCCTATGAGCTAACAATGTCAATAATGTCTAGAGAGACCCAAGGTCCCTCTAAGAATCCATAACTTCCTTTGGTCAGTGAGCACAAAGAGTTCTGGTTTTAAGAGGGCTCAAAAAGCTATACTGTAGGTCCTCGGGTTACAACGGAGATCCGGTCCTACGGCATGACCGTAAGTCGGAACCCACCTATGTAAGCACCTACGTCACTCACATGGAGCACATACACAGCAGTAATGAAGTGGAACAGTAAAAAAAAAATTTAAAGAAAGATAACAATTCCTGACCTTTACTTGTGGTAAATAAATAGTAAAAAAAAGCACATATGTACATACGTCAAAATGACGGAACTTTTTAATATATATATAAGTAAATGGGAGATGGTGATGTAACCACGAAATGACATACATCGAGTACTACGAAACCCGAGGGCTGTCTGTACTCACCTTGAGCATGAAAAAGACCCACTGTCAATGACATCGAGTACTACGAAACCCGAGGGCTGTCTGTACTCACCTTGAGCATGAAAAAGACCCACTGTCAATGACTCTGAAGTTTTAATAAGATGCAGAAACACAGATGCTATTCAAAAGTGTCCAAGACCTTAACAGAACAATTTGAATGTCAGCATGTTAAGAGAGATGCCTGGAAACTGGATGGAGTCCAGAAATGAAAACAAGAGAGAAGACTGAATGGTAGGGAAAAATAATAGTTCTTGGTTAAGTCTAAAGGAATTGGTATTTCTTTTTTTTTTTTTTATTCTGAAGGAGATGGGAGCTGAAAAAGTTCTTTAAAAATCATTTTCCTTTTCATGACAAAATGTTATAAAGGTAGATTGAGAGAGAAGTTGTATGATGGAGATAGTTCATAATACATGAGTTTAGATAGAGCATAAGGAAAATATGCTCTCTGCTTTGAAATGTTTTCAAATGTAGAAAAAGGTCACAGGGTGTGAGAAAATGCTTTTTTTTATTGTCTAAAGTTTTACATAAGTCTCCTTTTTCCCCGCTTGACCCCACCCCCCAGCCATTCCCACCCTGGGCAAGCCCCCACTGCCCCAATGTCTGTGTCCATTGGTTATGCTAATATACATGCATACAAGTCCTTTGGTTGCTCTCTAAGCCGCTCCCCCCCCCCACCGCCCGCCATTTGTCTCTGGATCTATTCTTGTTCATCAAATTATGTTGATCATTATATCCCACATATGAGTGAGATCATGTGATATTTATCTTTCTCCAACTGGCTTATTTTGCTTAGCATAATGCTTTCCAGTTTCATCCATGTTGTTGCAAATGGTAAAAGTTCCTTCTTTATAGCAGTGTAGTATTCCATTGTGTAGATGTACCACAGCTTTTTAATCCACTCATTTGCTGATGGACACTTAGGCTGTTTCCAAATCTTAGCTATGGTGAATTGTGCTGCTATGAACATAGGGGTGCATATATCCTTTCTGATTGGTGTTTCTGGTTTCTTGGGATATATTCCCAGAAGTGGGATCACTGGGTCAAATGGGAGTTCCATTTTTAGTTTTTTGAGGAAACTCCATACTGTTCTCCACAGTGGCTGCACCAGTCTGCATTCCCACCAGCAGTGCATGAGGGTTCCTTTTTCTTCTGCATTCTCGCCAGGACTTGTCATTTGTTGATGATAGCCATTCACAGGTGTAAGATGGTACCATACTGTCGTTTTTATTTGCATCTCTCGGATGATTAGTGACTTGATCATGTTTTCATATGTCTCTTGGCCTTCTTTATGTCCTCTTTCAAAAAGTATCTATTTAAGTCCATTGCCCATTTTTTGATTGGGTTGTTTATCTTTCTTTTGTTAAATTGTATGAGTGCCCTGTAAAAGTTGGAGATTAAACCCTTATCGGTGATAACATTGGCAAATATGTTCTCCCATGCAGTGGGCTTTCTTGTTGTTTTGTTGATGGTTTCTTTTGCTGTACAGAAGCTTTTTATTTTGATGTAGTCCCATTTGATTATTTTCTTTTTAGTTTCCCTTGCCCTAGGAGCTGTATCACTGAAGATATTTCTTCGGCATATGTTTGAGATTTTGCTGCCTGTGGATTCCTCTAATATTTTTATGGTTTCCCACCTTACATTTAAGTCCTTTATCCATTTGAGTTTATTTTTGTATATGGTGTAAATTGGTGGTCTAGTTTCATTTTTTTTCATGTATCTGTCCAATTTTCCCAACCATTTATTGAAGAGACTGTCTTGACTCCATTGTATGTTCTTGCCTCCTTTGTCAAATATTAATTGAGCCTGGTGGTTTGGGTTGATTTCTGGGTTCTCTATTCTATTCCATTGGTCTATCTGTCTGTTCTTGTGCCAGTACCAGGCAGTTTTGAGAACAGTGGCTTGGTAATACAGCTTGATATCTGGTATTGAGATCCCTCCTACTTTGTTCTTCTTTCTCAGGATTGCGGCAGCTATTCAGGGTCTTTTTTAATTCCAGGTGAATTTTTGGAGAGTTTGTTCTAGGTCTGTAAAATATGCCATTGATATTTTAATGGGGAATGCATTGAATCTATAGATTGCTTTGGGTAGTATGGACATTTTAATGATGTTTATTCTACCAATCCATGAACACGGTATGTTCTTCCATCTATTTATGTCTTCATCTCTCTCTTTTTTCAGTGTCCTGTAGTTTTTAGAGTACAGGTCTTTTACCTCCTTGGTTAAGTTTATTCCTAGGTATCTTAATTTTTTTGGTGCGATGGTAAATGGGATTTTTCTTTAGTCCCTCTTTCTGAAGTTCACTATTGTTGTATAAAAATGCCATAGATTTCTTCATGTTAATTTTGTATCCTGCTACATTGCAGAATTAATTTATTAAGTCTTATAATTTTTTGATGGTTTTTTAGGGTTTTCTATGGATAGTATCATGTCATCTTCGAATAATGACAATTTCATGTCTTGTTTTCCAATTTGGATACCATTTATATCTTCTTCTTGTCTAATTGCTATGACTAGCACTTCCAGGACTATGTTGAATAGGAGTGGGGAAAGTAGGCATCCCTGTCTCATTCCTGTTTTAGGTGAAATGGTTTTAGTTTTTGCCCATTGAGTATGATGTCGGCTATAAATTTGTCATATAAGGCTTTTATTATGTTGAGGTATGATCCCTCTATTCCCATTTTGCTGAGGGCTTTTATCAAGAAAGGGTGTTGGATTTTGTCAAATGCTTTTTCTGCATCAATTAATATGACTATGTGATTTTTATCTCTCAATTTGTTTATGTGACATATCATATTTATTGATTTGCGGATATTGTACCATTCTTGCATTCCCAGGATAAATCCTAGTTGGTCATGGTGTATGATCTTTCTGATGTAATGCTGGATCTGATTTGCTAGAATTTTGTTGAGGTATTTGGCATCTATGTTCTTGAGGGATATTGGCCTGTAATACTCTTTCATTGTGTTGTCTTTACCTGGCTTTGGTGTTAGGGTAATGCTGGCTTCATAGAATGAGCTTGGAAGTGTTCCTTCCTCTTGAATTTTTTGGAATAGTCTGAGGAGGATAGGTTTTAGTTCTTCTTTGGATGTTTGGTAAAACTCCCCTGCAAAGCTGTCTGGCCCTGGGCTTTCGTTTGCTGGAAGCTTTTTGATGACTGCTTCAATTTCCTCCATAGGTATCGGCCTATTGAGATTTTTAGATTCTTCCTGATTGAGTTTTGGAAGGTTGTATTTTCCTAGGAATATGTCCATTTCCTCTAGGTTGTCTAGTTTGTTGGAATAGAGTTGTTCATAGTATTTTTTTACAATCCTTTGTAATTCTGTGGGGTCTGTTGTTATTTCGCCTCTTTCATTTCTGATTTTG
Organism: Myotis yumanensis; assembly: GCF_028538775.1. Classification (NCBI taxonomy): domain Eukaryota; kingdom Metazoa; phylum Chordata; class Mammalia; order Chiroptera; family Vespertilionidae; genus Myotis; species Myotis yumanensis. Next base: position 21,355,963 of record NW_027223754.1, read on the forward strand.
TTTATCTGGGTCCTCTCTCTTTGCTTCTTGGCGAGCCTGACTAGAGGTGTATCAATCTTGTTTATCCTTTCAAAGAACCAGCTCTTGGTTTCATTGATCTTTTGTTTTTTTTTGTTTTTTTTTGGTCTCTATGTCAGAAAATGCCTTTTTCTTGCTTGAAAAATCATTGGTCTCAGAGGCAGGTCTTGCTCTCACTGAGCCATCTCCACAATTAACTTTTGATTTCATTTCAGTCTTAGTTCAATTTCCCTCCGACACTTAATTCATGGTGCCTTCCTGTGACTTATTGATTGTTAACCTTTCTTTCCTTCCTACTCTGTCTGGTGGTGGGGGTATTTTTTTCTACTAACTTTTCATCTGCTTAACAGGTTCAAAGCATCTGATGTAGCTTTATGAAGTATGGAACTCTGAAATTCTGCATACCTATTCTAGCTCAGTCCAAGTTATACATTTCTGAACACCAACTTCATTGGTTTTACATAGTGTGGAGTAGCAAAGAAGTATCTTTAACTTACTAGCCAACTAAATTTCCTCTCTGACTACTCGCAACACAGTTGGATACACAGATTGTAAACATATTAGTGGTTAATTCTGCCTGCCCCACATAATTGAATTCTCACCAGGTAAAGGACTTTTGACAAGATCATTATACTATAATGTAATTAGTCAAAGAGCTTTTATAAGAGGGGAAGGAAAGGGATTAATTTATCTCTTTGACTGTATGAAAGGTATGCCATGATCACTCTGAATAAAGGATATATGTGTTTATAAAACATTTCTTGAATGAAATGGACTGTGCTTTAAAAGTAGTGTCTTAAATATACAAATTAGTCTCAAATTACTCTCAAATCACACATCTTGGTGAAAAGTTTATATTGGCTATTATCCTAATCCTACCAGTGAGTCACCAGAGCATTATGAGTTCAATAAAGACATTTTCCCCATATTAAATTGTTAATTAACTCCACATTTCCTTTGCCAATAATCATGAGCCACAGAAGTCAAGAATATATGCTTACCATTGAAAAATCACTCTGTAGCAATAGCTCAAGTGTAATTCCATAAATAATGAATCAAATACTCCCATGTATCTCCTTTACCTTATTGAATCATTGTACACTTTAAATTGCTGTGTGGTGTGTTTAACAGATCTTTAACCATGTCCCAAAGTATTACTCATAATTTAGTCTGAAACACTTAGCAATTTCATAAAGTTTTGCATTCTGGCTCTAAAGTGAACCTTTAGAACAGAACTGAAATGTTAAATGTGTTTTATGTAAGTAGAAGTGATGTGAATTCATACATTACTAAACGTTTTTATATGTTTTTCCATTTAACCATTAATGCTTTCTTCTTGCATGGTCATTAATTTTTGTTGTAGCCAACAGATACGAAGCCCTTCCTGCTCACTTGCAATGAAGCCAACAGATATGATAGAATAAAAAATAGAAGAAGCTTTAATCCAGATCTATTTGGTGCCCTGGAATGGATAAATGTTACTGTTAATAATTTTGCAGGGGTAGAACTCAAAATGTGGAGGAAATTGCACTATTACTGCTTGCTAGCTAGGCAAGCTCTCCCATACTCCTTGGAGGAATAAATTATTTTAGGGAAGAGGGTAAATGCCAGAAGCCATCATGAAGTCATGTGTCTACCAAGCAACCACCGAGATGATTCTTCCTCTCCTTCCCTTGCCCCCGTTTCCCTTCCTACCACTTTATTCTCATTCTCAGCCTCAGATTCCTCACCAACTTCACATCATTTACTCCCCTCCTCACCCAGCTTCTTTTTCTGAAGTGTTGACTGTTAGCAGATCCAGCCCCTCTGACTGGACACACCTGCTCCTTTTGTTTCTGCTCCATGCAGATAAATGGACTAAGACAGCGGTTCTCAACTTGTGGGTCGCGACCCCTTTGGGGGTCAAACGACCCTTTCACAGGGGTCACCTAAGACCATCGGAAAACACATATATAATTACATATTGTTTTTGTGATTAATCACTATGCTTTAACTATGTTCAATTTGTAACAATGAAAATACATCCTGCATATCGGATATTTACATTACGATTCATAACAGTAGCAAAATTACAGTTATGAAGTAGCAACGAAAATAATTTTATGGTTGGGGGGTCACCACAACATGAGGAACTGAACACATTGTATGCGGGAAACGTATTTATAGGTTTTACGTTGACTGTAAGAAGTAGAGCCACCTGTTAGCGCGTGATAAAAACTACCCGCAAACAATTTAAAGGGTCGCGGCATTAGGAAGGTTGAGAACCACTGGACTAAGAGGAGTAGGAGTAATGAGAAGTGTGACTGAGATCCATCCTATTGTTCTGTATCCATCTACTGCACAGCTTGCTCCTCGTGCTCTAATTTACAATCTTAAATTGGAAACCATGTCATGTTTATCTTTGTGAATAAAAGTTAAAGTAAAAATAAATATTTGGAAGCTTTTTTTTATAGAACTATATACAAGTTTATAAAAACACTTTAGTCTACTAACAGGTGGTAGATTTAACTTAGTATATTTGCTTTCTACTGCTGCATAACTTATATTTATTATCTCACTGTTTTCATGGGTAAGGAGTCTTGGCCTTTCTTAGCTGGGTCCTCAGTTCAAGATCTCACAAGGCTATAATCAACGGTGTTATCTGTGGCTTGGGTTCTCTTCCAAGCTCACGTGGTGGTTGGCAGAATTCATTTCCTTGTGATTGTAGGGATGAGAACCTTAGCTCCTAAAGGCTCTTCCCCCACTCACTGGAAATAAATGACATGCTCTGGGATTTTTAATGGCCAGCAGGAGAGCATTTCTCTGACTTTTTCCATCTCTGACCTCCAGACTTTCTTTTAATGACTCATCTGAAAAAGCCAGGCTCACCTCAAATATTCTCCTTCTTGATAAACCAAAATTTAACTGATTAGGGATTTTAATTATACCTGCAAAAGGCCTTCATCTATGCCACATACATAACAAAATCATGGGAATGAAACCCCCTCACCTTCGCATGTTGTATTGGTCAGATACAAGTTATAGGTCCCATCCACATTCAAGCCCACATCATTCTACGAGGATTAGGGTCTTTAGAGGTAATTTTAGAATTCTTCCAACCACAAGTAGGAATCAACAAGTTCAATAATTCTCTTATTTTTTTCCTAGCCATCCCTGTAGTAATTGCATCTTTCAAAAAAGCCTTATAAATTATATCTACCTTTGACATCACCAAGAATGATTTCAATGTCAATTTTCGTAATCACTCCAACTATTCTCACATTTATTTTACTCACTCAATTCTGAAGATATTTTTTGCCTGAGCACCACTCAAGCTGTGCACTTTGCTTTCTCCTAATCCTCATCACCAAGCCGAAATGAGAACTGAATCAAAAACCTGAAATTCAACTATCGCACTCTTTTACCTCAGACTCTTATCAATCATGCTCACGTCCTCACTGACACCTACTCTTAAACTGCAGAGAGGCAGGGGCCCCATGACTGTTGACTTTTTCAGATTATCAGCTGTCTCTTGACTCTCATCTGACTTATCTCCCTAACTTGTCTAAACTACTTAGTTTATTATCTCAATCAAGTTCTCACTAACATCCTCAATTACCTTGAAACCCAGTATTTCCACCTTCCCTTCCCTTCATAACCCCAGCCTTATATTCTCTTCAAACCTCTAGGTTGTTTAGCACTGGTGGAAAAAGCAACCAAATGTGTATTTTCAAGTCATTACACGCTCAGTAGGCAGGGCTCTTAATTACCTTAGCTTTAACTTTTATTTGTTCTCTCTCCCACTCCTCTCAGAGACTATCTTTAAACCTCCTATCCAAATTATATGTATTTTCATCCTATATTTCACACATAAATCTGAAGCTTTCAGGGAGAAACAGCCCGATCTTTTGACCACCTACAAAATGTATCCTTAACTATACTTATTCCCTTCCATGTCCCTTAAGATAATCCACTATCCTCCTTTTCAATTTAGTCAACTTTCCTTCCTTTCTTAATCCTTACCTTTTTCATGACTGTCTTATCTACCAAATGAGAATACAACACACCCCCATCTTTTCCTGTTATCATAGCTCTAGTTCATGCCCTTATCGTCATTCACTGAACCTATATAAATAACATCCTAATTGGTCTTCCTGTATCTATCACTGTTATAATACTGCATAAACTAAAATATCATTATGTCATTTCTTAAAGACCTTCAATAATCCCCCTTGGCTTCTAAAACAAAAGTACTTTTTAGCCTTGTATACAGCCCCTGCCAAATACATGTCTGCATTTAATGCTCTAGTATTATCTCCTGTCCTCTTATTTTATATTCTATTACTACTGAACGACACCTTTCAGCTTAAATTTTGTGAGAGATGGCAGTATTTACTCAAAATATGTGTTGCTCTTCCTTTTGAGAGCATAATACTTCCCTGCTTCAGAATGCTGTTTGATCATATAATTTTCTTTAGCCAATAGAATGTGTGTGACAGTGACAATTTCCACTTCAAACCAGAATCTTTAAGAGCTGTTGAATCATGTAACTATTCCCTCTTTTCCCCTCTGCCATTAATCTGGCATGCTCTAGACAGGACTACTCCTTCAGCTTGGTTCCCAAAATAAAGAGTGTGTAGAGCAAAGCCACAGCCAATTAACAATGAACATTAATGTAATTGAGAAACTTTTATTATTGTAAGCCATTAAAATGCGTGGGAGGGTTTGTTATTGTAACATAATCTAGGAAAATCTAACATGAAAATTGGTGCCTCCATAAAAACAACAGAACTAAAATATGTAGCTTTGACTTCTAAGCCACATAGTGGGGATTGGTAAATTGAAGAAACATGTTTTATCACTATTCTTCCAGCATCCAATTTGTAAAACCATCCCTTGTAATGGTTCAGAAGGTAAATAATGTGCCTAATAAACCTGTGGCTTTAGGAAAATGAAAAGGAAATAAAGAATACTGGAAACATGATTGCTTTCGGCTCTATTTGACAAAGTACTGAAGGAAAAAGATCTCAGAAAGGAACTAATCAGTTGACAAAGAATTAAAGGAATACAGAAAATGCAAAAATTATGAGACTTGCAGAGTTTGTAGATGCAATTGATTGCCATTTCTAACTAGTAACATATAAAATCTAGGAGGTCCATGGATACCAAAGGCCAATTAAAACAGCCTAATGCACAGTCCACATTGTGGGTACTACCAACAAATTATCTGTTAAAAACTCTGAATTGATACAGAGAATGTAGTTCATCTGGGGCCCCAAAGATTTTATGGATAGGAAGCAGGCTTAGAATGCTTGTGAGCCTCTGAACAAGGGCACATTTCTCCAGTGTCACTTGAAGCGTAGCCACTGATGACAAAGAGAAGATAAAGGACCCACAAAGAGTGGAGTCAAGGTTACAGAGGAGCTATTCCTAGGTTGCAGAACTTGGGCAAAAGTAAGCAAAACTCAAGATCTCCATATTATTTAAAACTTAACTCAATCCAGAAAGTGTTCTTTAAACTCCCATGCTTGGAGAAAACTCCCTAGAGGCTACTTTTAAGCCTATAAAATGATATGAAAATTGTCAGGTATACAAAGACAGAAAAATAATGGTCTTGATCATAGTACTCATCCAAAATAACACTGTACCTGTGAGGGTTTTGTGTTATGTCAACTTGGCTGGGCTGAACTACATTTTCCAGAATTTGCTTTTTTTGTATATTCCCTGTTAGGGTGGGCCACCTGGGAGATTCTTGGTGAATTCAGAAGGCAGAAGAGACGTAGCAGTCATTTTGTAGGTTACATACATTGCTAATCTGCTGACTGATTTTGCTGGCATGAAGCAGCAGCTGGGTCTGAACCATCTGAACTGGTTTTCCTTCCCCTAGATCTTCCCTCAGCTTCTTTGACTCCTGGGCCAGTTATGAGTGTGGAGGGTGTGTGTGTAGCTCTGTGATGAAGGGTCCTGACTTCTATAAGATACCTTCATCCCTAAGGTAAGAGAAGTAAGAACAAATATGGGATTCGGTCTGTTCTCCTGGGAGTCCAGTTCTCTATATTCATAGAATCACTCTGCTTGTGATCTTCTCTTCCGAATGTCTGTCCTATGGACTTCAAGTTCCAGCATCAGATGCAGAAACAGCATTCTTATAGAGACTCAACTGCTTCCCAAATTGTGTTACCAAATTCCCTAAAACACACACACATTATATAGATAACAAGGCATATCTTCTACTAGTTCTGCTTCTCTGGTTGAACCCTGCGTGATATAGTACCTGGAAAATAGCTACTTATTTGTCAACTTTTCTTGAATGCTTAAAGGCAACTCAAATTCATCAGGGCCTGTAAATTTTTATGGTTTATCCAAACTTAGTCTTCTCAGTGAATAGCTCTACGTTCATCCTATTCATCCTATTATACCACTTAAAAACAAACAAAGATATGTCTTCCTTGAAATATCCTTTCCTTTTGGTCTCCATAAGTAATCCTAAATAATAAAGAGGTAATATGCAAATTGCCTGTCATGCCCTTGCACAAGATGGCTACCCCCATGTGGTCCAAGATGGCCACCACAAGATGGCTGGCAGGCGAGGGCAGTTGTGGGCAATTGGGCCAGCAGGTGAGGAAGTGCAGTTTGGGGGGACTGGGCCTGCAGGGGAGGGCAGTTGGGGGCCATTGGGCTGGCAGGAGAGGGCAGTTGGGGGCCATCTGGATGGCAAGGGAGCAGTTAGGCAGTGATCAGGCTGGCAGGGGAGTGGTTAGGGGTGATCAGGCTGGCAGGCAGAAGCGGTTAGGGGCAAGCAGGCAGGCAGACAGGCGAGCAGTTGGGAGCCAGCAGTCCTAGATTGTGAGAGGGATGTCCGACTGCCAGTTTAGGCCTAAACCGGCAGTCGGACATCCCCTGAGGGGTCCCAGATTGGAGAGGGTGCAGGTTGGGCTGATGGACAGACCCTCTCCCCCCTGCCAGTGCACGAATTTCGTGCACCAGGCCTCTAGCCTATAAAGAAATCCTATGAGCTATACCTTTTAATTATCTCTCATGTATCTACCATTCTCCGTCTCTGGGACTAGTAACTTGTCCTAAGTTACTATTATCCCTTGAGTGGACACCTCAAGAGCCACCTAATTCTTCTACTTGGTACACATTATACTAGTCTTCAATCAGTTCCCTATTTTGCAATATAGTGATGTTTTCTAAAAACAAGTATGATCATATTGACCTCTGCTTAAAGCACTATAATGCCTTCCTATAGGTCTTAAATGAAATAACCTAAATCCTTAACACACTTAACAAAACATTTGTGGGCTCCTTCTTATGCACCTTTCCATCTGCAGCTTCATTTTGTTTTACTCTCCCCTCCTTTTCAATTCTTTGAATGGTTCACACTCCAACTAACCAACCCAGGGCCATTATACATGCTATTTTATCTGTCTATAATGTACCTCTACCTTCCTCAACCAAATCAACTTGTATTCCTTCTTCAAAAATCTGACCCAATATCAAACTTTGAAAACAGTAAGAAATGCACATTACTGTTCCCCAATACAGGTTGACATTATAAAATTATTCATACAAAAATTTCTATTAAGCACCTCTCTTGGATTTAAATTCAGATAATCCAGTTGGATTCTTGGATATACAGTCAGTTAAATTTCTCTCTTAGATTTAAGTTCAGATGTGAATATAACTCTCCTAAAATTTAGCCATTGTTTATTATGGCACTCTCATTCACGAACTTTTTGAGGAAGAGATTTTATAAATTAAGCTTAGAGGTAAAACAACATACCAAATTACATATATAATACTTTTACATGAACTAAGGGATTGGTTATTTGTATTTTCCTATACTTCTGTAAACTCCTTGAGGGCAGGAAATTTATTTTATTGTTCATTTCTGTGATTGAAAGCACCTTGTACATTGTTTTGTGCATGACAGATGTTCAATTAACGTTTGGTATACACAGTTTATTTCTACTATAATATTTTCATAGTCCATATTTGTCTTTATTTGCTTTCTTGTTCATTTGTTTCCTACCATAAACAGAAGGCAGATTTCATGAAGGAAGAAAGATTGTCTACTTTGTTTACAGCTATAGCATTAGTTCCCTGAACACCATTTTCCACTTAACAGATATTTGTTAAATAATAAATAGTTAATTAATTAAATAAACAAACAGCATATATAAAAATATCTGGCATTTAGTAGGTGCTCAATAAAATTAAAAATACATTTTGGATATATACAAGTTCAAAGTGAGGATAAATTAATTTAATTTCCTTTCAAATCAGCTTCTCTTCCCATTTATAGAGAAAAAGGTTCTATTTAAGAAGAATGTATTTTAGGAACTGAGAAACATACATCAGAAAAGTTTCTTAAACATTTCTATTTTTCTGCAATAGCAATTACTTTTACCATACAATGCAGCATAAAAAAAGTCTTGTTGAATGACACAAAGCATCATCCAAAGCACAGAGGGTGTCTTGGAAGGTAGGTTTAGACATACTGTAATATGATTACATTGTTTTGAAGTTTCATCTGAATGAATATAACCTAGAATATTAATACAATGAAGAATGACAGTTGATGACCCCCACAGAGGCTGTACCAAGTTGCTGATAAACATGGACTATGATACCTCCAAATCTCAGTCACGTGTAGGTGTCTTGTCTGTAATCAGGATTTGCAAGTGATGGTGCATGAACTGTTCTCTGGTCATTGTTATTCAACTCCATCACTTACAACTGTCTGCAATTTTAAATAGGCTGTCTCATCTATCAAACCTCCCCTTCCTATACTCAGTATCTGGATGATCAACAAAGCATGTAAAATCAGCACTTTATTTGGTCCTTGAGAGGGTGCTGCTTTTGACATGATGAGAGCTCTTCCTTTCCCTACCACTCCCCATGACAATTTATAGCCCAGTCTGCATTTGACTTTTGCCAATACCTTCCCTCTGATATAATGAGCCCCCCTGGGGTTGAAAGGTGAAAGGGGTTCTGAGTCATGCCATTTCCTTTTTTGATGCCTTTGCCTGAGTATTTTGTGGAATATTTAATACCAGCTCTATTCCTCTGATGCATATGACAACATAATATTCGCTGATTGCATCTGTTATGTCTTTGTACAAGGAGGAAAAACATTCTTTACAGCAAGACTACGGAATTATATACACTACAACTGAATATTCAGGTATTAAAATAGGTTTTTCTGCTTATTAGGGAAAAGAAGAAACTGGAAACTGTTTCAGTTTTTATTTGGTATTTTATCTACCATGGGCCTGAAGGAGCTAGAGTGTGTAATTTTACAGGTGTTTTAAAATACATGTCTAATGGTTATTTGAAAGGAATACCTCGGAATGGGGATGCAAAAGTTCCTTCAAGTAAACAATGAATAAATCCACGTTATATCATTTTTAGTGCTATTAAGGGGAAAGTTAAAAGGTGATTGAGTTGCCTTTTCTTTTAAACCAGCATCTGTTTTGCTTTTTATCACTTTTATTCATCCATAGATGACTAGAGTTGTACCCAATCCAGGTAGTATTTAGACAAGTGCATTTTGTGGGTATATGAAACTATGTGACTGCATATCTGTCCAAATTTGACCATTTTCATTACAAGGGTAGGAGCTTTTGCAGAATGCCAGGCACTCCATAGCCACTAAGTAAATATAAAATAAATGCAACTGAAAGTGGCTCTAAATCATTAAAAAATAAAAGCATTTACTAAGCATCCAACTGTCTTTCCAATGCAGTATAATTCATATCCTTACCCCTGCTTGTAAAGAATCCATCATTTCCAGTAACCAATAATGGCACAGACCTGCTGATATGTAGCAATGGACACATAAATAAATATGTAGTTTTTGTTTTATATAAAGACGATATCATGTTCATGAGATATGTCTTCGTAATAACCCCCTTTTGCCCAATTTTCCTTGTGGAAAGACAGATGGCAGCACTCATTTCTAGATGCCTGAGTCAAAAATTTTATTCCTCTAAAGCTGGCTATTCCAGATGGAAATGAAACATTCTATTTTGGTCTCACTACATGATCTTAATCAACAAGCCCAGTTAAGGTAGTGTTCCACACACTCCTTTGCCCACCAATGTGCCTACCATTTTGTATCTGATTATACAAAAAGTCTATTAACTTGTATCTTTGAATAAATAAACACACACAATGAAAATAATAACATCAGAAATATCTACCTTCTCACTAACTTTGTTACTGAGGTCATTCTCAGCTTCAGAGTGACACAGAAACAATACACTTGAGAAGGAAAGAAATATAGTTCTGCTATTTGTATCCTTTTGGTCCTGGCAGAGCTTATCAGTAAGAGTGAATGCAGAGCCCTATATACATTTCTCTTGGGCTTAAGTGAAGCTTTAGGATAGAAATAAGATACAAAAAAAAATATAAAATGTAACAAGTTTTACAAGTAATAATTAAAATCATGTTTTTTTGAGTATGTGATGGATAAAAACATTAAAACATAGATATTCTCAAAAAAGTAAGGGACAATGACTTTACTTATCTTTATTCCGTTTCTTCATCTTTCTTGGCCATAACTAAAAAGTGATTAAATAGCAAATTAAGAGCTTTCACACTCAAAATCAATAATTAACTCTGTTCTATAGTCCATTTGAAATAATTGGAAAATTAATAGGTAGTACTGTACTCATCATAGCCATACTATATCTATGACATCTATATGTATAAAACCCTAATATGCAAATAGACCAAATGGCAGAACAACTGAACCTAACGACTGGTCACTATGACATGTGCTGACCACCAGGAGGCGTGCACAGAGCATGGTGGGAGTCAGCAGCAGGTGGCAGAGTGCGTAACATGGTGGGCATCGGCTGCAGCGGGATGGTGGAGCAGGTGAGCGGGGTCACCAGACCAAGGCTGGGCGCCGGTTGCTGTCATCTGGGCAAGCCTCTGGTGGTTACTGAAAATTCTTTGCTCCCGTGTGCGTCACATCACAATCCCCCTGGGCACTTGCATCTGCAGCTGTCGCCAGCCCTGCTCAGACCCCCAACCGGCGCCGGACCTGCTGCTCGCACCCACTGCAGGCACCAACCCCAATGGCTCTGCACCGTCAGCGCGTGGGAGCAGTGGTGGCGGGAGTGGGGCTGCGGGAAGACAGGGAGCCAGGGGCTGTGGTGGGACGGGCAGGGCGGGGGTGCAGAGGATGGGCCAAGACCTGCCCCTGTGCCTACTGCAGCCTCGCAGCCCACAGTTCCTTTCAAGGTGCACGAATTCGTGCACTGGGCCCCTAGTCTAAAATAAAGGTCTATGTCATGTATAAAAGCCCTCAATGTTTTCCTTTTCCATCAAAACTAAAAGTACAAGATTATTTGCATAATATATACTTCTACTAGGATCCACCTCTTGACTGATAACTCTGCTTTATGAAATAAGTACAAAGATTGAGGTTCAAGCCTCAAGTTTTCATGTCCCCCACGATGTGTAGGCCCAAATAAAACAATAAAATAAACTCAATATATCTTTGGTGCTGTCTTTCCTTCTGGGGTCCGGTGTGAGATATTTACCCTCTCACCTAGGCTCACCCATTCTATAATCAAGTCCTCACTTTTAGCTGTCAGTCCAATATAATGACAAGGGAATACAAGAATCATGGACTTTTAGAGCCAGAGAGAAGTTAGAGACTATCAGGCCCCTAATTTTCAGATGAGGTTATCAAGGTCTAGAGAGCTAATGATATCTAGTAGCAGAGTCAAGATTAGAAACTATGTCTCCTGGCTCCAGGACCAGGGTGGCATCTATTTAACCACACAGTCATGTGTGCCCAGCGTGATAGTGAGGCTAAGTGCTCCTACTAATTTTACCAAGGCAAAGGCTTTTTAGTACTTAGCTTCATTCTAGTCCAGTCTGCAGCTCTGTCAAGCACATTTGTATTGGTGTTCAGAATGTTTAAACATCCCACTTTCTGCTAATAAACTTTGAACTGCCCATCTGCTGTTATTTCATTTATTCAATCAATATATAATAAATGTCTACCAGAAAGTGTACTAGGTACAGAACATAAATGAATAAATTGTACACGTCTGCTCTGAGATAAGTCAGAAGAAGAAAAGGAGATGCTGTAGATAAGATTGGAACCAAGGTGGTAAGGAATTAGAATAATTCATGTCTGATGGAATCTGTTTTTTGTTTTTTAGATTTTTTTCAATAGAAAAGATGTGGTCTTATGGTAAGCATGAGGGTACAGTTGGAGGCTTGAGCAAAGAAAGAGCACAACAGGGGTGAATTAAAGGGTTACCAAACAGAGCTGAGATTCTAATTGTACTCTCTACCCTGGAACAGGATGAAAGGAAAAGAATATCGTCATTGCTAAGTCCATTCATTGTTAAGCCCATTACATTGATATTGTAAGACCAAGTACATTGCCAAAGTAAGTCCAATGTATAGTCATATAACAAAGAAAACTTTTAGAAGCTTAGAGTGCATGGAAATATTTAGTCATGAGTTCTAAGCAGAAAAGCAAGAAAACGGAATTTAGAGGACTTATTATGAATTAGAAGGAAAAGGATTTAGTATCTAAAATCAGTAAGAGCTTCAAGGAAAAAATAAGTAGAAATAAAGAAAGGGATGTGGTAATTATTGTCTAAGAGAGAAAAATTTTAGAAGTTTGAGATGATGGCAAATTCTGGTTCTGAGAATGGCTCATTGAGATAGAGTAATGATAACATACATTTAAGGAGAGGAATTCGTGGGACTGTACAATAGAGCATTGAATAGGCCATTAATGGGACCTGGACCCAGAGCTTTAGGAGCACAATGGGTGACCTGGATGCTGGTGGAAGTCAAAGGGGGACAGGAGGAAAGTACACTGATGCATGTACCAGACCCCGTCCTGAGCCCTGGAATATGAGGTAAATCAGAGCAATATTCTAGTAATAAACAAGTAAATGAACAACATATTTAAAGGCAGTGATAACTGTTATAAAAATAAAGCAAGGCAATGGAATGAAGAATGATCGAATGATCGGATGAAAAACATAATGGAAAAGGAACAACTCCTGAAAGAGGCAACATTTGAGCTGAGGAATGAGAAGCCAGCCATGCTAAGAGCTGTGGGAAAACACTTAGGGGTAAAACTGAACAAAAGCCCCAACACAGGAAAGAGTTTGATGTATTTGAGAAAGAAGACCAGCATGGCTGAAATGTAACAAATGAGGCAGACTGATAGGAGGGAAGGTTTGAAGAAGTGAGGGTCAGATATTTGGGGGCCTTATTATCCATAATAATAAAGAATTTAAATGTTATTCTAAGCACAATTGGATGTCATTAGTGGCTTCCAATAGATGGAATTAACTCCAAACTATGATGGATTATTAAACAGAAGTGAGAAGTCATATTCTCAAAATAAGCAAAAACCAAGAGAATGCTATGCTTTCTACTGGTCCTGAGATATTGAGAGAGGGAAAAAGAAAAGTGGGGAGACAAGGAGAATCAGGAGTCAGTTTTGTTTCTCATAACCTTCTTGGATGTACAGAGTGTCAAAAAAATCAGTAACAATCAAGTCTTTATTCATGTACTCTGATGGTGCAAAGGAACAAAGAAGGAAGTAAGAAGAACAAAGAAGTTCCAGCCTCCTAGAGTTCAACTTCCCCCTACATAACAGAAACGGGCAAAGGTCAGATGGAAGCAGAGCAGAAAAGGGAAATCACCTCATTGCTGAAAAGCCCCAAACAAAAGGATCCTGCCTCTTTATGGACCCCCGGGCTTGGGGGAGAGGGAGGCATAGAAAGGTACTGAGTCAAGTAGTAAAAAGTACCTGAGTCACGGCCCCTGAGAAGGAGGCCTCTTCATGGAGGAACCTGGGCTAGGCATGTAGCTAGACATGTATATGAATGAGGCTGGCTGCACCAGGGTTGGGGGTGGGTGAGTACTTGACTGCAAGTCTCTCCAGAAAACTATAGTGCATGGGCTGTGCAGCTGTTAGGGGCAAAAATAGAATACTGGGGACTAGCTATGGTTATGGGAAATATTAGTAATGCTCTAATAACCATGATTGCCTTGTTCTGGTTAAAGAAAGGACATTTTAACTTGGCTGGGGGTTGTATGCCCCTGGGACCTGGGCATCAACCTTGGAACCATTCTCATTCAAGAACTGCCTATCATCATGGAAAAATTAATAACCTTGTTGCCCACCTCAGCCTCCTACTTCCCCATGCCTGTAATCCACATTTCCCCGTGTAATCTTTGTCTTACCCTATATAAGCAGCTGGCTTATGGGGGCTGCAAAGCAGATTTTTATGGATCACCTGCTGCTCTACCATACTGCCGGCAGTATTGGAATAAACGTTCATATATGATTCAACCCTGTCTCTGCTTAATTGGCTCAAGTAGTGACAGGTAGTGACGGACCCATTGATTGTCCGGTTACTCATTCAGTCTGCATCAGGGAGAGCAGCTTCTCTCCATGAAGCCTGATAGGCAAAACCTAGATGGACCTAAAAAATCACATATGGGATCCTGGCTTGGAACCTGACTCCTCAGAGAGAGAGAGATCTATTTGTTTAGTTAAGATAAGTAAAAGACAAAAACAAAACTTAAAATATGTGGGTAAAAAGAAATAAAGAAATATCTAATGATATGTCAGAATGAGAGTATTGCTGAAATACGACCTTCCTGGGGAGAAAAGAAGGGCTGTTGGTGTTAAACTTCCTGGGATTCAGACTTCTTGTGACATAAGTTTTCAGCTTTTGAGGAAGAGACTTCTTCATCTTTGGTTCCCTGGCACTTACTAGTCCAGTTCTTGACAAATGCTCAATTCACAATGAATCCATGAATTATGGCTTTGGCCTCTGTAACATTGCTCTCCAGAACATTTTTAAAGTGAAATTAGCAGGTCACAAACTCTAACACCTGCAAAAATAATGCAGGCAGGTAAAGTAAATATGTAAATCAGCCAAGTGTAAGACATATGAGGGCAGAAAGCATGGTAAATCATACCATTTATGATCTGTCTAAAGGCATTTAATTCAAGGGGGGGGGGGGGAAGGAATACTGTGTAAACAAATGTTCTGCTTTATAGTCTAGAGCAGGGGTGGGCAAACTTTTTGACTCGAGGGCCACAATGGGTTCTTAAACTGGACCGGAGGGCCAGAACAAAAGCATGGATGGAGTGTTTGTGTGAACTAATATAAATTCAAAGTAAACATCATTACATAAAAGGGTACGGTCTTTTTTTTTTCTTAGTTTTATTCATTTCAAAGGGGCCGGATCCGGCCCGCGGGCCGTAGTTTGCCCACGGCTGGTCTAGAGGCTACCACTGTGGAACTCACTACTCTGAAGTTGATCTCAGGACAGCAGAGAATAAATATTTGAAATCCCAGACACACTAAGCTTTTCAACTATTCATTAACTTCTCAACCATTCATTCACTCATTTATTTATTCAACAGCTATTTTTTTTACTATCTACCAGGTATTATTTCAAGTGCTGAAGATACCACCACACACACAAAAAAGGACAAGCATCCTGCCTTCACAGAGGTTACATTCTAGAGAGGTAAGACAGTATGCATCTGCAGTGATGTGATCAGTCTTTGGAACTTCAGCCAAAAGCCAAGAAACAACATGATTCATTGTATTGTATGTCATCAGAAAATCCTGCATCTACCCACCAATGGCAAAACCTACAGTTCACTCTGTGAATGTAAAAGGGGCTCTATAATAAATCTGACAAGTTTAGTGACCTCACAGGGTGAACTGATAATAAATGCCTAACTGGGCAGATCTCACCCACAATTTATGAAAGGCTTATCTTTGCCCTGTCCATTGTTCTCGTTCATCTAGGGCCTAGATGGTCGGCAAACTCATTAGTCAACAGAGCCAAATATCAACAGTACAACGATTGAAATTTCTTTTGAGAGCCAAATTTTTTAAACTTAAACAATATAGGTAGGTATATTGTTATTAACTTAATTAGGGTACTACTAAGGCTTAGGAAGAGCCACATTCAAGGGGCCAAAGAGCCGCATTTGGCTCGCAAGCTGCAGTTTGCCAACCACGGATCTAGGCTAAGGCACATTTCAAATGCCAGTGATCTTCTTTTTCAGACCCCTGGGAAAAATAACCACCCCCAAGGGAACATAATCATGACATAAACATGTCAACTACCCTGTAATTCCATCATGGATATTTTCCCATCTTGCTTACTTCCATCTCCATGTAATCTTCCTTAGTTCCAGGAGGAGAACCAAGATGGCGGCATAGGGAGTGGACCTGTGCGTGCTGCTCTCTCACAGCATCATTGAAACGACCAACTATGAGGCAAACAACCACCACTCAGAACCATGGGGAAGTTGGCCCAGTGGGAGATCTACAACTGGAAGAAAAGAAAGAAGCGCAGTGAGACTGAGTGGGAGCTATGGAGGCACCAAAAACAGAGGTACGCAGTCACACACCAGGCGGGCTGCAAATGGATTCGAGGTTTTTTTTTCAATCGGAAGCGGTTACAAACCCACGAATCCTCTGAGCTTGCTCGGGGCGGGTCTCTGAGGCCCCAGATTCCACAGGGAGAGGCGGCCACGGCCTTGCAGTGGTCGGAGAGCGAGGGAAGCTCTGACGCGCGCGCGGCTGCTCGTCGGCACTGAGGGACAAGAAGTCCTGGTGTCCCGGGGAGGCGAGGGGCTCGGAGACGCCACCATCGCTGTTTCCTCTGCGCTGGCAACTCCCTGAGACCCCGCCCTATCATCCGGGCTGTGCCAGAGGCACAAGAGGGAATGACTGTGCTTTTACAAACTCTCAAATCCACTGAGCTGGTTCGGGCGGGTCTCTGAGGCCCCAGGCCCCAAGGCGAGAGACGGCCTTCCAGCGGTCAGAAAGCGAGGGAGGCTCTGGCGCGAGGCTGCTCGCCAGCACTGGGGGACACAAAGTCCTGGTGTCCTGTATAGGCAAGGGGCCGCTGAGACTCCGCCCTGGCGACTCCCTGTGACCCCGCCCTACGCAATTTACATTCCCATCTGGGCTGTGCCAGACTCACAAGTAGAAACGCCTTTGCTTCTGCAAACTTTCAAATCCACTGAGCTGGTTTGGCGGGATCATGAGGCACCAGACCCTATGGGGGAGAGGCAGCACGACCTTGCAGCCATCAGAAAGCGAGGGAGGCTCTGTCGCACAAAGCCCCGGCAGAGAGGCAAGGGGCCGGCGGAGACCCAGCCAGTGCTATTTGCTCCGCCAAGGCGACTCCCTGAGACTCAGCCCTAATCAATTTACATCCCCATCCAAGCTGTGCCAAGTGCACAAAAAGACCCACCTGCGCTTTTGCAGCCTAACCCAACAAACTGCAGACTTCAACTGCTCGCAGCCATGGGAGACACACTCAAGAAGCAGACCCAGGAGAACCAGGATGGCGGCTAAGGAAGAGACCTTTGCGTGCTACCTCACACAACAACATCGAAACTACCAACTATCGGACAAACACCTATCATACAGAACCATGGGAAAGCTGGCCCAGTGGAAGCTCTACAACTGGAAGGAGAGAAAGAACATTGAGACTGAGTAGGATGTGCAGAGACACCAAGTACAGAGCCCAACCCAACAAACTGCAGATTTCAACTCCTCGCATAGAAAGAAGAGCATTGAGACTGAGTAGGATGTACAGAGGCACCAAGTACAGAGCCCATACCAGCAGGCGCACAAACATGCCCACCGGTTCCAGTCTCGCGTGGGGTGCTGGGGGACGGTAGACAGGCAGTCTGTGCACTTGGTGGAGGGCATGATCCGAGCAGGAGTGCTGGATGTTCAGCCACCAGGAACGCCTGGAGATTTTGTCTGGTGGGGAGCCGCTGGCAGGGGACAGAGGACCAAACTTCCTGTTTCCCGGGTAAGGCTGGGATGGCCCTGGTGAGGTCGGGACAGCCCCGGTGAGAACGATACGGCCCTGGTGAGGTCGGGACGGCCCTGGTGAAGTAGGGACGGCCCCGGTGAGGTTGAAACGGCCCCGGTGAGGTTGAAACTGCCCCGGTGTGGTAGGGACGGCCCCGGTGAGGTTGAAACGGCCCCCGTGAGGTAGGGACGGCCACGGTGAGGTTGAAACTGCCCCGGTGTGGTAGGGACAGCCCCGGTGAGGTTGAAACGGCCCTGGTGAGGTCAGGACGGCCCCGGTGAGGCTGAAACTGCCCCAGTGTGGTAGGGACGGCCCCGGTGAGGTTGAAACGGCCCCCGTGAGGTAGGGACAGCCCCAGTGAGGTTGAAGCTGCCCCGGTGTGGTAGGGACGGCCCCGGTGAGGTTGAAACGGCCCCCGTGAGGTAGGGACAGCCCCAGTGAGGTTGAAACTGCCCCTGTGAGGTTGAAACCGCCCCAGTGAGGTCGGGGCGGCCCCTGTGAGGTTGAAACGGCCCCGGTGAGGTCAGGACGACCCTGGTGAGGCTGTAACGGCCCTGGTGAGGCTCAGACGGCCCTGGTGAGGTTGAGACTACTCCAGTGAGGTTGGGACAGACAAAGGGGACCAGTATAGACTGATGAACAGGAGTAGATACAGAGGCAGAGCAACATTGAACAGACTGTCAAACTACAGTGGGAAGTCTTGGGAGGGTTTGGGGGGGATTAAGAGACCAACTGAAGGACTTATATGCATGCATATAAGATTAACCAATGGACACAAGACACAGGGCGGGGGGGGGGGGGGGCGGGCGGTGGGTAGGGGCTGGGGGAATGTCAAGGGGGGGAAAAAGGAGACATATGTAATACTCTTTGTAATAATTTAAGAAATAAAAATTATTTAAAAAAAAACTTCCTTAGTTCCATCCTTAATTCCAAATGTATAAGAAAAAAACCTCGCATAACTGTCATTCTCTGGAGCATTTTCTTTGTCTGCTGAGATCTTGCTTTCAGGATGTCCTCTGTTTGGCTCAAATAAACTCATGAAAATTAAATTACAGGTTTCAGTGTTATTATGTTGACAACTCTATTCCAACTGCTTTTTTATGGTTGATATAAAAGGCTAACTGTTGTCAAACAAATCTGATGACTACACCTTGATATTTTTTATGATGTGACTCTAAAGTTCTTACTTATTTCGTATGTGTAAGGCAACTTTGTTCTCTGTTATGTTCATATGTTCTGTGTACAGAAGGGAATACATGATGGCTTTTCTCCTTTACTTCTACCCCCCTCCCAAAATGAATAACTATATAACAGCAGTTCTCAACCTGTGGGTCTCGACCCCTTTGGCGGTCGAACGACCCTTTCACAGGGGTTGCCTAAGACCATCCTGCATATCAGATATTTACATTACGATTCATAACAGTAGAAACATTACAGTTATGAAGTAGCAATGAAAATAATTTTATGGACAGAACCTAGACCCAGAACCTAGAAACAGAACCTAGCGAGAGAACCTCTCTGAGAAGAACCTAGAGACAAGACTTGGCTGGAGATCCTAGACAGAACCTAGAGACAGAACCTAGCAAGAAAACATGGCAAGAGAACCTGACTAGAACCTGGTGACAGAACCTGACTGGAGATCCAGGCTAGAACCTGGCTGGAGAACCTAGCGAGAGAACATGGACACAGAACTTGGCAAGAGAACCTAGAGCCAGAACTTCGCTGGAGATCCTGACCAGAACTTGGCTGGAGTTCCTGGCTAGAGATCCTGGCTAAGCTGATGATCAACTGAACGCTGTCTCCGTGTCATTCCTTCTTCGCCGACTCCGTCCACACCTTTGGGGACCCCTGGATCTGTTGGGGTTGGACCCCAGCATCTGGTGCCTGAACAGAGACCCTTAGGTAAGCCCCCCCACCCCACACTCGGGACGGATAGGACTCCACCATAGGAAGAGGGTGGATAGTCTTCGCCGACTCCATCCACACTTTTGGGAACCCCTGGACCCGCTGGGGTTGGACCCCAGCACCTGGCCTCTTCTCCTTGCATACATAACAATTCATATAATATGAACCTCCAAATTGTGTTTTAATAAATAACTGAATAGCATACTCTTATTGCTGGGAGACTTCACAGAATGCAAATGGAAATAGCCAGGGGAGGTATCATAGAAAAGGAAGACATGCACAGACTTGGAAGAATGGGTAGCACTTAGGAAGCAGAGGTGAAAGGATGGATTCTGGGCAGGGAAGTTTTAGGAGAAAAAGTTCAGAGGCAAAAAGAATATGCATTCAGGGGGTAAAGACTACAAAATTCAACCTATTTAGGACAAATGTTTTCACTGAGAAGGCTAAATATGAAAACCCTCAAAAAGATGTTAAAAGATTAGCAAGCAAGGAGAAACCAAGATGGCGGCATAGGTTAATGCTGGAGTTTGCTGCCTCGAACAACCACTTCAAAAATACAACTAAAAGACGGAATGGACATCATCCAGAACCACAGGAAGGCTGGCTGAGTGGAAGTTCTACAACTAG
Organism: Myotis yumanensis; assembly: GCF_028538775.1. Taxonomy (NCBI): domain Eukaryota; kingdom Metazoa; phylum Chordata; class Mammalia; order Chiroptera; family Vespertilionidae; genus Myotis; species Myotis yumanensis. Next base: position 21,376,360 of record NW_027223754.1, read on the forward strand.
GAGGAACCGAGAATCAGAGGCGGCGCAGTGCTGAAGTAAAATACTAAGGTGCGGACTGTGCACGGAGTGGGCTGGTGGCTGAGGGCGTGGTTGTCTGTTTCAATCCAGAGGGAGCCTCAGACTCTGAGCTCCAGATCCGGGTGAGTCTCTAGGGACCCAGACTCAAACGGGAGAAGCAGGACTGTCTGGCCTAGGTCCCTCCAACGTTTGCAGCGGTTGCTGGAACAGAGAGGCAGAGCCCCTGGGGATGGACTGAGAGCAGCCATAACTGCTCCCTCCTCCGCCCTGTTGATCCCGTGGGACCCACCCCGCCCAAGCCCTGCACAGAGCCATTTGCCGGATAGCCTCAGGCAAAGGCTAGATTAGCACCTCCCTAGAGGACAGAAGTTCTCCCACTGCAGACACAGCTGATTCTCACAGCCAGTTGGCCTGGAGGTCAATTTATCCCAGTGATACCTACAACAATCAAGGCTTAAGTACAACAAGACTGCGCACAAAGACCACAAGGGGGTGCACCAAGAGTGTCTACCTCAGGTAATTGGGACACTTAACACGGAAAGCCACTCTATCGACACAGCGAAGCATAAAAAAAATGCTGAGACAAAGAAACAGGCCACAAAGAACAGAACCGGAGGAAAGCAGGCTACTGGATATAGAATTCAGAACCACACTTTTGAGGTCTCTCAAGAGGCTTCTAGAGTCTGTTGATAAACTTGATGAGATGTACAAGAAATCTAATGAGACCCTCGATGGTGTGATAAAGGACCAACTAGAAAGTAAGCATACACTGACTGAAATAAAGAATATTATACAGACTCCCAACAGCAGACCAGAGGATCGCAAGAATCAAGTCAAAGATTTGAAATTCGAAGAAGCAAAAAACACCCAACTGGAAAAGCAAAATGAAAAAAGAATCTGAAAATACAAAGATAGTGTAAGGAGCCTCTGGGACAGCTTCAAGGGTACCAACATCAGAATTATAGGGGTGCCAGAAGATGAGAGTGAGCAAGATATTGAAAACCTATTTGAAGAAATAATGGCAGAAAACTTCCCCCACCTGGTAAAAGAAATGGACTTACAACTCCAGGAAGCGCAGAGAACCCCAAACAAAAGGAATCCAAAGAGGACCACACCAAGACACATCATAATTAAAATGCCAAGAGCAAAAGACAAAGAGAGAATCTTAAAAGCAGCAAGAGAAAGAAACTCAGTTACCTACAAGGGAATACCCATATGACTGTCAGCTATTTTCTCAACAGAAACTTTGCAGGCCAGAAGGGAGTGGCAAGAAATATTCAAAGTGATGAATACCAAGAACCTACAACCAAGAGTACTTTATCCAGCAAAGCTATCATTCAGAATTGAAGGTCAGATAAAGAGCTTCACAGATAAGGAAAAGCTAAAGGAGTTCATCACCACCAAACCAGTATTATACAAAATGCTGAAAGGTATCCTTTAAGAAGAAAAAGGTAAAGATACAAATTATGAACAACAAATATGCATCTATCAACAAGTGAATCTAAGAATCAAGTGAATCAATAATCTGATGAACAGAATGAACTGGTGATTATAATAGAATCAGGGACATAGAAAGGGAATGGACTGACTATTCTTGGGAGAGAAAGGGGTGTGGGAGATGTGGGAAGAGACTGGACAAAAATCATGCACCTATGGATGAGGACAGTGGGTAGGGAGTGAGGGTGGAGGGTGGGGTGGGAACTGGGAGGAGGGGAGTTATGGGGGGAAAAAAGAGGAACAAATGTAATAATCTGAACAATAAAGATTTAATTATTAAAAAAAATAGAAAATAATTTTATGGTTGGGTCACAACATGAGGAACTGTATTTAAAGGGCCAGAAGGTTGAGAACCACTGCTATATAAGGTGATACATGCTACATTCAAGACCATAGATGGTACTTTGGTATTTGTAGGCACAGAAACACTTTCTACAAAGTTAAGATTAAGAAATACTGTTTCTATTTTTGTTTTTCAGAATATTACTACTCTCAGGATAGTAGAGAGTGTGGTGAAGTAAAAAGCATTCTGGATAAGAAGTTACAAGATCTGGATTCACCATCATGTGGCTGCTCTTTACATTGGACTACTTCATCTTTGCTAGCAGTCATTCCTATCCCCAATTTTAAACTTAGTTTGTCAAATTCCTCAGCATAGGAAACCTCCCTAGAAGAGAGGGCATATTCATAAATTCCATTTATTCACCATCCACCAAGTCATTCTAAAAGTCACAGCTTCTCTCGAGAGGATTTAAGAAACAGCCAGATAACAGGGAGGCAAAATGTGCTTTGACCTTATCTGGAAATTTGAATTCTGACAGGGACACCTCAATGCCATGCATTTGTCATTACGCTATTCAGTTTTGTGATAATGATTTAACACAAATTCTAGCAAGGTATTTTGCCCACTTCTGTGATTTGTAGATAGGAGCTCTAGTAGGTGAGAAATAGAGAAAAAAAATCCCACTTGCCATTTCAATCCCAATACCCACTTGTTGCCAAGAAACGTGCAGGGACCCCATGGATGTAGTCCCAGAGCACCCGGAATACTGCATCACTTGATTCTCCTGGGTTCCCATGTTCCCTGCACTGCCATGCTGGAGTGTTTCGGGTCTCATGCAAGTGTGTGTAATCTTACCCAAGGCTTTCTCCAAACAGAACTTTCTCCGAATTTGTGACAGCAAACTTTGTGTTCCAATTTCTCTGGCTTTTAAAGAGTGCTGAGACTCAAAAAATGAATGGGGATTCAGATGAGAAGTAAGCTAGCAAGCTGGGAACGGGGAGGAACCATCCTGTCTTTATCAGAGGCGAGGACCATTTTAATCTTCACTAGCCCTGGGCAGCTGGGCAAGTTATTATCTGCAAAATCAGAAAAGATCTAAGGGGCTTGGACTTTTCTTTTCTTACTGCAGAGCCCTGAGTCCTGCTCTGGCATTTATTCTGTTTAAACATAAAGAAAGAGAGAGCATTTCCCTCTGTCACTCTGAGCAAAGCAAAGGGTGTCTCCTGCTCTCAGGACTCTGCTTCTCATGGGATCTGCCAGGCTCTTTCAGTGCTGACTGACTTAAATGATAATGTTTTTTCTTTTTATTATTAGAAACGACAACACTCTCAAATCCTTTTCATTATTTTTTCATAAGTTCCAGGATTTAGTCTTCTTGTTGCAGCCTGTGATGTTCAAATAACATTTACCCTGAAGCTTTTATCAAATTTTCAGAACATCTCTGTTATTTTAATTCATTTCAGTGATAGCTCCTCCGGCTTGCCATGTTGAATCCGGAGCAAGACAAGCATTGGTACTTCTGGGTAGGGTGAAATTTTACCACTTACACTTTCACCCAAATTAGGAAGAACAGTCTAGTGGACGGCAGGAGGTTAAAGAAGCAACCTTGATGCTTACAGAGAACCTTTTTCCTGCCTTCTGTCCTTTTCTAGCATGTGTCTTTGGTCTCCGTCCCTCAACCCTGTTAAGGGCCCACCAGGTTGTCTTTGAGTTGTGTACCTTTCTCCCCACAAACCACTTTTCACTTTCCTAAAACTTAGCCTGTCCTCTCCTTAAATTGTCCATTTTAATCCATTCATAGGCATTTACTGAGCCACCAATATATGTCTTAGACTTGTTTCTCTCTGTACTAGGGATAGAAAAGATGATCTCTATCATCCCTAGCATTCAAGACCTGAAGTCTGGTAAGAGGAAGGACAGATTTCAAAGTACAATGAGAGTACAGAGGCTGGGACACCTACTTCTGCCTGGGAGCCTGGAGTAGGCACTCCAGGTTGGAGATGGCTATGCCAGGCACTTAAAGATGAACTGTAAAAGCATAAAAGGACTTCAAGATTGAGGGAACAGCATGTGTAAGCTTATATGGGAAGAGGTTAAAGTACTCAGGGGAAAAAAATCTTCTAACAAACTATCCAACAAAACATTTTAATACAGACCAGCAGTTCTCAATATTATTTTACAGCCCAGACATATCTGAGAGATATGATGGCTAGCACTGGTAAAAGTAGCTCTGTGATTTGTAGCATATCAGAGTGCATCTGCATCTCTGCAGGGAGGAGAATCATTGGGTATTGTTTAGAAAAATCCTCAGGAGTAATTTTGACATCCTCTCGTTAAAAATCATAAGCACAGATGCTCCTAGGTTGGGGTAAAAAGTGTGTCTTATCTTTCCTTGGTAAATTAATAATTAAGAAAAACAACTGTGATAAAATAGAACTTAAAATTTCAAAACAGTAAAAGGAGAAATCTTTTCAAGAGGGGGAGAAACAGGGATACTGTTTAAAATATACCTTTACAAATAAACAAGGCTCTATTTGAAATCCCTATGAAGCATTATTTTTTTTAAAAAGAGATCTCCAAAATTCATACTTTTTTTTTAAATTTTAATAATTTTTATTTCTTAAAGTATTACAAAGAGTATTACATATGTCTCCTTTTTTCCCCCCCCTTGACATTCCCCCGGCCCCTACCCCCCGCCCCCCCCCGCCCCGTGTCTTGTGTCCATTGGTTAATCTTATATGCATGCATATAAGTCCTTCAGTTGGTCTCTTAATCCCCCGCCCCCGCAACCCTCCCCAGGCTTCCCACTGTAGTTTAACATTCTGTTCAATGTTGCTCTGCTTCTGTATCTACCCCTGTTCATCAGTCCATACTGGTACCCTTTATTTGTCCCAACCTCACTGGAGTAGTCTCAACCTCACCAGGGCCGTCTGAGCCTCACCAGGGCCGTTTCAACCTCACCGGGCCGTCCCTACCTCACGGGGGCTGTTTCAACCTCACCGGGGTCGTCCCTACCACACCGGGGCCGTTTCGACCTGACCGGGGTTGTCCCTACCACACCGGGGCCGTTTCGACCTGACCGGGGTCGTCCCTACCTCACGGGGGCTGTTTCAACCTCACCGGGGTCGTCCCTACCACACCGGGGCCGTTTCAACCTGACCGGGGTTGTCCCTACCACACCGGGGCCGTTTCGACCTGACCGGGGTCGTCCCTACCTCACGGGGGCCGTTTCAACCTCACCGGGGTCGTCCCTACCTCACGGGGGCCGTTTCAACCTCACCGGGGTTGTCCCTACCTCACGGGGGCCGTTTCAACCTCACCGGGGTTGTCCCTACCACACCGGGGCCGTTTCAACCTGACTGGGGTTGTCCCTACCACACCGGGGCCGTTTCGACCTGACTGGGGTCATCCCTACCTCACGGGGGCCGTTTCAACCTCACCGGGGTCGTCCCTACCTCACGGGGGCCGTTTCAACCTCACCGGGGTCGTCCCTACCACACCGGGGCCGTTTCGACCTGACTGGGGTCGTCCCTATCTCACGGGGGCCGTTTCAACCTGACCGGGGTTGTCCCTACCACACCGGGGCCGTTTCGACCTGACCGGGGTTGTCCCTACCACACTGGGGCCGTTTCAACCTGACTGGGGTCGTCCCTGCCTCACGGGGGCCGTTTCAACCTCACCGGGGTCGTCCCTACCTCACGGGGGCTGTTTCAACCTCACCGGGGTCGTCCCTACCACACCGGGGCCGTTTCGACCTGACTGGGGTCGTCCCTACCTCACGGGGGCTGTTTCAACCTCACGGGGGTCATCCCTACCACACCGGGGCCGTTTCGACCTGACTGGGGTCGTCCCTACCTCACGGGGGCCGTTTCAACCTCACCGGGGTCGTCCCTACCACACCGGGGCCGTTTCGACCTGACCAGGGTCGTCCCTACCTTACGGGGGCCGTTTCAACCTCACCGGGGTCGTCCCTACCACACCGGGGCCGTTTTGACCTGACTGGGGTCATCCCTACCTCACGGGGGCCGTTTCAACCTCACCGGGGTCGTCCCTACCTCACGGGGGCCGTTTCAACCTCACGGGGGTCGTCCCTACCACACCGGGGCCGCTTCGACCTGACTGGGGTCGTCCCTACCTCACGGGGGCTGTTTCAACCTGACCGGGGTTGTCCCTACCACACCGGGGCCGTTTCGACCTGACTGGGGTCGTCCCTACCTCACGGGGGCCGTTTCAACCTCACCGGGGTCGTCCCTACCTCACGGGGGCCGTTTCAACCTCACCGGGGTTGTCCCTACCACACCCGGGCTGTTTCAACCTGACCGGGGTTGTCCCTACCACACCGGGGCCGTTTCGACCTGACTGGGGTCATTCCTACCTCACGGGGGCCATTTCAACCTCACCGGGGTCGTCCCTACCTCACGGGGGCCGTTTCAACCTCACCGGGGTCGTCCCTACCACACCGGGGCCGCTTCGACCTGACTGTGGTCGTCCCTACCTCACGGGGGCTGTTTCAACCTGACCAGGGTTGTCCCTACCACACCGGGGCCGTTTCGACCTCACCGGGGTCGTCCCTACCTCACGGGGGCCGTTTCAACCTCACCGGGGCCGTTTCAACCTGACCGGGTTGTCCCTACCACACCGGGGCCGTTTCAACCTGACCGGGGTTGTCCCTACCACACCGGGGCCGTTTCAACCTCACCGGGGCCATCCCGACCTCACCGGGGCCATCCCAGCCTTACCGGGGAAACAGGAAGTTTGTCCCTCTGTCCCCTGCCGGCGGCTCCCCACCAGACAGAATCTCCAGGCGTACCTGGTGGTTGAACATCCAGCACTCCTGCCCTCCACTAAGTGCACAGACTGCCTGTCTTCTGTCCCCCAGCGCCCCACAAGAGACTGGGACCAGTGGGCATGTTTGTGCTCTTGCTGGTACAGCAGTTCCACAGTGCCGGCCCAGTCAGGCCCAGCCCTGGCCGGCCCCGGACCCGACTCTGCCCCCCGATTGCATCCCTCCCAGATGCAAGGAGCTGAAATCTGCAGCCTGCTGGGATGGGCTCTGTACTTGGTGCCTCTGCACATCCTACTCAGTCTCAATGCGCTTCTTTCTTTGCGAGGAGTTGAAATCTGCAGTTTGTTGGGTTGGGCTTTGTACTTGGTGTCACATCCTACTCAGTCTCAATGTTCTTTCTCTCCTTCCAGTTGTAGAGCTTCCACTGGGCCAACTTTCCCATGGTTCTGTATGATAGGTGTTTGTCTGATATTTGGTAGTTTCGATGTTGTTGTGTGAGGTAGCACGCACAGGTCTCTTCCTTATGCCGCCATCCTGGTTCTCCTGGGTCTGCTTCTTAAGTGTGTCTCCCATGGCTGCGAGCAGTTGAAGTCTGCAATTTGTTGGGATAGGCTGCAAAAGCGCAGGTGGGTCTTTTTGTGCACCTGGCACAGCTTGGATGGGGATGTAAATTAATTAGGGCTGAGTCTCAGGGAGTCGCCATGGCGGAGCAAATAGCACTGGCTGAGTCTCCGTGGCCCCTTGAATCTCTGCCAGGGCTTTGTGTCCCCCAGTGCCGGCGAGCAGCTGTGCAACAGAGTTTCCCTCGCTTTCTGATGGCTGCAAGGCCGTGCTGCCTCTCCCCGTAGGGTCTGGTGCCTCATGATCCCGCCTGAACCAGCTCAGTGGATTTGAAAGTTTGCAGAAGCAAAGGCGTTTCTACTTGTGAGTCTGGCACAGCCCAGATGGGAATGTAAATTGCGTAGGGCGGGGTCACAGGGAGTCGCCGGGGCGGAGACTCAGCGGCCCCTTGCCTATCCAGGACACCAGGACTTTGCGTCCCCCAGTGCTGGCGAGCAGCCTCGCGCCAGAGCCTCCCTCGCTTTCTGACCGCTGGAAGGCCTTGCCGTCTCTCGCCTTGGGGCCTGGGGCCTCAGAGACCCGCCCGAACCAGCTCAGTGGATTTGAGAGTTTGTAAAAGCACAGTCATTCCCTCTTGTGCCTCTGGCACAGCCCTGGGGGTAGGGCGGGGTCACAGGGAGTCGCCAACCCGGAGGAAATAGCGATGGCGGCGTCTCCGCGCCCCTCGCCTCCCCGGGACACCAGGACTTCTTGTCCCTCAGTGCCGGCGAGCAGCCGCGTGTCAGAGCTTCCCTCGCTCTCCGACCACTGCAAGGCCGTGGCCGCCTCTCCCTGTGGGATCTGGGGCCTCAGAGACCCGCCCCGAGCAAGCCCAGAGGATTCGAGGGTTCGTAAAAAACCGAGAATCCATTTGCAGCCCGCGTGGCGTGTGACTGCGTACCTCTGGTTTTGGTGCCTCCGTAGCTCCCACTCAGTCTCACTGTGCTTCTTTCTTTTCTCCCAGTTGTAGATCTCCCACTGGGCCAACTTCCCCATGGTTCTGAGTGGCGGTTGTTTACTTCATAGTTGATAGTTTCAATGATGCTGTGAGAGAGCAGCACACACAGGTCCGCTCCCTACGCCGCCATCTTGGTTCTCTCCAAAATTCATACTTTTAAATAACATCTTTAAAAAATTGTAGCATGAACAATGGGAACTGGAAATCTATTAAGTTATTGTTTTCCTAATAAAGCATTGGATAAAGCTGAAACAATGTTCCAGAGGACTCAGTTTAGTATCATTCTGAATTGAAATGAAGATTTCTCTCATTTGCTTCAACTTTGTGTTAAAAAAACAAAACAAAACAAAAAACACAAAAATCACACCTTCCCCAAGAGATTCATTACCCTATGGAAGAGTTGGGGCAGAGGGAATAGTCAGAGTAGGATAGAGGAAGATGTTCCAACACACGAAGGTCTCTGGAACAGTCTTTTTTTATGTTGTCTCATGACACGTTGAGTGTAGGAGCTACAAAGTGATCAGATGGTAAATTTAAAGTCAATAAAAAGGAGACACTTCACAGGGCATGTAGCTTGCTTGTGGGAATTAGTGACAAGGAAGGTCAAGGAATTAAATACTGAAGTTGGATTTATACTAGAGCTGACTGTTTTTATGGCCAGTACAACATTTATTGGTATGCTAAGATAAGTCTTGTGCTTCACGGTGAAGCAAAGACTACCTCTCAAGAGTTAGAAAAGGGTCACTCCCAGAACACCCCAGCCTACACACTTACACAATCGTTTAGTTTTCTCTCCTCTTTGGAGATAATTAAAAGTTCAGGTAATATTTGATAAATCCATTGGCTTTAAGAAAAAAATAACCATCACTCTGAGTTGTCACAATTTCTGGGGTGCATTATCTAAAGATCCTTTATTTTTAAACTTCTCATAAGGCAGGACTTAAACATTATTTCTGTACCTAATTCTTTGCATAGTCAAAAGCCAATATCTTAAATTCTCTCCTTTTTCTTCTTTAAAATTGGGGTGTCATATATTTTAGGAGTGGATACCTGGTTAGATTAAGCTAAATGTATAATCTATTGTCCTTGAAGTATATCCTCCAGACTAGTTCTCAATAATTAATGATGATTTTAGAGGGAACTGATAGTGTGATGTCAGACTGACGACCTGAAATACCAATAGGTCAGTATTTGGGGAAGGCACAACCCATTTCTGGTTTGGGTTTTCACAAAGATTAGATAGTATCATCATATGGTTAATTAGTGTGTTTTTTTGTTTGTTTGTTTGTTTTCAATTTAGTTTCAGAGTTTGAATTAACTTGATTGGAGACAGTGGAAGGTTGAAGAGGTGTAGAGTAGCCATTATTGAGCAACTTAATGTCATGGAAAAAAGAATAAGTTGAAATTCTGGCTCTGCCACTTACTCTCCATGTGACCTTGTCTAATCATTCACCTCCTCTTGATCTCAGAATTTTTCTCTATGAAGTTAATTTGTAGTCCTGGCGCAGTTGGATGAGCATTGTAAATACACCAGAAGGTGGAAGGTTCAATTCCTGGTTGGGGTTTTGTATGAGGCAACCAGTTGATGTGTGTGTCTCTCTCTACTTTCCCTGCTCTCTCTCTCAAAAAAAAAATCCATTAAAAAAAGTTAACTACTAATGTGGTGGTAAAGATTAGACCTAATAAATGGCCTAACTGGAACAATTTTTTGCCTTAGGAGGATTTGATAATGTCTGAAGACACTTTTGGTTGTCACTACTAAGTGAAGAGGTACTACTGGCATCTAATAGGTAGAAGCCAGGGACGATACTAAACATACTACAATTCATAGGGCAGCCTCCCATCCAAACCCAACAAAGAATTATCTAGTCCAAAATGTCCTATTGCTGAGCTTGAGAAACCTTGGACTTAATTTATGTAAAGTGACTAGAATCACACCTTTCAGAAATAAAGACTATTAAATGTTACAGACTAAATTGTGTTCCCCAAAATGTATATATTGAAGCTCCAGTATCCCAGGTTATAATTGTATTTAGAGATAAAGTCTTTAAATTCTTAATTAAATTAAAATAATAAAGTGGTTAGAGTGGGCCTTAATCCAATACAACTGGAGAAATTAGGATACAAAGAGAAGCATCAGGGTTACGTGCTCACAGGAAAAGATCATTGTGAGGACACAATGAGAAGGTGGCCATCCACAAGCCATGAGGAGAGGTCTCAGAAGAAACCAAACCTAGTGACACCTTGATCTTGGACTTCTAGCATCTACAACTGTGAGTAAATGCAATTCTGTTATGCAAGCCATGTAGTCTGTTATGGTAGCCTCAGCAGACTAATACAGAAACAGCTATTATTACTGTTAAGTAGTATTTGATTTTGAAAATCTTATCACAAACTTCAGATACAGAATACCAATACCAATATGGTACGTTCATAGTTTTCAGTCCTATTAGAAAAAAAAAGCAACTTGAAATGGTAAGAGCAAATAGAAGAAATAGAAATTCTTAGCTCATGGATATGGCAAAGATCAGCAGTAAGACTTTACCAAAACAGAGTTTACTGCTATTACTAGGGCCCCAACTGACCCGGATCTGACACCATGAACCTTGTACGAATTCATTGGTATTACAAATTCCTGAGTGAGACCTGCACAGGGCACAAAGCCATCCAATGAATATTCTTACTCAAAACTAATTTTCTGGTCCCAAGCACTGTGTAGAACATCAAACCTGATGTGTCTTGCTGAAGTGAGGATTCTTTGTGCCTTGCTATTCTGAACTCCCCACCAAAACCAGCCCCATGCTCTTATCCCCTTACTTACATCTAGAAGCCAGAAAAGAGATCAAGCCAAGAGTATTCTTCCAGAAGCCTAGAGAAGAAGTTGCCTGATTGATGTTTCCCTAAACATTCCCCTTAGGCCTTCTCTTCAATTGAACCTTCCAAAAGAAACTGATCTCAGACATCGGAATAACTTGATAGAATGTCACTAACAATTAGTGAACATTAGTTGATATTTTTATAAGGATGAAGCATTGCTGCTGTCATCATGTGCTTGTACTCAATTAGAACAAAATGATAATTATGTTAATCAACAGTTCAATAGGAGAACATAAAACTTGTGCAGGTCTCACACCCATTTTACTGGACACAATGACTAGAGACCATTAAGGGCAATATCAAGACTAATTATAAGGCAATTTATGAGAATTAAGAAAAGGTATCCCTTTTGGTAGGCACATGGAACATTAATATTCTTATTAAGAGCTGACTCTTAAAAAAATAGTCGGAGAAAGATAAATATCACACAATCTTACTCATTTGTGGAATATAATGAACAACATAAATTGATGAACTAAAATAGACCCAGAGACATAGAAGCATCGAACAGACCATCCAACCTCAGAGGGAAGGCAGGGGAGCGGGGATGGTAAGAGATCAACCGAAGAACTAGTATGCATGCATATAAGCATAACTCCTGGACACAGACAGTAGGAGGGTGAGGGCATGTGCTGAGGGGTGGGAACAGCCAGGGAGAGGTCAATGGGGGAAAAAGGAGACTTATATAATACTTTAAACAATAAGAAATTGAAATTAAAAAAATAAAATAAAATCTGACTCTTTTAAATGTTGGGAAAAGACAGCACTTTATTCTGGCAGGCAGAAACCAACATGGCAGGCAGGTTGAATTTCAACCCTAGAAGTTCCCTCTTCAAAGTGTCTTTGTGCGATGAATAAGAATGCTGGAATAGTTTATATCTAAGGTTGTTTAAAATGCTAACACTCTTGGTTTATTATTGAAGAAACTGAGGCCAAGGGAAATAAAATGATACACCAACTTCAAACAGCTAGTTAGTCATGCAGGGGCTTCAGGGAGCCAGTATGCAGATTTTCGGGACATGGCTCTTTCCACTGTACCATGAATAAGTCACTCACCCTATATCTTCCCAGGGGAGAGTCAAGACACATGGAACTACTAAAATTATACATCTATTTTAAGACATTTGTTATCTATTTGTTCTCATTCTCCTAAATTTATCTACCTGCCTTTTAGATTCTCTCCTACCATCCCTAGACTCCAGTGTAGTCACGAAGACTGAATAGTCAAGAAATATTTTCAGTATGACATAAATCCAGAGTACAGATTACTATTTAGGTTTTATGTAAGGTGATAAAATGTTTGGTTTCAATCTTCACCAAATCTAGCAATTCTCAAATTTTTTTTTAATAAGAGTACACTGGAATAACTTATATGGATACAGTAATAAAGTCAAATAAAATATTTAAAAGAGGTGAAATAAAGATATAAGAATTTTATAACAGAATTTAACAGAATTTGATAACTGAAAATAAATATATCTAATAAAGGAAAAGATATGGGGTCACATAAGTTCTTGCCCAAAATTGAGCTTACCTGCTTAATATTTATGATCTCCCACAACCTTCTTAGTCTCTATAAACCTCAGTTTCTTCAACTTTAAAATTCAGAAATAGCCATACCTGGCTTGGCTCAGTGGATAGAGCGTCAGCTTGCAGGCTGAAGGGTCCAAGGTTAGATTTCGGCCAAGGGCACATGCCTGGGTTGCGGGCTTGATCCCCAATAGGGGGCACACAGGAGGCAGTCGACCAATGATTCTCTCTCATCACTGATGTTTCTCTCTCTCTCCTTCTCCCTTCCTCTCTGAAATCAATAAAGAAATATGTTAAAAAATAAAAACAATAAAATGCAGAAATATTTAATCTTTTAATGTTTAACTTATTGGGTTCTTGTAAAATTTGGTGAAAATATAAGTTACCTAGCATGTTGTATGTACTATTGAGTAGTAAGGTATATTGCAAAAATGGTTCCTCCCTTTTGTAGCCACTCCTTTACAAGGTAATACTGTATCTCCTTCTATTAAATCATGGAGTCTAATTCCCCACCTGGTAAATTGAGCCTTGGCTTGTGACTTGCTTTGGACTAATAGACATTTCACCAGTTTCAAGTCAAGGCCTCTACTTGCTTGCTTGGACCCTTGTGACCACATGTAAATATGTTGCAGCTAGCCTTCTGGAAGAATAGAGAAGTATAACCCAGTCACCACCACCCTTCCATCTACTGCCCAGTAGCAGCACTGCCTAGCTGACATGATTTGATTGCTTAGGGAGCCCGACCAAGGCCAGAAGAATCACTAGATACAACAGCTTAAGTTTCTAAACCATAGGAATGTTAACTAAATAAATGCACGTTGGTTTAATCCATGATGTTCTGGGATTATCTATTATGCTACAATAACAAACGGATAAAAGTAGTATTTTTATCAGTGCTTAAATTATCAAGGACACGTCCTTGAGTTTAAGCAATTCCAGGCATCATAATTTTCTCTCCCCCACACAAAGGAGATCTGCAGAATTTTCTTTTCCAAAGTACAAAAGCATCCTTTCACACCATTTTTAATTTGGCTCTCAAAGTACTGGTTTTGTCAAAAATGTCAGGAAGTAACTTCAGAAATGACTACAGCAAAAAGCAGGTACAAATGATAGCAAAATAGAATGGAAGCTTATGTTGCTTCCTACAAAAATTGCTCTTTTTAAAAAGATCTTAAGAATGGTTTCAAGGAATTGGGGAATTACTATAGAATGATTTGATGATAGTCTTCAGTTTTCAGGTAATAATTACATATTTATATTACCTCTCTAGCATGTGGACACAACACACACACACACACACACACACACACACACACACCACACCACACCACACCACAATCACTCTTTTCCTATGCAACAGCATTTTCAAGGGCAGACAACTACCCCTTCTCCAGTAAACAGTATCAGCCTCAGGCCAGGCATTGTCCCCAAATGGTTTCTGTTTTGTTCTAGTGTCAAAAACAAGTTCATTTATCCTACCCGACACTGACCTCTGCATCTTCAGATGAGTTCTCATAGACCACAGCTTGGCCCCTGTCTCAGACTGAGGCTCCACAAGGAAGCTGTGCTGTTGTACCCATGCCAGATGTCTGCCTAATGGGCAAACTGGGTATGGCTTGCAAACAGACAGAGATGGAGACTCTTGAAAGCAGTTTGCTTTGGCTCTCGCTGAGAAACAAGGGTCCAGACTTCACAGAGGATTGAAAAATCAGGTCACATGCCATGGGAACTGAGCAGAGGCAACTGTTGCTTTTTATATTTGTTTAGATATTTTTTTTTCCTGTACAAATACCTTTCAAGAGCAGCAGGCCTGGGGAAGTTTGGCAGAAGAGAAAGTGCCTTCTTTCTTTTCAGTGAATTGCTTCTGGATATATCTTTGGCTGGATGCCTGACCAAAGGCACCTGTCAGTTTTACCTTAGGTTTTGATAAAGAAATTGAGTTATGAAAAAGAATGTGGTATTGTATGTCATCTCAAATCCAAGTAATCTGCACAAGAGAGATGAAAGAGAAGAATCTCCCCTTCCCCAATTATTCTATGTAGCCAAATATACTTCAGTAAAAATTAAATTATATTTACTTTGAGGGGCAAATACAAAAGATCAGAGAATTAAACATGTTAGATATTGAATAGGTGTTAAAGATCCTAGCATTTTACAAATAAAGAAACTGAGGTCCAAATAGTTGAAGCTGCCAAGCAAGTACCTTTCCTCAGAAAAGCAGATAAATTTAGAGATCTGGTGCTGGTCAAAGTTAATTATGCAAATTGAAACACAGCAGATTAATTTCTCAAGTATTTTCTTAGAGAAATTGGCAATTTCACTTCCTGAGTTGTAGAAATAAGATCTTCGTTTTCTCCCCTAACCAACTTTTCATTTCTACCAAGAACAACTAAATATTCTGAATATTCACTATCTAATTCTAAATTAATAATCTATTTATTGCAGAAACCAACCCCATGCCCTATAAAGTGAATTGTGTGTGTGTGTGTGTGTGTGTGTATGTGACTAGTCCTTGCTCTCAGACTTTAAAGTTTAAATTATTCAATAATTGGAAAGGTTAACGCATCTACAACTCCAATATTAATATCTTTATGAACTATGAGGACTACGATTCCACAAAACAACAGCAAACAAAACCTTACAACAGAGTTATTTTGAATAAATTCTGGCCCCAGACTATTTTTATTTCTAGAATATTATTTAACTGTGTCTTCTTAATTAAGATGAACCAATGAACTGATAATTAAGTTCCTGCTCACCTTAGGAGTAAATAAACCAATGAACATTCAAATCCTGCTTCTGAATTTTACCGTCTTGGGAATGAGGAACCAGTGAGACAGGCAGTTATTTTGGATGGAAAGGAGCATGGCCAAAGGCACAAAGAGAACTGAATCTCAAGTCATCAAGTAAAGTTACCATGACTGGCATAATCACATTCTTCTTCTTTCACACAGTACCTAAAAGTTCTGACTTTTTCTTTTAGAAGTTCCACCAAAAGCCAGCACAATCATGCTAAAATGAAAAAGGGCTACTAGTCTTCAATCTACCACCAGTCACTTCTATCTTAAAGATAACATGATCTTATAAGCAACCTGTCCTAGGATCAGCTCCAAGGCGGGGGGGGTGGGGGTGGGGTGAAAGGTTTATGCAATCAGTGTCACTTCTCCTTTGGCCATTGCTCCCCGCAAGTAAGTCTCTTTTTCTTGGTGTAAAATCCTAGTGTAAAGAGTGCTCAGGTCCATAGGGCAAAGAAAACTAAGGAGAAAATAAACAAACAGGACTACATCAAAAGAAAAAGCTTCTGCACAGCAAAAGAAACCATCAACAAAATGAAAAGGGAGCCACTGTATGGGAGAACATATTTGCCAATGTTATCTCCGATAAGAGTTTAATCTCCAAAATTTATAGGGAACTCATACAACTTAACAAAAGGAAGATAAACAATCCAATAAAAAAATGGGCAAAGAACCTAAATAGACATTTTTCAAAAAAGAGACATTTGAAAAAATGCTCAAAGTCACTGATCATCAGAAAGATGCATTAAAATGACAATGAAGTATCATCTCACACCTGTCAGAATGGCTACCATCAACAAATTAATAAATGGCAAGTGCTGGCAAGGATGTGGAGAAAAGGGAACCCTAGTACACTGCTGGTGGGAATGCAGACTTGTGCGGCCATTATGAAAAACAGTATGGAGTTTCCTCAAAAAATTAAATATGGAACTGCCATATGGAACTTCTAGGAATATATCCTATGAAACCCAAAATACCAATCAGAAAGAATGTATGCACCCCTATGTTCATAGCAGCACAATGTACAATAGTTAAGATCTGGAAACAGCCCAAGTGTCTATCAGTAGATGAGTGGATAAAAAAGCTGTGGTACATTTGTACCATGGAATACTATGCAACAGTAAAAAAGAAGAATCTCTTACCCTTTGAGACAGCATGGAGGGACCTGGAGAGTATCATGCCAAGTGAAATAAGTCAGTCAGAGAAAGACAAGTATCACATGATCTCACTCATATGTGGAATCTAAGTAACAAAATAAACTGATGAAGAGACTGGATCCAGAGACATGAGTGCATGGAACAGAGTGCAGGATCTTAGAGAGAAGGTGGGGGAGGGTGGGTGGGTGGGAGGTAATCAATCAAGGACCTTGTATGCATATATCCATGACCCATGGGCACAGACAATGGGGTGGTGAGGGCCTGGGGTGAAAGGCAGGGACAGGTTGAAGGTGGGGAGGAGAAAAGCTGGAGTGACTGGCATAAATGGATAAGGAATAAAAAATTGAATGTACCCTGGGGCGGGGGGTGGGAGATTGGGGGCAGGCTAGAAGATGTCAATGGGGGGAAGGAGGAGAAGGGGACATATGTAATACTTTCAACAATAAATATATTTTTAAAAAAGAGTGCTCGGGACCAGCGGTTGTTGCTCAGTGGTTTAGCTTTGACCTATGAAGCAGAAGGTCGTGGTTCAATTCCCAGTCAGGGCAAATGCCTGGGTTTTGGGCTCTATCCCAGTAGAGGCTGAGCAGAAGGCAGCCGATTAATGATTCTCTCTCATCATGGATGTTTCTCTCTCTCCCTCTCCCTTTCTCTCAGAAATCAATAAAAAAAAATATATTTAAAAAAAGAGTGCTCAGTGTAACGGGCCAATGTTGATGGGATAAGGAGAAAAGAGATAAGTATTCCTTTCACCTGTCTTCTAACTAATCTAAGACCATTTGGGGCATTAAGTAAAACTGTTAAATATATCAGCATTTTAAATACACTAATAATGCTTTTTTTCCCTCCTTTATTTGGAAATACTTAATTTTTGCTTTTTGCCCAAACCTCAACATAAACAACTCCTTTATGTATTTTAAGCCAGAATGTCCTTGATCTAAAGGACCTACCATACGAAGGCCCTATGGTGGTGCCCACTCGGGGACTGCTGCAGTAGTTAGTCATCGTGACAGAGGTGATTGCCATTAGTTCCAGAACAGACCTGGCATGGAACTGGTCATGTTGCCTTGTTGCTAAACTGATATATCTAGAGTGTCTAATTATATATGTGTGTTTCATGATCTGATAAAAATTATGAGTCGAGTTGGTAACACCTGTGTTATGCACAAAAGACTTCATTGAGTCCTGATCAATGAAGTATTCACAGATGCTTTGAAATTCCATTCTCAGTAGGAGATTCCTCTTATCTTCCACAAATAGAAATTGTCAAACACAAGACCATTAAAATATATGAAAGATTTGATGCAGTGAACTACTACCTAGAGGAATCAGAATGTGTGTTCAGTGAGGGGGCAGGGAGATTATAAGGTAGAAATTCTTAAATATAAGAAAATGGCAGCAATTTCTGTCTTAACCTCTTCAGCTCTGGTTGCTAAGTTACCATGACATACTGTGTGTGCTTTTCAGCTTTTGGTCTTGGGCCTGACAGTTTGATTAATTCTCTGGAGTGCAAAATCTGCACGCTGCATATTTTAAAATTACACACAAAAACACACACACTCACCCAGCACCCATTATTGCTTCTGATTTATAAAATCTGCTTTATAATTAAGTTGACATATGTAGGTGGAAAAATAAAATGATGCTTCGTTTTGGGGAAAGAAAATCCTCTATGTGGCGATTCTTGAAAGTCTTCATTAATTACACCATAGTTTACTCTTCCCTAATAGCAGGCATTTCCCCCCTTTATTTTATTTTTTAAAATTTTATTTTATTGTTTAAAGTATTACAAATAGTAATACATGTCTCCTTTTTTTCTTCATTGATCTCCCCGCCCCCCAGCCTCCCCTACCCCCCCTTAATGCATTCATTTTAACTCCTGACTTAATGCCTAAGAAAAATAGAAAAATAAGACAAGTGTTATTTAACAGTTGTCATTGCTTTTTCTTCTTCTGTAAGCTTTACTTGCTGTGTGACTGAGTTCAAAGGTGTCCATAAATACAACTGTAGGCTGGCTGACTAGTGGGGCTGTGAGTTGTCAGAGGTATCCACAAAAAAATATGTCAGTGTCAGCTACCTAGACTAGTCATGGCTCAAAATCCCAAGGCACTGCTTTGAAGATAATGTAAAAAACATTTTCTAAAAGTATACTAAAAATTGGCTTACAAGCCATGCTGTAGTCTTATACTTTAGCATTTTGGTGCAGTGATTGTGTAGTCAAAAAACATACTGCATTCCTTTCCCAGTCTGTGTGTGTGCTTCCTTATTTTTAGACTTTTAAAACAGAAATGACAGCTTAAAAACCTTATTGCTAAAACTAAATAAGATCTTATAACAATGATCAGAAAGAATTCATAACAGCAGGTACACAATATGTGAGTAAATGCAGGGAAAGGATTCTAGAATTTGCCTTTTACTACCACTGCTTCATTGTTATCCAAAATCTGGCATCTGACTTCCAGAGAGCAGCTGAAGATAGAATCTAGGGCTCTGCTGACCTGGTAGCAAGGAGAAGTCTGATTATCCCTTTTTGAATTAGGACTTTGTCACTCTTCTGGGGTTGGTAAAGTCTGGATTTGTTCTTTAAGTCTATGAAATTAATCTGCATCTATTCTTCCTCCTCATTCTTCCTGTTACAATAGCTAAAGGTTCCCTCCTGTTAGCAAAATCCAATCTCTTGCTTGTAATCTGGATCCAATGATGTATAAAAATGGAGAAATACATCATGTTTCTGAAAGGAAAAAACTCAATACTGAAAAAATGTCAATTCTTACCACATTATTCTAAAATTTTAAGAAAATATAAAGTTCCAACATTATTTTTTCAGGGGTGCAAGGGATATGGAGACATATGGTTCGGAGACTATTGGCAGAATTATTCTAAAACCATGAAGAAACAAATTGATCTGAAGAGTAAACTAAAATACCATATTAATTTTATTGTGATTATAGATACTAATGCTCTCTAGCCAAAGACCCCAGCAATGTATCAATAACTGAATGTTGGATTTATAACTCATTGTATTGTGGGAGATTATACCTCAGTAAGAAGGTGTTATAAAGGACCTATTATCAGATTTGGGCTTTGGTTGGGTGATTTGGGGGAGGATCTCAGAAAACAGGAAGTTTATTCTGGGTTGAATACTGTTATAAAATAGGGACAATTTTATAATTGAGTATCTTAACAAATCACAGCTATAGGGAAAGCTGGTTAGTGAGACAAAAGCTGTGATTATTAAAAGAAAAAGTAGCACTCACTTATATTAGCCAGAAGAGGGAGATGTTTGGTATTTTCTGGATTGCCCAGGGACAGTGACTATGTTTAGACAATATTATAAAGTGGTCTTGTTGTGTCTCACTTTATCATGGTCTCACAGTGACTTTGTCTGAAGTTGGTGTTCTGTGAGATTATTTATGTCCAACAGGAGAATAACATAGGTTGGCTTTGAGTGACAGGCCTATTTCTAATAGCTCTGAAGTCTACTTGTAATTGTCAGGCTAATCCTGTATCTTAGAGGCTGCTTCTTTCTCTTTCTCACACTCAAATTTACACTTAATTGTAACATCTTCTTTTTAAGCTATTCTTATTTGTTTTTTTTCTTACTTCTTAAGGATTCTATTTAGTGGTTACTCTTAAAAATTTTAACATTCTTGATGTAAAAATATAGTTGGCCAACATCTCTATCCTTTTATGGAATGACTAGGTGCCCGGTGCATGAAGATTCGTGCACGGGGGTGGGTCCCTCAACCCAACCTGCATCCTCTCCAATCTGGGAGCCTCAGGGGATCCCCCTCCAATCCAGGAGTTTCTGTCTGTCTTTGCAATCATATGAGTGAATTGTCTGGTTTGGTTTGTTGTCACAGAATAATAGAGGCATTTTTTTTCTTTGCTTCATTGGTGGAGATTTCCTGGAAGTTTTAGTTATTCCTAGACACTCTGATTTTACTTATGTCTCTCATCTTTGCTTTCACTCCATCCCCCATCACAACAGTAACTTGCTCCAGGCTTACTTTGCTCTAGTGTCTAGGAGATCTGTCTGCCACCAGAGCTATGATTCTCAACATTCCTGGTGCTCCCCGCACTCTGGGCTTCTGCTTCCGGTCCTGGGGCTGCCACCAGAACTACTATTCCCAGAATTCCTGGTGCTCCCCGCACTCTTGGTTTTCCCTTCCTGCTCTGTCTCTGTCCCACGGCCTCCCACTCTGCCAAGTCCTCCAAGCCGCCAGCTCTCCTGCTCTGCTCTCCGCCCAGGGGCTTGGGGGGAACAACCGAGGGAGCCATGCCCCCCAAGTTGCTGGCTCTCCCACTCTGCTCTCCGCCTGGTGCCTGTGTATGCAAATTAACCCACCATTTTTGTTGGGTTAATTTGCATACATACGCACGCCTGGTTGGTGGGCATTGTGGAGGTACAGTCAATTTACATGTTTCTGTTTTATTATATAGGACAGGGGTCCTCAAACTTTTTAAACAGGGGGCCAGTTCACTGTCCCTCAGACTGTTGGAGGGCCGGACTATAGTTAAAAAAAAAAAAAACTATGAGCAAATTCCTATGCACACTGCACATATCTTATTTTGAAGTAAAAAAACAAAACGGGAACAAATACAATATTTGTATTTGCATGTGGCCCGCGGGCCGTAGTTTGAGGACCCCTGATATAGGATATGTGAACTTTGGGATATTTTAATTCTGATTTACTTTCACTCCTATATTATTGCTTTAGTTTTTAAAATAATTTTTAAGCACAACAAATTGCATGATCAGTACTATTGTGGATAGTCATCCTTATTTAAATTCTACTGATGTATTTTCTAAAAATTCTTTATTCATACAAACTTGTATATCCCCCTGCTTCCTTCTAGTTCAATTTTCTTCCCTATAGGTCTTTTAGGTAATTCTTTTACTTGGAATTAGTAATGTATAGATTATCTCAGCTTTTTTGTTAATCAGAAAGTATGTTTATTGTGCTCTCCATTTTTGCCTGGTAACCTAGCTGGGTACAGCATTTCATGTTGAAAACAACTTTATTTTCTTGGCAGTTTGATAATGGTGCTGTATTGTCTTTGAGAATCTTTTAGTGCTAATGTTTCCTTCTTTAATATTTTCCAGAAGATTATATAAAATAGGTATTAATGCTTTTAAATTAGAGTTAATATTGATTTAGAATCAGGAAAGATATCACAACAAACTTAATAATAGTAGTAAATGATTGATCAATATTGTTTTTTGAAACAGTTTAGAAACGTTTCCTTTTTTATTTCACAATTCATTATGGTAATGTCATATAATTTTTTTAGTAGTGTAGCCAAAATCTGAAAAACCTCTGTCAAGTTTCTTTCATTTATGAGCTATTGCAGAAATTGCTATAGTACTATTCCTATAGTTTTGTATTCTACAATAGTATAAACTCAGGTAAAAAATTTTCTGCATGATTACCATACAAAAATAAAACTACACAGTGCTTTTATAATTTTATATGTTGCATTACCTAATATATTCCTGTATTGAATAGACATTGATAGGAACTAAGTTCTCTGCTTAAAATTTTACTTGTCTGATGAATGAAAGAATTTTTATATAAACAAGCTTCTAGCTCCATATTTGCAAATCTCGTTTTCCCTCCACAATTCACAGATTTCTATGCCAGGTGTTGAAGAACACGTTTATATCGTGACACATCCTCTATTTTTGCATCTTAATGTCACAGTGGTTGAGTCAGCAAAGTGGCTAGAAATAGAATTCCCAGAGCAATTTTTTTTTCTCCTATGGAATAGCTAGCAGTAAATTAACTTTACTGAGAAATACTATTAAACAGCATAAATGTCTCCCACTAAACCCAATAAATGCCCATTTCAACTTGCTCTTAGTCATATCCCACAAAATATCCTCAGCTACTTCAATTCTACCCATCATAAGAGAAAATGTAATAGTGGGGACGGCACAGTGGAAAGAGTAATTTGTCTTACTTTTGCAAATTTACAAACACACATGACCTTATGCACACAGTTCTTGGCCTCCTGCCAGTCCTGAAAGGAGATTGTACAAGTGAGGGGTACTACAGTTTAAGATTCAGCAGTTCACAGTAAATCCATCATTGCCATTATTCTGTCTGAACTAGTATTGTGATTAGGTTCTTCCACTTATTGACACCTGTTGGGTAAGGGACAATTCATCTTCAACAAGAGGTCAATTTCTTTCCTTAAATGGAAACCAAAAATAACCTTTGGGTTGTTTAGCTTCTCAAACAAATTATTTTCTAATAATGGAGCAAAGAAAGGATTAAGAACAACAACAAAGCCCACTGATAGGAGAACATATTTGCCAATGTGATCTCCAATAAGGGTTTAATCTCCAAAATTTATAGGGAATTCATACAACTTAAAAGGAAGATAAACAATCCAATCAAAAAATGGGCAAAGTACCTAAATAAACATTTTTCGAAAAAGGACATACAGAAGGCCAAGAGACATATGAAAACATACTCAAAGTCACTAATCATTCAAGAGATGCAAATCAAAATGACAATGAGGTACCATCTCATACCTGTTAGAACAGTTATCATCAACAAATCAAAGAACAACAAGTGCTGGAAGGATGTGGAGAAAAAGGAACCTTCTTGCACTGCTGGTGGGAATGCAGACTGGTGCAGCCACTGTGGAAAACAGTATGGAGTTTCCTCAGAAAATTAAAAATTGAACTTTCATTTGACCCAGTAATCCCACTTCTAGGAATATATCCCAAGGAAACAGAAACACCAGTCAGAAAGGATATATGCACCCCTATGTTCATAGCAGCACAATTTACTTAGGTTGGAAACAGCCTAAGTGTCCATCAGCAGATGAGTAGATTAGAAAACTGTGGTACAGCTACACAATGGAATACTATACTGCCGTAAAAATGAAGGGATTCTTACCATTTGCAACAGCATGGATAGAACTGGAGAGCATTATGCTAAGCGAAATAAGCCAGTCAGAGGAAGACAAATATCACATGATCTCACTCATTTGTGGAATATAACGAACAACATAAACTGATTAACAAAAATAGAACCAGAGACATAGAAGAATTGAACAGACTCTCCAACCTATGAAGAAAGGCAGGGGGTGAGGAGGTAAGAGATCAACCAAAGGACTTGTATGCATGCATATGAGCATGACCAATGGACATAGACAGTTGGGGGGTGCGGTGAGGGCATGTGCTGGGGGGTGGGAGTAGCCGGGGAGAAGTCAATAGGGAAAAAGGAGACTTATGTAATACTTTAAACAATAAAGAATTTAAATTAGAAAAAGGAAGGGATTAAGGACTCAGGAGCTAGATTCAGCTTCCTTTCTTTTTTTTCCAGCTTATTGGCTACTTGGAGAACCCAATATTCACATTCAAAGGAAGATTTTACCTTTATATGTGGTTTTGACAAAATGATTCCCTGGTCATGTCACCAGCCTATGAGTAATTTTGACCTGAGATAAGAAGTATGGTTAACTAAAGACAGAGATAAATAATAGCAGCAACATATTCGCAGTCCTTTTCATGACAGTTACTACCATTTGTTGAACAATTATTAAAAAGCAAGGCAATACTAGTATATTAAAGATGTTAAATATTATATCAGTTTGAGTCCCTGCAGGCCAAACATGGCACACTCAAACAGGATAATTCAGAGGAGTTTAATAAAGGAATTATTTAAGTGAAGATATGTTTAAGAAAAGCCAACAAGTGATAGTGGAGCATCCTGGGACTCAATGTCAGAGAGCGATTAGCACCCTGAGGCCTGAAGGACTGAAAATATGGATAAAACTGAAACTATTGCTATAGTTTTAGGAGGCCACCTGGGAAGAGCTATGGGATTACTGGAAGAATGCAGCTGCTGGCCAAACTGTCATCTGGCAATGAGAAATCTGGGGAATAAATATCCCAAACATACTCTCTGCCCTGCAATCTACTGCCTGTCCCTTCTGAATTAACTGAAAGCCAAATAGCAGAAGAGCTGTTCATGCAGCTCTCTCAGGACACAGAGCAGAGTATATGTTAAAATACAGAGAGTGGGTCTGGAAATGCAAACAAATATTAACACAGATATTAGGTGGATGTATATAAAATCACCAATATTTGACCAACGTTAACCTGTACCAACAACTTTTAGAAGTTTAATCTACTATGATTATATTTAAACTTCACAACAAACTTGCAAGGTCTATATTAAGGTCCTCACTTTATGACAATTCTGAGGCTCACATGAGAGAAAAATTCTAAAGAAGAGATTCTCCAAGCATTATCTAAAAACAAAGACTATACTGTCACCTAAAATAATTTTTTATAGAGAATAAGAGTTTCAGAGATCATCTTACTTAAAACACAAAAAGGAAAATGGTATGGTAATTCCTCAAAAAATTAAACATAGAATGACCATATGACCCAGCAATTACACTTCTGGATATACATATACTATAAAAAAAAAAAGGAAAACAGGAACTCCAATAGATATTTGAACACCTGTATTCTCCTCAGCATTATTCACAATAGCCCAGAGATGAAAACAATCCAAGAGTTTCTGAGCAGGCGAATGGATACACAAATGTAGTATATCAGTATACAGTATCTATCTATCTATCTATCTATCTATCTATCTATCTATCTATCTATCTATCTATAAAAGCCTAAGTGACATTTACAACCGAACAACTGGAACGACTGGTCGACCAGTCGCTATGACATGCACTAACCACTAGGGGGCAGATGCTCAATGCAGGAGCTGCCCCCTGGTGATCAGTAAGGTCCCACAGCCAACCTCCTATGGCTGGACATTGGTATCAGCATCTGGCATCCATTCCTTCTGCGCCCATCCCGGTGACGGTCGCTGCCTCTCCCAACCACACTGGGGCCTTTGGGCCCCGGGCTTGGATGAGAAACTGGGGGCGAGTGGCGGTGGACGCAGCCCCTTTCCCAGGGGGGGCCAAGGGCTGGTTCCCTCTTTGGGGAGGCGGCCAACCTCCCGCACACCAATCCTCCCCTCAGCCGGCAGGCCCCAATTGGTCTGTGGTCCCTCCCCCCGGCCTGCAGGCCCCAATTGGCCTGGCCTTGACCGGCCTTGATCACTGGCCAGGCCTAGGGACTGCACCCATGCACCAGGCCTCTAGTATATTATTGTGTTAAAAAGGAAGAAAATTCTACACATGCTACAACATGGATGAACCTTAAAGACATTAAAATAAGTGAAATAAGCCCATCACAAAAGGACAAATTATTGTATGGTGCCTTTTAGTGAAGTTCCTGGTGCAGTCAAATTTATGGAAACAGGGTTTCCAGGGGCTGGGATGGTGGGCAATGGGAGTTATTGTTTAACAGGTACCAAGTTTCAGTTGGGAAAGGTGAAATATTTCTGAAACTAGATGGTACTGGTCTTTGAACAACAATGTGAATGTATTTAATGGCACAGATCTGTACAGTTAAAATTTGTTAAAATATTAAATTTTGTTATGCATATGTTACAATAAAAATGTACTAAAAATTGCAAAGTCTAATAAAATTTACATAACAGTTATTATTAATATCAGTAATAACCTCTAAATATATTGAAATGCCATGGCACAGAGAGGTGAACTATCTTGTACAATAGCATACAATTAAAGCACATAGGGACGGAGCTTCAACTTCATGTCCTCTGACTGAAAATATAGCTTCTTTTCAAGAAATATAAAACTTTTTACAATCTCACCCCAGGACCCAGAATAATTCCAGGTTCTTTATTTCTTTTATTTTTTTAAAAAATCAAATCTTTATTGTTCAGATTATTACAGTTGTTCCTCTTCCCCCCCACCCCCGTAGCTCCCCTCCACCCGGTTCCCACCCCACCCTCTGCCCTTACCCCCACCACTGTCCTCATCCATAGGTGTACGATTTTTGTCCAGTCTCTTCCTGCACCCCCTACACCCTTTTCCCCCCGAGAATTGTCAGTCCACTCCATTTCTATGCCCCTGATTCTATGATATTCACCAGTTTATTCTGTTCATCAGATTATTTATTCACTTGATTTTTAGATTCACTTGTTGATAGATATGTACTTGTTGTTCATAATTTTTATCTTTACCTTTTTCTCTTTCTTCCTCTTCTTAAAGAATACCTTTCAGCATTTCATATAATACTGGTTTGGTGGTGATGAACTCCTTTAGCTTTTTCTTATCTGTGAAGCTCTTTATCTGACCTTCAATTCTGAATGATAGGTTTGCTGGGTAAAGTAATCTTGGTTGTAGGTTCTTGCTATTCATCACTTTGAATATTTCTTGCCACTCTCTTCTTGCCTGCATAGTTTCTGTTGAGAAATCAGCTGACAATCTTATGGGTACTCACTTGTAGGTAACTGTTTTTCTCTTGCTGCTTTTAAGATTCTCTCTTTGTCTTTTGCTCTTGGCATTTTAATTATGATGTGTCTTGGTGTGGTCCTCTTTGGATTCCTTTTGTTTGGGGTTCTCTGTGCTTCCTGGACTTGTAAGTCTATTTCTTTCACCAGGTAGGGGAAGTTTTCTGTCATTATTTCTTGAAATAGGTTTTCAATATCTTGTTCTCTCTCTTCTTCTGGCACCCCTATCTTCGGATGTTGGTTCACTTGAAGTCGTCCCAGAGGCTCCTTACACTATCTTCATATTTTTGGATTCTTTTTTCTTTTTGCTTTTCCGGTTGGGTGTTTTTTACTTCTTCGTATTTCAAATCTTTGACTTGATTCTTGCGATCCTTTAGTTTGCTGTTGGATCTCTGTATAATATTCTTTATTTCAGTCAGTGTATGCTTAATTTCTATTTGGTCCTTTTTCATATCCTTGAGGGTCTCACTAGATTTCTTGAGGGTCTCACTAAATTTATCGGCGGTTTCTAGGAAATTCTTGAAAAACCTTATAACCGTGGTTTTGAACTCTATATCCAGTAGTTTGCTTTCCTCCTTTTCTGTCATTTGTGACCTGTTTCTTTGTCTCCACAATTTTTATACTTCCCTGTGTTGATAGAGTGGCTTTCTGTGCTAGGTGTCCTATAGGGCCCAGTAGCTAAGCCTCCCCAATTACCTGAGATGGACACTCTTGGTGCACCCCTTTGTGGGCTGTGTGCATAGTCTTATTGTATTTAAGCTTTGATTGTAGTTGGTATCACTGGGAGGAATTGACCTCCAGGCCAATTGGCTGTGAGAATCAGCTGTGTCTATGGTGGGAGAACTTCTTTGCTGGAGACACCCTTCAGGGGCAAGACTTGCTTCAGTGGGGCTTTGGTGCTGAGTCTGCCCCCTGAGTGTGTATCTTATGGATCTGAAGAATTGTAATCTGGATGGTCCCACTCTGACCACTGGGTACACTGGCACTTGGATCTCTAAGGAGGTGCTAATTTAGCCTCTGTCTGAGGCTACCCAGCAGGAGCTACAGAGAGATCTGCAGATTCCTCTTCTTTGTTTGGTATTTGGAGGTGCCAAGATGAGGCCCAGCTGTGAAGCAATGCAAGCTGCTGGGGGGCTTGGGTCTTCTTTTGGATGTTCTGGGCCTCTCTGACCCAGCTGCAGTTTGTTAGGTAATTTCAGATTGCAAAGGGCCAGCTTATTCATATGCAAAAGTCTCTGCGCACAGCTTGGGTGGGGTGGGGTCTTAGGGAATCAACAGGGCAGAGCAAACAACTATGGCTGATCCTCAATCCTGCCCTAAGAGGCCCTGGGTCTCAGTGTCCCGAGGTAATCGCTGCAAGCACCTCTGAGAGAAAGCCGCCTTCGAGTTCCGCCCACTGCCAGACAGTCCAGTTTCTCCCCATATGAGTCTGGGTCCCCAGAGACTAGCCTGGAACTGGAGTTCAGAGCAGTCAGGGGCTTGTGTCTCCTTCCCAATTGAAAAAGACAACAGTGTCCTCAGTTGCCAGCCCTTTCCCTGAGCGGCCCTCCGTACTCTGCACTTTACTTCCGCACCTCCTCTGAGTCTCAGTGTGCTTTTCTCTTTCCTTCTACTTGTAGAATTTCCACCCAGCCAGCCTTCCTGTGGTTCTGGATGATGTCTGTTTTGTCTTTTAGTTGTAGTTTTGAAGTGATTGTGCAAGGCAGCAATTTCCAGTGTTTACCTATGCCGTCATCTTGGTTTCTCCCCTATTTCTAAGGTAACTGAATAAGGCAACTGATGGTTTGGTGAAGAAAATCAAATTCATTTCCATGAATAAGTAATGTGTTTATCAACAACTTGCTAATTGGTAAAATCCTTAATTTTCAAAGTTAACTATTAATGATCTGATGCACAGTGCTTGCTTCTCATAAAAGTGTGTTGTTGGTTTTCTGGTATGATCTCAAGAATGTCTGTTCTCAGTTTTAGATGTGCAGTTCTGGATGTCTCTTCCATCACAGCCAAAGCACAAAAACACAGAGGAACTGCATTGTGTTTTTGTTGTTTTTCAACTTTATCTTCTGTTTAAAGGAGTGAATGAAATTTGAAGTGTGTGTGTTTGTGTATGTGTGTGTGTAGAAAGGGAGAATATATATAGAGAGAGAGAGAAAGAGAGAGAGAGAGAGAGAGAGAGAGAGAGAGAGAGAGAGAGAGAGAAACACATTGGATCACTTTGGCTTGAGTGCTTCCTCACAACAACAGAGACTTTAGACCAGGGGTGGGCAAACTTTTTGACTCGAGGGCCACAATGGGTTCTTAAACTGGACCAGAGGGCCGGAACAAAAGCATGGATGGAGTATTTGTGTGAACTAATATAAATTCAAAGTAAACATCATTACATAAAAGGGTACCGTCTTTTTTTTTTTTTTAGTTTTATTCATTTCAAACGGGCCGTAGTTTGCCCACGGCTGTTTTAGACTGCACTTGGCTTGAGAAACGTGGACAAATGTCACAGCAAGAAAGGAAATAAGAAAATAGATAGTTATCCTTTTATTGTGAAGGATTATAATTTCTTTTTTTTTCTTATCTTTTTTTTAAATTAACTCTTTATTGTTCAGATTACATTTGTTCCTCCTTTTTTTCCCCCCCATAACTCCCCTCCTCCCAGTTCCCACCCCACCCTCCGCCCTCATTCCCCACCCACTGTCCTCATCCATAGGTGCACGATTTTTGTCCAGTCTCTTCCCGCATCTCACACTCCCCTTTCCCCCCCAAGAATAGTCAGTCCATTCCCTTTCTATGTCCCTGATTCTATTATAATCACCAGTTCATTCTGTACATCAGATTATTTATTCACTTGATTCTCAGATTCACTTGTTGATAGATGCATGTTTGTTGTTCATAATTTGTATCTTTACCTTTTTCTTCTTCCTCTTCTTAAAGGATACCTTTCAGCATTTCATATAATACTGGTTTGGTGGTGATGAACTCCTTTAGCTTTTCCTTATCTGTGAAGCTCTTTATCTGACCTTCAATTCTGAATGATAGCTTTGCTGGGTAAAGTAATCTTGGTTGTAGGTTCTTGCTATTCAGTACTTTGAATATTTCTTGCCATTCCCTTCTGGCCTGCAAAGTTTCTGTTGAGAAATCAGCTGACAGTTGTATGGGTATTCCCTTGTAGGTAATTGAGTCTCTTTCACTTGCTGTTTTTAAGATTCTCTCTTTGTCTTTTGCTCTTGGCATTTTAATTATGATGTGTCTTGGTATGGACCTCTTTGGATTCCTTTTGTTTGGGGTTCTCTGCGCTTCTTGGACCTGTAAGTCCATTTCTTTCACCAGGTGGGGGAAGTTTTCTGCCATTATTTCTTCAAATAGGTTTTCAATATCTTGCTGTTTCTCATCTTCTGGCACCCCTATAATTCTGATGTTTGTATGCTTGAAGCTGTCCCAGAGGCTCCTTACACTATCTTCGTATTTTCGGATTCTTTTTTCATTTTGCTTTTCCGGTCGGGTGTTTTTTGCTTCTTTGCATTTCAAATCTTTGACTTGATTCTTGCGCTCCTCTGGTCTGCTATTTGGTGTCTGTATAATATTTTTTATTTCAGTCAGTGTATGCTTAATTTCTAGTTGGTTCTTTATCACAGCATCGAGGGTCTCATTAGATTTCATGAAGGTCTCATTAGATTTCGTGAGGCTCTCATCAAGTTTATTGGCAGCTTGTAGCACATTATTGCAAGCCCTCAAAATTGTGTTTTTTAGCTCTATATCCTCCATTTCTGTCATGTTTTTTTTGTCTCCGCATTTTTTATGCTTTCTTGGTGCACCCCCCTGTGGTCTTTGTGCGCAGTCTTGTTCTAGTTAAGCCTTGATTGTTGTAGTTAATACTAGAGGGATTTGACCACCAGGCCGACTGGCTGTGAGAATCACCTGTGTCTGCCGTGGGAAAACTTCTGTCCTCTGGAGAGGTGCTAATCTAGCCTTTGCCTGAGGCTATCCAGCAAATGGCTCTGTGCAGGGCTTGGGCGGGGCGGGTCGCACGGGATCAACAGCGCGGGCGGAGGGAGCAGTTATGGCTGCTCTCAGTCCCGTACCCAGAGTCTCTGCTTCTCAGAACCCCAGCAACCGCTGCAAACCTCGGAGAGAAAGCTGCCCTCACGTTCCAACTGATGCCAGACAATCCCGCCTCTCCCGTTTGAGTCTGAGTCCCTAGAGACTCGCCCGGATCTGGAGCTCAGAGTCTGAGACTCCCTCCTGATTGAAAACGACAACTGCGCCCTCAGCCACCAGCCCGCTTTGCGCGCGCACCTCGGTACCTTTGTATTTTCCACACTGCGCCTCCTCTGAGCCTCGGTATGCTGTTCTCTTTCCTTCTAGTTGAGGAGTCTCTCCTCAGCCAGCCTTCCTGTGGTTCCGTTCTGTCTTTTAGTTGTATTTTTGAAGTGGTTGTTTGCGGCAGCAATCTCTGGTGTTTACCTATGCCGCCATCTTGGTCTCTCTTTTTCAAGGATTATAATTTCTGAGTTTAACTGTAAATGTATGTGTTGTTAATCAAGACCAGAACTAGAATCTATTGGGTGGAATACTGGGTGAGCCTCTAAAATTCCTTCGTGGAAATACCTTTGTGGAAGACCTCACACTTTCATTTGGCAAAGGGCACAACAGAACACACCCTAAAGCAAATATTCTAATTGAAATAAAAAAAAAAACTATCAAAATCAGGGAACAAGTTTATATGTCTATGATAAAAATTACCAAATAATTTTTCTTTAATGCAGAGATTAACTCATGATGAGCTCTTACTCTGATATTGCCCAATCTAATTAGGCAAAATAGACAAAAAATGAAACCAATTCAAGTCAAATTAGTTAGCAATGTGAACATCATTAGGAGAGGCTAGCAATTAAGACTCTAGGCTTATCAACTTTCAGAAACATATGTAGTGTCTTTTTAGGGTCTCAGCTTCAGTTCTTATATGGAGTACAATAGAATCTAAATTTTAGGCAGTTTCCTGATTTTATTCAAAATCAAAATTTTGATGTTGATACTCACAGTTACTCTAAAGGTTAGGAATTTGGTTCTCTAACTCCAGTTCCAAATGGACACTCAATAAATGTTTGGAAGGGAGGAAAGAAAGAATAAAAACTTATTCAAAAGCTGAGAGTTAGTGTGAGAGATAAAAATATATACAGATAAAGCTAATGCAGAGCAATAAACAATACATACAAAAAGGTTGGTGACATATGTAAATACAGAACAAATATTGGGGACATTAAGGTTCAGGGATACAATCTGGCCACTGGTATTCAGGAGTTCAAGGCACCAACCTCATTATAACTGTGGAACATGGCAAGAATCCAGTTATCAGAAAGCTTATTACCAAGGTCAGAAAGACTGGATAGTAAGACTGACCTTGAGGTTGAGCTAGTGAGTTACTGCTACACTTCAGCAATTCATGGATGTTCTTCATTTAGATTAGAGATTAGTTCCAGAGTCTGGGTGGAAGCTGGCTCTCTTGGCAGAATTTCAGTAAGCGTATTGAGGTAATTATTGTTGACCTGGAGAGCTGCATGAAAATGACAAAAGTAAGAGAACAAAAAAGAGCCCATTTTCAGATGATCTAAGTAGGCTGAGGTCTGCATTGTGATTTTCAAATTTGTAAGTGAGAACCCTGCCTTTTCAGGGTGCTTGTTTAGGATTTTTAGCTGCAATGCCAGAGGGAGTTCTCAGTTTTAGGAAGCCATATTTGGAGATTCCGGAGCACAACAGTCTAGAAACAAAAAAAGAAATACCTCTCAATATTTTAATTTAAAATAATTGAAAATGTCTGAATACCTAGTTTCTTGAGGGACTTAATTTTCCTGGTTTCTCTGAAGGGCTTATTTAGTTCTGCCCTAAATGCCTATTCTCACATATTCCAGCATGGCTTTTCATGTTTCAATGGTTAATATAAGCCACTGAACTTGTGGGTATTTATCCAGATCTGGTATGTGAACATTTGGAGGTTTGCTCACAGGTCCCTTTCACTGAAATCTTCTTTTCTGGGCACTGATTTGGGCTGAACACACAAAGTACAAATTGGCTCTTGGGACAGAGATGCCAGGCTGAGGCTGATAAAAGATTTACTGCAGAGTGCTTAGAATCACTGAGCTTTGCTATGGAATTATTATAGTCTTTCCCTCTGAGATGCAATGATTTATCACCTACTGATAGACAAGACTGTTTAACTCCATTCCCATTAATTGAGTGAACAATTTACTTTCTGCTTTGTGCTCACACCTGCTCTTGATCAAAGCTGGTTCATACTCTGCTCTTGGCTATTGCTTGATGCCATATTAATGGTTTATTGGTTCCACTGTGCCTGTAATACAGCAGAGTTTATGATGTTTAATAAAATGACATGTCTAAATAGTCTCTTGGCTTTGAATTGTCTTTTTATCAAATTAATATATGATGTGGGTTTTCCTTGTACTTCAGAACTGCACATTTCTGCCAAGTCTGCCACACAACACTGTACACATCCTAACAGTATTCCTACAATACATAAGAGGAGAGAAAGGACTTTTTTGTTCATTGATGTTCTTTGTCATTTATTTCCATCATTTAGGAGATGCCAGTAGGAGTCTCTTGGGAGGGTGGACCTGGTGAATACAGACAATTATAAGCAAGTTCTATATCTCCTTCTCCCTAAAATCAGGTATTTTTATGGAGAGACCGAAGAGTGCTTCACCCTGAGTAGTACACTGGGAAGGTGAAGATTTATTTCTGAACAAAGGAGGTCAGAAACCCCGTGAAAGTACACAGAAACAAAACAATGTAGCTGAGATAGATTGGCCTATTTTGCTAAACAAATCTTTTTTTTTTTTTTTAATATATTTTATTGATTTTTTACAGAGAGGAAGGGAGAGAGATAGATAGTTAGAAACATCAATGGGAGAGAAACATTGATCAGCTGCCTCCTGCACATCTCCCACCGGGGATGTGCCCGCAACCAAGGTACATGCCCTTGACCGGAATCGAACCCGGGACCTCCCAGTCCGCAGGCCGACGCTCTATCCACTGAGCCAAACCGGTTTCGGCTGCTAAACAAATCTTGATGACTTAAAATTTCTCTTAGAATTATTATTATTATTAAATATATTTTTATTGATTTCAGAGAGGAAGGGAGAGGGAGAGAGAGATAGAAACATCAATGATGAGAGAGAATCATAGATCAGCTGCATGCTGCATGCCCCCTACTGGGGATCTAGCCCGCAATCCTGGCATGTGCCCTTGACCAGACCCTTCAGTCTGCAGGCTGACACTCTATCCATTGAGCCAAATCAGCTAGGGCTCTTAGCGTTATTATTAAAGCCACATGGGAGGCAGGGATCTGCACTTATTGAGTTTATACATGTTATCATTATATATTCTGCCTCTAGTAATAGCAAACCTTTATTAAAGTATTTCTATAGACCATGTACCATAGTTAGAATTAACAGCATGAGTTCTAAAATCAGGCTACTTGGGGATTCCAACTCAACAAATCTGAGGCATGCTTTGCCTCAGATTCCTCTGGAAATTAGGTACAACAATAGCTGATCTAGGTTTTTGAGGTTTAAATGAGCTAAAATTAGTAAAGCTCTTTGCATGGTACTTAACACTCAATAAACACTTTACAAATGTTAGCAGTTATCAAAATAACACTAAAATTGTAGGTATTTTAACTGTTTTATAGATGAAAGGCAAAAATACCTTACCTGGTACATAGAAGGAAGGAGGGTGAAAGAGATAAATATACAGCTGTGGAAGTTACCTTCGTGGTGACAAATTAGGTCAGATTGTCTAGTACAATTGCTCAGATTAATTGTTCAGTTTAATATATTGCCTTGTTTTTAGTAAATGCTCAAGAAATGGTAGTAATTGTCATTTAAGTTCTCAAATTTTTGCTACTATTATTTTTCTCTCTCCTTGATTCATATGAGGTCAACTGGCTAGGTTATATGACTAAAGATTATATTTCCAACTTCCTTAAAAAGCTCTGGATATGTGTGCTTAAGGTAGACAGCAAGGAGACTAGGTCACCACCAGTGGAAAAACAAACCATGCAAAACAGAGACTCTGCTAATGAAAATTATATTCATCTACAAAGAGCTTCATGATTCTTAATTGTCAGAATATAATGTCAAGACAAACCAACCAAAAACAAGAGCGGATAATGTTAAGCACATGTATTTTTTTTTCCTTTCTGGAATGTTCTTCTGGCTCTCCAAATGACTGGCTCTTACTTATCTCAACTTAAATGTCACTTTATAAAAATTGTTTTATCTGACTTTCTCTTCAAAGTTACTTCCCCCTTTCAGGGCCTTTGCTAGTCCACATGGTGTCTTTGGGCAAACTGGAAAAAAAAACCCAAAAACCAGTCCTTCTCAAGAGTCTTTACTTACTTTGTCAGAAAATGATTTTCATATACAAACTTATCTGAACAGAACACTTTACTGACATCTGCTGGAAAATTAATAAACATACAAATCTGCAATGTCCATGATATGAATTGCGCCCCCTAGGGTTGTGTTGTGTAAAATATGCATGGTTGTACACAGCATCCCTAAAACCCTTTATTTTTCATAACAGCGTCCAGTTTGTTTCATTCACAGTATTTACTGAATGCTGAAATTGTTATTTATGTCTATTCCTTCATAGTTTAGAAGCTCTAGGAAGGCAGAGACCATCTTTATCTTACCTTATTCACTGCTATACCATCCTATATAATAAAAGCCTAATATGCTAAGTGTCCGACCATTTGTTCGACCGTTCGACCAGTTGTTATGTGCACTGACCACCTGGGGGCAGATGCTCCGACTGGTAGGTTAGATTGCTGCTGGGGTCCAGCCTATCAGGACTGGACAAGACGGACCCTGGAGCCCTCCCGCAGTCCCTCTCTGGACCCAATCATGCACCAGTGGGGTCCCTTGGCCTGGCCTGCGCCCTTTTGCAATCAGGGACCCCTCAGAGGATGTCGGAGAGCTAGTTTCAGCCTGATCTTCACAAGCCAGGCCGAGGGGCCCCACTGGTGCATGAATCTGTGCACTGGGCCTCTAGTTAGTAGATAAAATAGTACGTTTGTATCATTGTAGGTGCTCAAAATATATTTGATAAAATGATTAAATAAATGCATATATCTATTTGTCCAAATTATCTAGCAAGAAACCTGATTTAAATTTTGGTTGGCTATAAATGTGCATAGCATGGTGTTTTGAATGTAGTAGAAAATCAGTAGCTCTGCACTGACTAAAATGGAAAGCCTTGTTCTAGAATCTACAAGGACTATGAATCATATAAAACACAGGAATTGCCATTATGAAATTAACATCTAGTATTAATGACTAAAACAACAACTTAATTATCTTTGTCTTTTCAGAAAAAGAACAGGGATATTGGAGGAGAGTATAAGAGTAGTTTCAGAGCCTTGCTCTAATTTGGATTTGGTTTTGAAAGTCAAGAGTCATAAGTGTTTTTTTGTTTTTTACAGTAATCAAAACAATGCTGTATTTGAATATAAAGATAAATAAATAAATCAATGGAACAGAATAGAGATCCAGAAAAAAGACTAATACATAGACAGTCAGTTGTTTTTGATAATGCAATTTTATGCACTACAACAATTGGGTAAATGAATAAAGAGAAACATAAGTTTCTACAACTATCTCAATAAAATTAACAATATAATAATTGAGATGGATTGTAGATAGAAACAAAAAGTGAAAGCTATAAATATTTTAAAACTGTTGTCCAATAGCCATGCAACATTACATTAATTAAATTCAATTTATTTTTTTAAATTTTTTATTAAGTTATTACATATGTGTCCCTATCCCCACATTACCCCCCACCCACCACACTCATGCCCTCACCCCCCTGTTGTCTGTGTCCATTGGTTAGGCCTATATGCTTGTATGTAAGTCCTTTGGTTGGTCTCTCCCCCTTACCCCCACCCTCCCCTACCTTTCCTCTGAGGTTTGACAGTCTGATTGATGCTTTTCTGTCTCTGGATCTGTTTTTGTTCATCAGTTTATGTTGTTCATTATATTCCACAAATGAGTGAGATCATGTGATATTTATCTTCCTCTGACTGGCTTATTTCACTTAGCATAATGCTCTCCAATTCCATCCATGCTATTGCAAATGGTAAAAACTCCTTCTTTTTTACCGCCGCGTAGTATTCCAGTGTGTAGATGTACCACAGTTTTTTAATCCTCATCTATTGATGGGCACTTAAGCTGTTTCCAAATCTTAGCTATGGTGAATTGTGCTGCTATGAACATAGGGGTGCATATATCCTTTCTAATTGGTGTTTCTAGTTTCTTAGGATATATTCCTAGAAGTGGGATCACTGGGTCAAATGGGAGTTCCATTTTTAGTTTTTTGAGGAAACTCCATACTGTTCTCCACAGTGGCTGCACCAGTCTTCATTCCCACCAGCAGTGCACGAGGGTTCCTTTTTTCCACATCCTCACCAGCACTTGTCATTTGTTGATTTGTTGATGATAGCCATTCTGACAGGTGTGAGATGGTACCGTATTGTTGTTTTGATGAGTCATAAGGGTTTTGAACTTTCCGTCTGGCCAAGTCTTCTCATCTTTTGGAATCTAAGTTTATACACTTATAAGTAAAGTAATTGGATGAGAATTCTCACAGTATTTAGATTAAATGCGAATACAGAATCTACACATTACCCTGATTTGAGAATCCTGTTCAAGATGCTCTCTTTGATCCCTTAAACCATAAGAGTTTATGAAAATGATACATTATAACTCAGTTTTCGCATCTATTAAAAGGGGGGTAATGCACATTTTGTTCTCTATCTTGTTATAAATTTGGTAGATATATGTGATGACATGTTGGTGAATGCTAAGCAGCCTTGAGATTATCTGGCTAATTTAACTAACACAATAATTTCCAGATTCATGATCTGTCGATTGTGTCAAATAAGAGTATTGGTCTCCTACTCCTTGTGACATTAATTAAATAATCAACTCATGCCTGTGTGAGTAAAATATGGTTGTAAAGTTATAATTTTAAATGTGGAGAGTTATATTAGTCAGGATATATTCATCCAACAGTATTTACAATATTTAGAAGAGAAAGTACTAAATGCAGGGAATTACTTATACAAGTAATAGAAGAACTGAGAAGTCAAAAACTGGCAGATGGTCATTCAGAAGGAAATCAGGGGAACAGAAGAAGGAGGCAGTTTCATTGAAGCCAAGAATCTGGAGGTCCCAGCAGATTCTATGTTAGGAAAAAAATGCAGCTCTTTCATTCCCGCCCCCCCTCCAGGTTTATTAAGAAACAATTGATATATTTCATGATGTGAGGTTAAGGTGTAAAATGAAATGAATTGATACACTTATACACTGAAAAATTATTACCATAGTTGTGTAAGTTAATATCTCCATCACCTTACATAATTACCTTTGTGTGTGTGTGTGTATGCTCAGAACATTTAATATCCCATGACACATCAACTTTTAAGTAAATAATACAGTTTTGTTAACTATAGTCACCATGCTATACATTAGCTCCCAGAACTTACTCATCTTATACCTGGAAATTTGTACCCTTTAACCAACATCTCCCCATTTCTCCCAACCATCAGGTCCTGGAAACTACCTTTCTACTCTCTATTTCTACCAGTTCAGCTTTTCTAGGTTCTACATACTAGTATAAGTGAGATCTTACAGTGTTTGTCTTTTAGTGCCTGACTTCTTTCACTTAGCAGAATGCCCTCAAGTTCCATCCATGTTGTCATAAATAGGTTTTCTTTCTTTCTCATGGCTGAATAATATTCCATTGTATATGAATACACATATACTAGTACAATATACATATATACACATATATACATATATACATATCAGAACTTTATGTAAATCTTCATGTATACATTGTACATAAATATACATGAATACATATCACATCTTCATTCATTCATTCATTCATGAATACTTAGTTTTCATATCTTGGCTGTTGTAAATAATGCTGCAATAAACATGAGAGTGCAGATATCTGTTTGATATTCTGATTCATTTCCTTTGGATAAATACCCAGAAGTGGGTTTGCTAGATCACATGGTAGTTCTATTTTTAATTTTTTGAGGAATCTCCATACTGTTTTCCATAATGGCTACACCATTTTACATTCCCACCAACAATATACAGCATTATCTTTTTTCCACATCCTTGCAGACACTTGTTCTCTCTTGTCTTTTGGGTGATAGCCATTTTAACAGGTATAAGGGGATATCTCGTGGTTTTGATTGACATTTTCCTGATGGTTGTGCATCTTTTCATGTACCTGTTGGCCATTTTTATGTCTTCTTTGGCAATATATCCATTCATGTCCTCTGCTCATTTTAAAATAAGATTTTTTTGTTATTGAGTATATGTGTATGTGTATGTATTTTTAACATTAACCTCCTATCAGATATATGGCTTGCAAATATTTTCTCATAATTTTGTAAGTTACTTTTTAATTTTGTTAATGTTCCCTTGCTTAGAAGAGTTTTTGTGTTTTGTTTTTGTTTTTTTTTTTTTTAGTGTGATTCAGTTTCATTTATTTTTGCTTTTGTTGCTTGCATTTTGGTGCCATCTCTCAAAAATTGTTGCCAGGACCAATGTCAAAAATATTTTTCCTATGTTTCCTCCTAGGATTTTTCTAGCTTCAGGTCTTATGTTTAGATTTTTAATCCATTTTGAGTTAATTCTGGTGAGCTGTGTAAGATAGGAGTCCCATTTCATTTTTGCACATGTGGTTACCCAATTTTCCCAACACCATTTATTAGAGAGATTATCTTTCCCCGTTTGGCATTCTTGGTTCCCTTGTCAAATATTACATGACCACAGATGTGCTATAGATGCTGAAGATAACTTAGATCCTCTATGGATATGTCTGCTCCCCACTTTTTGCTCCTCTGTGGCAGATTTCCTAACTTGGCATGCCTTCTTTGGATCCTGCAATACATCAGACCAGGTGGTGATAGCCTCCCTTATGTTTTCCCTAAAGCAATGCTAAGTGTTTAACTTTGAGGTCCCTTTCTGGCCTGCAGATTTGGGCCAGCTTTCTGTGTGTGCTCATTAGTCTTCTGCAAAGCTTGCCCTTGCCATGATAAGAAGCATGCACAGGGGGCCAGCCACTAGGTGGAGGGGTGTATGGGTGAGGCTCACAGAGTGCTAGGGACATCTGTAAGCCTGTTGGGGTATCTACAGGTGAGATGCCTCCCAGTGGAGTCTGTGATGCCACAACCCTTTGATATTATGTGGGCTCTGGCTGCCATTCTCTTATCTGCTCACCATCTCCTAGTTGTGCAGCTCTTGAGTCATTACTCTAAGTGGGGTGAGAGAGAAATGGGGCTCTTTGGCAGAGTCTCACACAGCTGGGGAAGCTAGGAACTCACTCATATGCACTCACTCTCTCCCACAGGAAAAAATCACTGGCCCAGAAGGGTTCCTTGGTAATGAGCTGCTGCCTTGAGGGGGGGCGCGGGGATTATGAGGTTAAAGTCAAACTCCTCCTCTTATCCTCTGCAATGAGTCCTAGCTTAGATTTTTGTTTGTTTTCTTATTTCAGAGATATGCTGGAATTTCTCCCCAGGACTCCTGGACTTCTATGAAGGCTTTTATCCATGGGTCATTATCTGAGTTAGCGTTTTCTAAGAGGGGCTTCCAGACTATACCCATGAGGGGCTGAAGCCAGGTCATGGGCCACTTCAAGTTCCACAGCTGGGACCGAGGCCTGTATGCCTAATACCTAATGCATGGTGGCTAAGGATCCTCCTGGGTCCTTTGACATATGGTGCTGGATCATACGACTTCTATAAAAGCACTTCTGTCTATGAATGGATACCAATTGTGGTTGTTGAGAGGAGAATACAACAAGGGGATGTCTTCTTCAGTCATTTTGTTGATGTTACTTGCAGCTGCTCCTAAAGTTATTGCCTGAAATGGGGTTGGGGGAGGAAAACTTTTATATTCTCTTATTTCCACACTCCACCCTTTTACCAGGACCTTCATTGACTAAAACAGCTGGAAACAGGCTTTCTGCCTTGTTTGCAGTACAGAGTAAAGCAGAGGAGGCTCAGACAATGGGTCTGAAAGCAAACAGGCCTGGGACAGGCATAAATATCTCTCATCCATTATATAATAAAGAAGTATCCCAGTATGTAAGAAAGTTATAGAGATTGGATTTTGTCTCATAGAGCAAAGCATGTTTTCCTAATTTATCATTTTACTGCCATGAAGTGTGACACCAAAGTGAGACAATCAAAATACATAAACCTTGATATATGATCCATTTTGACTCTTCCAGATAAAGATTGCTGAATCCTTATACTTTCAACTCAATCAATTGCTACATGGTCAATCACGAAGAGGGTTAAAAATATGAAATTGATCATTCTACAGTCAATTTATACCATCATATAGACTTGGTGTAAATTGTGATGAGTGCTAACAATCTGCTAGATAAGAAAAAATTCCAAAAAATGAACTTGAACATACTAGGATAAAGTGCAATGGCAAAAACTACACAGCTGAAATGTGCACACAAAAAATGAAACCAGAATGGGAGGCATTCTAACAACAAGAAAATATTATGAGGGGGGAGGGAAAGTGTATTTGCCTTACTTAGAAAAAAATCAAAATAAAAAGCAATGTTTTATATTATGAACTATTATCTCTTTGAATATAAAGTAAAACTGAGAATTGAAACAAATAGCCCTGGAATACTAGTTTAATTTGGGTTTATCTCCAGCTGATGAAATTTTACCTAGCCTTCAAAGTCTGTTTCAATATCATTCTACCATGGGCCTTTTTTTCTCCCCACTCTCAGATAGATACTAGCCTATAGCAAGTTACTGGTACTTATCATATGACATTTTGATTATATCACACTGTTTAATACTCTTACAAGTTTGTAATATCTTGTATATTATAAACTTCTTGAGTAAGAAATTTTGGTCAATTCATTTTGACATTCATCACTGCATTTGTACAGTAAGTTCTCCATAAATTTTGATTATCTAATTGACTGTAAGATCATATGTTCATCATTCATTCATTCCATAGTTATCTAAATCTTACACATAAAGCCTTGGGATAACTTTTAGCTTAGAGTTCTTTAGTAATTTAGGCTGATACAGATTTATTTAACTTTTTATTAAAATATTTATAAATACATATTTATAAATACGATAGGTTTTAGCTTTTAGTTTGATGATGTTTCACAAACTGATTATTGATATATGATCAGCTCTCAGATATAAAAATACAATTTTACCATTGCCACAGAATCCATTTTCTCTCTCTTCCAATCACTGCTTGCTTGTTCGAGGATAACTACCACCTGATTTCTAAAGCTTTGACTGGCTTTCTTCGCTTGACATTAAAATTTTAAGATTTTTTAAAATGTAGGTAGTATTGTTATAAATTATTCAGTTACAGTACTACATAGAATTTATCATAATATTTTTGTTTATTAAGCTGCTAATGGGAATTTTGATAATTTCCAGTTTGGGGCTAATTTCTAGTTATGATTGCTACAGCAATGAATACATGCATATGTATATTTATCAAGTGTATTACTAGAAGTACAATTGTTTTGCATATGTTATGCATATGTTACTGGTCTCTGTTCTGTTCCATTGCTCTGTTTGTTTATCCTTGCATCAGAGTTTTATTATGATTTTTAATAGCAGGAAAATACCAATCCAAAAAGTAGTTTAGCTGTTTGATTCTTTAACAGTGCCTTAACATTCTCAGACCTTTGCATCTCTACATCAGTTCTAGGTTGCTTTTCAAGTTCCACCAGGACTTGCTTTTTAAAAAAGCAGAAATTATTCTGATTTCTGAGGTTAACTGGGAGAAATTTGCTATCTTTACAATACTGAGTTATCACTTCATTACTGTGATATAATCTAACATTTCTCTCGACGTCCATCATAGAAGTGCAAGCAGTCAAAATGAAGTTCAATCCCTCTGTGACTTTTGACCAGAGCAAGAACCGTAAAAGGCATTTCAATGCACCTTCCCACATTCGAAGGAAGATTATGTCTTATCCTCTTTCCAAAGAGCAGAGACAGAAGTACAATGTTCAATCCATGCCCATCTGAAAGGATGATGAAGATCAGGTTGTCCAAGGACGTTACGAAGGGCAGCAAATTGGCAAAGTAGTCCAGGTTTACAGGAAGAAATACGTCATCTACACTGAACAAGTGCAACGGGAGAAAGCTAATGGTACAACTGTTCATGTGGGCATTCACACCAGCAAGGTGGTTGTCACTAGACTGAAGCTAGACAAAGACCGCAAAAAGACCCTTGAACATAAAGCCAAATCTTGCCAAGTAGGAAAGGAAAATACAAGGAAGAAACAATTGAGAAGATACAGGAATAAAGTATTATTATATACAACTTTAATTAAAAACTTAAAATGAAAAAAATTCCCTCAAAAACATGCTGTAACTTTTAGTTTTTAAATTCTGCATATCTTTTAGAAGATATTTTCCTAGACACTTAAAGTTTTTGATATTATACAAGAGGCCCGGTGCATGAATTTGGGCATGGGTAAGGTCCCTAGTCCTGGCTGGCAATCAGGGCTGATCTATGGGGTGACTGGCAGGGCGACTGGGGCCCCTGCTCACACCCATCTTGGCCTGGCGCTGCCCACTTGCTGGCCCTGCCCACCTCCCACCATTTGTGGGATGACCTGAGGGGCAATCAGGGTCCTCGCTCAAACCCACCTTGGCCTGGCACTGCCTACTCACCTGTTCCACCATTCTGCCATGTCCTGCTCTTATCAGGGCCCATCGGGGCCAGCAGCGCCTCCACTGCCGCCTGCTGCCAGCGCTGTATTGCCAAAGCCCGCCATGTTTAGCGCTACCTCCTTATGTTCAGCGCACATCTAACTCCAGGTCGGCCGAACTCTCCCAGCTGTGGGGACAATTTGCATATTAGCCTTTTATTATATAGGATGGTATATTTAATTTTCAAATTGTTTTCTAGTATATAGAAATAAAATTGATTTTTAAATTTTGATCTAGTATCTTATGACCTTGCTAAATTCACCTATTAGCTACACTATAATTTTGAAAGTGTTTCTATATATTGGCAGATTTTATATACATAATCATATGTCAGTAATGATAGCTTCATCTCTTCCTTTCTAATCATTTTGCCTTTTGTTTCTTTTCTTACCTTATTGCACTGCTTAGCACCTCGAGTACATAATGCAGAACACAGTGGTCTACAGTGAGCATCCTGTTCGTGTTTCTATCTCGGGAGCAAACTCTCTTATACTTTACTATTGAACATGATATTTGTTTTAGGTTTATTTTTTAAATATATTCTTTAGTTCTAATTTGTTAAGAGCTTTCTTTTTAAGTCATAGATTATTTTGTTATTTTTTTCTACATTTATCTGGACGATCACATGATTATCTCATTTGTTCCATTAATGTAGTAAATTAAAAAGACTACTTTTTGAATTTTAAAACAACCTTGCACTTCTAAATATACAAGTTGGTTGTTATATATTATCTTTTAAAATGCATTTACAAATACTGAATTTTATTTGCTAATAGTGTCAAGGATTTTTGTACCTATAATTATGAGATATTAATTTGTAATTTTCCTGTTTTGTAATGTTCTCTGAAAAAATTTAGAATTGAGATT
The DNA here is from genome assembly GCF_028538775.1 of Myotis yumanensis. NCBI lineage: Eukaryota > Metazoa > Chordata > Mammalia > Chiroptera > Vespertilionidae > Myotis > Myotis yumanensis. The sequence goes on from NW_027223754.1 coordinate 21,420,893, forward strand.
ATATGAGCCTTGCAAATAGAAGCAAGGTATTTATTCATTTTTGCATTTTTGGAAGAGTTTGTACAAAATTGGTCTACTTTATTTCTTAAATAGTAAGAAGAATTCACCAGAGAAACTATTCTCACAACACCAAAATTTAGCAAGTGCCTCACAGGGAAAATTAGCCAGGAATTTTTGTTTTCTAAAATTTCTAAATTTAGTCCACCACCACAGAAATTCCCCCAAATTTTATTTATATTTATTCCCACAAAAGAGATGCTCAGCCAGTGTTTTCATCAGCCCTTGCCCAGAAGTGGGAAATGCTCTTAGATGATGGTAGAGGCTGAATATGATGAGGCCATCTTGGAAATATTCTACTGTCCTTGAATTTTAGATAATCCAATCCTCATTGATTTCATAGCTCTTGATGCCTTAAAATATGCGGGTTTTGGTGTTTTTTTTTCTGGTTGTTATTGCATAAGCACTGATCTACCATTGTGTACTACACTCTAACTACAGGCAGAAATGTAGAGTGTCTTTTTAAGAAAACAGATGGTAGTTTTTCTCTTGTCTGGAGTCAAGGTTCTAGGAAGGCTCAGAAGAATTCTTTTTTTTAATGCTTATGAATATGAACTCTTCCTTGGCTTTTTAAATTAAAAATAGTACCTGCTAATTTTAATTATATGGTAGTCATTGTGCTCTTATAAATTCCTAAAATGGGTTGAAATAAGAATTTCCTTAATTCTAGCTTAAAACCTGGATTCAAGGCTCTCAGTCCCAAAATTCCTCCAAAATAACTGGGATGGAGCCCAGGTAACTGTAATTTTAATATACTTCCCAGGAAAGTCTGATGCAGCCCATCCACACGAAGACATTTGGAAATCACTGAACTGGGCATGAAGTGATTAAAAAGTAATGTTCTGTATCACTATGTTTATAGTGAAATGCAGAAAATTTCATGGACTGTAAAAGGGGGGGATCAATTTCAGTCCCCACTGCTATACCGTATGGAAATACAGATCTCTAAAAAAGGTTTAAAACCATTCCCCAATACCACAGTACATAAAAGAAAGTTGAGATGATAGAAAGAATGTGAATGCCAGAGCTAAAGATTTCTGATCCTACAGGCAGAGCACTGTCTCTCACCCGGAGGCTGAAAATCCATCTCTAGGATTATTTAGAAAAGACCAAGAACTCTGGGTGATAAGTCAATAAGAACCCCGAAATAAGAAGCAAATAGTTCTTTTTGGTGTTTCTGTTTGTTTGTTTTGTTTTTGTTTTGTTCTTTGAATCTAAAAGCTTGGGACCAGGCTTATTAATACTTTAAGTTGGTTTAGCTTTCTTTTTAAACAATTTTATTTTTCAACTGTAATTTACATTCAAAATTATTTTGTATTAGTTTCAGGTGTACAGCAGGGTGGTTAGACAATCCCAAATTTTACAAAGTGGCCCCCTGATGTTTCAAGTACCCACCTGGCACTGTATATAATTATTACAATATTATTGACTATGTTCTCTGTGTTGTACTTTACTACTGTGTGACTATTTTGTGACTACCAATTTATAGTTCTTAATCTCTTTACTTTTTTACCCATATATTTTGTTTGTTTATTTGTTAAGATTCCACATATAAGTAAAATTATATGGTATTTGTTTTTCTCTGACTGATTTATTTCACTTAGCATAATACCCTCTAGGTCTATCCATGCCATTTCAAATAGTAAGATTTTGTTCTTTTTTAATGGCTGAGTAGTAATCCATTGTATATATGGACCAACACTTTTTTATCCATTGATAGGCACTTGGGTTGCTTTCATATTTTGGCTATTGTAAATAATACTGCAATGAACAAAGGGGCACATATATTCTTTCAAATTAGTTTTTGTTTTGTTTTCTTTGATACATACCCAGAAGTGGAATCACTGGGTCCTAAGGCAGTTCCATTTTTAATTTTTTGAGGAAACTCCATACTGCTTTCCGCAGTGGCTGTACCAATCTGCATTCTTACCAACAGTGCACAAGGATTCCCTTTCTCCATGTTCTCACCAACACTTGTTGTCACCCCTTTCAAGAGCCCATCTGTTTGAAAACCTCCGATTTAAAGAAGAGAATTCTAGATACCAGGCAAAGAAAGATAGCTTTTCTGTTCTTTCATTTCTGTCTCAGCATTATTAGTATCCTGTGGAGCTTTACAAATATCCCTTTTTGTCCCCTCCCATGATAATAAGGTGTTGAGACATAAGTAACAAAAACGAAGATAAAAATGATAATATTGCTAATTAGAAATAACTTTATATGTGTGATCATATGGACATCCCATTACTCACCCCCAAACTGAATTTCCTCCTCCAGATTAAAAGGCTTTCCCTTTCAAAGGTAGAGTCTGAACTTGTAAACTTATCTCATGGTGGGGAACATACCAAAATGCATTTCCTCTGCAGGCAGGCTGAAGTTGAGCATGAAGAATCTGAGTTGAGCATATTCTAGTAACATAAGACTGTAACTTAATTGACTCCTCCTCTTTGGGGAGTTTCTCTCATTCTTTTCTCTAGCAGGGGGTAGAATAGAAATTGCCTTCCACTGTAGGTACCATTCTCTCTTCACAACACCCAGTGCCTAGGTGTTATCCTAAGTAGCACAGGGACTTTTAAAAGATCACCCAATCCAGTACTGTCTTCGCTAAAAATATCTAATGACCTCCCTTTTCTCCTGTCTTGTTTCCCATTTCCCTTTGGTTCTGCTCTATATGCTACAAACAGAAATAGTTGATTTGTGTTTTGGGTAGTATGTTCCACCCTTTATAAATAAGGTATTATATTGTGCCTCTGGAGATCTTCCCCAATCCTTTATGAGAAGACTTTTAAGGGGAATTAATTCATAATAAATACCCTCAGCTCATACATCAAGGCAGCAGGTTACACTGGGGAATCAGCCCTGCAAGGTAAGTTGTTCTTTTGGCTCCTTATCTAGCCTATCTACAATGCATTCATTATGAACACACTCTTTCCCCAAACAAAAGATATTTAATTTGGGGATTCAAGTTCCTGCAGCCCATTCATATCACATCACCTCACTGATGATTATCTGGTTCTTCCTGCTGTTTCATAGCTAGGAATACTTAAATCAGAAGTCACAAGCACAAACATCTACAGAGGCCAAGTGAACAATGTAAATAAGCAAAGCAGAAAAGTGGAATTAAAAAATAGGGAGTGTGTTGAATAGAAAGTACATGTGCCATGGAAAGAGGTAGCTGCAACTCCATGTTATGGTTTGTCATGATTTAACATAGTAATCTAGCTGTCTTTCTACTTTCTAATTCTTTTTCTTTTAATATGTATTTTATTCATTTTTTACAGGGAGGAAGGAAAGGGATAGAGAGTTTGAAACATCCATGAGAGAGAAACATCGATCAGCTGCCTCCTGCACACCCCCTACTGGGGATGTGCCCGCAACCAAGGTACATGCCCTTGACCAGAATTGAACCTGGCACCCTTCAGTCTGCAGGCCAATACTCTATCCACTGAGCCAAACCGGTTAGGGCTACCTTCCAATTCTTAAAAGAAAGCTCAGAAACTCAGACTTTTATATAAAGTCCTTTTAATAGGAAATATGTAAAACTAATTTAAAATAAAGAACAATTAATTTTCACATTAGTAGGAAACAAATAAAAATAAAACCCCAAACTAAAATACTCAGACTGTATATGGCCCATAAGCTACATATTTACAGCTGGTACTCTGTATTAAATCACTTGACTCTTGACCCACCTGTTCTACTTCTTACCAGAGAGAGTCCAAGCATACCCCCATCCTGCTGGTCTTCTCTGCTTGACACCCATGATAAAGCCTCCAGTCCCATTATTGTAAGTTGTATCTGCAGAACCAATCTCCCCTTTCTGGCTCATTCTCAGGGTTCCAGAATCAGAAAATCATCTTTTTCATATTAGAGTCTGGCTTTTAAAGAGGATATACATTTTCATAATGTGAGCCGTGGAATGTCATTAAAATTTTTTTTATTGTTTTGTTTGTTTTACCTTCAACCTGGCACAGAGTAGAAAGGATTCAGGTTAGGTTTGGGAGTGTGATATAATGAACAAATCCTTGGTGAAATGTCTGATAAACATAGCTTCTAATCTTGTCTTTGTCATTTCTTAGCAGCATGATCGTATTCAAGTCCCTCAGCTCTACTGAGTTTTCATTTTCTCATATGCAAAATGGAGATGCTAATAAAGGATTGTTATAATGATTAAATGGGATAGTATATAAGAAAGTACCAAGGAAACCAATAAATGTTATTGAAACATAGGGCATTATTATGATTGATGTTTTTAATATTTAAATCTAAACTTGCCTTGAATTTCTTTTGTTTCATTGAAATTACTTATTTTTCTTTTTTATCTTATAGAATGGAATTAACAAAAGGGAATAACTAAATCTCAATGCAGGGTCAAGTTTTAATGGAATATACAGTATTGATCTGGTGCAATATTTTTCTCAACATTTCATTTTAAAAACAGATATATATTTAATACTCACTATAGGCCAAACATTGTTCTAGGCACTGGGTATATAGAGATGAACAGGACAGGAAAAGGACCTGCCCTCATAAAACTTAAATTTCTTATTAGGGAGACAGATCATAAACACTGAAACACATAAATACAAAATTTAATATGATTTACATGCTTTAAGGTAAAATAAAGCAAGATGTGGAAATAGTGATGACAGGAGAAAGAGGAGCTATTAAATTAAATTTAAATTTATGTATTTATTTTTTAACAATTAAAAATCTTTATTGCAAAGCTGAATATATTTTCAAAATAAAATACAGTATTTAAGGAGAGAATAAAATATAAATATTCACGTGGGAGATTTATATATATATTAATATCCTATATAATAAAAGTCTAATATGCTAAGTGTCCGGTTGTTGGGTCATCTGTTCAATCAAAACGTAATATGCTAATGATATGCTAAGGCTGCTCAACTGCTCCCTATGATGTGTACTGACCACCAGGGGGCAGACACTCCGACCGGTAGGTTAGCTTTCTGCTGAGGTCTGGCTGATCAGGACTGGGCTAGATGGGCCGGACACACCCTGGAGCCCTCCCGGTCCTTCTCCGGCCCTGATCATGCACTGGTGGGGTCCCTCAGCCTGGCCTGTGCCCTTTTGCAATCTGGGATCTCTTGGGGGATGTTTGGAGAGCCCGTTTCCGTATGATCCCGCAGGCTAGGCCGAGGGACCCCACTGGGACATGAATTCATGCACTGGGGCCTCTAGTATCTATATCTATATATCTATATCTATATCTATATCTATATCTATATCTATATCTATATCTATATCTATAATACTCACTAAACAGTGGGAAATGTAGTTTGATGGAGATTCAATTTGAGTAAAAGATGCTGCTGAGAGAGAATCCAAACATTCTGTGACTGTAGAGGAGCCCCCTATTTCTTGGTGTGTTCTCATGTTCTTCATACTTGAGAGGCTGACTGCTGAGTTCAGCATGTGGAGGAGGAGGAACCCAGCCTAGCAAGAGGGCTCTCCTGCACCCACTGGCCTCAGGGACTGTCTGGTGGAGGTTTAGGTGAAGGTGGGCGGTACAGTGACAGCTAGGGAGTCCTCAGTGGAGAAAAGGAGCATTGCTGCTTTAAGACCCAAGTCCACTACTGGGTAGGGGACCATCAGGGCTTGGCTTCAGGCATCCTGGCAGGTTTGGAAAAGCAGCTTGTGAAGTGGGGATTTTTATGATCTCTCCCAGAGACTTGAGCATCTTTAGCATACCCGCCATCCCCTCCTCTTGCCTGGAGCATCTGGATATTTCTTCCCTCAGTTTGTGGACCAGCGAGATAATTTCCACACCACTGCAATAAAGCCAGTATCACAATCAAGCAGGTTGTAATCTTTTGCTGGTTGAGGGTCTTGCCTTCAATAGGTAAAAATCACATCTTTGGAGTACAATAAAGCGAAGTTCAATACGACGACTGATGCCTGTACATGGATCTTGTCAATCTAAAAAAATTGTTTTTTTGTTTTTGTTTTTCAAATACAGGTGACATTTATTGTTCTATTAGTTTCAGTATACAGCATACTGGCTAGATATTTATATGATTTGTTAAATAAGCCCTCTCCCCATAAGTCTAGTACACAGCTAGCACCTGCCCTCACAAAACTTAAATTTCTTATTAGGGAGACAGATCATAAACACTTAAACACATAAATACAAAATTTAATGTGGTTTATATGCCTTAAGATAAAATAAAGCAGGATGTGGAAATAGAAAGTGACAATAGGAGAAAAAGGAGGAGTTACTAAATTAAATTGAATTAATTAATCTTAAAATTTAATTAGTTAAATTTTGGGGAGTTATTTTAAGTTGTACGGTCAGGGAAAGCCTGTCAGAGCAAGTGACATTTGAGCAAAATTGTGATTGAATTGCAAGAATAAGCCAAGGAGGTGTTGGGGCGGGGGAAGTGGGTATGCCAGAGAAATATTCCAAGCAGAGGAAGTGGCAAATGCAAAGTATAAAAAGCAGGAATAAGCTTTGTACATTCAAGGAACAGAACAAAGACCATTGTTACTAAAACAAAGAGGAGAGAAAGGGTAGTAAATAAGATATAAGAAGTGGGCAGAAAAAGATCTAATCCAAAATTGTGAACTAGGTAATAAGAAGACTTCCCATAAGAGGTAGAACTTAGCCAAGTAGTTGAAACATGGTCTGTATTTGAATAGGCAGAGATGTGGCAGACGTTACCTACATGATAAGCTGGGATGATTCTCTAATTATTTAATGTATATGCCTGTTGGGAACAACCTGTTGGGAAATCCAGACACTTGGATTAGTGCTAGGGTCAGATACTTTGGCCCTGCTTCTTGGGGATGGGGTGGAAATTATCCAGAAATATAGATAAATTAAAATTACCTATAAGAAATTAAATATAGATAAATTAAAATTACATAAAGAGTCAAAGATTTGAGTCAACAGACAAGAGACAAAGCATTACGTGAAGATCAGTAATATATTGGGAAGTAGAGTATATAGGGTGGAATGAATCAAAAGAATTCAGGTCATATGTGGTGAGAAAATAAAAATTTTTGAGTACTTAGAGTAGTCCCCTCTTATTTGTGGTTTCACTTTCCACAGCTTGTTACCTGTGGTCAACAACAGTCCAAAAACATTAAATGGAAAAAAAACCAAACACAAACAAAACCCAGCAATAAAGGATACATGAGGTTTAAATTGTGCACTGTTCTGAATAGCATGATGAAATCTCACAACATCCTGCTCTGTCCCACCTGCCACATGAATCATCCTTTGTCCACTGTATTCATGCAGTATATGCTACCTGCCCATTAGTCACTTAGCAGCCTTCTCAGTTTTCAGGGTGGAAAAGGAGGCTTGGAAACAGGACTAGGAGGAGCATGTAAGTAGACAAAAGTTACTGTCAGAGTTCTAATTATTGGGTTGCATGGTGCATTTGTGAATGTTTATCATATTATTAAAACTAATAAACTAAATAAATTAATGTCATGTATGGGTACTGATTATAGGTTATTACAAACTGAAGATTATAATTAATCCAATTATGTACATCAGAGATTCTTTAAAATCATATATAGCAAGAACTGTTCTGAGCTGGAATTAATTCGTAGGCGGGACTTCTCAGGGAATAGAGAGTAAGGATAAAGGAAAGACAGGTACTTTAGTGACAAGTACCATAGAAATGCACAGATGCCTGGATAAATACACTTCCTCTCAAGCTGACTGTGGGGTGTGTCTCTCTTGGTCATTGTTGGAGGAAGATTTGCCAAAATTATCTTTCTCTGATTCAAAGGCTCACATCAAACAGAATTTGACTGTTTATATGAACCATAGATTTCATCTACTCAAATGATTAAAAAGTTTCTCTGATATTTCTTTATAGCTACTTGAATTATGTGACCTTTTCTTTTAACCTAGCTATTTAATACTCTTCTCTCACACTCACCTTCTCATTTTTATTTCTCAGAGTTTAGATCTTATGGTGATATATAATTTAACTTAGAAATGTGATGGTACTGCCTTATGGATTCCCTAGTTAATCTTATTAGTAAGGTTGTATTCGCATATTTTCCTAGTTAAAGTGTAACCCCAACTCCTTTTCCTCTCAGGGCCCTCAAGCCCTTACCAAACCTACACTGGCAGGGTAGGGGATGGGGACAGGGAAGGCCACAAGGCATAGCAGAGATTCAAGGGGAGTTTGAGGTGGAAGGGATATTAGAAGTCTTATAAATGAGAAAACTGAAGGGGAGGGGAGGGGAGGGGAGGGGAGGGGAGGGAAATAGTTGTTCCAAATCACTCAGTTAATTGATTCACAGGTATATTTGTCGTGGCTAGTGGTAGGGCCAGAGCCAGAACCCATTTCTCCTGATTTTAGACTAATGCACTTAGTTTACCAGGTTGTTCTTCACCAGCCATGTGTGCCTGGAGAGGAAATAAATTTTTTCCTGTTCCATTTAAATATTGAAGTTTCTAATTTATACCCTCTTAATAATTCCTGAGATTCCCCTCCACAGGAAAAGTATCAGGCTACTTTTATTTATTTATTTTTAATTTTTATATTTTTAAAATACATCTGTATTGATTTCAGAGAGGAAGAGAGAAGGGAGAGTTAGAAACATCAATGACAGAGAATCATTAGTCGGCTGCCTCCTGCACGCCCCCTACTGGGGACCGAGCCCGCAACCTGGGCATGTGCCCTTGACCAGAATCAAACCCGGGACCCTTCAGTCTGCAGGCCGATGTTCTATCCACTGAGCAAAACCAGCTAGGGCTCAGGTTAGTTTTTTAAATCTATGGAATCTCTTTATAGTCTGAAAGAAAGGGGTCACCTCAGCTCTTCTTGACAAGGGACCCAAGAAGGGTTATCACCAGGTGCCATACACACTCCAAAAGAGCTTGCTGAGCCACCTGAGTCCCTGCCTGTAGTGGGAGGAGGGAGTGATGGCAGGTGGAAGGTGGGGTGAGGGTGGTAGACAATAAAGAAAGCACTTTTGCAGAATTGTGTAGTGTAGACAGAACATGAGATTTCTATGGTGCTTCCCCCCGCCCCTCCCCGCCTCCCCCCCCCCCCCGCCCCCGCATGAGTCTATTCATTCAGACTCTTATAATAAACTGATTACCTAGAATACTTAATTTTGACACACAGTCATCACTTGATCTTGTTTTCTTTGAGATGTGTCTTTCAGCTGGTTTCTTTGCAGCAGCCTTTTAATTAAACTCCTAATACATCTCTCTCTAAGACCTCCCAGACTGATTAATCAAGTGCACCAGGAAACTGAAATTCCGTCATAAAGCAGTTACTAATGTGTGAGGGGGGCATTATTAAATTGCTGTTTTATTACCAAAATTGACAAAGATCAGTGATGAAGAGTGAGTGTACGCGCGTTGCGTGGCAACACGCTCATCTAATTAATGAAGAGACGGCTTTATGCTGGGAAGCAGCAGAAGGACTTGACAAGACTCATGGCTTTGCTCATTGACTCCAACAGCTTCAGTGGTGTTTCTTAATGTCTTCACAAGGTTTGGCAGTAATGTATTACCCTTGTCACACTTAAAGAAGGGAGGAAGGGCAATTAAATCTTTTCCACTGTCAGTGAATTGCAATTGAAGATAATGCTGGGAGCCGAATACTTCCCGCGCGCCCCCCCCCCCCCCCCCCCCGCCCCCCGCCCCGACATACACACTTTATAGAACTATCAATGACTCCACCATTCACATGTCAATCAAATATCTCTATTGGGAATCTTCTTGCTTTTCTTTGGTAACTTTTTTGGCGGGGAGATGGAGAAATCAACAGGGACTGACATCAATTTTCCAAGGGAGAAAATAAAAGTGTAAAGCATTGAAACACAATTGGTTAATGATTCTGAATTCATGAACCAGTGGAATCAAATACAGAAAAGTGGGACTTACTTTGAATTAATCAGACAGGAATAATATCAATGAATGATTTTAGTGACAATAAAGACTGGATCTTTATCAGAAGAAAAGGCAGATGACAATCTGTCTTTTCTGAGTTTTTTGTTTGTTTGTTTTTTTGTTTTTTTAAGTATCTGTTGCCTGGCAACTTTTGTTGTTTGGCCAAATGTTTGGGCCTTCTGTGCGTTCTAATTCTGCTCAGATAGGCAAAGGGGACCTGATGGATTTGAGCACTGAGTCTCTCTTGAGTCTTGGTGAGTCCTCTGGAATCAGATGAAAAACAGCCTGCTTATTTCTGGGATTACAAAGTTCCAGAAAAACGGGCTACATGGTAATACAAAGGTAATCTTGCTTCAGCTGTTCTATTCTTTCAACATTCTCCCCCTCCCCCGCCCCCCCCCCCCCCCCCCCCCCCCCGCAAGGATCCTCTATTAAAGAGAAAGGAAAAAGCTGCTTCTTAGATGGGATTCCTTGGTTGCTATGGGTAGGTCCAGCCTCAGGTCTAAATCAGATCTAAGCCCAGGGTTAGGTAGGTGAAGTTTGGTCCTGAAAACTAAATTGTTTTTTTTTTAAGGTAAATGATTATAAATGTAAATTTCAACTCCCCATGGGGCTGCTTGGCCGAGAAGGATTTCCAGGCTTGGCACAGCTCAGTGGTAATTATCTACACTTGAACACAGTTTTCATTTCAAGGGGAAAGACATTTGGCATCAGCTCCTGCAGGCTTTAAAAGGCCACATCGTTATTTCCCAGGGATGCCAAAACCTCTAATTTCAAGAAGTAAAATGTTAATGCTCTTCTTTCACCCATATCCTTATCCCCACTGACTCTGAGAAACAGGTATGGCTTTTTCTGGAACACTCTCCTCACAGAAAACCACAGAGCTTACAACCTGGCAGAATTCCTCTCAGCACCAGTGTGTCATTTAGGCTGGTCTGTTCTAACATCTCCGCAGCCAAACACGTGTTTCACTTGAAGGGATAAACCAGAGTTGCTCAAGCAAATGATATCTAAGTTTTTTTTGTACAAACCACTAAACAGATTCAAGTCTTTTTCTTCTTGAGGCAGCAAGAAGAGAAACAAAAGCAGAATTTTTAAGCATCAAGTATATGCGCAGGATTGTGCTAACCAATGCAGAAGAGAAAATTGGAAGATACAGCTCTTGACTTTTAAAGGTTTGAGACATGTTTGGGTAATACAAGGTCCTCCATGAGTAATCAAAAACTAGTAAAGTGTGTGTGTGTGTGTGTGTGTGTGAGAGAGAGAGAGAGAGAGAGAGAGAGAGAGAGAGAGAGAGAGGGAAAGAGAGGAGGGAGAAAGGGAGAGAAATAGAACATAATATATTAATTTCTTTCAAAAAATACTATGCTGGTATCTCAGGATATAAAGATGACTAATATACTGTTCTCATCTTCAATGAACATACAGATGATACAGAAAGCATTGGACAAACAGATCACTCATTCCTTCAACAAATATTTATTGTGTACTTACTATAAGTCAGGCACTATGCTATATGATGGAGAGATAATGTTAAGATGCTCATTATGCTCCTTGCCCTTATGGGGCTTATAATCATGCACTCATTCACATAAAGAGTTCAGAGTGCTAAGTACAAAACTGTGATGGGCTTTGGAATAAACTCTACCTGCGTTCAAATTTTAGTTTTTCATTGTGCTACCTATAAGGCTAGACGAATTACTAAACCTCTCTAAGCTTTGCCTTCATCTTCTGGAAAATAGATATAATGATACATAACATAGTGATTAAAATTGTTATAGTGTTTAAAATAAGAAATATAAGTACAACAGCTATTTCAGTGTCTGCCATATCCTAGATGCTCAGTAAATAGTAGTTATCCATACATATAACTAGGGCTTTTTAAAAAGGGAAACAATAGTAAGAAGTAGTTGGGATATTTAAGCCAGAGGGTGGGTGATACAGATGCCCTGAGCTGGTCTTGAAGGATGAGTGCAGTTAAGGAGAGGAGGAGCAGTGTGTGCAAAGGCCCAGAGGCCCCAGAGGGCAGGATGTTGTCCTAAGGCTGGAAGATAAGAGTACTAGCAGTGCAGGAAGAAGTGGTGAAGGATTACGTTGAACAGGAAAGCTGAGGGCTGATCATAAAGGACCTAGTATGTCTCCTTAAGAACTCTAATTTTTTATTCTGAAGATAATGGGAAATCATTAGATAGTAGTTATAGGAACATTTTTTAAAGGAAGTAATACTTGACCTAAGCCTTGATTGATAGGTAGGATTCAGATGGGCAGAGACAAAGGCCTGGGATAGTAGGAGAGAAGCAGGTATAGAGTCTCAGAGCTAGAAGTTTTGGCTCTAATGTCTCTTGGGACAATTTTAAATGTCTTAGATGACAATTCCAGAGGGGTTTAGGGTTAGGGCTGCTAAGAATATGGTTGGGACCAATTATTTAAATTATTTACAATCACATAACCTATTATTTTTAGGTTCTATCTATCTATCTATCTATCTATCTATCTATCTATCTATCATCTTCTTTCTCTCTTATCTCTTTCAGAAATAGGGAAGATCCACGTGCTCATTAGTCATATAAAATGGTCTATATGTGCCAGCAGAATCTTATATGCTTCTCTATGTTACAATGAGTATGTCTTTTTGACAACTCTGCCTATCACTGGATATAGATATGACAATATTTCCTAAACTCAAAATTAGTTAAATGGTTTGACATGCCTTGCATGCTTGAGGTCAACATGTGTGGTCATATGGGATGTCCCATGACTGGTGGCATGAGGTTTTGATGGGCATCACTGCAGCGGGCAGATAGGCACTCGCCCCCAGTGGGAGGAGTCCAGCTGCTCTCTGACTTCATGAGTAGATTCTTCAAAACCATTTCTGCATTGAACAGTTTCCCTTCTAATTTAATCTAAGCATAATGCAGTTCTGAAAGAATTTTTAAAACTTATTTTTATTACAGTTTTTATTTGGTTTTACGGCATGCAAAATTTTCTCTCATGTTTCTAAAGATCATACACATCTTAAAAAGTAGTCGGCTCTCCACTTCGTTCTGCTTTCTCTGATTGTCCTTTTCTTGTTTGACTTGATTAGGTGCTCTTCAAATGCTGTGAGATCTAAAGTATGAATTGACAGCAAGGGGTTGGAAAGGATGTCTGTAAATCAAACTTCACATTACTCAACTTTTAATTATTCCTCCAGTCTTAAGCTTCTTCCCACCATGGCCACCTGAGGTATCTGGGGCCTCCAATTCCTATTCCTGAGCTCTCCCTGTGTTCCCTACATGGGTCCACTCACTCCTTGTTGCTTTCTTTCTCTGCAGTCACTTAGGATCCGGTTTCCTCTGTGGTGCAAAGGCAGTTACCACTCAGCCCCTATCTTCTGTCTCCCAGAAAATCATTGACCTCTCTTTGCTGGTATCATTTTTTCTCTCAGTTTGTCTTTGTGGATTTATGACTTGGTTGATTCTAGAAGGGAGAAGACATAAGTCATGTGTGCAATTTATCTTATTTAAGTGAAGGTATTGTTTTAAAGACATAGATATTTGGATTTAAAATCATAAAACAATGAATTGAATATACAGAGATACTCTGAGACTAGTGTTCAAAGTGTAAACTTTTAAAGCCTATAGATATGGAAAATGTGATCATTTGAAAAGTGCCAGAAATGTTCTATATATGGTTTGAAAGGCATAATGGGAAATTTATCTTTAGGACAGACTCTTTCTTTGTTCTCGGATAGAATCATTTTGGTTGGGTTTATTGTTCATGCAGTGTTTCACTTTGTTGTGTTTATGGTAGTTCTAAATATTTTTGAAGCAAACAAAGTAAATGCTGTTATTCATTCATTCATTCATAATTCAACTATTCATTCATTCATTCATAATTCAACTATTCATTCATTCATTCATCTGTTAACTTACTTATCCAACAAATATTTATTGAACCCCTATTCAATGCCCTGCCTAAACTACAGGGAGAGGCAGACATAACAGCTGTCCACATGTTATTCTGTTCAACTCTGAAAAAAAGCTGTGTCAAGTGGTTGGAGTGTGGGGATAGTGTAAAGCAGCAGTTCTTCAAGTCCGAACAGCAACATCAGCAACATGTGAAAATTTGTTAGAAATGCTAATTGCCAGGCCCTTCTCCAGACACACTGAATCAGATACTGTGTGCGTGAACTCAGCAGCCAGTTTTAAAAAGCTCTTAAGGTAATTCCAATGCACACTAAAGAACAATTGCTCTTAAAAAGAAAAAAGAAGCTTTAATTCAAAAAATGTCTGTTTCTGTATGTGAAAGCTGTGTAGTGTTCCGGGTCTGCAAAAAGAAGAGAGGTGATGAAGAGAAAGGACCCTGATAATAGAATTTCCAATGGTCCATTTGTTAAAATCCATTTGTCCTATATTTGGACTTAGCTTTCTGAAAACAAGGACCTGCTACTATCTGCCTTATTGAAAATTTCTATGATTACTTTTTTTAGTTTATTTAATGTACTTTGGAATCCATTTGCTGGCTGGATATGGAAACAAGATAACCCTTATAACTTGGTATTTATGGTTAAACTATAGGCAAGCCTGGTGCTGACAGAAGTAACCAATCAGCTGTGATTATTGTCCTCATCACTATTAGTTTTGCCAGTGCCAGTGCTCTTGTTATCTCTGCAAGTGCCATGGCCAAGGCCAATAGTGCTTTCAATGTCACACAAATATTTTATTGAAATTCATCCTGTAGCTTTTAGTTTTCCTGGGGTGTGAGTATTAGTTAATAAGAACTGATTGTCTCAGTGGTAGCCTAGTATCTTCAGCTTCATCCTTTCAATGACGGCTTAATACGTATGAAATGATTGCCCTGCACCTCCATTTTCTCTTCCTTTTGGCCACATTTTTACCAGGAGGTTTCTTTTATGCTCTTGTAAATACACACCTGGGGGATTTGTCCCCACCCCTTCCTTCATGTCCACAGATGTTCTTATATTTGGATTAAAGCTGTCATTCTGTTACACAGACCATTCAGTTGGGTTTGTTAATTACGTACAGTGACAGCAGTTGCAGTGGATGCTTCTCATTGTTTTATGCCTGGAAGGCGTCGAGGCACAATGTGAAAATGGATTTAGTGTCCAAGCTGGATCTAAAATCTCCTGATTTCAGCAAAGTCTAGAAAAATAACTTTTATCTCTTATTGCCATGTTAAAACTTTTTTTGTATCACTTTATCTCTAAAATCTTCCATTTTTACTCTATGATTCTGTTACACAGAAGTCACAATCTATACAAAAATATTATTCTTGGGATTTCAGCAATGAATATCATACCTATTTGGGAATCAGAAATGTAAGTGTGTTGGGAGTACTAGGAGGAAGTTAGGAAGGGGAGATATAAGGTCAGTTTTTTATACCTCTCCCCAAATCCCAGAAGCTTTTGTAGAAAATCATTTCCTAAAAATAACCAGTATGAGACATCAAGTTCTTTTCATTAAGGTCATTGCTATGGGGGTTAGATTGGGTTGCTGAGTTACTTCTCTATGGTAAATTCAAATACAGTTTCAACCATTAAGATTTTTTTGAATAGCACAACTCTTGCATTTCCATTCCTCAGTTATTTAAATGCAAATAATTTCTCATTACTTATGGCTGTAAACATATTCTTTAAAATATTTATTATGTGTATACTTATCTTATCTCACATGTTATACTGGGGGTCTTATCCTTGAAATTGAGCCTGGTTCATTTTGGGAAATCCTGTGTTTAGTACAGTGCCTAACACATTCTGAGTTCTTACTGAAAAAAATGGAAAATTCACTTTATTAATAAATGGCTGTGTCATTTGGATAGTGGTCTATAATCTGGGACCCGTCCATAAAATTTTTGTAACCAACCCATATCCGGAGAAGTACAGCTATTGAGAAAAAGTGATAGAAACTGTTATAAAAATTTGACATTGCTGCACCATCAAAATATGTGGCCAATACACTTATCTCACTGAATATGGTATGCAATACATTTTCTACATCAACCTATAAAGTTGCTAAACTAGCTTATAATTTCTAGTGGCTCTTTGGTAGACTGATTGTGATCCTATATACTCAGTTGTGTCATTGGCAAATAAAAAAAGTTGTATTTCTTCCTTTCCAATCTGTGTACTTATTTGTGCTTCTTTCTTTTTTCACTACCAAAGACCTGCAGGATAATGTTGAATAGAAGTGATAAGGTGGGTTTTCATTGCCTCATTCTCAATCTCAAGAGAAAATGTTGCCTTTTGTCATTACTAAGATGTTATCTTTATGTTTTACCATAGATGCCCTCCATCAGATTAAGGAAGTCCCCTTCTATGCCAATAATAATATTTACTGAGAAATATTATTGTGAATGAATGTTGAATTTTGTCAGATACGTTTCCTAGAAGTCATCATGATTGTTATTGTCTGACTGTCCACATTAATTGAACAACCACATTAACTGAATTTCAAATGTTAAGCCAATTTTTCCTGGAATGTGCTTCAATTGATCATGGTGTACATATTGCTGGATTTGATTCACTAAAAGTATATCAGGGAGTTTTGCATATATGCTTCTGAGGGATACTGATTTGTAATTTTTCTCATTGCAATATCTTTGTCAGGTTTTCAAATCAGCGTACTACTAGCCTTATAAAATCAGTTGGAGAGGGTTCACTTTCTTTTATGTTCTGAAATAGTTTTTGTGTGATTTTTGTTATGTCTTTCTTAAATGTTGAATAAAATTCACCAATAAGGCTATATGGGTCTGGAGTTTTGTTTGTGAAATTTTTAGTTTATGATTTCAATTTTTAAAATTACTAGTAAACAGAACTATTCATCTCTTTTTTTTGTAGTTACCATTGGCAGTCTGTGTCTTTTATAGAATTTTTACACAGCAACAACGATGTCTACTTTTTCATAAAGTTATTCTTAACAGTCTCTTATTATATTTTTAACATTTTAAAACTCTGTATTGTTGATCTCTTATATTCCTGATTTTTTAAAATGTTTTATTGATTTCAGAGAGGAAGGGAGAGGTAGAGAGAGATAGAAACATCAATGATGAGAGAGAATCACTGATCAGTTTTCTCCTGCATGCCCCACACTGGGGATCGATCCTGCAAACAGGGGCATGTGCGCTGACCAGGAATCGAACTGTGACCTCCTGTTTCATAGGTTGACGCTCAACCACTGAGTCATGCTGGCCAGGCATATATTTCTGATTTTGATTGTGTTCTCCCTATTTTCTTGATTAGTCTGGCTAGTGTTTTCAAATTTGCTAATTTTCAAAGAACCAGCATATAATTTAATTGATAGTCATTACTGTTTTTGTGTTTCCTATTTTATTGACTTCTGCTACTGTATTTATTATTTCATTTCTCTATCACAGTCTCATTTGCTATAACTCTTTTTTTAGTGCTTCTCTAACTTATCACAGTCTATTTTCAAATAAAATTATCACTTCATGTATAATCAAGAATCTTAAAACAGTAAGCTTCCATATGCTGAGACCTTTATATTTTAATATACATACATTATAAAGCCCATGATGTAGTGCTATTATTTTTGTTAAATCTGGAGATTAAAATTTTGAGAAACTTTTAAAACTATTTACCCATATTCGAAGTACTCTATTTCTTTGAATAGATCCAAATTTATATCTAGTATTATTTTCCTTTTGCCAGAAGAAATTTCTAAATCAGTTCTTGTAGTGTAGGACTGTTGAAGATACATTTTCTCAGCTTTTATTTCCCTGAAAAGCGCTATTTCACCTTTATTTTTAAAGATAATTTTTTTCTGATTATGGAATTCTGAGTAGACTTTTTTCTTCAGCATTAAAGATGTTGCACTGTCTTCTAGTTTGTATAGTTTTTCAACAGAAATCTGATAAAAATATTCCCTTTGTTTCTCTGTATTTCATGTTTTTTTTTGTTTCTTTGCAAGCTTTTTCTATTTATTATAGGCTTTCAGCATTTTGATTATGATGCATATTGATGTGGTCTTATTTTGTTATATTGTTTGGATTTTATTGAGATCTTTTGTTCTATTGGTTCTAAGTGTTCATCAAATTTGAAAAAAGTAATCCGTTTTTAGCAATTATTTTTCTTTCCTTACCTTTTCTCCTTCAAAAACTCGTTTCTTAGATCACTTGATACTGTCCCACATGCCACTGATCTTCTATTCATATTATTTCAGTCATTTTTCTCTGTGTTTCATTTTGAATAATTTCTATTGCTATTTTATTTACTAATCTTTCTTCTGTAGTGTGCAACCTGATATTAATTACATCCAATGTGTGCTTTTTATTTTAGATATTTTATTTATAATCTCTAGAAGTTTCATTTGGGATACTTTTATATATTCTATTTCTTTTCACATTATATTCATATTTTCTTCTACGTTATTGGTCTTATGGTGCATGTTTATGACAGTTTACATGTCCTTATCTGCTAATTCCATTTTCTATGCCATTGAATTGTCTGTTTTAATTGATTGATTTCCTACTGGCACTGGGTGTTATTTTTATGTTTCTTGGAATACTTGGTGATTTTTTATTGAATTTCAGATAATGTAAATTTTATGTTTTGGGGAGCCAGAGTTTTAAACATTTCTTCAAATAGTGTATGTTGTTCTGGCACTCCTACTTAGGAGAGGATCTTGAGATTTTAAATACTGCTTTTCAGTTTTGTTAGAGTAGGTCCGGCATTCTATATTTTTAGTCTATTTTATCCCCACTACTAAGGTGAACCCTTCGAGGATTTAATCTGATATGTATCATGTGGCTTAGTGGGAACAAAAACTATTCACAGAGCCTCTTTGGGAATTTTTTGTCTTAGTTTTCCAGTGGTTCTTGTTATGCATGTATAGATCAGTAATCAGTCAAAGACATGAAGGGACTCCTCTGTAAATATCTGAATTTCCCTCTTGGTATGTTCCCTCTTGTTACTTCATCTCCCACATTTCAGAATTGATGACCACCCTTCTTTACTCTACTATCTGTTTCCTCTACACAGATTATGAAAACTTCTAGGCCAAGCATGTCAAACTCGCCGGCCACAAGTTTGACATGCTTGTGCTAGATTGTCATTAGGTTTCACTTTCCTGAGGCTTAGAAATTTTCACTGAGCATGTGGTGGGTGAATCATAGAATTTACCTTTCTTTTTTCCCCCACTTATTTTAGAGGTTAAGTTCTGTGCTTCTTCTTTCCCAGTACCTGAAAACTCATGTTTTTCCCCAAGTCATCTAATTATTTAAGACAAAAAGTTAACTACGATCCTTATTACCCTATTGTAGGCCGAAGAGAAATTCTTGAATAGAGTAGAGATCAAAAAGAATTTGAGACAGATTAAAAACACTCACACATCAACAACAACTGGTTCTTCGCTATAGAGCAATGTGGTTCAATAAAACTTTTGAGTTGATAGAAATATTTTGTACCTGCACTATCTTCTATAAGAGCTATTTTTAACCTTCTTCATCTCATGGCACATATAAACTAATTACTAAAATTATGTGAAACACCAAAAATATACTTTTGCTGATTTGACAAAAAAATGGTATATTTTTTATTCATTCGCACTGGATGGCAATTATTGTGTTGGCTGTTGTCATTTTATTTTATTTTATTTGACAATCTAAGGGAAAAGAGCTCAGTACCCCTGACTAGTCAGATATTGCATGTTTTAAAAATTCTTGCAGCACACTAGTTGAAAATTGCTCCTCTGCAATAACCATTAGCAGACATGTGGCTATTTCAAGACATATTGAGCACTCGAAATTTGGCTAGTGTGTCTGAAGAACTAAATTTTTAATTATACTTAATTTTAATAAGTTTAAATAATAACATGTGGCTAGTGGCTACTCTATTGGACAATTCAGATCTAGAGCTTTTAGAAAAATGTTAGCAAAGCTGAAACAGAAAAAATGTCAGTAAAAGAAAACAAGGCTAGCCTGAGGATAAGGGATGAGTGTTTTTCCTTTTAGGTAGTGCAAAGCTGGTTAATTTGTGATTAAAGCTTGTGTTTCAGAACAAAATAGGACAATTAGAAAAGACATTATGATACAACATCATTAGGGTTAAATCAACTGATATTTAAAAACATATTTTGGAAAAAATAATGAGGAACCTATGTGCTAGTCATTGCTGCTAATATCATTTCTCTACTGATCTGATGTTAAAGTGAGCAATTAAATGACAGATTCACAAATGAGTAGGGACATCTTCATCAAATTTCAACCTCCCCTGCCACTTAGCTCTAATAGGGATTTCTAAACCTGAAGAGACAGAACAGTTTATGATGTCTTTGCTGTTCACTAAGTTATATAAGAAAGCAAAAGTTAATCAATGATAGCATCTCTTTCAGGATGTTAAGAGAACTGGCACTTTTCCAACATGGAGCAGAGAAGACAAGGGGTCTTACTAAACTCCCTTTTCACAGTTATCTACTGTCCAGAGTGATCATCCATAATGACATCAACTCCTGGAAGTCCTATTACTGAAGGTTAAATATTGAGAGACCAGCATGTCAGGAACCCTTCTTGTGTGCAACCCTCATGATAATTGATGGTCCCTGCATGTGGGAACATACAGGAATCTCCTCAGTAAGTCATATATATCTGTAGTAACTTCAGGCTAAATAAGAGTTAAAGGGTCCATTCTCCCCTTTGGATTTTGAATTATAGTTGAGTGTCTGCATGGATGTTTTATTTCCAGGCTATCATTCCAAAAAGGCCTGTTCATGATTGACCTATTTTTATGGGCCTGACCATTAACGAAAATAGGAGATAAATTGCACTGTTTTCGATATGTATCTGCAGTGCAGCATATATAATTCACTAAAAGATACATAAACACACAAGCCATTATTAGTCACTGTCAGGACATCTAACTGATTTTCTTGCTTGTACCTAGTCTACCATAAGTTCAAATCAGAAATATGGTGTAGTTGTGTTTTTCTTTGGCAATTACTTATTTTTAACACATAATGAGTCAGACAGTACACATCAGTTACTGGATTGTAAGAGAACATTACAAACTCTAGAGTAGTCCCAAGTAGGTCACAAGGGTAATAGAGGTAGACTAAAAACACTGTGATAAATTCATTCACAGGGGGAATGTGTAAAAATGAATTGGGTCTCTTAAATAAGGGAAGCTATTAGGCTTGCAGAACCAATTGGTACACAGTAGAGGACTGTGGTAGGGAGGTGGAGAATGGAGTCTTTCAAGTCCTATGGGAGGTATAGTGGTACAGTGCTAAAAGCATGAGCTCAGAGGGTCGATTTCTGGCTTAAATTCCTGATTTTGGGTACTGGTTCTATGACCTTGAGCTGGTATCTGAAAAACAAGTAATATTTTCTACTTCTAACAGTTTTATAAAAATCAAATGAGTAAAAGTTTGTATAAACACAGGCTTCTAAATTTAGATTAGTGTTCAGATATGGCTGCTGCAGGATTTTTCTGTGTGAAGATAAGAGACTCAGGAGGGGAAGGGAGGTAACTCATTCTAAGGCAAGGGAGAAGCCTAGAAGACACTTTATTTAAAGGACATGACAGAAGTACTGGAGTAGAAATGTGATTTCCTCACCAAACATTGCATAGTAGAGTATATGTGGACCAACCTATTTCTGAATCTTCAGATATGGACTACAATGGACAACAATAACAACAAAAAGCCTACTTTCACTAGATGAGTACTGAGAGTAAAACACTTGCTTTGTTGTAATTATGTGTTGTGCTTGTACCAACAAACAGTATTTTCCTCTTTTTGAATTCCTACTGGAACATGATGTGATGAAGAAAAACATAGCAGCTTGATTTGTGAGGCGTAACAATGTGAGGTAACACCAAAAAGATATCATATGCAGTGGCTTCAGAGTCTGAATCTTATCAGCTGAGTTAGAGGTGTTATAAGATAATGTTCAATACATGAAGTAATTTTTTTTAAAAAAAAGAGGAATATGGTGGACATTACTCAGCAGCTGTGAAGATGTTCATAGTAGAAGTGAGACTCTTCATAGGATGCTCAGAATTGATTCCGGAGAAGGAATTTTGAAGTCATCTGGGTTTACTGTTAGGGTGAGTGAGGACACCAAATTTCCCCTCTTTTAGAGCCAGGTTGGTGAAGACTGGAGAATGTGAGATCATAGAAGGACATAGCAATCTGGTGCCAGTTACAAAGTACGCACTCATTAACAGTTATTTCATTTCTCTTTTTGTTTTTTCTCAAAGATGGACCCTTACACATGGGCAGTAAAGACAGAGGAAAGATTCCTCTAATTCCTGTTCTGCTACTTAGATCTCTCCAAGATCTTCTCCTTTCAGGGAATTTTAGGTAGCTACTCTTGTCTAAGTTACCAAATTGAAAGAAATCAAACCAAGGCAGCTGAGGAAGGTTGGTACTAGTAAGAACAGTGGAGTTGGGGTCTTTATTCTGCTTTTATCATTGCCTGGTTGCATGACCTTGAGCAAGTTATTTAATCTTCCAGGACTCCATTTTGTTTTTAAAAGGGGACTAAATGATCTCCAAGGTCCTTGCTCTCCCTGGCATTCTGTAAATTCATCTAAGTTCTAAATTCTCTGTCAGAGTTTTCTCAGAACGTGCCAGAGAGAGTTACAGTGAAAGTTATAGTGGCTACGGAAGGCTTCTCAGACTACATGAGAAATAAGTGGGGTGCGGGAGTGCTTAGTGGACACTGATGAAACTAGTTTGACTAAAATTGAATGTTCTTTGGGGTATTAGTAAAAGACAAGACTAAAATTATGTGCTTGGGACCAAAGGTGATCTGAGTCCAGCTAAAAACCTCTCCCTCGCTTGATTTCTTTCAAATTTATTGGGGCTGGGGCTCATCTCAAGAAAGCTGACTATAACAATAGGGGGAAAAAAAGCAATGATTCATGTATTTTACTTTTGTGTATAGTAGATGGTTAGCATTTCCACAAAAAATGGTAATAATTACCATTTATTGAGGGCTTGCCTAAAACAGTCATAAGTTTAATAGGCTTTACATTCATTTTCACATTCAATTCTCATAACAACGTATGAAATCAGATTCAATGCATTACCCATTTTACAAATGACAAAACCATAGCTCAGAGATGTTTACCGTAAAAAATCATACAACTGTCAAGAAATAAAGCCAGATTTGGATCTGAATCTGTTTTGAGCCCCAAGGCTGGGCTTTTATATTGACTCCTTTAAGACTAACTATAGAGCTAACACACTGGCAAGCAACACAGTGCAGAACATGTCAAACTATTTGGGAAGTTTAATGATAAATGAATTTATCAAATATAATTAAACATATCAAGCATAATAAATTCAAAATAACTAGTACATGGCTGGATCTCCACATGAATTCCTCTGATGAAGCACTTTCTGCTATGACATAAATAAAGTTTCCCAGTAATTTGAAGCATATACAGCAATTAATTCTACATTCATATGTCTTTTTTTAAAGAACTGTAATTTTTTAAAGCACCATTTTAATGTATGTGCTTTAAATTATTTAAATTATTTTAGGAAGGGGGCAGGAAGAAGATTTTAGTGGCATCACAAAACACTGTTTAATGCAATAGCTGCAAGGCTTAAATCAACCAGGCCCCAAGAGCCTTTGAGCCTGTCAGAGAGAAGATACTTTGTAACTAGTGCCTCTATTCCAAGGTCATTGGTTTGAATCTAGTCAAAGCTGATTGTGGCTGAAGGTCACCTTCACTGGATAGCTCCTTTGTGGCCTCAGCAAATGAGATAATGGACTTATCCAATTTTCACCTGAGCAACCACCCAGGACTAATTCTTAAGGTTCTGTACTGCAAATGGGAGGACCAACCCTGGCAGAGACACTCATCACCATGTCGCCTCATGGTCTGGGCCATGGCTGATTATTATTATTATTATTATTATTATCATTATTATATACTCACTGAGGAGCATCAAATAGAATACTAATTTGGAAAACACAAGCATATTATCTTCATTTGCAGCTGGTCAGGATGGCTGGAAGTAAATGCAGAAACAAGTACAAAGTTCATTATTTTTATTCCACTCATGTACTAACCACACTTAAAAGTTCCTTTCAGGGCCCAGCCCACAAAAAGCTGTTTAGGACCAGTAATCCCATAATGTTTCATGAATTCCAATAGTCTCTGCAGTCTATGGCTCATTATCATTCATGATGTCAAATTGTTTTGTATTCTCATTTTGGATGCTCAAGTGGGAAGTAGGTAGGGCATTAAAGTTTCCATCAGTCCACTGGCTCATAAATCTTGGCTTAACAGTCCTCAGATGTCCTGATTTGAACAACCATGGTTTTCTCCAAGGAGTCCTTCCCTGAGACCCCCCTTAATATATCAAATCTAGAATTTACCTATAGCAGCCACACACCCACCTGCATCCTTATTCCTAGCATACATAAAGCACTTACTTAAGAGGTGGGTATACTTCTCTCAGGCTACCTTCTTAGTTACCTTACCCAGCTTACATCTTATAATTTTTATGTTATTTTAAAAAAACAGGTAGAACATTAATTAGCAGCTGACTAACAATAATCTATAATTTCCCTGGACACTTTCTATCATACCTCTATTTTAGTTTTTTTTTTTTTAATTTCAAATAGATGTTTGCTTCTAACTATTATTACTTTGGTTCTTCCTGTGTTTTCAATCTTCCTATCTCAGATATGAATCCCTGGACCCACATGTGTAGTGAAGTACCAAATTTTGTCTGAACCTAAAATCTCTCCTGATTAAGTATCTCTCCCACAGGTGACTCTTCAATATGACATAACATGCACTTGTAAGAGGGACCTGAACATAGCCAAAGAGTCCAGGGGAAAGAGACAAAGTATTCCATCTCAGCCATGTAAGAGTTAATGGTGCTTAATAAATACTTGTGGAATTAACTGATTAAATTAATTACTCTACAGTGCCTCTGTGAGCAGTTCCCTCTATTCCTATCCATTTGGCTCACCAGGCTCTGAGAAAATCCCAGGACACTGAAAACTCCAACTTCACATGCTTACTGAAGGAGATAAAGGCTCCTGATTCAACCACCTAGTATTGGACTCAATGCCACCTGTCTACCAATTACTTTAGTGATGCAAACAGAGGTTTTTAGCTGCTTTTATAGTAAATATGTTTTTCTGTCTATGCATCTGGCTGCAAAACATACCACATTGTTTAATTTTCCTAAATCAAATCAGTTCTGAGTCTGTGCCTACACTAGTCATGGTTGGGAGAAAGGTGGCTTATGTGAGTATTCAGAAACTGAAGACATGTTCTCTAGACTTCAGTCTACTCTGATAGTCTCTGAATGTACATTGTTGAAGTCCACATGATCTATACCCAATATGCAGACCTAGCTTGGGTGCAGGAATCTTGATGTAGATTAGGTCTTTAGTACCTGGCATCTGACCTCAGTGGACATACCTGGCAGGTGTAGGCTGCTAAGACATAATTAGCCAAAACTATTTCCTTTCTGGTTTTTATAAATCTTTTCCTTGTCTAGGACCAGCAATTCTGCCTTTAACTCTCCAAGTATTTCTTCCTATTCATATTTAGGGGGAAGAAGATATTGACATGTAGTGTGACTATACAATATATCATCCAAATCAGGACATTTCTAAGGGTAAAAGGGAGCAGCCTATATAATAAAAGGCTAATATGCAAATTGACCGAACGGCAGAAAAACCAGTCACTATGACACACACTGACCACCAGGGGCAGACACTCAATGCAGGAGCTGCCCCCTGGTGGTCAGTGTGCTCCCACAGGAAGAGCACCTCTCAGCCAGAAGCCAGGCTCATGGCTGGTGAGCGCAGCAGCGGTGGCAGGATCCTCTCCCACCTCCGCGG
Organism: Myotis yumanensis; assembly: GCF_028538775.1. Classification (NCBI taxonomy): domain Eukaryota; kingdom Metazoa; phylum Chordata; class Mammalia; order Chiroptera; family Vespertilionidae; genus Myotis; species Myotis yumanensis. The sequence continues at coordinate 21,446,673 of NW_027223754.1, forward strand.
CAGTGCTAGGGATGTCCAACTGCCACCTTAGGCTCGCTGGGAGTGGGCCTAAGCCAGCAGTTGGACATCTCCTGAGGGCGGGCTCCCAGACTGTGAGAAGGTGCAGGCCAGGCTGAGGGACACCCCGCGCCCCTCCCCCCCCCCACCCCCGCGGCAAATGCACAAATTTCATGCACCAGGCCTCTAGTTAGTAATAACAACACAAGGAAACCAGGCACAATAGGGTACATAATTATCCCATGTGTAGGACTTCCTACGGGAGTCTTTAGAAACACAATGTTGATTTCTTTTTCTTAGAGATGACAATAGGGATAGAAGATGCTGCCATTAGTTAGCCTTTTTTCATGAAATCCTATTAACTTTGTATATCTTCAATCAAAAAACAATTCTCTTTCTGGGAAGGTTATTCTCCCTAGAAGTGCATGTGTGAACAGAGAGGGGGAATGTCAACACACTATTGATTACCAAGATCTACCAAAACTACCTTAGGGAATATTGGGATAAAGTGTTTCAGAAGTGATCCAAGGAGCAAATGGGTGTAAGCCTAAAATATCAATTAGTCCTGCCCAGTGGCTGCCATTTTCCCTCGCTTTATGTTATGAATCAAGAAGCAGAGGTAGTTGCATTGTACAGTGGAGCTGCTGTTTAAATATGAGTCTAGATACAGCTCAGCTAAGATGCTCTCAGATTCAGAGCTTCCGAGGCAGAAAATGCAGAAGGTCTCTATTTCCGAAAGCCCTTAATGGAGACTAGCAAGTACTCTCACACTTTCACTTTAACAGCAAAAAGTGTCCACCTCAGGAGCCTAAATCTATCTCCAAGGTGAACCTACAAAGGTGGCAGTAGTGTAAATAACTATTATTATAGCAATTTGTTCCCTACAAACAGCAGCCCCCAGGTGGAGATATGTGAGTTGCTAACTTGCTTTTTTTGCCTCCTGGATTATTTTTTTTTCCTGAGTCCCCATGGTGCCACCCCAGAGAGGGCAGAGTGGCCTTTTCCTGTCCTCCTGACATACTAAGTACAGCCCAACATCTAGTGGCTGCTGTAGAAATCTAGTTTCTCCCCAGTGGACAATTAGACATTTGAAAGTAGAAAATGTCAATTCTCAATCAAATGTCACAGAAAAACCCAATTATCCTACAAAGAGAACAGAAGAAAAAAGTAAGCACTTTCCCCCTTCTTTCACAGGTTTATAGAGAAAAAATGTCTGATTCATTCTGGTGATACTTCTGAGGTCAAGGGTTATTTCTGCTGTTTTTGTGAATCTAGATTTTTTTTTTTTTTTATCTTTTAGGGCTGTAAAAATATGGCCATACATTTTTTGTTTATGGCCTGAAAAAAAGCAGATAGTCTCCCATATTGCCAGAGAGGTAAAAAATATATTTTGTTTTTGCTTTTAATATCCAGACCTCCAAAAAAAATAATATTTTCTCAAGATTCTATTTTGGCCTTTGTTTTGTTTGTTTGTTTGTCTTTTCTTCTCATCTCTAACAGAGGAAAAAGGGTAAGGCACATGAAGAGAAAAATTTTACTCCCTTGTAATTAAAGAGATCCTAAAGGAATTTTTTATATTTCAAGGAAAATATGTTAAATCTGAATCAAGGTTAGGGGAAGGGGCTAGACTTTATTTCCCTAGCCTGTAACAAGGAGTATGAAAAATATTGACTTGCTCCTGAGAGAGGTTAGAGCAACTTAATTAAAGTTGTTTAAGTACTTTGGAATTTTTGATGGAAATGAGCATATAAAAGTGTACTGGTCTTTTTAATTTATTTATTTTTACTGTGCTTTTATTTAATGTGAACTTTTCAGAAACCAGAAAGCAGCCTTTCATACCCCCCTCCTCCATTTCAAAACAATATGCAGGCAAATATATATTTTCAATATCCATGTATGTTTGGTTGCGATAAATATAGTTTCTGACCTTTAACAGATGTAGAAGTGAAAGCACAGAGAAACTGGACATGCTGTGATGGCTATCGCCTATTTTTACAGAGCCTCTCAGCATATTGATTGGCTGGAAGACACTTCTGAGAACTTGTATGTGGCTCTTACTAAATCTGCTCCATTGGGAGAGAGGAGTGTGTGGGCTTCTAAGATTCTACACACAAAACAAAGGCTGAAATAGTCAATAAGCCTAACTGTGTGACAAGAGGCTAGCAGGAAGCTCTGAGTAACTCTTGTCAAGGGATACCAATTTCTCCCTCTTGGTTCTCTACACAGTCTGAAGCACATATATTCACCTAATAAGTAATACGAGGTTCTGAAGGGCTATCCTTAGCTGATGCCTCCAGGAGCACATTAGTCTTCTGTCAACAAGGTCAGTATGAAATTCTTCTGGCAAGGCCTTGACTTCTCTCCATCCTCCTGTCAAGGACTTGACAGATCCGCTTGTCCCTCTTATAGCCTCCCCAAGTTCTTTCTCTGGAATATATCTGATTAATCAAGTAGTTGTTGAAGCTCTGTCTCTTTACCTTTACTCATGGGAGACCCATCACATTTCCATACCTATTAAAAGCTTTCTTTTCTGCAGGTCAGGTCCTAACTCTGACTTCTTGATTAGGTTGTAGAAAAAAGCTGCACTTGGAGTTTTAGCAAGGGTAGCTGACTTCTTATGGGACACCCTCTAATTATCACGGGTTTAAGTTTTACACTCTCAGGGAAAATGGGGGAGGGTATTTGGCAGTGAAAAAGAGGTTTTACTTAAGTACCTCATGACAGTGAGTTGGCCTGGGAGCGGCTAGAGTGACTATAGCCACACAATGGCCTGAGCGCAGAGTAAGAAAAGTGAATTCTACTACACTTGTGAGTCCTCTTCTTCCTTGGCTTCTCTCCTAATAAAGGGAAACTTCAGCTGTAGGCTCAACCACTCCACTTGTTTTTGAGGCAATCTCAGGCTCAGCTTTGCTATCTAATGCGATTTTCTCAGTCCATGGCCTTTTAAAGTGACTCTGGCCACCTTCTTGAATTAGTTGGGCATTGTAACTCTAATCTGCTTGCTTTATCACTTTTGCTTCAATTTTGGCCTCCAACCTAATTTTGAAATTTAAACTGGGCTTTTTCATATTTTAATCTTGGTTTAGCCTTGATGCCCCTGGTCATCTCTCATGAGTATCTCATCCCAGTGTTTACTTATGGAGCACAGACCTGGGACTAACCCCCCATATGAGTTACGTGTGGCAATTCACTGTTGAAAGGGACTAATGTGAGCTATGAGATTTGGAATTAATGTTATTGTGGTAGATCCAAGACACTTAAGTACTCATTCAATATGTTTTCTCTTAATTGATGCCATGATTATTTAGATAATACAACTAAATGCTAACACTAGTTTTACTTATTTACTGTACATATTAAGAGCATTTACTATCGACTAGGCACTATTTTAAGCACTTTACACATATTAACTAATTTTATGGTCATGATAACCATATGAGGTAGATACTATTACTATGTCCATTGTATAGGTAAGAAAACAGACCAGGAGAAGTTAAGTACTTTGTCCAGACCAGGACTCTAGAATGATTCTGACTTTGAATCTCAGCTATCAATTATGAAGCTGACTTGGAGCCTGGGCATGGAAGTTGGACTAAGATCTGGGTCTGCTGTGACTGGCCTGGAGCTGAGATGAGCCTGGACCCTGGGGCTATGGGGACCCCCTGGCACTGGGGCAAATCTGGAGACTGGGTTAACAGGTGCCTAGGGCCATGGGACAGGCCTGGTTCATAGGGGTGGGCCTGGTGTTTAGGTCTGCATTGAAGTTAGGTGCTCATATCAGTTTTATTCCCCAATTGGGTAGTCATCTCTCTGTGCTGGGCTTCCCAGGCCTGGGGGAGTAGCAATGAGGTAATGTAAAATTGTCCTTTTTGCCTTTTTAAATGCATATTTACTTATTTCTGTGACCTACCCAGGTGCTTTAATCTCTCCTCTGGAATTATTAGCTCTTGTGAAGGTATTTTCATGTGTGGATAATTGTTCAAACTGATACACCTGCTAGGGGAGGAGCACTAGAAATTCTTATTCTGCTATCTTGCTGACAACCGTCTAGCTGAATAATTCTTTTTCTACTGCTCTGCAGGTTGGATTTGTACCAACAATGAGTACAATAGTTAAGTGCAGCTTGGATTAGGCAGAGATAGTGTGAACACAGATTTCTTTGGAGTTATTTTAGTTCCTGTGTAACCTGGATGCTGACTTAAGAGCTAGAAGGCTTTCTACAGGGCACGTTTGGTGGAGCGACTTGCTAAGTGATGACAAGGGCTCACAGAGATATGCTATAACAAAGGACCTACAGGAATACTTACTGAGGAGGGAAAGGTCATCAGGCTCTGATGGAGCCAAGGAGAAAGTTCTAAGAGTCACAAAAAGTAAATGCAGACACTAGCAGAACCTACATGCTTCCAATGGCAGACAGTGCACACCCAGGTGCTTATAGAAGTCAGAAGATCCCTTTCTGTCCAATTTCACAGAGTTGATAAACCCTCCCCATAAATCAGATGTCAGCTGGAGAGCTGTGGAAAAGAAGAGAAAACACAAAGAGCGAGCAAACATCTCAAAGAATAGATAGTTGTACCTAGAGAAACTGTTTACACTATTGGGCATATTATATTTTAAATCCAACGGGACTGAACTGAGTGCTTCAGCTCTTGCTACTTATTATTTGGGGGCTGAAAGAGAGGTCAAAGGGATTCTGGAAAAATGAAGAAAACCTGAGGAAATTTGTTATAGTGCTACAATGAGAATATGGATATTTTGATCAGTTTTTTAATTTTATTTTACCCTATTTACTACTTTAGCTAAACTCACATTTTTACATTAATATGTTTTCTTTATTCATTTAAAAAATATTTTTATTGATTCCAGAGAGGAAGAAAGAGGGAGAGAGAAATAGAAATATCAATGATGAGAGAGAATCATTGATTGGCTGCCTCTTGCATGCTCCCACTGGAGATCAAGCCCGAAACCTGCCCAGGCATGTGTCCTGACTGGGAATTGAACCGTGACCCCTTGGAAGGTTGACACTCAACCACCGAGCCACATGGCCGGGCTTTTCAGTTTTCAATATTAAGAATGATGCTTACTGTATGGTCCTGGAAGATACTTTTAAATACATCAGGGCTGAATCTTTTTATTCCTAGCTGGTTTTGTATGTTTATAAGGAAATGGAGTTAATATTTTTTTAACTCCTCTTATTTTTCTCTAAGTTTCTTTAGTGAGATGTGTCAATAAATTGCCTAATATCAAATCATCTTTATGTTCCTAATATAAAGACTTTTTAAAAATGCCAATCAACTTTATTTCTTAATGGACCCAAACATCAGGCCCAAACACCAGGCCCACCCCTATGAACCAGGCCTGTCCCATGGCCCTAGGCACCTGTTAACCCAGTCTCCAGATTTGCCCCAGTGCCAGGGGGTCCCCATAGCCCCAGGGTCCAGGCTCATCTCAGCTCCAGGCCAGTCACAGCAGACCCAGATCTTAGTCCAACTTCCATGCCCAGGCTCCCAGTCTGCCACAGTGCCAGACCAGACTCATGGACCAAATATCCAGACTATCACCTGTGGCTCCAGATGATACATCTGTTGTTGTTTTTGTTTTTTGTTTTCCTTCCAGGAACTCCTCAAAATTGCCAGTGGCATACTTTCTTGATTTCCAATGCTGGTAGAAATTTATTTTTCATATATTTTTGTTAATTTCTAGAGATCTTCAGTAGAAATGAAGTTGGGTATATTACAGAACCTACCATCTTGATTGGTATCCTATCTGTTTTAATATGTATATATCATTTTCCCCTTAAAGTATTTAGTACAGTAGTTTAGACATTCCAAGGAGTTGCACCAGAGTTATCATCTAAGTAGCTGACATTTATTGGTGTGTTTTTTCCGTTCACACTTTCTTCTTCGAGAACTTAAACCTTCTCCATCTCCATCAACACAACAGAAGAGATGGTGCCTTTATTTATTAACCCCAACCTTTGCTAGGTAATTGTTCTAGGAGTAAATATCTGATTCATAGGGTCCTTTCTAACTCTCTCCCTCTTGAGAATTTTAACCAGGAATTTGTTTGTGGTTATCTTTGGAGACAGGAGATCAGGTAGACTCTGGTAGCCATTTTTGGGTCAAGTATGCTGGTGTGCAAGAAGGGCAAGCTTCTTAGCAAAGAGAAGTCCTGCAGAGCAAGGAAGCGATCTCTCCACCCTTTTGGGATTCTTTTGTGTTAGGACATAAAGCTAACCATAAAGAATCGACCTACCCTTGCATATTCTGAGATAAGACCCACCTTCAGTCTCCCTCAATTATTCTCTTGTTGGTATAAAATACCAAGTTTTCTCCCTCTTCTTGAAGATGATCCTCATTAACAGGTGTTCCCCCTATGGTAATATCCCAAGTAAAATCACCTTCATTATTCAGTGCATTTTATCTTTCACATAGGATAACAAATGCATAGACAAAAATGATCCTGCAAGTGATCTGGTGAAATCAAAGAGATAAAAGTCCTTAAGTCACCTCTAGGACCTTGAATATGTAATTTTATATCTCTCAGCTTGAATTGCATGTCTATTTACCTCATGGGATCAAGATAAATATACGGCAAAGGACTCCCAAACACTTTGAAAACTCAGGGCCACAGAAATATGGGTAAAAATCATTGGCATACAAACTTGCCAGATTCTTTAGACCAACTTTTCTTCTATAAGACAAGTAGAACCTTAATCCAATACATAACCAAATTGGAACTTGGGGAAAAATAATAAGGTTTTAGTTTTCTTGTTCAGCATTTAGCATAACGTGGTTTCAATCACTGTGTTGAGGTGTTCTTTCCACTGAAAAATGCCTGGCCCCACAGGCGATATGAGACAGAATGTTCCCAGATACACCCCCTTCTGAAATTTCCCAGGTATTTTCAGTGCATCCTATATAATAAAAGCATAATATGCAAATTGACTGAACTGCGGAACTATGACACACACTGACCACCAGGGGGCAGACACTCAATGCAGGAGCTGCCCCCCACCCCCATCACCCTGCCAGTTGCCCAACAGAGGGAGACAACCAGCTGTGGCAGTGGGGGGCGGGGCCAACAAGCAGGCGACGCCAGGCCTAGGGACCCTACCTGTGCACATATTTCGTGTACTGAGCCTCTAATAGGAATTAATAAATAAGCTGGTTTCTGTATGACATTGCTGGGTCAATAAACAAACAAATCTGGGGGCAGGTTCTGTCAGCAAATGTACTCAATTGTGATGTAAATTTATGCAAACCATTAATTAATAAAATGCAAAATGTGGCAAAAAAGCAAGTGATTGTCTGATTTTTAAAACTAGATATTTGTTGCTATAAAAACCATAATTAAATTTCTATTTTGCAGAATAATTCCATTTTCCTCACTGTTAATGTCACTAGTAAATGGAGCAATTTATCTCTTGGAATTTAAAATCTATGAACAATATTAGGCTCTCTTTGAGTTAAAAAAATAAAAAACAAAAATACCCAAATTCAGGAACTTTCAGATGAGCAAATAGGATTTAATTTGTATGCAGTAAGGTAATTTGATTTTCAAAACAGAAAAATCAGATATTTGGAAAAATTAGGCAATTATCACTAGTAAAAATATATACAAACATTTCTATTATTATGTACTATAGGTCCATAATTTTTTTTTTGTAGATTGGATTCATTTTAAATCTCATCCACCTACATTTATGTACCCCTATTTGCTGAGTATAGACTGCTTAGCAGATGCTGTGCTATATGCTCAGAATATAAAAATATATAAGATGTTTAGAGTTATATGCATTACAGTACACAAAATCTAGGTGGGTAAGAAATTTTCTTTGAATTGATTTAACATCTCTCTTGAGGCTTATGCCTGCTATGTTGCAAGGAATTCAAGCTCAGTATGTCTGGGGTTTTCCCCCATAGGTCATGCATATGCAATTCCAAGACATAAATGATTGGGCATCTATGTGGAGGGAGTGCCCATTTATTAGATATCTGATGATGAGATATATTTGTTCCCTGTCTGCACGGTGCCATTAGGTCCTTCCCACCCTGTGTGTGAGAAACAAAATCTTCTGAGGCTGTGGAGTTTGGTGCTGCAGGGTTTGTGTCAAACCTTCCATCTCTGGGGTCCTGGTTCTACAACTCTGCCAGCAACAGACCTTTCTCTCCCTTTCAGCCCAGGAGAAACCTCTTTCCCTTTTGCTTCTTCTTGCACACCTGCTTCCACATTTACTTCCTACAAACTTTATAAGGTCTACTAGAGTTGGGCTCTTAGAAACAAAAGGCAAGATGGTAGGCTGCCTCTGTTTCTTGGCCCAGCCATACCTCTCTTGAGGCAATGATAATTAGCCTCCTCTTCTCCATACCTGTGGTCCAATTTGGACCAGCATAGTGTTTTAGGAACTGTTATAATCACTTTCTCTCTAATTTTATTTCTTTTTCTCCTTTTACTCTAAAACATTCCATGCGTAACTACTAAATTATTTTCCCCCAAGAGTAGATCTGATCTTGTGATCTCTGGTTCAAAAATCTTTCCTTGTTTTCTAATACCAATGAAATTAAGTCTTTTCATACTTCAGATATTTGGAGTATTCCATGTTAGCCCTAACATGACTGAAAATTTTCTCTTCCATGGGCCTCCTTTTTGTCCCTGTGCTACAGCTAAGCTGCAAAACAACTTAACATATAGGCACTCCCCTTTTCTGTCTTGATTCATGATGTTCCTTCTGCAAGAAAGGCCATCATAGTGATTTCTACATGATCAAATTCTGTCTTTCAAGGGTCAGATGCCATGTTGGGTCCTTCATGAAGTGTTCTCCTAGTTTCAGAGAACACTAGCTTTAGGAAAAGAAATAATGAAACCAAAAACTGAGATAAGTTTATGACTAGTACCAAAAAAACAGAATGGAAAGTTACTTTGGGAATAAAGGTAAACATGTGAGGTGAAGTCATACTCCCATAACAGATATCGAGATGTGACTGACTGGGACCTGAGTGAAGGGTTACCTGGGACTGAGTGGTAACCAACCCTGTCAAGGTGTGGGGTGAGAATACTCAGGAGTAGGGCCAGGTGTTGAGGAAGGGATGTAACAAGTCTGTTCTATAGTGTTGGCAGACATCAGCACTCTTTAACTCCAATCTTGGGCAATGCTGTTGTTATTCAACTTAGTGGCAATAACCTCCTGGAAGTCTCTAGATGAAATGGTGTTCTGAAGCTATGGTATTATTTATCAATAGAGCACATGCTAACTAGATAGCAAGATCCAATATTTAGTTTTACAGTTATGAAAATACATTGACACTGAAGATGTTTAAGGTAAGCCTGAGGGGCCCAACTCTTGGTATATTAACCAACATCTGCAGATGTAATAGGCAAGAAACCAGACTCTCCATGGGAGTTAAATCATCCTAACACTAAAGATGAATACAGTCATTATACTTACCATAGCACATAAATAACATGATAAACGGGGGGAGGGGGGATAGAATTGCTATAAAATACTAAAGTTGACCACATTCTTCTGTAATGAAGTGGAAAACCCTTCACCATCAGCTACCTGTGAGCAATTATGACTTACTTTATAAATGAGACACTTGGAGTGAGCCTGTATAGAAGCAATATGATGAGAAAATAACTCTTGTTAATAAAAAAGTCTTTGTCTATTTTAAAATTGTTTGTCTGCTTTATCTCTTGGTACTTTCCCTAACAATAACTACCTACTCTACCTGGTCCCAAATCATTCAGGTATACAGTACTTTTATTAGCATTGCTTCTGCTCTTCTGATCCTCTTACAGAAGGCTTTGAAACACATTTCTAGAAATTTCTCCTTCCTTCCATGGTGCCCTAAAAGGCACTGAGATTTAAATTTACTTTCATTTTATCTTTTAGTAAAATCTTTTGCCCTCCTTTGGAAAAAATGTTTTAATATTTTTGAACATCATGAATTCTAATAGTTTCCATAGGTCATTAATATACCTGACTGAATGAATTAATATTTTATTCCTTTAATATTATCCTTTCCACCTTATAACCCTCATTCCCTGTCTGAAAGAACTAAAGGAAACTGAGAGCCTTGGATTAAAAGATGGTCCAGTAATACATTATTTGCTTCCCTGTCTTCTCTTTGGCTCAATGCTACATTAATTTTAATACTCAAAAATGTTGCCATATTTAGCAATACAAGCTTCACATGATTTGATATTCAACTTGCAGGAAAGGAGCCCAGATCTTTCTCTCCCTTTTCTCTCCCTGTGTGTTTACTAAACTAGGAAATGTCAAAACCAGCTTGCCTGCTTACTTTCAGCCCATTGTTTTAGAAAGAATAAGGAGAAAACTGACTAACATTCAGAAGCAGCAGTCAAGAAAAGTACACATCTTTTTTCTTCTTACATATCAACTTGTTTAATCAGAGCATTTGTACTTTGATGTATTATTATTATTTCTCTCTATGGGAATTGATTTATAATGTTACCTAATCAGTGTGGTTCCAATTTTAATCTTGGAGCTGAGTAATAAATATAAGACATTAATTTCCATAAACCATGTATATTTGAAGGCTTCATTTACATAGTGAGCAATTTAGGCCCATAAATTCTAATGTGTTTCTATTCCTTTTGGGTTACTGTTTGCATAACCTTTTTATAGCTCTGGCAAACCATAATGCTACCCAATGCTGACAAATTTCTTGCTGCTGTCCAATGCATAAAAATGTGTTTTAAGTAACTTTCTAATGCCCCCTCAGTAATTTTTCTTATTTCTTTCTCACTCACCATTGATGGTAATTCCTTTTTAGGAGATGAAAAATTCTATTGCATTCCCTACCAATTTCAGCAACTTATTTGGCAGCATTCTCTATCCTAATATATGATTCTGATGTAGCTAGAACCAATACACCCCCATTTATTCCAGGAAGGATGACTCAACTTTGAGAAAAGTGCAGACTCAGGTCTAAGTAAATACCACGCTTGTCTCCAAGAGGTTGGGAGCATGAGACTGAGTATAACTGAGTACACAACATATAATCTGAGCATCTTTTAAGGTGATTTAAGGATGAATCAAAGATGTTAAAATGGATCATCCTATTTCAGAAAGAAAATCTGTATCTATGTCTATATCTATATTTATATCTATATCTAGATATCTATACCTATATCTATCTATCTATCGAGAGAGAGAGAGGAAGTGAGAGACAGAGAGGTTTACCATAGGAAAAAATAGATTAATCTTTAGCAGTTTCTACATGCATAGTTTCAAATATTTTTAAAAATTTGCTTTTTATAGCCATCTACTTTGGGCCTAATTTAATAGCATCTTAATTGTGGGTAATACTTAGATAGCATTTATAGTTTTTAACATACTTTTGTGTACATTATCACATTGATCTTTAAAATATTTCCATAAGTTGTTGCTATATTCATGGTAAAGATAAGGGCCAGGATTTTTAGTATTTTATTATTATTGACACAAAGGGACTATTTATTGGGTTTATCTGGAGTACTGGAAGAACTGAAATATATACTGGTTCATGCACAAATAGACATTAAGATATTGACACCTCTTTATAAGACCACAGTAAATGTTTCCCTGGTTACCCAAGTCTTTTGAACCTGAGGGAGGATGAATTATGGCCAAGACACAAGTGTGCTGGCTCATGCCCTAAGAGTGCTCTCTGTGATTCCATCCAAACGACTTTCCCTGAATCTCAACCAGGTGGGTCATGAAACAAAATCATTAGCTGCTGTTTCACAAACAAGGTGAAATAAATCAGGGGTCTCAGCTGAGTTCCTAAAAACAAGAGTCCATTTCACCCTCCCTGCCTCTGCTAGGAGTTCCTGGTGGTCAAGATTAATTGTTAGATTAGAAGTGTTCACTGCTCTACCTGGAGTCAGATAGATGGATGCTGAAGAGGACGTTGCTTCTGTGGGGTAGACACAATCAGAGGTAATGCTGCTCAGAGAGGCAAAGAGGCTGACAGTGAGGATGCCAAGTTTCAGTACTGCCCACAACAACCTCTTGCCATACTGCTGCCTCGGTGTTTCTCTGCATGAGTTGAAAGAGGGAAAGAAGCAGGGCACTTGAAGTCAGGCAAACTGCTTTGCAATCCTTGCTGTTCCACTTAGGCACTGCGAGTTTAGCCATGTTGCTTAACCTCTCTGAGCCTCAGCATGGAGAATTACTGGGTATTGTGTGTACTCGTTTTCTACTGCTGTGTAACAAAAAGCCACCAATTTTACATCCATTTATTATCTCAGTTTCTGTAGACCAGAAGTCCTAGCACAGAGTAGCTGGCATGTGCTTAAGTATTCACAGGACTGAACCTGAGGTGTTGACCAGGACTGCGGTTTTCACCTGGCACTCAGGATCGTCTTCCAAGCTTGGGATGTGGGCAAAATTCATTGCCTTGTGGTTGTAGCACTGTAGTCCTCGTTTTCCTGCTAGTGTGTGGCTTGCAACTGCTCTCAGCAATGAGAAGCTGCCTGCAGTTCCTTGCCCTGTGGTCCCCGTGGACAGTTCACAAGATGGATGTTTGCATTTCTGTAGGCCAGACGAAGCCTCTCTCTCTGATTTCATCTTTTGCCACTAGCCAGAGAAAAGTCTCTGCTTTTAATTGGCTCTTATGTTTAGTTAATACCCACCTGGATAATGTCCCTATTTTAAGGACAACTATACCATATAACCTCAACACAGGAGTAAAATCTATCATATTCACAGACTTAGGATTTTGCAGAGCATGTATGTCACTGGCAGGATATCTTGAGGACACCTTCAAATTTAACTTATCAAAGTGATACAATTTATGTGAAAACCACTACCTCCTGGCAAATACTTGGCATATAATAAATAGTAATCTATCTTTCTCTATCTCTATCTATCTATCTATCTATCTAGATAGATAGATAGATAGCCGACTGTTTGTCCCTCTGACCGTCCGACCAACCAACTGGCCGGTACATATGATGCGCACTGGCAATTTAAAAATAAACGTTGACTTGCACATGTGTGATACATATAAAGTTCTTGGAATGGACATTATTGAAATCCTTGTGAAATGATTTGTAATGGATCTATTATTGAAGCTACCTTTGGAAATAGTATGTCTACAGATTATCCTATCTAATAAAGATGGAATATGCAAATTAACCATCACTCTGTGACAAAGATGGCAGCGCCCACAGCCAATAAGGAGGGAATATGCAAATTGACAGAACAAAGATGGTGGTGGCCGGGCCAGAATGCTTGCGTCATCACCATGGCAACAACACTTGGCTGCTCCGCGCCTCTGGGCAGTGCACACACGCAGGCACAGAGCAGCAGGGCTGGGCAGGGCTCCTGCTATGAGGGGGGAGTGCGGGGGGTAGAGGGAGCTACAGGAGGGCGGCGGGCAGAGCAAAGGCAGAAGGAGGCAGCCAGAACGAAGGCCCACATCCTGGAGGGAAGCCGGTGCCGGCAGCCAGGGGAAGGAAGGCGTATTCTTGCATGAATCTTCATGCATCGGGCCTCTAGTATTAAATATATATCTAAACATGAGATTCTTTGTCCAAAAAATGAGCACGTTCATTAATTAAATGAAGAAATTTTGGATATATTTGATGGAGATTTTCACACCTATTTGAGTGATGATTCCATCGATTCAATGGAAGATGCTGAAAACGAAAATTTTCCCATCGAATTTCTTAACAGTATTACTCCTTCCAAAATGCCATGTCATAAATTAAAATTGAAAGTAGGTGCAATCATCATGCTACTGAGAAATCTTAATAGTAAATGGGGTCCATGTAATGGTACTAGATTTATTATCAAGATTGAGACCTAACATAATCGAAGCTGAAATATTAACAGGATCTGCGGAAGGAGAGGTTGTTCAGATTCCAAGAATTGATTTGTTCCCATCTGACACTGGCCTCCCATTTAAATTAACTCAAAGACAGTTTCCCATGATGCCAGCATTTATGATGACTACTAATAAATCACAAGGACAAACTCTAGACAGAGTAAGAATATTCCTACCTGAACCTATTTTCAGACATGGTCAATTATATGTTGCTTTCTCTCGAGTTTGAAGATCGTGTGACGTTAAAGTTAAAGTTGTAAATACTTCATCACAAGGGAAATTAGACAAGCACTCTGAAAGTGTTTTTACTCTTAATGTGGTATACAGGGAGATATTAGAATAAGTTTCATCAATTTATCAGTCATTGTTTTTATCAATCTTGTTTTTATATGTTTTTGTTGTGTTTTTTATCATGTCTTTGTTGTTGTTATATCATATTGTTATTGCTTATTTATTAATCAATTTATATATTATTTTAATATACATTTTACTAATTTTCTTTCATCTCTGACACTTCTATTATAGAGAAAGTGTGAATAGCGATATTAAAATATTTCTTCTAATTAATTTCCTCTCAATGTGCACGAATCCATGCACTGGGCCACTAGTTCTTCTATAAAACAGGATTAAGAATCAATGGATCTTAAAAGGCATGATGATTCTGGTAGTTTTAGTCATGTTTCCCAGTAAGAGAAAAATTGCATGTAAATTGCAGTCCTTTTTATCAACCATACTGCCTCACTTACCACCAAGCACATAATATGTGCTTAGTAGACATTTCAATGATACGGGCTATGTATGAGAGGTAAATCATCCTTTCACACTAAGTACTTATCTTGACATTTTGAAGACTATAGACTATTATTCAGGACTCTCTCAGGGCTTTCATATTCATACTCATAGTTTTAACCAATATTCATTTATTAACAACTTAAAAACTTTTATTTACACATCAGACCACTTTCAGCTCTTGGACCTCTATCTACACCTGCATACTGGTCATTTCCACTTCTGTGCAACCTACACATCCCAAATTAAACATGTCACCTATGAAAATGCACACACCCCCAAGTCAAGTTCTTCTTTTATAACTTCTATCTCAATGAATGAATGTATTACATTCTCCCCAGCCTCCAAAGCCTGAAACCTGAGAATAACTCTTTTAGACTCTCCTCTTTTATCCATCTGGCCAAATCATGTCAATTCTATCTCCTAAATATGTTAATTCTTTCTCTTTTCTTGATCTGCACTAGTCCTTATCATTTCCTACTCGGGCTACTTCGATGTGTATTTCTAATCAGATTTCCTATTCTCAGGTTCTCCCATCTATTCTGTACTCCATTGTACAAGTTATTTTTCAAAAGTATAAATCTGATTCTATCTCTCAGC
This sequence comes from Myotis yumanensis, assembly GCF_028538775.1. Taxonomy (NCBI): domain Eukaryota; kingdom Metazoa; phylum Chordata; class Mammalia; order Chiroptera; family Vespertilionidae; genus Myotis; species Myotis yumanensis. The sequence continues at coordinate 21,461,897 of NW_027223754.1, forward strand.
AGTTTTCAATGACCCTCAATTGATGTGAAGAAAAAAAAAATCTGGCCATCAGGCTTTTAGTTCCTCTTTCTGGCTATATATTAATCTTCATATAATGGAAAAGTCATCTTTAAAAAATTTTTGAGGCATAACTTATATATGATAAATCACATAGATAATTGTATGTTTTGATGAGTTTTAGATATAGACTAGAGGCCCAGTGCATGGATTTGTGCACCGGTGGGGTCCTTTAGCCTGGCCTTCACCCTCTTGCAATCCAGGACCCCTCGGGGGGTTTTGGAGAGCCAGTTTCGGCCCAATCCCCACAGGCCAGCCTGAGGGACCCCACTGGTGCACAAATCCATATACCAGGCCTCTAGTATGCATATAAGATCTTTGGTTAATCTCTTCCCCCCTCCCCCCTCCTCCCTTCCCTCTGAGATTCATTCGTCTGTTCTATGTTTCCATGCCTGTGGTTTCCGCTCCTATGTTCAGTGTCTGCCCCTTGGTGGTCAGTGTGCGTCATAGCTACTGGATGGTTGGCCAGTTGGCTGGTCAGCTGGTCGCTTACGCTTTTATATCTATAGATATATTGGTAAAACCACCATCCAATTAAGATATAAAATGTCAAAATCATCTTTTTAAAACATAACTTATGTTTTAAAACATACATTATGTTACTTGACATCAATCTCAAAAAAATCTCATCACAGAATGAAATTCAATTTTCTTTCTTAGCTATGTAATTACATAGGTGGGGTCCTGCCCAACTCTGCAACTTTTCCTCCCAGCAGCCAGCCCCTCAAGCACATAGCTCATGTTGTCTTTCCTAGTTGTCTCAGATATTACAAGTTCATCCCTGCTTCTGCCTAGAGCATTCTCACAGATTTTCCCCTCACTTCCTTTCAGTCTGTTCAAATGCCACTTCCTCAGTGCTCAAGCAACCCTTGTTTAAATAACTTGTGCTTTGGGGAACTTTTTTGATTACCTTATTTAAAATAGCACCACATCTCAGTCCTCTCAGTTCTTCCCCTTATAAGCACCACCATCTGCCACAATTTTTTACATTTGTGTATTTATGTATTTTCAATGGAAAGTAAGAGGACTTTGAATGTCTTGTTTACTCCCATATTCCCCAATGTTTCATACAGTGTCAAAGAATAGGTTCTCAATTAATATTTTTGATCGGAGGTGGGAGATAAAATCTAAACTCTATACCATAAGACAGTGATGACGAACCCTTTGAGCTCAGCGTGTCAGCATTTTGAAAAACCCTAACTTAACTCTGGTGCCGTGTCACATATAGAAATTTTTTGATATTTGCAATCATAGTAAAACAAAGTCTTATATTTTTGATATTTATTTTATATATTTAAATGCCATTTAACAAAGAAAAATCAACCAAAAAAATGAGTTTGCGTGTCACCTCTGACACGCGTGTCATAGGTTTGCCATCACTGCCATAAGACAAAGGCCCTTCATGACCTGGGGGTTTCCTTTTCTACTTATATTTTTCCACTTCCCATAAGCCCTAAGCTATAGTCAGTTTCAATTACTTGCAGTTCACTAAAGATACCAGATTTCCCTTCTGCTGAGCACATTTCTCTAAGTTCCTGGAATGTCGTCATTCTTTGTCTAACTTTTTTTTTTTTTAAATATATTTTATTGATTTTTTACTGAGAGGAAGGGAGAGGGATAGAGAGCTAGAAACATCGATGAGAGAGAAACATCGATCAGCCACCTCCTGCACACCTACCACTGGGGATGTGCCCGCAACCAAGGTACACGCCCCTGACCGGAATCGAACCTGGGACCCTTCAGTCCGCAGGCAGACGCTCTATCCACTGAGCCAAACCGGTCAGGGCCTTTGTCTAACTTTTCAATGCTTGCTCCTTTTCAGCTTGAGTTTCTTTGTGAATCTCCCTGCCTCCTTCAACATACATAGATCTCCCTGCTTCCTCCTTGCATGTCTTCTTAGAATAGCTCCTTGCCTTAACCAGTTTGGCTCAGTGGATAGAGCGTCGGCCTGTGGACTGAAGGGTCCCAGGTTCGATTCCGGTAAAAGGCATGTACCTTGGTTGTGGGCACATCCCCAGTAGGGGGTGTGCAGGAGGCAGCTGATCTAACTCTCTATCCCTCACCCTTCCTCTCTGTAAAAAAATCAATAAAATATATTTTTAAAAAAAAGAATAGCTTCTAGAAGGTCCAGTAAACATTCATATTTCAGCAGTGTTTTTCTACCTATACTTGAACTCTCTGAGGATAGCAATAGGTCTTTTCATCTTCGAATCACCAGTACTTACCCAGTTTGCCTTATAATTTGAGCTCAATAAATGTTTTGTTAAAAGAAGATAACAGAGAACAAAAGAGGGAAGAGGAAAGAGACAGGTACGAAGAGAGGAAGTAAAGGGAAAAGCTAGAAAAGAAAAGAAAAATAGATATTAGAATATTAAACATGAAGATTTGAATTCAGTCCTTCAAATGTAAAGAGTCAAAGGACTCAGCAAAATAATCTAGAGTTAATTCATGTCTATTCTCAGTTATTAAATTTAGGGCTTATTTGCATTTAGTATTTCCAAATTCTTCTTTCTTCCTGTGTGTGTGTTTCAGAAGACATATTAAGTCGTCGTTTGCAAATAACCCCACAACAGGTTTAAATACTAGAAAATGGTAACACACACTTGTGTGATGTTCATTACACGTACAAGCAATTCCCCAATGTTTTATGTAAATAATGGAATCACACAACATAGTCAAGTGTGAAAATGATCTGTTTATATATGACATCCAGTAAAACCCCCGATTTTCCCTCATTTCAGTTTGGTTCCTTCCTCGATCAATCTTTTTTTGTGTTGTTTTTTTTAATTATACAAACCAAGAACAGTAGAAAAAGAGCTTAATGGATAGTTGTAGTAATCATTTTTTAAAACTTTTCTATATTTTATGATGCTTTGATACCTTGGTATCTTGCTGGCTGGGAAAGACTGCCTTTCCCAGGGCTAGTTAATCCCCAAAAAGAAAAGGACTCAAGAGAAAGCATACCTTTCAGATGCAAACCAAACAATCCAAAACCTACACCCCAAGGACCTCTTTTATCTAACTCTCACACACCAAGTCCATGATTCCCCTACCCTAAGTCACCCCAGGGTCATGTACCAGATAACTAGCCCAGAGCCTGCTGAAAATTTTAATCTGTCTAATGCTAAACTTGCTCAAACTTGCCTGCCTTACCTTGCCCATTCCTTCTCAAGGAAACCACAGTAAAGTTCTGGGCCATACTTTCTCCTCTGCTCCTTCTGCCTCCTGACCAACCTGGGCATTTCCCCATGTAGAACTGCATGGCACGGCACAACATGGCTCCTTCTCTTATGAACTGTGAGTAATAAAGCTTCTTTAAATGGCATTGCCTCTCTGTGCTATCACCTCTATGAATTAAAATCAGTTTTTATAAATTAAGTTCCAGGTACAATCAAGACAGTGGTTCAATGTAGATAAAACAAGAACTGGTAATAAATCCTTGAATAATTTGATTAATTCTAATTATCAACATGCTGTATGCCTTTCCCCCCCAAGAACTGCCTGTAATAGCAAGCAGACCAAAAAAATAAAAATTGCCTATAATATAATCACACCAGAATGCAGGGAGCTAGGAGGAAAAGAAATGGAGGAATTCCCTGAGAAACATGGCAATGTATGTTCACATCGTTCTCTGAAACAACACTTTGGACAAAATCCATTTAACTTGTTCTTACCCATCACAGTTGTTTTCCTGAATCATAAAATTCCCATTATAAAATACACCCTGACATCAACTTGATTAGTATGATCATAAATCTTAACAGCAGCATGCATGCTTTAAACTGCATATTTTTAGGCCACAGTTATAGATTCTATTATTTCCCCTACCTACTGAAGTAATTAGATATTATTTCAATGCACTGCCAATTGTTGGCAGTACTTTTTTAATGCATGTAAAAAATCATTGGTTTAAAACCATTGAAACAAGATTTTTGAAAGCTCAATGGCAATATATTAATATTAAATTTGATTAATTTTAGACTCAATTAAAAAGAAACCAAAATTACTCATAGCCTTTACTTATAAAGTTATATACTTTATATATAACTTTTGAAACTTTACATGTATGGTAACAACTGTTTATAGATAACTAGTTGTTATGTAATTTGGAATGTTTTTATAGGTAGTTTTTTAATGCTAAATTAAAAGCTTTGTAATAAAGACTTTTCTTTGGACACATTTACATACATTTCATACAGTCAAAGAAATATTCATTAATAGTGTGCTGGTAAATGGGCTATTGCTACACAATAGTGTGGAGATGGAGGTTTGTGATTCAGGTCTTCGTAACTGGCTGGGTCATATTTCTAAAGTTAAGGAGTTTCCAGCTAATATCAAGACACAGACAATATCAGTGCTGAGAATTTCCATTCATAATGAAACCTACCTGCAAGAGGACAGCTTTGCTCCTGGATTTCAGCTTTGCCATTATTTGATTGTGAATGAACTTGGATCCATTACTTGACCCGCATAACCATTAACTTCATCATCTGTAAATGGAGAGGTTAAAATCAATGATTTGTAGGGCCTTTTAAACTGCTAACCTAAAAAAGGTATAGAGTTAAATAATTACATAACATAAATATCTTAATTGCACATATAAATAAAGAAGGTAACTGTATCTTTCACTATGTTGTTTATATACATTCATTATCTTATTTATTCAGTCACTCATTATTTAGCAAACACTTGTTAGCTCTATATTAGATATTGCAAGAACAATAGGAAGAGCTTCTTGCTTCAAGGATGACCTCTCTCTACCTCCCCGTTAGAGGTTCATCAAAGAATACCATTTTAATCTTTGTCATGGCCAGATTATTTGCTTTGAATTCTGGCTCATCAGATAACATTCAGACATAAATTATTGAATAAATAGTTATCTTGGTGAGATTAGCAAAGTTGTTACTTAAGGTTAAAAATTATCTTTCAGTTCTTGTTGTTCAACTTAATTGCCTTGTGCAGTACAACCATGAGAAACTAAAGAGTAAATGTTTTGAAATTTGTGTTTATGTAGAATTGTTTTTATATTAAAGATAGCTGGATAATTGAATGGGATTCCAAGCTGAATGATCAAATCTTTTATTTAAGTTTCAAAAATGGACTGGATTGTCAATGGTCTTAAATGACATGAAATGGAGCTCAGTCTCATGGATCCCTCGATAACAGGTACACCACAATCCAGAACCAGTTCTAAGATATAGACATCTAACTAAGGAATAGGATGAGGAAGAAAGACTAGAATGAGTCTTACTTATGGACCACAAACACAGGAACTCAGAGATTCCATTCTCATTCTCCTCAAATAGATAATCCTTAGTGATTAAAACCAAAGCTGAAATAACATGACACCAACCCTTTTGCTTGTCTTTTTGTTTTTAAATATTTTTATTTATATCTAGAGAGAGAGAGAGGAAGGGAGAGGGATACTGAGATAGACACATCGATGAGAGAGAAACATCAGCTATCAGCTGCCTAATGCATGTCCCCTACTAGGGATCAAGCCCGCAACCTGGGCATGTGCCTGACCGGGAATCAAACCGGTGACTTCTTGGTTCATGGGTAGATGCTCAACCACTGAACCATACCAGCCAGGTTGCTTGTCCATTCTTTTGGAACTCATTCATCTATCACATTCCTTGGCTGCTCACACCACACACACACACACACACACACACACACACACACACACGATAAAGCAAAATGTAAGTCAAACAGAAAGTGGCCCTCTCTTGTCCATTAACAGAGGATAAAGGCCTGCAGCAGAATGCCTAGTGGAGAGAAGTCTAAGCTGACTAAATATTCAATGTGCTCCAAAATCCTGATTATCAGAAGAAGAGCTAGAATAGCTAATACACAAGCAGGCTCAATTAACCCTAATTAGTTCAGAGTCAGGCTACAAAAGACTTAATTAGCAATTATTAGGTACTGTTCAGAGAAGGAGGATAAATAATGGTTGGTAGCAGGCTGTGTTTAAGGGTCTCCTGTCTGAGTGTCACAATAAAAAAAAAGTGAAATCAATGTTTCTCCACTGGAGATTAAATAAAAAATAATAATATGGGTCTTGACTTAAATTTAATTAATTCGGAGTGGATTATTGATTTAATTATTTTTTTTTCTGGATGACTGACATGTTTCAGAAGAGAAGTTTGAAATTGTGATGGTTAGATTATACCACAAAGAGAAGAATATCAGCTTTGAGAGGATGATTGGCTAATAGAGTTCAGAAGAATAGATGAAAGATTTTCTTTAAACATTTCAAAAGTCAGATTTTGAAGGGCCCCACATTGAGGAAGACCAGGGAGGGAAAGTTGATGTGCAAAGAGAGCATGGAAACTGAGTTATGATGAGCTTAAATATACTTAAATACTAGAGGCCTGGTGCACAAAATTTGTGCACTGGGGGGTGGGGATGGGGGCAGGAAGGGTGCCCCTCAGCCCAGCCTGCATCCTCTCAAATCAGAGATACCTCTCACAATCCAGGACTGCTGGCTCCCAACTGCTCACCTGCCTGCCTGCCTGATTGCCCCTAAGTGCTCCTGCCTGCCAGCCTGATCACCCCCTAACCACTCCCCTGCCAACCTGGTTGTCCCTAACTGCCCTCCCCTGCAGGCCTGGTCTCCCCAAATGCCCTCCCCTGCCAGCCTGGTCACCCTCAACTGCCCTCCCCTGCCAGCCTGGTCACCCCTAAGTGCCCTCCCCTGCAGGCTTGGTCCCCCCCACAACTGACCTCCCCTGCAGGGCCAGTTGACCCTAACTGCCCTTGCCTGCCAGCCTGGTCACCCCTAAGTGCCCTCCCCTGCACATCTGGTCCCCCCAACTGCCCTCCCCTACAGGCCCAGTTGCCTCTAACTGCCCTCGCCTGCCTGCCTGGTCGCCCCTAACTGCCCTCCCTGCAGGCCTGGTTGTTGCCAACTGCCCTCCCCTGCTGGCCTGGTTGCCCCTAAGTGCCCTCCCGTGCAGGCCCGGTCGCCCCTAACTGCCCTGCCCTGACGGCCTGGTCCCCCCCAACTACCCTCCCCTGCAGGTCTGGTCGCCCCCAACTGCCCCCGCCTTGCCAGCCTGATTGCCCCCAACTGCCCCCCCCTTGCTGGCCATATCACCCCCAACTGCACCCCTGCCAGCCTGCTCACCCCCAACTACCCCTCCACCAGCCTGCTTGCCCTCAATGCCCCCCCCCCCCGCCAGCCTGCTTGCCCCCAACTGCCCTCTCCTCCTGGCCTGATAGCCCCTAACTGCCTCTGCCTCAGCCCTGCCACTATGTCTTTGTCCAGAAGGTCTCCCAGTCTAATTAGCATATTACCCTTTTATTAGTATAGAGGCCTGGTGCAGGGGTGGGGGCTGGCTGGTCTGCCCTGAAGGGGGTTCTGGATCAAGGTGGGGGTCCCCTTGGGGATGGGGCCGGCCTGGGAGAGGGGCCTGGGGCAGTTTGCAGGCCAGCCATGCCCCCATCGGGGTGGGGGTCCCCACTGCGGGCGGTGCTGGCCAGGGGCAAGGGGTTGGGGCCTTTTGCAGGCTGGCCACTCCCCAGTGGCCTGGGTAAGGGGCTGAGGGCCGTTTTCAGGCTGGCCATACCCCCATCAGGGTGAAGGTCTCTGCTGGGGCCAGGGTGGGCCTGGGCAAGGGGCTGATGGCCGTTTGCAGGTTGGCCATGCCCCATTCAGGGTGGGGGTCCCCGCTGGGGGGCATGGCCAGCCTGAGTGAGGGGCTGAGAGCCGTTTTTTTTTTTGTTTGTTTTTTTTGGGTTTTTTTTTTAAATATATATTTTATTGATTTTTTACAGAGCGGAAGGGAGAGAGATAGAGAGTTAGAAACATCGATGAGAGAGAAACATTGACCAGCTGCCTCCTGCACATCTCCTACTGGGGATGTGCCCGCAACCCAGGTACATGCCCTTGACCGGAATCGAACCTGGGACCTTTCAGTCCGCAGGCCGACGCTCTATCCACTGAGCCAAACCGGTTCTGGCCTGAGAGCCGTTTTCAGGCTGGCCACATCCCCTTCAGGGTGGGGGGTCACAACTGGGGGGCGTGGCAAGCCTGTGGCTGATGGTGGTCTGTAGGCTGGACATGCCCCCTTCAGAGTGAGGGTCCCCTCTGGGGGCGGGGTGGGCCTGGTCAGGGGTTGAGGGCCGTTTACTGGTTGTTTGCAGGCCAGCCAAGCACCCGGCTTTGTCCGGAAAAATGTCCAGAAGGTATCCCAGTCTAATTAGCATATTACTCTTTTATTAGTATAGAGTAGAGGCCCGGTGCACAAAAATTTGTGCACTCGGGGGGATCCCTCAGCCTGGCCTGTGCCCTCTCGCAGTCTGGGACCCCTCGGGGGGTGTCCACCTGCTGGCTTAGGCCCGCTCCCCGGAGGATCGGGCCTAAGCTGGCAGTCAGACATCCCTCTGGCAGCCCGGGAGCCCACAGGGGATGTCCACTTGCCAGCAAGGAGCAGGCCTAAGCTGCAGTCAGACATCCTTAGCACTGCTGAGGAGGTGGGAGAGGCTCCCACCAACACCGCTGTGCTGGCAGCCGTCAGCCTGGCTTGTGGCTAAGCAGAGCTACCCCTGTGGGAGCGCACTGAACACCAGGGGGCAGCTCCTGCATTAAGCATCTGCCCCCTGATGGTCAGTGTGTGTCATAGTGACCAGTCACTCCCAGTCGCTCTGCTGTTAGGGTCAATTTGCATATTACCCTTTTACTATATAGGATAGAGGCCTGGTGCACAGGTGGGGTCTGGCTGGTTTGCCCTGAAGGGTGTCCCGGATCAGGGTGGGGGTCCCGTTGGGGTGCCTGGCCAGCCTGGGTGAGGGGCTGATGGCTGTTTGCAGGCTGGCCACAGCCCCTTCAGGGTAGGGGGATCCCGCTGGGATGCCTGGCCAGACTGGGTGAGGGGCTGATGTCTGTTTGCAGGCTGGTCAAGCCCCCAAGTGGGCACCCTCTCCCCATGGGGGTGTGGCCAGCCTGGGTGACGGGCTGAGGGCTGTTTTCAGGCTTGCCACGCCCCCTTCAGAGTGGGGGTCCCTACTGAAGTGCCTGGCCAGCCTGGGTGAGGGCCTGAGGGCCATTTCAGGCTGGCAACGCCCCCTGGCAACCCAGCTCCCAGCCCCTGCTTGAGCAAAGGCCACTACCGGCTGGAAGCAGGTATCTGGGATTTATTTATCTTTTATAATTGAAACTTTGTAGCCTTGAGCAGAGCCCAGGTCCAGCCAGGGCATGTGGGAAGTTTGGCTTTCTCCATCACCCAAGCCTCCTGCTCGCTTCAGCTCCATGGCAGTAGCCATCTTTGTGAGGGAGGGAGGGAGTGACGGAGTGATGGTTAATTTGCATATTACTCTTTTATTAGATAGGATAAGTTGGTGACTGGGGCCAACTCTCATTGGTCCAAGCCTGAATCCTGGATGCACGTGAATTTGACTCCCTTCAGTTCAACACAAATCCCCCTTCCTTTTTCTTGTCCCATTTATTTACCAACATGTTTCTCATAGGAACTGAAAATTTAACCGCATCTTACTTCACAGTAAAATATTTTTTATCAAAAAGACACAATGAGCAGATTAAGGCAAAAAAAAAGAAACATGATAAAACCCTCTCTACCAGTCTCACTCTCTCTCTTGTTCTTTCTCTGACACATCTTTAGAATCAGTATGGCCCTCAGAGAGGCAGAAAATTATAATATTCCTCTTAAGTTTCAGAATGTCCTCCACAAAATATGGGTTTGACATAAGTGAGGCCAGAAATTTGTTTTAGAACATTACAGAGTTATGTTTTAATGCACATTTAATTACTTTTATTTAACATGACTATAAATATTATCACTCATAAAACTATTCAGCATTGTCATAAATTATTTTATGGAAAAATACTGTTTATAGGTGGATATAAACACAGAAAAGCTGTCATTGGAGAGTCTACTTTAACCAACAATTAATTTTATATAGTAACTAGCTTCCTCTTTAAAAAAAAAAAATGCCAAAGGGCCACTTAGAAAGAATAGAGGTGTATTAGTTTTCCATTGTTGTGTAACAAATCACCACATACTTAGCATCTTAAAACAATACTCATTTATTAGCTTACAGTTTTATAGGTTAGAAGCCCAGGCTGACTTGGCTGGGCTCTTAGACGGTCAAAATCAAGGTCAGGCTGAGCTTTTACCTGGGAACTGGGGAAGAATCCTTTTATAAGATTATCCAGGTTGTTTTCAAAATCCATTTGCTTGTAGCTCTAGGTCTGGGGTACTAGTTTTTGATGGTTAGGAAAAGGCTGCTCTTTGCTTCCAGAGGCCCCCACATTCCTTCTTACTTGGCCCTCAACATCCTCAGTGCAGCAATGATACACCAAGTCCTTCTCACACTTTGAATATCTCTGACTTTTGAAGCTCTGAGCCAGAGAAAACTCATTGCTTTTAAGTTCTGTGTGAGTAGACTGGGCCCACTTGAATAATCTCCCTTTACATTAACTCAAAGTGAACTGATTAGTAACCTTAATAATCTCTTAAAACCATTTCTGCCATGTATCATAACAGTCATAGATACGATATCTCATCATGTTCATAGTATTAGAGATTAGGGATCAATCTCCACCTGAGCTCCTGCTGGGGGCTGAGGATGGCAGTGGTCCTTGCGCAGGAGCATGAGAGGGAGGCCAGCAAGTGTGGAGAGCAGGTGGTTGAGCACACATCCTAGAGACACAGGGGTTATAGGGAGGGGCTCTGCATATGTGCTGGGACTCTAAACCTCCAGTTCATGCTCCATTGTCCCACTGGATTTCTCTTACAAAGTTAAAATGGTGACTACAGAGTATTAAAACCCAGTGGGGGGGTCTCCCTTCTGAGTGTGTAAACCTGTGACTGTGCTGATCGCATACCCATGAAGCTGGCCCTGGAAATAGGCACTATGGAAGGATTTTCTATTGTATTTTTAGTGATAGTAGTAGTATTTTGTGGACACAGTCACTTAGTAGAGAAAATGCTTAGTTGCTACAAAATACAAATGTACTTAAGAAATGGGACCTGATACAGAGGCATGCTATATTCAATGATGCTGTTCCAAAGGACTGTCTATAAGAACTCCAAACCATTGACTTAAAGTATTTATTCTCATGGTAGAAGTGCTATTGACATTTTAAATGAAATATGCAAAACCCCCTTCTTTCCTCATTTTTTCCATTGTTCTGGATATTGTCCTAACTCCCAAGCTGTTAATCTGGGTTGTTTCACCATCACTGAAATTAATTAAAAATAAATCAAGTTGAACTTACATTCACTTTAAGTATTTTTTCTTTAGCTTATCACACAATTCAATTCAAATTCTTTTCTATAACAGAATAAGTTATGAGAATTGCACATAGTTTTTCCTTTTTTCTTTTCTTGCTGTCAAAGCTACTACAGATGGTACAAGCTTATTCCCAAGGAAACTAATAAAGTGAATTGTTCAGACAATTACATACTATTTTCCTGTTATGTACAATTCTTTCTGGGTGCCCATTGCTCAGTGATTGATCTATGAAGCCGGAGACCTGTCTGATTTTGAGCTTTGAGTATTCAACCACCTCTAAAGTTTTGACAAGGTTGTTAAAAGAGTGGTGTGATGGAAGCATAAGACCACTCCAAATCAGCAACATATGCTATACTCTGTGTGGGAAAAATGACTCCCATCATCCACAAAAAGAGAAAGAGGAAAAACATAAAATTTTTTGAGTGTTGAGGTGAGGCAAAGATGATGCCTATTGGATTGAGATGCATCTGAGATCTTGGCTAATAAACCGGTAAAACAGAGTCCAAATGCAGCAGTGACAGCAGATGATGGGTCTGATTATCTCCAGAGGGGCATTATACTGTCCGAACTCCAGCTGTCAAGCAGCTGTAAACTTCTGCAGTCTAGAATTTGCATTTTTAGAGCGTAAGAGCAGAACTCAGTTTCACCAAAGGACTATAGTGTCAATGCAGAGCCAAGCCAATGCTACTCTTAGGTGCTAGGAGACTTGCATAAACAAATCTGGTCACTTTTCTAGGCAAATGGTTCAGCTCTAAAACATAAAATATTCATACTGATACCACTAAGATTTCTAAACCGTAAATAGGTTCCGATCCAGATACTTGTAAGATAGTTGATCAACATCATTGAATTAAATTCTACAAACATTTTATAGAGCACTTTACCTGGGGAAAGCATTATGTCAAGTGGACAGCTTCATATGGTGACTAATAGCTGGACTTTTTATCTTTTGATACCTGGAACAAGTAGCCTAATCTCTCTAAGCAAGGAGGTTCTCATGTGTATCATGGCAAGAATAATTATCTAGATCAGTGGTTCTCAACCGTCCAAATGCCGCGACCCTTTAATACAGTTCCTCATGTTGTGGTGACCCCCAACCATAAAATTATTTTCGTTGCTACTTCATAACTGTAATTTTGCTACTGTTATGAATCGTAATGTAAATATCTGATATGCAGGATGTATTTTCATTGTTGGCGACCCACAGGTTGAGAACTGTTGAAGTGGTTGTCTTATTTTGTGTTTCCCTGGAGGCAGACCCCAAAACTACGATTGGGTTCAAATTGGTAAACTGCAAGGTGATCTCAGAAACAAAAGACCAGGGAGGGAGGGAAGAGAAGGCAACTAATGAAGGATAGGCTATGAAGCAAGTTGTCACTGTAATACCTGGAGCGAGGATTCATTCTCAAAGTATGGTTCATGGTTGACAAGCATCATCTGAGCACTGATTAGTTAGAAATGCAAATTCTCAGGCCCCACTCCAGACCTACTGAATCAGAAACTCAGCATGTGAGCCCATCAATCTGGTCTAAACACGCTGCAGGTAATTTTGTTGCTCACTCAAGTTTGAGAACTGATGAGCTAGGAAACTTTGGGACCATGTACAGAACATCTTTCCCAGAGTTATTCCACCATGAGGGAAAAAGTAACTGGGATATTTATACACCAACTCCTATCAGTCATTACTGAAGACTGTTAATGAGAAGGAGTTGGAAATGAACATTAATTCTCCAACACTTTTGCCTGTGGTACCTTTGGGCAGAGCAGGTTTCAGAGTAGTTTCTTAGCAAAAAGATGTTGGTCCTGGCAGCTGGAAGTCCTAGGAGCATCACAATTTCCAGGTTCAAGGACATATGGGTGGGACATCAATAGCTACAACTGTGGTGTCGTAAAGATTGAGAAAATGCACTAAAAGGCATAATGGAGTACCTATCACAAAAACCCATTGTATATTAAAATCTAAGGATAATACAAAGGTTAACAAGCTTTACTCCCTGCCTTCAGAAAGTAGACAGTTTACAAAGAGAGTTAGAATGCAGATGCATAAGTAGAATCCAAGGCAGGATGCCATAAAGGCCACAGTAGTGAAAGTGCAGGATGGAAGAGAGCATATCTGATTTGAGGAGGAAGGAAAGTGCCCAAGATTCAGTGGCATCTAAAATGGGAGGGTCAGGCTTTTTGGCAGGATGGGATGATTGAACAAGAGGAGTGATTGAATTGTGGGGAAGAACACAGGTGACTGTGTCTATTGTATCTGAATGTTTGAACTGCATATATTCATTTAAAAAACAGACGTAACTTCCATAGCTAACAAATTTGAAATGTAAGGATGCTAAAGATTAGTATTTCCTTGCTACTTCACAGCTCCAACAGCATCACCTGTGATTTTCTGGGAAAGAATTAAGGCTTCATGTTTTGAAAAGCACAGAAAGATGTTTCCAGTAGCTAGCTACACAGATGTGCTACTTTCTTGGGACTTGTATGTAAATGAGAAAGTGCTGACTTAATTTTTTTCAGAAGCATTATTACCATTATAACATAACTTTTATGGTTTTATGCAGAGCTGTCAATATGTACTGCTGAGAATTTTGCACATGTAAGTTTAAAAAATTATTTCTGAGGAGGAGAATGGCATGGAGAGAGGAAATAGGTTAAGTAGAATGAATACAGAATTCCATATTTTTGTAGACTTTGTTACTAGGAGCTCAGATCTCACAGCAAATTACATCCCTGTACTCTGCTACCCTACTACATAGTCCGCCCCTCTAAAGCCACTACTATGGACTGTATGTTTGTGTCCCATCCCCATACATTTATATACTGAAGCCCCACCTGAAATGTAAAGGTATTTAAAGGTGGAGTCTTTGGGAAGTACTTAGATAATGAGGGTGGTGCCCTCATAAATGGGATTGGTAGCCCCATAGGCAGAGACATGAGAGAGATTATATCTCTCTTTACCATGTGAAGATACAATAAGAAGGTAGTTGACTGAAAACCACGAAGAGGATTCTCACCAGCACAGAGGAACTGAGTATATATTTTTTCCAAAGAAGATATACAGGGGTTGGCAAAAGTAGGCTTAGAGTAGTGAGTACATGAAACAGAGAATTTATTCTTCTAATTATTATTTATTGTATATTTATTTGTATTATAACTGTAAACCTGCTTTTACCCACCACTATACAAATGACTGATAGGTACATTAAGAGGTGCTGGAAATCACTAATTATCAGGGAACACAAATCAAAACCACAATGAGATATCACACCTTTACAATGGCTATTGTCAAAAAGGCAAGAGATAATGTGTTCACAAAGATATGGAGAAAAGGAATTTTTGGTACTTAGTGTACTATTGGTAGAAGTGTAAAGTGGTATAAACACTATGGAAAATAGTATGGAAATTCCTGAAAAAATTGAAAATAGTACTGCTATATGATCGATCCATCAATTCACTTGTGGGTATATATATATATATATATATATATATATATATGGCAATTGAAATCAGTAACTTGATGAAATATATGCACTCTCGTATTTGTTGCAGTATTATTCACAAAAGCCAGGATATGAAAATAACGTGTCAGTGGCTAAGTTGATAAAAAAGATGAGAAGAAGGAAACCTTGCCATTTGCAACAACATGGTTGAACCTTGAGGGCATTATGCTAAGGAAAATATGTGAGACAGAGTAAGACATGTACTCTATGTTCTCATGCATTTGTGTAATCTAAAAACCCCAAGTCATAGAAACTGAGAGTAGAATGGTGGGGGTTAGGGGAAATGAAGAGATGTTGGTCAAAAGATATAAACTTTCAGTTATAAATGAATAAGTTCTGGGAACCTAATGTACAGCATGGTGATTATAGTCAATAATATTTTATTATGTGCTTCAAAGATGCTAAGAGAGTAGATCTTAAATGTTCTCATCATAAAAAAGAAATGGTAATTATGTTACATGATAGAGGTGTTAGCTAATGTTATGATGGTAATCATTTTGCAATATATGAGTGTATCAAATCAGCACATTGTACACCTTAAACTTACACAATGTTATATGTCCATTATATATCTTAATAAAACTTGAAAAAATAATCTTTGATTATAAATACATTAAATTTAGTTGTATATAGGATAAAGCTAGCATATATACTATGTAGTAAGTGATAAGTGGTATATAAAGGTATATACTTAGATCATGAAGCACCAGACCCTACGGGGAGAGGCAGCACGGCCTTGCAGCCATCAGAAAGCGAGGGAGACTCTGTTGCACAGCTGCTCGCCGGCACTGGGGGACACAAAGCCCTGGCAGAGAGTCAAGGGGCCGCGGAGACTCAGCCAGTGCTATTTGCTCCGCCATGGCGACTCCCTGAGTCTCAGCCCTAATCAATTTACATCCCCATCCAAGCTGTGCCAGGTGCACAAAAAGACCCACCTGCGCTTTTGCAGCCTATCCCAACAAATTGCAGACTTCAACTGCTCGCAGCCATGAGAGACACACTCAAGAAGCAGACCCAGGAGAACCAGGATGGCGGCATAAGGAAGAGACCTGTGCGTCCTACCTCACACAACAACATCGAAACTACCAAATATCAGACAAACACCTATCATACAGAACCATGGGAAAGTTGGCCCAGTGGAAGCTCTACAACTGGAAGGAGAGAAAGAACATTGAGACTGAGTAGGATGTGACACCAAGTACAGAGCCCAACCCAACAAACTGCAGATTTCAACTCCTTGCATCTGGGAGGGACGCAATCGGGGGGAAGAGTCGGGTCCGGGGCCGGCCAGGGCTGGGCCTGACTCGGCCGGCACTGTGGAACTGCTGTACCAGCAAGCGCACAAACATGCCCACTGGTCCCAATCTCTTGTGGGGCGGTGGGGGACAGCAGACAGGCAGTCTGTGCACTTGGTGGAGGGCAGGAATGCTGGATGTTCAACCACCAGGAACGCCTGGAGATTTTGTCTAGTGGGGAGCCGCCGGCAGGGGACAGAGGGCCAAACTTCCTGTTTCCCTGGTAAGGCTGGGATGGCACCGGTGAGGTCGGGATGGCCCCGGTGAGGTTGAAACGGTCCCGGTGTGGTAGGGACGACCCCGGTCAGGTCGAAACGGCCCCGGTGTGGTAGGGACGACCCCGGTGAGGTTGAAATAGCCCCGGTGTGGTAGGGACAACCCCGGTCAGGTTAAAACGGCCCCCGTGAGGTAGGGACGACCCCGGTGAGGTCGAAACAGCCCCCGTGAGGTAGGGACGACCCCAGTCAGGTCGAAACGGCCCCGGTGTGGTAGGGACGACCCCAGTGAGGTTGAAACGGCCCCGGTGTGGTAGGGACGACCCCAGTGAGGTTGAAACGGCCCCCGTGAGGTAGGGACGACCCTGGTCAGGTCGAAACGGCCCCGGTGTGGTAGGGACAACCCCGGTCAGGTTGAAACAGCCCCCGTGAGGTAGGGACGACCCTGGTCAGGTCGAAACTGCCCTGGTGTGGTAGGGACGACCCCGGTGAGGTTGAAACGGCCCCCGTGAGGTAGGGACGACCCTGTTCAGGTCGAAACGGCCCCGGTGTGGTAGGGACAACCCCGGTCAGGTTGAAACGGCCCCCGTGAGGTAGGGACGACCCCAGTCAGGTCGAAACGGCCCCAGTGTGGTAGGGACGACCCCGGTGAGGTTGAAACGGCCCCCGTGAGGTAGGGACGACCCCAGTCAGGTCGAAACGGCCCCGGTGTGGTAGGGACGACCCCGGTGAGGTTGAAACGGCCCCTGTGAGGTAGGGACGACCCCGGTCAGGTCGAAACGGCCCCGGTGTGGTAGGGACGACCCCGGTGAGGTTGAAACAGCCCCCATGAGGTAGGGACGACCCCAGTCAGGTCGAAACGGCCCCGGTGTGGTAGGGACGACCCCGGTGAGGTTGAAACGGCCCCCGTGAGGTAGGGACGACCCCAGTCAGGTCGAAACGGCCCCGGTGTGGTAGGGACGACCCCGGTGAGGTTGAAACGGCCCCTGTGAGGTAGGGACGACCCCGGTCAGGTCGAAACGGCCCCGGTGTGGTAGGGACGACCCCGGTGAGGTTGAAACAGCCCCCATGAGGTAGGGACGACCCCGGTCAGGTCGAAACGGCCCCGGTGTGGTAGGGACAACCCCGGTCAGGTTGAAACAGCCCCGGTGTGGTAGGGACAACCCCGGTGAGGTTGAAACGGCCCCCGTGAGGTAGGGACGACCCCGGTGAGGTTGAAACGGCCCCCGTGAGGTAGGGACGACCCCGGTCAGGTCGAAACGGCCCCGGTGTGGTAGGGACGACCCCAGTGAGGTTGAAACAGCCCCGGTGTGGTAGGGACAACCCCGGTGAGGTTGAAACGGCCCCCGTGAGGTAGGGACGACCCTGGTCAGGTCGAAACGGCCCCGGTGTGGTAGGGACAACCCCGGTCAGGTTGAAACGGCCCCGGTGTGGTAGGGACGACCCCGGTGAGGTTGAAACGGCCCCCGTGAGGTAGGGACGACCCCGGTGAGGTTGAAACGGCCCCCGTGAGGTAGGGACGGCCCCGGTGAGGTTGAAACGGCCCTGGTGAGGCTCAGACGGCCCTGGTGAGCTTGAGACTACTCCAGTGAGGTTGGGACAAATAAAGGGGACCAGTATGGACTGATGAACAGGGGTAGATACAGAAGCAGAGCAACATTGAACAGAATGTTAAACTACAGTGGGAAGCCTGGGGAGGGTTGGGGGGGGATTAAGAGACCAACTGAAGGACTTATATGCATGCATATAAGATTAACCAATGGACACAAGACACGGGGCGGGGGGGTGGCGGGGGGTAGGGGCCGGGGGAATGTCAAGGGGGGGAAAAAAGGAGACATATGTAATACTCTTTGTAATACTTTAAGAAATAAAAATTATTAGAATAAAAAAAAAAGGTATATACTTAGTTCACTATATATCAGAGAAGTAGGGAGGTAGATAAAAAAGAATTTTAATATAAAAGATAGTTTTTCAGGGTCAGGGATCTGACAAATATTAAGCTGTAGTATGCTAATTAGATGGGTTTTCCAGTTGTCACAGAGAAAGCCCCAGTGTGGAAGGTATAATGTGTGTCTGTCTGACTCCACAAGCAAGTGATCATATAAGAACTAGGTATTACTTCATATAATACAAGTCTTTACAGCTTTATGGAAGCAGTCTCAGTCAACATTTAGTCATTTTTCTTAGGCTGTATTAGAAACTGAGATACTTAATGTACAGTGTAACTCACATTATAAAATTTTAAGCAGGATGCAAATTTTATCCTTCTTTCTTTCATGGATACTCATAAGAATATTCCCTGTTCTGTTAATGAAATTTTTAACTCAACTGAAATATGCAATATGCAATACTGTCTGTCATGCAAATTTAGTTTTTATACTTAGAATAAGAGCACTTACAATCCACATTTAAGCAACACCACGGTATTTCTAAAGCTAGCAAAAGGAAATAAATTATGCATAAACCTGACCCTTCTCCCTTAGCTTATTGTATTATATTTAGGCACTATGACAGATGTTCAATATATGGAATACTTTTAAATCCCGACCTATTGTTAGAGTTATGTATCACTATATAACAAATTATCCCAAAATATAGTGACTTAAAACAAGATTTATTATACTGTTTTATGAGTGACTGAGCTTACTTGAGCTATTGTTGCCTGAGGTCATTCACAGAGTTGCAGTCAGATGGAAGCTAGGGACCAACTGAAAGGCTCAGCTAAGATGGATGTCCATGATAGCTTCTTAACTCACAAGTCTTGTGCCTCACCTGGGAAGCCCAGAACACTTGAGGATGACTGGGCATTTCTCTCTATCCATACAGCCTCTCCATTAGTTTCAGCTTCCTTACTGCATGGAGGTTTCAGTTTAGACTTCTTACACGTTGGCTGATTTTCCCTTGAACACACCAATGTGTTCCAAGAGACCAATGCAGAAACTAAGTGGTTTGTTAATGATGTAGTCTTGAAATCAACACAATGCCACTATACAGGACATGATTTCTGGGAAGCATGGTTCACTGGGTAATCCATCTTTGAAGACCAATGACCAACTTTATCATGGATACCTTATTGATATATGATGACGCCTGGCTTTGGGAGACTCTTGTTATACCCAAACCAGTCAGATAGTCAACAGGAGTTAAAATTTGCATCAGAGTTTATAACAATTTAACAAGTTATTTAATTAATGATTATTAATGATCTTCTATGTGCTAGAGACTGTGCTGGATACTGATGAATTCCAGTCAATAGATGAGGTAAGTATATGAGGAAATTAAAGCACAGGAGACTTGAATGTAAGTAGGACTGGCTTTTCCAAAGGCAGCAGTCAGATGTCCATACAATGCAGTGGCACTGGGAACACTTGCTGATAAAGGAAAAAGGACAAAAAGAAACAAAATCTTGTACTGTACCTTTATAAATATAACAACGTGAATGCTATAATGTGCTCTGTAGTTTGATACTGAAAATTTAAGAGATAAATTTCTGTGTCATAAAAATAATTCCTTACATGGTCTCTTAAAATATACCTCAACCAAAAATATATTTACCAGGTATCATGCTAAATAGCAGTTCTCAAATTTTAGAGATCCTCATACTCATCTGGAAGGCTGGTTGAAACATAAATTGCTGAGTCCTATTCCCAGAGTTTTTGACTCAGTGGGGTCTGGGGTATTTGCAAATATTTGCATTTCTCTAATTTCCCAAGTCATGTTGGTGTATTTTGGAGAGAACACTTTGAGAACCACTGCTATAATAGTTATCTACAATGTAGAACAGTCGTTAAAAGCAGAGATACTACTAAGTCATAGGCAAGATACTGGGTGAATCTTAAACATGTCACTTCATCTTTTTGGCTTTGTTTCCTAATCTTCATAAAAGATAATTAATAGAGGCTACCTCATTAGATTATTGTGTGGATGAAATGACATATAGCTAGAGTTCAATAAATGTTAACCATATTAATAATTAGTTCTATAAAAGACACAGCCCTATTCTCATATATCTTACCCGAGGAGTTAGATGCTGTGTGTAATGGTACACTTGCTCATTTGTTCTGCAATTATCTTCCAGATTTCCTACACTCATCTTCAGACTATACAGCTTAACTGCTGTGAGCATTGTACCTTTCCCTGCCCACTTCCAAAGAGTAGAAACAATAGAACTCTCTGATTATCTATTCTCTCCCTTGTATACAGTGCATAAAATCTAGCAACTGAGTATATAAATTATCTACAGAGTCAAAAATAAATCTTACTGTTTTCAAGCTAAATTCTTCCTGGGATTGGTATTAAAGGAGAATTATATTTGCATTAGTTGAGCTTTGTAGAAGCCCTGATAATGCCTCAGCAATCAAAATTTAATTATAAAGCAAGGATATTTCAACTGCAAAATATGTATGTATGTGTGTGTGTATATATATATATATGTATATATATATATGTATATATATATATATATGTGTGTGTATATATATATATGTATATATATATATGTATTTTTTTTCTATTCAGTGTGAACCATAATAGTTAAGCATGTAGTTGCATTAAGGTGAAGATAAAACTAAGTTCCAGACCACTTATCAACCTGCAAGGTCAAGTATACAGTAATAGTTTACAACAAAACAACCCAGTAATAAATTAATAACAACATATTTTCTTGACTGTCAATAAATGTCATAACCCATGCTGCTCCAAAAACATAATCCTGGCTGTGATGCTGCTGGGAGTGAATAGGATAGAAATATAGCCATCTTGCTTTTCTTTTCACTGTACCATTGCTTGATCCATTAGGCTAATTCCTTTCTGTGCCTCAGTTTACTTATCTAAACTAAATTAATCTTGTTCAACATGTTGTTTATAGAACACTAGTAAAGAGAGATACTCAGTAGGAAAAATTCCTATAGTCAAAAAAGTTCTGGAAGCATTTTAAGCTCTACTTTCTCTTTCAAGAGTCAAGGCTCACATCATTTGAAAGACTCTAAGAATCCCAACTGTAAAGAAACCAGTGTTTTTGAACTATTAAAGACCCTGAATATTCCATAGCAACTGAACTTTCAAAGGATATACTTCCTTATGGAATTATGCTCCAAGTCCTAATTGCCTCATTTTAGTGCAGTGATGGTGAACCTTTTGAGCTCAACGTGTCAAAATTTTGAAAAACCCTAACTTAACTCTGGTGCCGTGTCACATATAGAAATATTCATAATTTTTTTGATATTTGCAACCATAGTAAAAAAAAGATTTATATTTTTGATATATATTTTACATATTTAAATGCCATCTAACAAAAAAATCAACCAAAAAATATGTATAAAATGAACAAAAACAGAAAAACAATTTAGGAAAAAATAATAAAAACAATGATAATCAAATGGTACGAAAACTAGAAATTAGTGACTTTTTTGGTGCTGAAGTTTGTCTGCTAATTCTGCGATTGCAGGTTCATATTTAGTGCACTTCAAAGCCAAGCAAGTGCCACTAACTTCATCTGTTAGCCAGTTTCTTTTGTTCGTTTTAATATTATTTAATGCTGAGAACAAAGTCTCACAAAAATATGTTGATGAAAAAATTGTTAGCAAAGCCATCGCTAGATTTTTTATGTCGCTAAAAGTGTCAGGTACTCTGTTCCAAGTACTCAAAATTTCTTGTTCGTAGTTGCACTCTTCTTTATTATTCAAACGATTTCGTTCCAGATTTTCAAGTTTCGACCTTAAGTCAACAAACACGAGTCCAAATGCTACCTTGAAAACCTGCAAGTTGCATCTCTAAATCGTCAATTTGCATCCATTGGAAATCCTTTAATTCCAAAGTACAGTAAACAACTACATCCGGATACTTAATTATATTAATGGTCGGTTCTAGGCTTCTAAATTGGTCAAATCTTTCGCTGAACTGTTCAAATAACGAGTTTACTATATTCTGGTACATAAGTATGGACTCCATTACACTCGTCGTAGTGGCCTTCTCGAAATACTTTTTTATCCGAGGAAAATACTTATAAGTTTTAGTTTCAATATCTTGTTTGAAGATTTTAAATTTACTTTCAAAAGATTTGATGTATCCCAACATAACGTCAATACTTTTGCCAAAACCTTGTAATTTTAAGTTCAGTTCATACATATGAACAGAGAGATCTGTAAAAAACATCAAATTGCTGACCCACTTATGATCATTAATCTGAGGAAAGTTTGCCAGATCCTTATTCTCAATAAATACTGTAATTTCTTCAAAGCACTCCACAAATCGCTCAAGTACTTTACCTCGACTCAGCCATCTCACATTATTGAACATCAGTAGTCCACTGTAGGTTGAATCAACTTCCTATAGAAGTGCAGAAAATTCTCGCTTGTGAAGGGATCGAGAAGCTATAAAATTCACAATTTTTGTTACAACTGACATTAAATCATTCAATTCTGAGAATCCCGATTTGGCACACAACACCTCCTGATGGATAATGCAATGAAAAGGTACAAGTGGATGTCTAATAGCTTCCATAAACAATTTCAGAAATCCCACATTTTTTCCCCACCATATTTGGCGCCCCATCTGTCATGACTGACACAATTTTAGAGATATCAATGTTTAGGTCACTGAATGTTTTTATAGCAACCTTACATATTTCATTTCCTGATGTACTTATTGGCACTGATTCTAACTTTATCAACTCTTCTCTCATTGTGAGACCATCAGAATATCTAGCAATAATGGCCAACCGAGCATTTGATGTGACATTAGTAGTTTCATCAAGAGAAATTGAAAAATATTTACAACTATTTAAGTCTTTTTTTAATTGATGATGTACGTTTTTGTTAAGATATATTATTCTGTCTTTGATAGTATTTCTACTGAGTGGTAACTCAGAAATTCTTTTAATAATATCATTTTTATTTTTCATATCATGAAATAGAGCTGGTGCACATCTTAGAAATGTTTCCTTAATAAATTCTCCATCACTGAGGGCTTTTCCATGCTGAGCTATGGAGTGAGCAATACAGTAACTCGCTGATGTTAAATTTGTAGAGCATCTTACAAATTTGATGATGGACTTTTATTGACTTTTATAGAGGTGTAGATGCCTAGAAATGTATTCCTTCCTTTCATCGATACTTTTTTTCAAGAGCTGACAATGATTAGTTTCAAAATGTCTCTTTACATTCCACGTTCTGCTTACTACCGTTTCATTACACAGTATGCACAATGATCTGTTGTTTCTGTCGACAATCCCGTACATCTCGGTCCATATGTCTTGAAAGGGTCGGCTACTGCTACTTCCACTTCCTTTATTATTCAATCTTGCTTTTTAATTTTTTTGATTCTCCATCACAAGGCTGCAAAAATAAATAAATATAAATCACGGCGTTTTTTATAAAAGGTTGATAGGTTTCTTACCTATTAACTTTTTGCAGTGTTGTTGCACTGACTCCTGGTGCAAAACAATTCAAAGATAGTACGTATAACCAACAAATATATGGTGCTGTAATCAATTAACCGACACGCAGAATGTCTCGTCGAGCACTGTTGCACTGTATATCTTTTTCTTCTAACCCTCCCACTCCTGTCTCCTAATGAACATGGCGATCAAGTGGGTCCGTTTGTCGAATGCACCCGAACGCACGGGAAGCTTACCTGAGGCACATGTTGACAATAATGAGGCCATTTCCAGAATTGGGCATTTTGTCACTCGAGTAAAAATAAGATGCCATGAGTAAAGATTAATCTCGTTATAGTGCAATTCTTAACCTTTTTATATTAATGTCAATATTGGAACAATGTATCTTGGATGTTTTCACTATGTATCTTTGCTACGCAACACCGATGTACATGTTTACATCCGGTTTTAGAATTGCATTATTGATCATGAGTAACGTGAGTAATAATATTACTCAAGTGATGCCCAACTCTGGCCATTGCGAGAGACATATATTTGAATTATGCAATTTTTTGTCTCTGTCGATGAATGTCACCCAAAATGAGTTCGCGTGTCACCTCTGACATGCATGTCATAGGTTAGTCATCACTGTTTTAGTGGATTGTAGACATTCATGAAGTTTCAATCCAGGATTCTTTATCTAGCAAAACTATCCTTTAAACATGAGGCAAAATAAAAGCATTCTTAGATAAACAAAAATGGAGAGAATTTTTTGCTAACACAGCTGTCTAACAAAAGAAGTTCTTTAGGTTGAAATGAAATGACACCAGATGTGAAGTAAAATACACAAGAAAAAATAGAGCAGGAAATGATAAATATATGGTTAAACATCACTCTTTATATATAAATATATATACATATATAAATATATACATGTATACATATATACATATACACTGAGTGGCCAGATTATGACCACCTGACATTTATAGGCAAATTAGCCGTACACTGCATCGTATGGGATATGGAAGCCGAAGGCTGTTCAAACACCTTTGCTGTCTGCAGTTACCAAGATAAAACGTCTCTAATTCTCACACGAACACAAGGATTGGACAGTCGAGCATTGGAAAAAAGTCATGTGGTCTGATGAATCACGTTTCCAGTTGCATCATGCAGATGGTAGAGTGAGAATTTGGTGGAAACAAAATGAAAGCGTGCACCCCACATGCATGAGTACAACCCTTCAAGCTGGTGGGGGCAGTGTTATGGTTGGGGCATGTTTTCCTGGCATGATTTGGGCACTTTAATTCGTGTGGAACAACGTCTGAATAGCACAACATACCTAAGAATCGTTACTGATCAAGTTCATCCTATCATGTTGATGGCATATCCCAATGGAGATGGCTTCTTCCAACAAGACAATGCGCCATGCCACGGTGCTCATATTGTGCAGGAGTGGTTTCAAGAACATGAGGGAGACTTTACCTTGCTTAGGTGGCCCCCACAATCACCAGATCTCAATCCAATTGAGCATTTGTGGCACAAAGTTAAAAGAGCCATCAGGCAGCTGGTTCCACAACCATCAAATCTCATAGAACTAGACAGTGCTATTCATCAGGCATGGTGTCAGATTCCTCTCATCACCTTTCCACATCTTGTGGAGTCAATGCCAAGAAGAATCGCTGCAGTATTGAAGAAAAAAAGGTGGCCCAACGAAGTACTGATGGGGTGGTCATAATAATCTGGCCACTCCATACATATATACATATAATTATATATACTCTTTACATATATACATATATATACATATATTCTCTTAATTTAAAAAAATCCATACTGTCTAAAGCAATGATTAAAATACAATTACTGTATTCATAGCGTATATAGGTGTGATATATATGACAATATTAGCATAAAGGAGGAGGAAACTGAGCTATATTTAACTAGAATTAGGTCAGTATTAATTTGAAGTAAATTTTGATAAATTAAGGTGGAGAAGTGGGAAAATAGGGAGATGCTGGTTAAAGAATATAAAGTTGCAACTATGTAGGATGAATAAGTTTAGAGATCGAATGCATAATAATGTTCAACAATATAATACTGTACTGAATATTGGAAATTTGCTAAGAGAGTAGATCTCAGGTGCTTAGGTGCACATAAAAAATGGTAAGTATGTGAGGAGATGGATATATTAATTAGCTTGACTGTTATAATCACTGCATTATGTATATGTATATCAAAATATTATGCTGTACATCTTAAATATATATAATTTTATTTTAAATGAATATTGTAATCTATAGTGTAAACCATTTTGAAAGTTAACTCAAAAAAACTCATCAGAGTAATTTAAATGGTTTATTAAAAAAATACTGATTTACTATAAAAAAAGACAACAAAGGAAAAATAGTGGAATAATAACAACAAAAATATGTGAGACATATAGAAAACAAATAGCAAAATGACAGACATAAATCTAACCATATAAAAATTACATTAAGTATGAATGCACTAAAGACTACAATCAAAAAGCACAAATCATCAGTTTAGATAAGAAAAAGCAAGATTTAATTACATGTTCTGATTTAAAGTTTTGATTTAAAGACATAGGTTGAAAGTTAAAGGATGGAAAATATATACGATGCACACAGTAACCAGAGAGAGCTGAAGTGCCTATAATAAAAATTTTTATTTAAACATCAGTATTTATAAAATGCTAGAATGTACTTTTTTTGCAAATATTTAAGCATATTTGAAAATATAGATGCAACTTTAAAATGTACAAGGGAATACAATATTTGTCTTTTAAAATTCTGTTAGGGGCTGTGGAAGTAAAAATGTTAGAAGTCTGCTCTTCTATACCTGTTCTGCCATTATACAGAGAAATAAATTAAGTATCGTGGGTTTCTGACATTCAAAATTACACAGTCATAGCAAAGTCAATATTAGAAGCCGTGCTCTCTTTCTTGGTCCTGCATTCCTTGCCCATTTTAAAGAGGCACCACAGGATGATGATTAAGCTCATGGAATTTAGAGCTACATTTAAAAAATTCTAACTCAGCCCTGCTGGCATGGCTCAGTGGTTGAGTGTTGACCTTTGAACAAAGAAGTCACCTTACGGTTCCTGTTCAGGACACATGCTCAGGTTGCGAGCTCAATCCCTAGTGGGGGGCTTTGCAGGAATCAGCTAATCAATGATTCTCTCTCATTATTGATGTTTCTATTTCTCTCTCCCTCTCCCTTCATTTCTGATATAGAAATATATATTTTTTAAAATAATTCTAACTCCAAACCTTGTCAACATTGTGACCCTATAAGAGTTTTCCTAACTTTTCTGTGCCTCAATGACATCATCTGTAAAATGGGAGTAGCAATAGTAAATATCTTATATAAATGCTGTGAAGTGATACTTGTAGAGTACTTAGAACGATACCTAGTACAAGGGAAGTACTCCATAATTGTAACTCATTTTGACTGAGGGCTTTGGAATGTTCCAATCCTATATAATAAAAGCATAGGTGGAGTCATGCCCTTGCGTGATATCATCACAAGATGGCCGCATGTACAGCGGAGGCGGGGCCAGCTGGACACTCTGTGTGGTGAGGCCTGGGGTCCTGAGGCTCTGCGCTGCGCAGAGGAGGCTGGTCCTGGCGTCTCCACTGCCTTGCATGGAGGAGGCGGGTCCTGGTGGAGGAGGCAGGTTGCGGCAGGGGAGGGCAGTTGGGGGTGATCAGACCAGCAGGGGAGTGGTTAGGGGGCAATCAGGCTGGCAGGCAGAAGCAGTTAGGGGCAATCAGGCAGGCAGGCAGGCGAGCTGTTAGGAGCCAGCAGTCCCAGATTGTGAGAGGGATGTCCGACAACCGGCAGTCGGGCAACCCCAGAGCGGTCCCAGATTGGAGAGGGTGCAGGCCAGGCTGAGGGACACTCCCCTCCCCGCCCCCGTGTATGAATTTTGTGCACCGGGTCTCTAGTATATGTACGAAAGATAAATCATTATCACATCTGCCAGCATATTTGCACAATGCTGGCACAGATTTTAGTGCTCCTGACTCTGATGTTGAATCTCTATGTGGACATCAAGCTGTTTTAGGAGTCAGCATTAGAGAGACTGAGTTGCAAAGAGGCAGCACTGAAGGGAAAACCTTGCTAACAAGATAATATGTGCTGAACTCAGCAGTTTGTCTGTTATTGCTGATGAAGAGGAGACAGTGCAAAATGTGAGACATGGGACACTCAGAGGAAAGTCTGTGTGCTGCACATAATTTATTACTTGCTGGAAGACTAAAATGGAACACTAGGTCAGCAGGACAGCCAGATGGCAACTCACTGACCTCAGAAATTCTCTTTTCCAAGAAGATTTTTTTTCTAGCCCTTTGCTCCCCACTTCACTGCCTGAATTCCATGTGCCTGGCTCTCCCGGACACAAGCAGAGTTCTTTTGCCCCTGTGACTTTTCTCATGTGGATTACTTGTTCAGAATGTCTCCCATGCACATGAGACTTTTCCTCTACCAACCACTTTTTTAAACACGCTTAATAGAGTGCAATTCATTCAGCTGAGCACTTAATATGTCCTGAACACTGAGATGAACACTGAGAATACAAATTCACACAATTTTACAATCAAGTGTGAGGTAGTTCCCTTATCACACTTTATTATGATTGTCTACAATAGCCAGTGGTTCTCAATCTTCCTAATGCCGCGACCCTTTAATACAGTTCCTCATATTGTGGTGACCCCAACCATAAAATTATTTTCGTTGCTACTTCATAACTGTAATTTTGCTACTGTTATGAATCATAATGTAAATATCTCATATGCGGGATGTATTTAGGTGACCCCTGTGAAAGGGTCGTCTGACCCTCAAAGAGGTCGCGACCCACAGGTTGAGAACCGCTGGCTTAGGCAAAGGTGTTCTGCGAGTGTAGACAAAGTATTTTACCCAGCCTCGGGATAATCAGCAACTACCTCCAGAATAGTTCAGTGAGTTAAAGTTAACTCTATACATAAAGAGAAGAAACAGAAACAACACATGCACAGGTCAGAGGTGAGTGTGTGGCATGCTAATAAAAATAAATCTGGAAAGGTAGGAATGAGTCAGATCATTAAAGAGCTGCGAATGATGAATGCCTTGCTAAAGGATTTGTAATGTGTGACCATCATGGGAAGCCACATAAAGGACCGGATTTTTACAGAAGTATAAAGAATGGGTGGATTAAAAGAGTAGAGGCAAGAATGGAGTCATTAAGTTATTTAGAGGGCTACTGAATAACACCAATAGGGAGAAGATGAAGGCCTAAACTAAGGCAGTGATGGTGAGAAAGAGAACAGAGATTAATTTGAGAGACATTCAGGAAAAATCAGTGTTCCTTGAAATCTAATTAGATATATGTGTTAAAATTAAGAGTGGAATACAGAATGACTCTCAAATTTTTGGTTTTAATAAATGTATATATGGTGTTACCATTCTCCTGAGAGGGTATATAGAAAGTAGAATACCTTGATAAGACTGCATTAGAACATATTCACTTTAAAATTCATTTACATATCTGTTTAAAAATATTTGTAGAGACCCTACCTACTAGATGCCAGAGACTACTATAGGCACTGTAGATATAGCAGTAAATAAAACAAACAACATTCATATCCTTCAAATAGCTTATATATAGTAGTATATCTATGGACACTCCAGTAGGTGACTGAATTGGTGCTGGACTTAGATGAGAGATGTGGTTTAGAAATGATCCAAGAGAGAACAGCTTATAGGTAACAATTGAAACCATGGCTTACTACATTTCTGTACTTAAACATTTTCTTTTTACTACACAGAAAGATGTAGTTTAGCAGAAACATTTTATATAGCAGGAGTATTTAGGATAATGTGGGTCAAAACTAATACAATCATAGAAAATTGTGCCAATTCATGTTTTATTAGCTAACATATAGCATTAGAATCCAAATGATGATAATGCTACTCTGTACCTAAAGAAGGCTCTGTACCAAATTATAGTGACTATGAGGATGGAAGAACTTATACCATGTCTAATAAGTATGGTTACATCAAGGTGAGATGTTTGTTTAGACAGCAGAAGGTGATCATGGCACCAACCTGCAGTGAGGGTGCAATTTGCCTTACTCACTTTACCAATTAAAATGTTTATCTTATCCAAAAACCATAACAAAAATACCCAGAATAATTACAGACCAAATAGCTGGACACCCCCATGGACCAATCATATTGATACAGAAAATGAACCCTCACAAGTAAAAATGGTTTCTACCCATGGGTTGTTTGATCTCTAGACAGCATGATTAGGATTTTGAGTCCTTCTGGGTGTTTACAAAAGACTTGGATGAAAAAAGCTCCAGATTCTTGAAAATAAAGAGAAGTATCACCATGTTCAGAGGTCTCTCTGTTCTCCTCTAAGCACGAAGCCCAGACAGCCAGGGCATTGGTTCAGGATAGAAATTGTGCAATGTATTTCACAATTGTTGTCTGACCCACTTGCCAAACCAAGAATGTCAGCAAAAGGCAAACTAAACTCTCTTCTCATCAGTTCATATTGTATTTTAGTCTTCCATTGTTTCTTCTCAAGGACTAGACCCAGCGAATAGAAAAGAGAATGTGAACATTTAAAATGTATTTTAAATTAGAGGACTTTTATTTGATCCAAAGCACTGGGAAACTCCATGCTCTGTCTGCCCTAGTTCCCATTTAATCTTCATTTTCCCATTTCTTGTCAGCTGTGCTTACAGATGCTGAAATCTTATTTGTTTATCATGGGGCCAAGAAGATTTATGGTTGGGTGCATGTTTAGCTGCCTTCTCTGCTCTCTTGGCACAGTTCCTGAGCTGCACAGCACAGGAACACTTAAACAGGCTTAAATGGGAAGTCATCCCCACGTGCTCTCATCTGGTTAATTTTCATCTTATGTTTTGGTTGAAGTTAAGGTAATTACCAAATTATTATTTGTCATTTCCTTTATCTTTGGGATCAGAAAGACATCTGTTGAAAGTTAGGATCATCTGTCATTTATGCCAGATGTTGGTCAGTACCTGAGTGGATGTAAAATATGAGAAGGAGCTGGATGTCCATGCAGGCTAGCTGTGTGTGTGTGTGTGTGTGTGTGTGTGTGTATGCACGCGCGTATGCTGTGTGCATCTCTGTGTGTATTCATACAAAGGAATCCTACTCTGCCATGAAGTCTTGAGAAATCTGTGCATTCTTGCAACTCCTGCAATGATAAGTTGTAAGGAAATAAGAAATGCTGTTGTTCACAATATTTGCATAGTTTTCAAGTCACTAATGTGGAGAAAAGTAATGAAGTCAGATAAAGTATTCTGAGTTTCCTTCCTGCTGAGCTATTTATTTTCTTCACCAACATGTTGTATATAGTCCTCTTTACAGAGTGAAAATGAGAAAATGATCTAATATTTGAACTGTGTATCATTTAATGAAGAAATATGTGATATTTATGATTATGCTGGCTTTTTGAGCCAGAAAATACTGTAATATTTGCAAATCCAAAGTTATCAGTTGACCCTTCAGTTCAGAATTAACAAACTTTTTCAGTAAAGGGTCAGGTATGAAATATTTTAGGCATTTTGGGCCATACAATCTCTGTTGGAACTAAAACTCTGTTGTTGTGACACCAAAGCAGCCATGGGTAATGTGTAAATAAATGAGCATGGCTATGTTCCAATAAAATTTTATTTACAAAAACAGGCAGTGGGCCACATTTGTCTAGTAGACCACAGTTTGTCAACTCCTCCTTCCAACTGACATTCCATAATGAGTGGAATAACAAATTGATGTTTCTGCATTTTTCTCTCTCTTCTTTCATCTCTCTCTAAAATAAATAAGTAAATAAATAAATAAATGTGGCAATCTGGTGAAGATCTTGAAAGTGATAGGCCATGCACACACATACGTGACATGGCAGATTTTCTGAGCATAAAATGACATGCTGATATTCTCTGTGTAACCTAAACCTTACCCTGCTTGGGGAAAGAACCCTTCATTATTTCCTTTGTCATTATTAAGATAACTATATTTTTCTTACTTTCATCTTTTCTTTCATGGCAAGCATTCAAAGTCTTGCATAAATAAAAGTGCATGTAGCTGCAGGACACTTAAAATGTCTAGACTACAGGAACAAAGGACATATTATGTTCATTTATATGCCCATGAAAGCTGCATGCCCCAGGATGTGAAAGGAGAGGCAGAATGGTGTAATGGCAAGTTAGTGACCCAGGCATCAAGATACTTGTGTTCCAGTGTTAGCTTTGCAACTAGTTGCTTTTGAACTTGAACGAATCTCTTAACTTCTCTGATCTTCAGTTATGTAATCTGTAAAAGGACATGATTGCCAGTGCTCAGATCTTGATTTCTAATACCAATACAAGAAACCAGGGCCACTTTAAAAAGATGCCTGATAGGAGGATTGAGGCAGGGACTATATCAGATGATCCAGGAAGACCTTATAGTGACAGAAAGTAAGAAAGATCTCAAAAAAAAAACAATATAATAGGGCAGAGGAACCAATTGAAAAAGCTCCCAATGGCTAAAGCTAGAGCAATTTGAACAACAAAATACATAATATAATGTTAAATGAAATCTCAAAGTATAAGCTGAAATATAAAATATCTATCCATGAATTTATACTGATATAAATAAGTAATTGAATAAATAAAGAAATAAATAAATAGGGAATAAGAGACAAGTCTTCCATATAGAGAATTGTAAATAATTTCTATAGATTGCTCCCCATCAAAGGTAGAGCATAGCTCCTTCGCCTCTAAATGAGTACTACACTTTTTGACTTGCTCCCAAAGAGTATATGGACAATGGAACAAAAAATGTAACTTTAAAGTGGAGAAATCTAGCATACACTATAGTTAGGATCAAGGTTAAGATCAGTAGTAATGAGCCATGTTGGTAGCAGGTATTCTTGATATAACATAATAATGCCTTCATCTTCATCATCTTTCTCCCCTAAACTTATAACTCCAGCCTGATCATGAGAAAAGCATCAGACAAACACAAACTGTGAGGCATAATACAACATAGCTAACCAGTATTTCTCAATACTGTCAGGGTCATAAAAAACAAGGAGAGGGAGAAATCATCAGAGCCAAGGGGAGCCTAAGGAGACATAACAACTAAATGTAATGTGATATGTTGGATAAGATCCTGGAACAGAAAAAGGAAGTTAAGAAAACATTAATGAGATCCAAAATAAAGAATGAAATTTAGTGAATAATAATGCATCAGCTTTAGTTAATTATTTGTGAGAAATGGACCATAATAATGTAAGATATTAATAATAGGGGATATTAGGTGGGTATATGGGAACTCCCTGTCTGTACTATCATTGCATCTTTTTTTTGTACATTTAACACTAAAGTAAAAAACTTTAAGCATTTAAAAATGACATGGTTGAACTATATTATACATATTAGCTTTTTATTGCTCTATGACTTTAATATCTGGGTACTGAAGTATTATTCCTTTGTGAGTTAGGGCAGGAAGGAATCTGTTTCTTATAGCAGAGTTCATTATAGCTATCTCAAGTCCCTGACAGCCTTCACAGTCTTCCTAGCACCAAACATGAAATTCTCAATATATGTTGATTACAAGGGAAAAAATTCTTAATTATCTTTTCTCTGGATAAAGAAATAAAAACAATCTTTGCTCAGGCATAAAAAACAGTCTTGTTTTTTCCATAAGTACAGTCTTGTGATCCTTTATAGACCTCAAAACAATTCTAACATTTTGAATGAATACTGCATAAACCCACCTTACAAGTCTATTAAAACATTTTCATTGCAAACGTGGCTGGTCAATACTCTCTACATACTAACTATAACTAATTTGCAGTGTCAAAGATTAAGCAAACTCATCCATAGTCCTTGCTTCCTGGCTTAGCCCAGAAAGCAGTAGTTTGAAAGGTATAAACTATCTGCAAGTCCTGGTGCCAGGGTTACTTCAAAGGGTTAAACCAGGCTAGATTTTTGGAAAGAGATCTGCCTATTTTCTTACAGGCAGAAACTCAAGAGTGAAGGGCTTTTCAAATACCTTCAAGCAAAACAATCTACCAAATAAAGAATGGTATAATGTGAATTTTCCTTTCCATTCCTAAATGATGAATAAGAAGACTTTAAAGGGAATATATTTAGAAGTATAAATTTGACCTTGGAAATATTTCAGCAGTTAATTTTTAATTGAATTTGTTGAGATGACATTGGTTAATAAAACCATATAGGTTTCAAGTGTACAACTCAATAACACACCACCTGCGTAGTGCATCATGCACTCACCACCCAGAGTCAAGTCTCTTACTGCCACCATTTATCCTCTTATGTTCATTGCAGCGATATTCACAATAGCCAAGATTTGGAATCAGCCCAAGTGCCCATCAGTAGATGAGTAGATAAAAAAGCTATGGTACATTTACATGATGGAATTCTATTCAGCCATAAAAATGAAGAAAATCTTATTTCACCATTTCTGATTTCTTATGGTGGCTTTCTTTGTGACATTCGATTATGCTGCCTTTCCCTGTCACCACTTTATCCTCATGGATCTCTAATTTCTCCACTTCAGGGTATGATTAGCCAAACCATGTCTTCTCCTCTGAAGTGTTGGAAGGATGAGTAAGTGAGGAACTGTCAGGGGCTTTGTGATATGTGATCTATTTAAACGTGAGGTTATCAGCGAAATTGTCACCATCTGGTTGGTAAAAGGCAGAAATCTCAGGGCAGCAGCCATATTTGCCAATCATGTTAGAGAGACTGAAATATGTGCCTAGTGAAGGAGGACACTGGCTTGAAGTAAAGGATGAGAGCAAGAAAAAGACATATGAAAAAGAAAAGCATTTCCAACTGTTTTTGAAAAGAACACTATACTACATTGTAAAGATAAATAGGATATTTAAGGCACATATTTGATGATTTGCTTACTCTTTCCTTCATGAGATCTCTTGTAATCATTTTTTTTTGTTTTAATACTTTTCTTTGGTGGATTTTGTTAAATAGTACTATACTGACTCAGAATTGGTGATAAATGGAATAAAACTAGCTCTAATTTACCTTCATATTAACTCCATGTTTTTTATTTTGCTTTAAAAAGTATATATCTTTATTAAATGGTACTAAAAGGCCCAAAATATTTGAGAGAATAAACTTTTTGTAAGAAGTATCAAGTGCTTCTGAAACTCTTATTGCTAACTTTAATGTCAGTTTGTTATTTTGAATTGTTTAAGCTGTAAAGATTTTCACTTTGCCCCTGTAATCCAAATTGTTGTAAGTTTGAATGCATAATAAATTTTATTAATTTTAAAATACTCTGAAAGTTATCCCTTTCAATACTTCAAATTCACCTTGTCCCAAAGTATTTATATTTCTGTGTGTGTGTGTGTGTGTGTGTGTGTGTGTGTGTGTGTGTCTTTTAAGTGCTAGGGTACTGAACTCACATGGTTATGTTTTGTCCCTTATGAATTCCTAGTGTTTTGTGCTGTCATGTTGGGGTGTTGGTAACTTTTTATGGATGGAATTCTCATCTCTTTTCCTTCTTGAGAACTAGCCTGCATGATGTCATCCCTTGACTCTCCATGGAATTGTTTGTGTTAATCAAAGGAAGGGTTAAAGCAGTGATGGCAAACCTATGACACGCGTGTCAGAGGTGACACGTGAACTCATTTTTTTGGTTGATTTTTCTTTGTTAAATGACATTTAAATATATAAAATAAATATCAAAAATATAAGTCTTTGTTTTACTATGGTTGCAAATATCAAAAAATTTCTATATGTGACACGGCACCAGAGTTAAGTTAGGGTTTTTCAAAATGCTGACATGCCGAGCTCAAAAGGTTCGCCATCACTGGGTTAAAGCAACAATTGGGACTCTAATGCTGAGTCTACTGTATGGCCTGTAATAATAGAGGTTGGAAGGGAAGGTCCTTAGTAGCCACTGCTTCTTCATTTTACTGATGATAAAACAGAGGCTCAAGAAAACCCACAAATTACTTGTCCAAGCCTACCAGAACCAGTCAGGGATACCTGAACTTTCCCTAAACTATGCCGCATATGCTGCTGGTGATTCTCACAAACTCTGTTGGGGCAATTCCCCAATCTCTAGCCATTCAGGCCCATTATACGGTATCACTGTTTAAAAAGTTCCTGTCAAGGTTAAGTTGCTCTCTCTGGGATCTTTTAATAGAGTGATATGTTCTTCTGTTTAATACTAGAAAACTCAAATTAATTTAAATTTAAGTATACCTCTCACCTAGACTAACTACATGCAAAGTCTTCTTGTTATTTCTGCCCTTGGGTACCTCTCAGGGGACTACTCCAACCTTTGACAAAACCCTTTCATCTTCAAGGCAGGAGGAGAAACAGGAGAGAAATCATCAAGGTACATGCTTAGCAGGCCATTGATTTCCATTGAGCCCTATTCTCATTTTGCTGTTGAAGGAAATCAGTCATAAAATATAAGCTCAAGATCTGTCTCTGTTACCATACTTTATGATACAAGCTAAAGATGGAGACCTCACTTCTCTCTCCCCTTCATTTCACCTAGAGAATTTAGGTCACTTTTATACATCTCTGATGTGGTCTTGGAAAGTATCTCTTTAACTCATTTTAAGAAGATGAACTTTAAATCTCTGAGGTTAGAATATAAGAAATACCGGTGCCTAGAGAAGCCTGTTTTTAGGGGGTATCGTTAAATTGCCATAATTTAGAATAAATTGATCATTAAAATATTGATTTTAAAAATAAAGACTCAATGGGTTCAGGGGTTCTCTATTATGGCTGTATCCCCAGATGTTGTATGGCTCAATTCAACCAAAAGCCACTATCTTCCTCTGGTTTTCCATGTGTTTTCCTCCCAAAGCTGAGAGCTTGGTCAAAGATGATGGACTTTTTATGATGGCAGAGAACTATATATGTATTTAGAAATATAAATGCAGTTTCAATTTCTGTCTAAAGCCTCCATGTCAGCAGCTAAATGCCATTTATTGAATTCACAGGAAACAAATGAGAACTGTGAACTTTTAAGATCTATATCCATATATTCAATTCTCATTTAGGTGTAGTAAACTTATAAACTTTAAGAAGCAATGAAAAGTAATTCTATTAGGAACATACACTCTCTAATTTTGTAACAGGACACTTTACAGTACCCAGGAACCTTTTCCCTCACAGGCAGCGTTGCATATGGTTGTTCTAATATGGTCAAGTGAATTCCACTCAAACATTATGCAAATTTATGTCCAGGCTACCATCTACCTTCCCAATTGCTTAGCAATGTTTTATAGTGGCTCTGAGAGTGTTCCCTGTGGTCCTGTGTGTGTACTGAGTAGGCATCTTTATTGCCTTTTAAATGAAATAAAGATTAGAAAACATTGATTTACATAGCAGGGTGGCTCCTAGATAAATAAGTAGCAAAATACAATCATCATTTGTATGAAAATTGAGTTTATCAGCCACTTTGGAAAAGACCTAGAGTGCAAATATCATCCACATGCTCCAATTTAATGAAAGCATAGTCACTGATAATAGCACAGGATTAAAGAAAGAATTATGTTGAGAACATTTCTCTGACCGTGAACTTACTCTCAAATATTTCTGCAGTGAGAATAATATTTTGGAAATATTTTACTGGTTAGCAATCCATGTTTGTCTTTCCTTAGTAGTATATCTAACATGAAAGCTAGACATGAGGTTTGTGGTCCCAGGGAAAGGAATACAATATATGAAAAAAATCTATACGATGTAAGATGAAAAATGTGACAGAAGTGGAGGTCTGGCTGCATAGGAAGGGGGAAAAGAGAGCTTCTAGTGGTGAGAGGAAATGGGGAAACAGTATAAGCAGCAAGAGGTCAGAGTTTAGTTGTTTTTTCCCCTTGAAATCAAAATCCTTTTGGAATAAAGGGTTAGAAATATCTAGACTGTCCTGAGAAAGTCCCAGTGGGTGTCTTTATTTCTCTCTCCTTGGGGCTTCTGAGATTGAGAGTAGAATTAAATCAATTATCCTATATAATAAAAGGCTAATATGCAAATTGTCCCCTTGGGAGTTCGACCACTTGAAATGACATGCGCTGACCACCAAGGGGTGGTGCAGAATGCAGGGGGCAGCACGGAACAAAGGAAGGCCCCGCCAACAGCTGGAAGGCCCTGATCGGCCCTGATCTCTGGCCAGGCCTATGGACCCTACCTGTGCATGAATTTCATGCACCGGGCCTCTAGTGTAAAATAAAAATAAATCAGTCATATTAAATAAAAAAGCTTTATTATCATCACCCACTGAATTTCATTTGAAGTGTGTTCATTTCAACCTAGCTACATTACTACAATAAATAAGATAAAGAGAAAAACATAGCTAAAAGATTTAGGCTAGCAGCTTATTTGGATATTAACCCTGACTTCTTTGGCTTAATTCATAAACAATTTTAAAAACATGTATATACTTTCCCCCTTGAAAACTATTTATGTACTTTACATTAATGAGATAAAAAACAACAATCCACAACCAACCAACCAAACAAACAAAAAACCCACAACTAAAGTTTGAAATTGATGACATGATCTTTGTTTTTCTTCTTTATTTTATTGAAGTATTTGTCAGGGTCAAACCTTTACACAGCAGTTTTTGTTTATAGTATTAATTTACTAAGAAAAAAACATGCCTTTACAGTAGTGCCAATTAAACTTTAACCCAACCCATACTTAAAATTTCAACCAGAATAGTTTGTTATCAATTCTATGTGGTTGTTTTAACTGGTTGTGATGTCCATGCAACTGTGTAATAGCATAGGCCTGTAATAATTCTCTAGGCAGTGGACATAAAAAAGAAGAAAAAACCCTCTATAATTTAATTTCCTCCTGACTCCTGCCCTTTCCTTCCCTTGATGAGTAAGTGAATTAAATTACTAAAATCCTCATCACAATTTCCTCCTGCCCCATGAACACAGGTTTGGCTACTCTCAGAAATAATTGCATTCTTTCTTTTTACATGCACCAATAAACTGAATTACTGTGTTTGAACTGACATTGGTGAGAGGGAAGGAAAACGTCAGGTTCAGAGTTTAAGAAAAAAAAAAAAGCAACTAAATGTCTCTGCTTATATAAGCTTCAAAAGAGATACCACCAGAGCTGCATACTTGGTGAGCTTATCTTAGCAAGAATGGTTTTGCAAACGGAATCTATTAACATGCATTATAACTTCCCACACCAAGGAAACATTTCCCTTACTGTTGTTCTTTGAGGTCAGAAGGGCTCTGTTATTAAAGGCTGCAGCCTAAGAGTGGCCCTGCAGGTGCAGATCGGAGAGAATGCTTGGCAAGCCAGGGGTGTGCGCATTAGGGATTTTTCTCTGTTGCAGCGTGGATGCTGTAGAAACATTCTATTGATTCTAGGGGAAATTTCAGCTGCTTTTCAGTTCATATAAAATTTTTTTTGACCTAAAAGTTTTCACTCAGAAGAAAAAGAGAAAGAAAGAAAGAATGAAATAAGACTGGCTTACAACCATTCTGTCCTTGGTAAAAACTGAATGAAGGGCATTTAAAAATCTATCAGTCTTCTAACACTTTTTTGGTTTAATGTAGAGCAGTAAGTGTTAGGAGGCATGTTAGATAGTGAAAGGAACAAAACAATGGACAACATAGAGCGTAGGGCTTAATTACTGTTTCCATTAAGATCCAAGGCATGCCAAAGAATTATTGAGTAGAAAACATTGATATCTGAAGATAAAAAGGACTTCACATTAGATGGGAAGAGGACTGATTTTAAAACCTGCCAGAATTAGATCTTGAAACAGAAAAAAATGGCATTCATGGAAAAACTGGTCAAATTAAAAAAAATTGGGATTCAGTTAACATATCACTGTTAATTCCTTAGTTTTGACTAATGTAACACAGTAATTTAAGATGACAACACCAGGGAACATTAAAACCAGGTGAAGGGTATGCAGGAACTTTCTGTATTATACATCTAAAATTAACACAAATAATATCCCCCCCACCCAATTATTCTAAATAAATACTCCATTAAAAAATGTCTGGAGGCAGGTACACAGTCTCCTTCCGTGTAAGGCCCAGGGCACTCTGAACACCTGTCTTGCCAAGAGGATGCCCAGAGATCTATTAGATTCTTGAATGAGCAGACTGGGCAGCATGCCGTGCTCCTTTATTTTGTTTGAAAGTGAAACAGACCTCTCTCATTCTAATGTTGTGTATTGTAATACTGATATGTGAAGTGGAGATGCTCAGAGGCTAGGATGTTTGTAACTGGAGGCTTGTGTCTTTGAAATTGGATATTGAGACCATCATCTTCCAGTGATCAAGGCAGAGAGACTTGAATGATGGCACTATGAAAATTAATCTGCTTGAATCCCAAGCAGTGAGGCAGCCTTAAGGGAACTCAGAGAAAGCCAGTAAGATGCTATGAAAAGACACTACCTTATATGGTGTCCCAGTGTCCCCTTCCACTAAAGAAAGCAGGGTAAATTGTCCAAAGATATTTTCAGAAGAGACTGGTTGAACAAGCTGAGACTTATAATTCTCCCTGTGTTAGACATGACCTCCTCAATGTCATCTACTTGCCACCCAGGTACTGAGGTATTCTGGTCACCAGAGCAAGCCCCGAATTGTGTGGAGACAGACAGATGATTGTCCATACAAGGAAATCTGAAGGAAGGTAAAAGGCTGCCTGGCTAAAGCTGGAAAGGGCTTGACATTCTCATTACTCACTCCTTTGGTTTAGGATAGATCCTAAAAAGCATCTTTTAAAATGTTGCTTCAGTGAAACAATGTGTTGGCAAACACTGTCCCATTACTAGAGTAAGATTAAGAAAAACTGAGAATCTCAAATCACTTTTGAATCATGGGGATTAGGAAAAGGAAACCCTGAAGCCAAGGACACTTCTGACATTTCCCTAATCTACCTTGCCAGCATCTTATTTCATCTCTCCCTCAGACCTTACTTAGCACATACCCAATTCTCATTCACTGTAAGCTTGTGATTCATGACAGAAATAGTTCCAGTTAAGATCTAGAAGCAGAAAAGTTCTAATAAAAGTATGAAGGTAGAATGTTTGGAACTGATAAGAGAATTTGTGGTACCAACTGATCTTTTTCCTGAGCTGTCCTCATCCTGTCAAGGAATAGAAGACCTTCAACTTCAAGACCAAGTCCAAAACTGGTTAATTAGAATACTTGTATGTCTAATTAAATTTGAGAATGGCTCCTAATTATTGATTTCATTAGCATTAATTATTATGTCAAGTGGCTAGCCATACATTATTGCCATAAAGTGCATCTTAAGGTCAATTCACAAAGGTATATTTTCTTTTTACACAAAAGCATGGGAAAGACTTGCTATAAAGCACCCATCCTATTCAGTGTTCTACATGCTCCCACTGAAAAGTATAAATTTTCTAGCTGCAGTAAAAGTTTTTACAATTCCTATAGCTCTCCCAGGGGCAAAATATTGATATTTACCTCTGATGGAAAGACATGCTTCACCCTGGGAGCGCTTACAAATGTTATC
Source organism: Myotis yumanensis (assembly GCF_028538775.1). Classification (NCBI taxonomy): domain Eukaryota; kingdom Metazoa; phylum Chordata; class Mammalia; order Chiroptera; family Vespertilionidae; genus Myotis; species Myotis yumanensis. The sequence goes on from NW_027223754.1 coordinate 21,503,147, forward strand.
TAAATTAGTAATCTTCATAATGAAGCTGACAGAGTCAAAATTGATCAACCTGAACAGTTCCTATAAGTAGCAATGACAATTTTTATCTTCCTCTGCAGTTTTTCCATAAAGTGACAGCATCGCCTGATATCTCATATTCCAAAATACCAATAGATAGTCAACCAACAATCAAAGGCTTCAATAAAGTGAAGAGTCTAAGAATGCTTTAAATCTTGATCATGGTTATAAGGAACCACATATATGTGAATATTAATTGTACGGTACAACTAAGCTTTCTGTGGCTTAGTATACCTATTTTAGCATTCACAAAAATCAAGGTAAGATAAGAGTATAGGAGTACAAGGGATGCACACCAAAATAGCGCATTCTCTTAAGAATTTAAATTTAAATGTTTTCTTGTATACCAAAATTTCAAAATTCTGATATATAAATTTCTTTGCCTTTGTATATTAGTGGAAGACATGCTTTAATAGGTTGCTCAAATAGGGATATGTGCTTTGTCATCCTTAGCCCCTCATCTGGTAATTTTTCCTGAGTCTCTAATATTCTGTTCCTGTATAACCCTGTGTATACACATATCACATAATATATTGCAATTACTAAATTAGTTGTCTATCTCCCCAACTAGACTATGAAAGAAGGAACTGTCATGTTTATTTTGATATCTAGCACAAGGCCTAGATTAAGAAATGCTTAATAATTTTTTAAAATTAGTTTTATGGACATAAAATTTACATATCATTAAAAATGCCAATTTTGAGAGTACCATATAGTGAGTTCCAGGCATGTAACCATCACCACCATCAACATACAAAGATACAGAATAATTTCACCACTCTTAAGTACACCTTCATGTCTTTGAAATCAATTGCTTCCCCAACCAGTCTATGACCCTGAAATTGCTGATCTGCTTCTTTCTGTCACCAGATTTTAATTTTTTAAAAAATATGAATGCTTCACGAATTTGCATGTCATCCTTGCACAGGGGCCATGCTAATCTTCTCTGTATCGTTCCAATTCTCTCTCTCTCTCTCTCTTCCCCCCTCCCTCCCTCTCTGACTTTAGAATAATTTTTTCACGATTTATCTATGTTATTTAATGTATCAGTAGTTCATTATTTCTTATTACCGATCAGTATTTCATTGCATATACCACAATTCCATAATTAGTTCATTCGTTCTATATTCAATATATATTTAGATTGTTTGGATTGTTGACCAGTTTTTCACCAGCATTCTTCATTGTGTTGTGTATATGATTCTGCCTAATAAAAACTTCCATTACATTTTATGTACAGCAAGTCTGCCAGCAACTGCTTGTCTCAGATTTTATTTTTCTGAAAGGATTTCACGTTCATTTGAAAAAAAAATTCCACTGAATATAGAATTTAGATTAACAATTTTTTAAAATATATTTTTAATTGTCTGCCTTCATTGTCTGCCTTGCATAGTTTCTTATGAGCAATAGTCATCATTCTTCTTTTTTATGTATGTTTTCATTGATATTAGAGAGAACGAAAGGGAGAGGGAGAGAGAGAAGGGGACTCTACCTATGCAGATCTCTGGAGTAATCTGCTTCACAAATTCTAGGGTTTTTGTTTTGCTTTGTTGTTTTTTTTGTTTTTAACTCTGATCTCAATTTCTTTAGCTGAAGAGAGCCATTAGGTTGCAACTACGTATTCCCTCTCTGTGCTGCAGCCTGAAAACTTAGTCTAGACAATAAATTGGGGTAAACATACACCTGATTTCATTTGTTTTTCTTCTTTCAGAAACCACAGTCTACAATTGCTTAGTGTCCAAGGTCTGATAACCATAGTTTTATATATTTTTTCCAATTTTCCAGCTATGTAAGGTGTGAGCATGAATCTGGTCCCTATCGTTTTTTCATGTCTGAAAGTTTTCTTACTCTTGATAATTTTTTAAATGTAGTGAAGACATAAAATATTATGGTCATTTAATATGCCAATTACAAAATTTAAGAGGAATATCTAAGAAGTTGAACAATATTATCAGTATTCAAGGATATCAAAATTATACTGGTAAATATCAATTTCATCATTTAGGCTCAATTAAATCAATTGTTCAGGTAAAAATGGAAAGGGAAGCAAGGTATGGGAACCATGGTTTAATAGCAGTTTATGTAAAAATACTGCTCAGCTTTTGATAATTTTATAAAAGTTCTGTGCAGGGTGTTTTATCAAGAAGATTATTTTTTTAAATGCCATCTTCAATAAAACCCTTCATAGAAATATGTGATCAAATCAAAGGAGTTATAATTATCACTCTGTAATTCTATACTCAATTCAATTTTCTTAAAAATTTGAACATAAACTTACCATACAACCTAACAATTATACTCTAAGTTCTACCCAAGAGAAAGAAATGAAAACAAGTCCATACAAAGATTTGCATGCAATTCTTTTAGCAGCATTATTTATAACAGCAGAAAATTGAAAATAATCCAATGTTTATCATCTGGTGAAAGAATTAACAAAACATGGTACATTTATATAATGGAGTATTATTCAGAAATTTAAAGGAAATATTAATATATGCCTGCTTAGAACCCACTTTTATAAATAACTGATAAACTAATTGTGTCTGAAAGAAGAAAATCTTGGCCTATAATAATAGACTAATGTGGTATTTTTGCAATCACCAGAGAGTGATCCAGAAACAAGTTTTACCACTTCATGTGGTCTATTCTCCATCTACCTCTGCAATAGTTATGGTTCTGTTTTATTTTCTACCATCCTGATTTTTCTTCACTTCTGGTGTTTTTAGAAATTTTGATAATGTATTTGATCATAGGGTAATTTTGTCTAGAAATCACCAATCAGAAGAAATTGGAAAGAGAAAGTGAAACAATGATATATAAATAAAAAAATCTTTTAGTTTTAACTGACAGAAATCCAATTCAAAGACCAAATTTGAAAGGAGATTACATTTTGGATAACTCAATATTCTTAAGAGGGCAGTTCTCTCCAAACTGATCTATAGGTTTAACGCACGGCATGTGGGGAAGGATGAAAGGGGGAGGGAATCTCTGGTGAAAAAAGGGGACATCATAATGATTTCAACAATAAAGATAAATTTAAAAAAATACAGTAACAAAATACTCATTTGAAAAAAAAAAATCCCAGCAAGCTTTTCTCCCATAGAATTTTACAAATATACACACGCACATGCGTACACACACAAGAACTAATCTTAGCTTCTTAACTCATACCACAAAAATCAATTAAAATGGATCATAGGACTAAATATGAAAGCTTAACTATAACATTTTAGAAGAAAAAAAGGAAAAAAAAATCTTTGTAACTTTGGATTAGGCAAAGATTATTGGATACAACACCACAAGCACAATTTATAAAATAATTGATAACTGAACTTCATCCAAATAAAAATATTTCCTTTTCAAAAGACATCATTGTAATCATGGAAAGCAAATCATAGAATACAAGAAAATATTTTCAAATTTTATTTCTAATACAGTACTTGTATCCCAAATGTACAATATACTCTTACTACAGGAGTATAGTAAGAAGACAAACAACCCAATTAAAACATGGGAAAAATATCTGAATAGTCAATTCACCAAAGAGATATATGAATGGCCAATAAACACAAAAGGAGCTCAGCATCATTAGTCACTAGGGTAATGCCAATTAAAACCACAATGAAATAACACCACACAAACACCCAACAAAATGACTGACTTAAAAGTTTGACAAATCAAGCATTGTCCAGGAAGTGATGAAATGTTATTGATAGGGATCTAAAATGATAAAATCACTTTGGAAAACAGATCTTTTCTTAAAAATTTGAACATAAATTTATTATATAACCTAATAATTATACTCTAAGTTCTACCCAAGAAAAAGAAGTGAAAACATGTCCACTCAAAAATTTGTATATGAACTTTTTTTAGCATCATTATTCATAATAGCCCCAAACTGAAGAGTCCAAATGTTTATCAGATGGTGAAAGGATAAACAAAATATGGTACATTCACATAATGGAATATTATTCAGAAATTAAAAGAAACAAAATATTAATAGATGACTCAACATGAATGAGCCTGAAAAACATACTGAATGAAAGACGTCATATTCAGAAGACCAGTTACTGTATGATTCTTTATATATAAATTTTTATTTTAAAAAATCTTCAAGAGACAGAAAGCAGATGAGTGGCTGCCTAGAACTGGAGGTAGGAATAGATATTGGCTGTAATACAGCACAAGAAAACTTTTTGGAGTAATGGGAATAGTGTAAATTGAAATATGTTGTTAGTTGCATAACTCTTAAAATTGTACTAAAATTCATTAAATTGCATGCCTAAAATGGGCATATTTTATGATATGTAACTTATACCTCAATAAAACTGTTTAAAAAATGAGAATGAAGGGGAGAGGTCATTCAATTAAACACAAGTGAAGCAGCAATATAGCTAGTTCTTTGGGAAACACAGTAACCCTTAACTTGAATACCATGAATCAATCTCTATATCCTCCATCTCAACTTCTGTATGTGTATGTGTGTGTGTGTCTGTGTGTGTATGTATTTCACCTAAACTTCCTACATACCACTTTTTGTGGTCAGGAAACATGCTTTCTTGGCTTATGTTTAACTAGAGGCTCAGTGCATGAAATTCATGCACTGGGAGGGGAGTGTCCCTCAGCCCAGCCTGCACCCTCTTTAACCTTGGAACCCTTGGGGGATGTCCGACTTCCGGTTTAGGCCCGATCACTGTGGGATCAGGCCTAAACCGGCAGTCGGACATCCCTCTCACAATCTGGGACTGCTGGTTCCGAACCGCTCACCTGACTGCCCCTGCTTCTGCCTGCCAACCTGATCACCCCCTAACTACTCCCCTGCCAGCCTGATCGACACCTAACCGCTCCTCTGCTGGCCTGTTCACCCCCAACTGCCCTCCCCTGCCAGCCTGGTCCCCCCTCCCAACTACCCTTCCCTGTTGTCCTGGTTGCCCCTAACTTCCCTGCCCTGCTGGCCTGATCGCCCACAACTGCCCTCCCCTGCCAGCCATCTTCTTGTTGTGGGTGCTGCCATCTTCAAGGGTGGGGCAGTTAATTAGCATATTCCCTCCTTATTGGCTGTGGGTGTTGCCATCTTTGAGGGCGGGACAGTCAATTAGCATGTTCCTTTCTCGAAACAACACCTCTTCTTTTAGAAATTCCTCTACTAAGAATTTGAGTGCTACATTACTCCTTTATTAGTGTCAGACTGCCTCTAATTTTTCTAGAGAAAAGATTATTTTCTGAACCCATCTTAAACGTATACTGGTCTCTGAAATCTGAATAAATGAATATTCTCTCTCAAGTCCAGGGCTTTCATCACCACAATTTATGTTAGCTCCTTTTTGCTCCACGCCACTAGCTCTCTGCTTTTCTTTGGGTGTTCTAATGTCTAATTTTCAACAGTTTTCCTCAAAATGAAAATCACTATTGGCATGGTAAGCATTTCGAGTTTTATTATTGATTTATGCCTTGGGTGAAGAGGTTAATTAAATGTGAATTTTAAGCCGACAACATGATTAGGAGAGTGAAGCAACTGGAATTCATGAATACTTCCAAAACCATTAAACTGTTTAAAATGAACAATGAATAGAGGTGGGGGAATGGAGGTGGAATGGGGAGACAGACCAGCCCTCTGTTACTTGTGACTGGATTAATGAAATTCTGAAGAATAACAAAATCTTTCCAAGGCTTTTCATTTTGCATTTATATTGACATTAGCATGGAATATAATACATTCCTAATAAACCACTCTTCCATATTCTCTTTGTTTCTTCTGTTTCAAATTGCATCATAGAACCTTGAGTTTACCAAATCAACTATAGAAGGGAGAGGGGGAACAATTCATGCATTATCAACCCTTAAAGAGTCCTCAGGACAACTTTGTAAAGCTTGAGAAGGATATATAGACCAAGTATCTTCATTCTCCCTTTTTTCCAAAATGACCTTTTGGAGGTCATAATTTGAAAACCTAAATCCAGGGTGAATCTTATCTCAAAAAGTTGCATAAAAATTATTACATAGCAATAATTGATATCAGGAAATGAGGAATCTGGGTTTGGTTTCAACCTACATTATAATTCCCCTGAATTTAAACACTGGTGGATTTTATTTACCATTTGTAACCTTCCTCCTTTAAATTCCTAGGCACATAGTGGACAGTCATTCAGTTCTGGTTAGTGATAAATAAAGTTCTACAACCCTAGGAGATGTAAAAATATAAATGACAATGATTACCTAAACATACTCATTGATATAAAAAAGGATAGGCAAAATGTTTAAATCAAATGAGATAGTCATTCAAGAAAACTGAAAAATTACTAAGGACATGATATATACTAGTAGATATTAATAATTACATGGTTATAGAAAAGACATCTATTTTAGAAACAAAGCAGATGATTTATGACATTCATTGTTATTACAAATATATGTCCTAAACATTATCAACACTATAATAATATTTGTTGCATTTTAATTTGCAATTGGCATAGCCCTGTTAACAAATACTAGATAAATAACTATAATGTGGGGTATAGAAATGATGCAACATATTAAATGGTACAGTATCACTCAGAATCAACCTTAGAACACTAAAGAAATTTATTGTCATTGTGATTCAATCCAGGAAAATATCTACTGTGCCAAAATAACAGAAAATATATAGACATGTACTGAGGTGGAATCAAAGACTCAGAAAAATGCAAGTTAAAAATAAGCCTAAGAATCAGATAAAAAAGATTAAAAATACTGACAAACACTAAACTAATAGCTACATAAGGCTGAGGAAGGAAAGATGAAACATTTTCCTGTTAGAGACTGAGAAGCCATTCAGTAAATCATTGTGAAAGTTCATGCAGGGCACATGCACAGGGCAATGACCACAGCTAGGCTTTGGACAATGAGGTGCTGATATTTTGCCTTAAAAGCTGCAGCAGATCAAGGCCTGAGGCACTGACATCCAAGTCCAGGTCATGGTTGCCTGTTTCAGAGTGGTCTAGGAATGGTCTAAGATTCTAAGTCAGGATCTTAGAAGAATTCTGCTGACTGAAGTGGCTAACTCCTAGAACCTAATTTCTCAGAGTCATCAGAATGATACAAGGAACTCAATCTCCCTTTCAAATGTTCTCCACTCCAGGAAACTTCACTGTATCTACAGTGAGTGTCAGCCATATCGTTCCAACCCCTGCTTCTCCCACTCACTTTATTTGGTTCCAGGTGGCCAGTTTTGCCTTCACACATAGGCCCCACTCTGCACTTCCTTCAGGTCTGAGTTAGAAGGCTCTCCTAAGAGCAGGGTTTCTCAGTCTTGGCATTGTTAACTTTTTGGAGCAGATGATTCTCTGCTTTGAAGGTGTCCTGTGCATTATAGAACATTTAGCAGAATCACTGGCCTTTACCACTAGTTCCCAATAGCACCCCAATTATGATAATAAAAATGCTGCCAAATATCCCCTGGAAGGGCAAGAATGGCTTGCCCTAGCTGAGAACCACTGCTTTAGAGGTTGCTACCTTTAATACACTGGCCTCAGGAATCTGACTCTCAACCTACCTAATCCCAGATTATACAATTGTTAAGACAGTAAAGGACATCTGAAGATTAAAGAATATCTTAAGCCAGAAAAATATTGCAACTGACTACTGGATGTGGCTTTTTTCAGGACCCAGAAGCCCTTGAGTCTCTAACAGAAGATCTAAGTAATTGCAAAGCAACCTTCATGCTCAACCATAGGGATGCTTTGTTACAGAGCTCTCTACCACCTAGAAATGTACTTAGTTTTTCTATATTTCTAGCAGACTGGTCTCCAAATAGTCAAGACTAGAGAAAATAGAGTTTTCTCCTGATTCTGTGTCATAAAACTTTTTTTCTAAGCTCTGATTCATTTCAGGAAAGTCAACAGTCTGAATATCTACTCCCTTCAGGGAAACCCTACTCTCTACCCATGTGTGTGATCCTGCTATGTTTTTAACAGAAAATTACTTCACAACATAAACGTATAAAAACACACATAAAGTGGCAAGTGGGTAGCTTTTCTATATCTATTCCTTCTGAATTATATAAGTGGTAACTTTTTTCATTTGTAACATGTATCAAAATTTTCCCATGGAGGAATTAAATGACACGGTGACAAAGAGTAAAGGACCAGAGGATGGGACTTACACGAAGGAGATTTCATATCAGCAGAGAGTCTAATGTCTGGAGTCATTCAAGATGCAATTGAAGGCAGTCAGTTTCAAATCCCTTTGGATACTTCAAGCAGAAGCTGGAAGATATTGTGAAGGAAAATCCATGCACTACCTAGGTGGCTGTCCAAGATGATCCTTTAGTTATATGGCTCTGTGGACAAGAGAAGATGATGAGAACAACAAACAATCCAACAAGTCAAAATTTCAAGAAGATCTTACACTCAGAAAAACGGCATACTTTTTTGATTTACCTGAATAGCAGGTGCAACTTAAACAATATTCAGATGCATTAACAAGAATCAAGGGACCAATTATTTGCCATATTCCAGCATGAGAGTATGTGTGTGCATGTGAATGAATTCTGTTCATTAGGAGTAATTATCAGTTTGGAATCATAATTAATTTTTAAAATATTTGTATTAAATTAATTAGAGTGAGATTGTGAAAATGGTAAAATTGCCACAAATCCATGACTATTCAAAAATAAGGATGTGTCTTAGCTTGGATATAGCTCATATCTCTCATAATCTCTCCTCTACAATAAGAATGCCCCTCCTCCTCACCAATTAGGACAATGAGAATAGCATCACCTCCCTCTTCCCAGAGAAAACAAAGTTGAGAGTACTAAGAGTCCGCTTAGTGCCCATACCTGAGTCTTCTAATTCTAAAAGGAGGCTGTGATGATGAAGGATTTGAGTAAAGGAGAGAAGGAAGAGGGAGAGAGCATGCTACCAGCAGCCTGATGATAAAGAAGGGATGGGTATAGAAGGTAAGGAAAGACAGTATAGGGATTTAATTACTATTTGGCTTAGTTCTTACTTTAGTTAATGGCCAGAGAGATAGAAATATATACTATATTATTTTTCCAACTATTCCAACCCACCAGGTTACCTTTTTATAAACTCTAGGCCCAGCAATAAACTTGGCTTTCATAAGCATATCTTGTGCAAATCTTTTTTTTTTTGTTAATCCTCACCAGAAGACATTTTTCCATTGATTTTTTAAAAATTCTCTTTTGTCTCCTTTTTCCCCCATTGACCTCTCTCCTGCCATTCCTCCCTCACCCCCAGCACATGTCTCTGCCCCCCTACTGTCTGGGTCCTTTGGTTATGTTTATATGCATTCATACAAGTCCTTTAGTTGATCTCTCCCCCACCACCCAAACCCTCCCCTGCCTTTACTCCAAAGCTCAATAGTCTGTTCAATGCTTCTATGTCTCTGGGTCTATTTCAGTTCATCAGATTATGTTGTTCATTATATTCCACAAATGAGTGAGATCATGTGATATTTATCTTTCTCTAACTGCTTATTTCGCCTTAGCATAATGCTCTCCATGTCCGTCCATGCTGTTGCAAATGATGAGTTCTTTCTTTTTTACAGTAGTGTAGTATTCCACTGTGCAGGTGTACCACAGTTTTCTAATCCACTCATCTGCTGATGGGCACTTAGGCTGTTTCCAAATCTTAGCTATTGTAAATTGTGCTGCTATCAACATAGGGATGCATATATTCTTTCTGATTGGTGTTTCTGAATTCTTGGGATATATTCCTAGAAATGGGCTTACTGGGTCAAATGGGAGTTCCGCTTTTAACTTTTTGAGGAAACTCCATACATTTTTCCACAGTGGCTGCACCAGTCTGCATCCCCGCCAACAGTGCACGAGGGTTCCTTTTTCACCACACCCTCCTCAGCACTTGTCCTTTGTTGATTTGTTGATGATAGCCATCCTGACAGTGTGAGATGGTACATCATTGTTGTTTTGATTTGCATCTCTCGGATGATTAGTGACTTTGAGCATGTTTTCATATGTCTCTTGGCCTTCTGTATGTCCACTTTCGGAAAATGTCTATTTAGGTCCTTTGCGCATTTATTAATTGGATTGTTTCTCTTCCTTTTGTTAAGTTTTATGTCCATTGTTTTTAGGGAGAGTGTAAGAGAGAGAGAAAGACAGAGAGAAACATCGATGTGAGAGAAACACATCAATCAGTTGCCTCCTGCACCAGCCTCGACCAGGCCCTGGCCGGGGAGGAACCAAGGTGCATGCCCTTGACCAGAATGGATCCAGGGAACCCTTGGTCCACAGGCCAACACTCTATCCAGTGAGTCAAACTGGTTAGGGCTCCTGTGCAAATCTTTACAACACCACACCATGGAAATCAGAAATAAAGTGTTACTTTTTCTCTTTTTCCATGACTCAGTGTAGGTGGGTGGTTCAACCACAAAGAGGGGGATGGCTGAGCCATTTCCATCCTATAATATGCTATTGATATTTGTTTTCTGGTGACTAGTGGGGAAAACATATTTCTGGTTTTGTTTATTTCCCAGCCTCTAGAATATTTACTTATCCATTGAAAGGTTAGATTTAGAAAGAGCAAGTCTCCTGGAACACCTGCTTGCAAGATAACTGGAAAGAAGCACAGATAGAAACCTCCCACACCAGATTAATAATCAGAAATGTTAAAGCCTTAGGAAGGAAAATGCAGTATCAAAATTGCTTTTTGAGCCCTTTTTATCTGCACTATTCCTAGGAAGTCTTTTCATTTTGCCACTGATTTACAACATTAACAAAGAGAAAATGTTGTGGTTACAAATGGCTTACTATGGCCTATTTGAACAATTCAGGCCCCCCAAAAATCCACTCACATGACTGAATTATTGAATTATTTGGAATGTATTTCTGCATCAACAAGCAACCACTTAATTACTAAATGTCCCCATTTTTGTTCCATAAGCACATATACATTTATGGAATTAGATTAACTAAAGCAAGAGGAAATAGTTAGCTAACAATTGCTTAAAATATATTGTGGATAATACAAAGGCTGTTTTGGAAGGTCTCTGAACTAAAAAAAATTCCTGCCTATACTCATTAGAAAAGTAAAGAAAGCCTGACCCTCAACCTCCAAATCATTTTACTTATGGCAACAATAAAATCGTATTAGTTTAGCCTCCAATGACTGAAAGAGCTTGACATTTCAGAGTAAGTGCTATACTACCTGTGATGTCTGATACACTGACAAAGGCAGGTGGCCCCTTTCCCAGGAGCCATGTACACATTTTGACTCTTTTTTAAAAATTGTAATCAGAGCTTATGACAGGATATATTTCAAATTCTAAATTATTATAGCTCAGAACACTGTGCTCATTTCTAAAAAAATAAAATAAAACTTACCCTTAAAAGATGAAATTTAGAGCTGGAGAGCATTATGCTAAGTGAAATAAGCCAGTCAATGAAGGAAAAATACCACATGATCTCACTCATTCATGGATAAGAGAGACCATTATAAACTTTTGAACAATAATAGATACAGAGGCAGAGATGCCTCACACAGACTGTCAAACTGTAGCGGGAAGGCCGGGGAGGGTTGGGGGGCAGGAGGGAGGGTGGTAAGAGATCAACCGAAGGACTTGTATGCATGCATATGAGCATAACCAATGGACATAAGACACTGGGGGGTAAGGGAAGCCGAGGTATTGTCAAGGGCGGGGGAAAAAAAGGACACATATGTAATACCCTTTGTAATGCTTTAAGCAATAAAAAAAAAAAAAAAAGAAGCCAACAGGCTGTTTTTCCACAGCTAAAAATAAATAAATAAATAAATAAATAAATAAATAAATAAATAAAAGGAGTCCTAACTAAAAAAAAAAAAGATGAAATTTAAACTGATAACTAACGTGGGAGTTTAATCTACTCTTGGTTGTATTTACCATGAGGTAATGAGACCCATTATCTTAACCAGGACACAGTAGATAAAATAGCATGATCAATTAATATTGTTAAAATACCCTCAAAATGAAGTCATATCAGTTAATGTAGAACTTACTTATTTTTTACTTTTCAATACACACACATAATGTCTAATCATTGTTAGACTGGAAGAAAAAAAAGTCTTTCCTAACTCCTCCTATTTGTATATTGTTGTCTATTCTTCCAAATGTATGTAAATTACTCATTCTGTACATTATTGAAATGGTATTCAAGGAAAAATTTTAAAATAAAGCCGAAATTCTCCAGCAGGGTTCTCAACCTGTGGGTTGCGACCCCTTTGGCGGTCAAACGACCCTTTCACAGGGGTCGCCTAAGACCATCCTGCATATCAGATATTTACATTATGATTCATAACAGTAGCAACATTACAGTTATGAAGTAGCAACGAAAATAATTTTATGGTTGGGTCACAACATGAGGAACTGTATTTAAAGGGCCAGAAGGTTGAGAACCACTGCTCCAGTAGGTCAAATTACAGAGTATTCGACTATTCTCTCATGTGCAATATGAAAACATTTGCCACGCACTGCTATACAGCCTTGTGTTGAGGTAGATGTAGAAATATTTCATTCAGCCTATATTTCAAATTAACAGATATCAGGAATTGCATTACTTGATTTTTATATGTTTTTATTTCTCTCTAACTTAGTGACTGTGACTTAGAAGGTGCTCAATGTCATAAATATAGTTTCATACTGGCTGTAAAGGAAATTTCAAAGAGAAATTCTAAATATTTTAGATTTTTAGTGATTGTTACATTAGTGGAATAAGTTAAAAAGCCTTCCAAATTTACTTCTGTAAAGCATTTATCTACATTACTCATTCATGTAAAATGAACCAAGTAATTTTACTTATCTGATAAGCCAATCTTTATTTTTTTCGTCACATATCCTATGGTGCATTTTAATAATAGAAACAAGTGCATTCTTCGGCTCAAACTGAATTCAAATTTGAGCTCTATTACTTACTAGTTGTATAAACTCGGACATTACTTAACCTTCCCAAACCTCAGTTTTCTCATCTATAAAAAAGAAGACATCAAATAAACCTTAGAATTAAATTAAAGGAGGTGACATATGTACATTTTATAACATAGGTTTCAACATTTAGTAATAATTCCATGAATAGTTGCTCCTTACCTTACTTCAGATCAAAGTGCATTTTAGACATGTCATTGTATTTCTATGAAAAGTGAAGGTCATTGAAACCAATTCGTCTTATCTGTTCATTATATTGGAGCCAGTCATCTCAGTAACCATTATAGAAGAGTAGTTACACATTATAGAAGTGTAAATACTCTTCTATAATAGTAACTCTATGCAGCTGAAAGCAATAAAACTGTATTTGCCTTTTAAACATCTATCATTTTGGCTTATTTTTTGTATGCATTTTATTTTGACCTCTATATGGCTAACATTTTCTGTGTCATTTCATATGACTTGCTGCTGCAGTATTTTACAGCATACTTTGTTCACTACCAATTATTCAGAATTAAGGACATTCACTGAATTGAGATTAGAATGGAAACTCTCTGAGGTCATCTGTTTGCTTCGCCAGTGTCTTATTCCTGAGCCTCTACAGAAATCATGACAGGATAGTAATTCTGGCAGTGGCTATCAATGCAGAGACAGAATGCTGAGTAAGCTCTGTGGCTTAAAATGTATATTCTGTGTTGTCCAGGCTGTTAGATTTAAAGTGTTTGACCTTGGAAAGAGTTTGGACAAAATTTGATAGACAACTACTAACCCAGGCCTGGAACTCAATTCACCTCTGAAATGAGAAAGGTCACATTTTCTTTCTTGTCCCTCTCCTATCCCCTCTTCTTCAACCTCGTTTTTCCACGTGGTCCAATGACCAATCATCCGGGAGACAGATGGTACATTGAGAATGTGCACAGCACGAGCTTACTCAGAAAAAATGCCCTTCTCCCTGGTGGTGGTGGGGGGGGGGGGGCAGGGGGGCAGAGGCAGGCTTCCATTCCATTTCAAGCTGGACTTGAAATCAATATGTCATTATACACATATGATACAGGGAGAGACAGGAAGTGGATACACACCCAGGATAAAGTAATTTGGAAACAGTACTTTTAAATGTGCTGCTCACCAAGGAGACAAGAACATTTCACAGTGGATTTCTTTGCCTCAATCACTGTCCTTTCTTTTTCTCACTTGAAGCAGTTTTCTAGACAAGCAAGGTTACTTGCTTAGGAAAAGTTCAAATTCCAGTAACAGTTTCTGATTGCTTATCCAGCTCCCAACTTCTAATTTTTTTTTTTTTTACTTTTAACTGCAACCCACAGTATTTGCCTTGGGGAGAAAATCCCTGGTACATTTAAAATAAAAGGAAAAAAATGTTTGCTTCATTGCATCCTACAAGTAATGGTGTTTTGCACTTAATTGTTTTTTAGCAGCATAACTATCTTGAGAGTAAACCCTTTGATAGTGTTCTTATTCCTATTACCCCCTCAAAAAATGCAATAAGCTAGTATGACAAGCATGCAATAATACATAAAATTGAGAAAGGGGCTAGAGCAGAATTTATAAAACTCTCCTCTAGCTTTTGATGCCACTCAGACTTTCATAGATCTCCTTCAACATATTTTTTCTATTTAAACTAAGGTTCTTTGAACCATCCCACCCCAATTCTTCAACTTCCAAACTTCCTTTTGGGATGATAGCTAGTATGCTCCCTGTTTAACTCTAGAACAGTTTTTCTTCTTTCCAAGATTTCTCCACTCCTCTATCTTCGAACCTGATGTATTTAATGAGATGTATTTTATAAATTTATGGCTATTCTGATAATCTTTACACAAGAGAAGTATTTTTATTTAACTTTTTAAATTAAATAAAGGATACATTTTTGCTGACCCAGCTTTATTTTCTCCTTGGATTGGGGACTAAAATTTAGACTTTGGAACTTGAATGGAGCCCAGCAAACTCATCAATGTGGGGATTGAATATGTAACCCCAACTTCATTAACATCTTATTTCAATGAATTGATTTACCTGTTTCTAATCTTGGCTGGCTCCATTATGCATTCCAATCCCAGTCCTACTTCTATTAACGTATTTTTAAAGGCTTGGTAGATGAATATATATAGGTCTTTTATGGAAAAAATGTTTTAAGAGGAAATGCAGCTATTTGTTGAAATTGCTTTTAAAAGATTATATTAAAAATGTTTTTTGGGACATAGCTAACCTAAGGTTGCTAATTCTTTGGTTGGCATGTAAAATAAACATTTACAACATAAATCTGTATAGTAAAGATTAGTTAGACTTCAAATAGACTTTCCAATCCTTTGTCCTTTTTCATTGGTATAGTTGCTTGCCGTATTAAATCAGTCAAAAATGAATGAGACTTTGGCTATCAAATGGATCTAATACTAAATGCAAAATTTAGGACATACTTTTTAATTTTGTTTGCTAAATTTGGACAGTTTAGAAGTCCACATATTTTAAAGAAATAGGTCACTTAGCAAATCTCCAAAGACTCATTTTAAATTCTAGTTACTCTTGCATCTTTATTCTCAACTATTCATTTATTCATTCATTCACGCATCCAGTATGTAATGAGTACTTGAAAAGTGGATGGCACTAGGCAAAGAATTGTGTGAAGATCGATTGGGAGAATCAAGACATATGCAAACAACTATAACACACACAGAACATGATACATCTTACCAGAAAGGCATAGAGAACTGTGAGCATTCATAAAATTGAAAAAAGTAAATGTTAATTGGGGAGGACTAAGAATGACTTCATTGAGTGGATTACTTTGTACATAGTATAAAGAAAAAGAATCTAGACATATCCAAAAGGAAGGAAAAGGAGAGGGAATATGTGAATAAGTCAGAGAATAGAAGACCCTGGTAGAAGTAGAACATATTTATTTTGTTGGAGTACAGTTTATAGAGATATAATTGAAGATAAAATTTAAAATGAACAATAAATTAATGAATCTTTAAAATCAAGTTACTACTAAGTTTTTTTAGATGGTAATAAGAGAACAAGTTTTAAAAATATCTGGTGTTGCTAAGTGGCTGAGCATCAACCTATGAACCAGAAGGTCACTGTTTAATTCCTGGCAGGGCACATGCCCTGGTTTCCGGCTCGATCCCCAGTACAGGGAGTGCAGGAGACAGTCGATCAATGATTCTCTCCCATCATTGATGTTTTTATCTCTCCCTCTCTCTTCCTCTCTGAAACCAATTTTTAAAAAATCTAAAGTTATTTTTTGTTTGTTTAGCAAGAAAATAATTTATATAAAGATTAAAAAAACAAACAAAGGAACATGAAAAATCATGACACCTTTAGCTTCAAAAAATCACTATTAAATCAATGTAGGTGAAAAGTAAAAAGGCTCTGAATAAGGTAGCACAGTGGGAACAAAAGGATGAAATAAATTAAGACACGGTATAATTGAAATTGTGAAGTCCAGCTTTTAGAGGGATGAAAGCAGAAATGAGACAAGCTAAAAGAAGAATAAAGTTGGAGGGATTGCAATACCACACATCAAGCTACATTACAAAGTCATTGTTCTCAAAACTGCATGGTACTGGCACAAGAACACACATACAGACCAATGGAACAGAACAGAGAACCCAGAAATCGACTCAAGCCATTTTGCTCAATTAATATTTGTCAAAAGAGAAAGAGCAGACAATGGAGTCAAGATAGTCTCTTCAAAAAAGTGTTGGGAAAATTGGACAGATACATGCAAAAAAAAAAATGAAACTACACACCAACTTATATCATAAACAAAAAATAAAATGGATAAAATATTTAAATGTAAAATGGAAACCATAAAAATCTTAGAAGAATCCATAGGGAGCAAAATATCAGACATGTTGTAGCAATATCTTTACCGATACAGCTGCTAAGGCAATGGAAACAAAGGAGAAAATAAACAAATGGGACTACATCAAAATATAAAGCTTCTGCACAGCAAAAGAAACCATCAACAAAACAACAAGTAAACCCACTGCATGGGAGAACATATTTGCCAATGTTATCTCTAAAAGGGCCTAATCTCCAAAATTTATTAGGAACTCATACATCTTAACCAAAGGAAGATAAACAATCCAATTAATAAATGCGCAAAGGACCTAAATAGGTACTTTTTGAAAGTGGACATACATAAGGCCAAGAGACATACGGAAACATGCTCAAAGTCACTAATTATCCAAGAGATGCAAATCAAAATGACAATGAGATACAATCTCACACCTGTCAGAATGACTATCATCAAAAAATCAACAAAGGACAAGTGCTGAGGAGGGTGTGGAGAAAAAGGAACCCTCCTGCACTGCTGGTAGGAATGCAGACTGGTGCAGCCACTGTGGAAAAATGTATGGAGTTTCCTCAAAAATTTAAAAATGGAACTCCCATTTGACCCAGTAAGCCCATTTCTAGGAATATATCCCAAGAAATCAGAAACACCAATCAGAAAGGACATATGCACCCATATGTTCATAGCAGCGCAATTTACAATAGCTAAGATTTGGAAACAGCCTAAGTGCCCATCAGCAGATGAGTGGATTAGAAAACTGTGGTACACCTGCACAATGGAATACTACGCTGCTATAAAAAAAGAAGGAACTTTTACCATTTGCAACTGCATGGATGGACATGGAGTGCATTATGCTAAGCAAAATAAGCCAGTTGGAGAAAGATAAATATCACATGATCTCACTCATTTGTGGAATATAATGAACAACATAAACTGATGAACAAAAATAGACCCAGAGACATAGAAGCATGGAACAGACAGTCAAATTCAGAGGGAGGTGGGAGTGGGGATTAGAGATCAACCAAAGGACTTGTATGCATGATTATAAGCATAACCAATGAACACAGATACTAGAGGGGTGAGGGCATGTGCTGGGTGTTGAGAGTGGCCGGGGAGAGGTCAATGGGGGAAAAAGGAGACATAGGTAATACTATAAGTAATACTTTAAACAATAAAGGATCTAAAAAAAAAGAAATGAGACAAGCTCCATACTTTTTATAGAGTAGCACAAAGAAACAAAAAGAGAAAAATAAGCAAGAAAATTAGTTTAAATGTTCTGTTATTTAAATATTCTCCTATAGAGGTTATATGGCCTATTCTTGAATCATTCAAATGTATTAAATTGTTTTCAAAGGAAAGTTCACTGACTCTGAAGTCTGATTGCTTCAGTATGAAAACTGACCATCCACTGATCCACTGGAGCCAAGGATGTCTGCCTGCTCCCCAAAGCAGCCTTGCTAACGGCCAGTCTAAGTCAATCCTGTGTTTTCAGCTTCATGACAATAATCAGGTCTTGGCTTGCAGACTTTATAGAGCTGGATATTTTATAAGTTATATTTATCCAAGAATGCTATGCACAAGTCTTGTTCTAGATGCTAGTTTCTGCCTCCAAGAGGCCCAATGACCAATGAGGAAGACCATCTTTTCTTCACTTGATTTTACTTCCTCACTACCTACTCATTCCATAATCCTCTGAAATATGATTTTTGTCCTTGCTATTCAGCTGCAACACCTAATTCAAGTTATATCAATATAGTCACCACACTGAATAGCTTGTACTCAGTTCTCATTTACTATGATATTTGAAATTACTAATCACCTTTCTGGCCTCTGATCTATTTCCTGTCTTACCAACTCCCCACCCCCTGCATTTTTAGTGCAAGCAGATACAACATAAACACATGCATATTTTTTTAAAATATATTTTATTGATTTTTTACAGAGAGGAAGGGAGAGAGATAGAGAGTCAGAAACATCGATGAGAGAGAAACATCGATCAGCCGCCTCCTGCACATCTCCCACTGGGGATGTGCTCGCAACCCATGTACATGCCCTTGACCGGAATCGAACCTGGGACCTTTCAGTCCGCAGGCCGAGGCTCTATCCACTGAGCCAAACCGGTTTCGGCCACATGCATATTTTTTTCTTTTGTTCTTCCATTTATTTCTGTGACACTTTACTAGTTTTCAGACAATTCTCTTTTTCCTTTCCATTCTTCCTCTGGCCTTCCTCCTTTCTGGAATCCCTTTAATATGTATTTCTGCTAGGATTTTTTTTCTGAGACCTTTTGTCACCTATTTAAATGCTCATTTCTTTGTTGACTTATTCTACCCATAGAAATGAGCTCTCTTCCCTCTCTATTTATTAAGATATAATGGACATATAACATACATTGTGTAAGTTTAAGGTGTACAATGTGATAATTTGATATACGTATATATTACAAAATGATCACCACAATAATGTTACTTAACACATCTACTACTTCACACAGTTACCACATTCTGGTTGTTGCTGTGGTGGTGAGAACATTTAAGATACACTCTCTCTGAAACATTTAAGTATACAATACAGTATTGTTAACTGTAGTCACCAGACACAACTTTTAAACATCTTACAGAAACAAGAGCACATAGAACTCTCAATAACAGTAAGTAGGTTGTGAAAGATACAATTTAGACAAGGAAAGGTTGAGAGTGCTAGAAGGAAGATTAATACGATGGGCAAACCAGATACTGGAGGAACTTCTGTGTCAGAATAAAATAATAGCTTGTATCCTATAGAAAAGGAGAACAATTGAAACATTTCAACAGGGTAGTGGCAGCATCATGTTTTTGTTTGTTTGTTTTAGAAGGACCACACTGTAGTGGAGAATATTCAAAATAAGAATGACAAATAGTTTTCAACTAGCATCAAGCTTCCATTAATTGGCACTGTCTTCAGAAAGATGCTAATGCTATATTTAGGAAAAGCTGGAATAAAGGTCATCACTACATATTCAGGTATGGTCGTTATTTCAGGGACAACTTCCAAAATACGTCTCCTGTAACTGCATCACTTCCAAAAATAATATATCTGACTCTACCACTTAATATTTAGGAAATGTGGGGCATATTGAAAATTTAATAAAAAGTATAAGTCAGGGAAAGATTCAGCTTCTGAGAGAAATAAAATATTTTTCCATTGTCAAAAATAACTGTGGCTGTCAAGGGTTCAGTAGTGGAGAAATGTAGATGACGTGCCACATATTTGCCATCAAAGAGGTGGCAAGTGAAGCAAGGCCATGGGAACAATGGAAAAAGCAGTTAAGAGGCTGTTGCTGAAATCCAAAGTAGAAATGATTAAGTTCTAAATCAATGAATGTCAATGGTGCTGGAGAGAAGAGGATGGGTTCAGGTGACATCAGGGTGTAGTTGAAATTACTGACAGAACCATGTCATCACAATCATTTAAGTGGAAGGTGGAAGAACTCATGAAGAAAACTGAGATGAAGCCTCTACTTGAAGGCTGAACAAAACAACTATTCAGAAAGAGTGGAGTCACAAAGGCCAATTCCAGTTCAGAAAGAATAAAAAATGTTGCAGAGAGGTGAAGTATGAGTTGACTGAAAGATGCCCACTGAATTTAGCTGCTAGGATAATTAATCCTTTATTGATAAATTCAGTATCCTGGTGGGAAGGGAAACCAAGTTACATATTTTTATTTTGTCACCTTCCATTCAGCCCTTTCAAGAAGCTAAGCTATAAAAAGCAAGGAAAGTGAGAGTGAAGCTTCTGAAAGTTAAGGTCATAACTCCTTTTTACTGTTTTTGATTAGGAAAGATGTGAGTAAGTTTAGAGATAAAAAAAGACATATTTTGGGGAGGGGGACATAGAAGATACAGAAGAGAGACCCCTGAGCTTCTGCAGAAACAATGGGGAAATATTAGAAGAGAAGGAAACTAGAAAGTGGGTGTGGATGCAGATAAATTTGTAGGTGCTGGGGAGGAAGCTGAGGGAATTCAAATATAGATTTTTTGTTCAGTCAAGTAGGTTCATTTCCTGATAGAGAGAGAGATAGAGGACTTTGGAAGAATACTAATATGTTTACTGAAAATTATGGTCATTTAGAGACAGGTGACTAGGAACAAGTAAAAGATTTAAGCATTTCTGAAAAGTAAACTGTGGTTTTCAAATGGAGTTGGTAGTTCTTATCCTGGTAGTTCTACTAGTTTGATAAAAACCTGTACTTGTTTGTTTGGAACAATGCTGGAAAGCGAGGCCTGCTTCATCCTCCAATTCTTGGGGTTTGACCCAGGGCATCTGGTAAAGCTCATTATTTCTCAATGACTCCCTGAAGAAAGTCTTGGGAACTTACTCCACAGTGAGGATCCTTCTAGCTTTATGTAGTTTTCATAGGAGTACAAGGATAGAATAAAAATACAATTTTATTTTTTTCCTCTTCTCTTCTTTTTTCTCCCTTTTACTAACAATGTATAATTAATTAATCAAATATACATATTTAACCTTATGTTCTGGCTAAGATCTTGCAGTTCTCAGTTTACCAGGCAAGAACAAAAAAGACTTTTAATACTGAACTTATACACCTGGACACCAGGAATGCAGAGACTGATCGATTAGGTCTCAGAAACACCAGGATGATGCACACTGGATCACCACTTGACTGGTTTCAGAAATCTGACCCTCCGGTTCTGGGAACCAGTAATTAAGACATTTATAAAGACCCAAGACTACTACTACATGGACTCAAATTCCAGGACTGCATATCACCAGAACCCCACTTGTGCTCTCTACTTTTATTCCCTTCCCCTGATTCCCCTTTATAATTATTCCTAACAAGTTTAAGGGGAAGATAGATGTTAGGGTTTTTACCCTTCACATTCCAAGATTTTGGGCATGTGCTATTATTAAACACTCACTTATAATCCAATTTCTGTCTGTTTTTTTGCCTGAGTAGTGACAGGTAGACTGAGCTCTGGATTCAGTTGACCTCCAATTTCAGTTCTTGTCATTTGATTATCCTATCAGAGCCTCATCATGGGGTGTCTTGAACTGGCTAAATATTGTCATAACTGAATAACCAGTTTGGACCTTCTACCCAATCCCATGAAATTATATTTTCTCTAGATGCCTCTAGATTAAAAGCTTCAATCTTTGGGTTGGTTCTATCTTCATTGACCATATACATCTTTCTCCAGTAAAAATCTATGAGTTTTCTTCTCATCTGATTAATACCAGTGAACAACCCCACCCCAGGACAGAAAGCCAATAGGTTATTTATAGTAACTGACCAGCATGCTCTATTTTAGGATGTAATGAGATTGGCTACTAGACTCTATGAGATGTCCAACTACAGCTGTGGTTTACAGATACTAAACTACAGGGTAGTGCCAATGATCATAAGGATTGTGTTTGACAGCCCTGAGAGACACATACCAGGGAATCTGTGATTAATGATTACTCTTATGGAATGTGGCTGGTTGACTGTTTAAGGTATGTGACCCAATGGGTTGGCATTTTAATTATATACACACGTGTGTGTATGTTGTATGTACATTGGTGTGTAAACACATACAACAAAGTGCACTCTGTTGCTTTAGGTCTTGATTTGGCTAGCTGAAAGTTTGACTCAGTAAAGGTTTACACGCCCTTATCAATAACTATGAAATCACAAACGGTCTGAAAAACAAAAATGGTTTTTTAAGTATGGATAAATTCATTTGGTGTCAAAACTTGACTTTAGTAGATATAATTGTACCTAGTTTCAGTTTTCTCACTTAGTGTGAATGATTTCCTGAAGAAATACTAGCTTTGTGGTTACAGGGTGCTCTATCCCCATACCCTGATCAGGGAGTTACATACTATATAACTTCTAAAATCTGAAAAATTTTGAATAGAAAAACACATTCATTCCCAAAGATTTCAGATAAGGAATTAGGAATTGAGAGCCTATGCTTACGTCCATCCTGTCAAAATGTGATTATTTGCCTGAGCATTTGATTTCATTTTGATCTTTTAAACTTAAAAAAAAATAATTCAGTGATGCTCAAATTCTATTGCACAATGAAATCACTTAGGAGGTTTGTAAAAAATATTGAAGTCTGGCCCCCCACTCCCAGAAATTCTTATTTATTTCATGTGGGATGTGAACTGGGTGTCAGCAATAAAACTGCCCAATTGATTCTAGTGTGCAGCAAAGTTTTGAAGACTATTTTATAAACCTATTGCAGTTATCTCCTGGGACATGAATGTCAATGGAGCAAGCCGGGACATCTTGGGGATGCTGACACTTGAATTAAATTTGACTACATAGACACCACTGTTGTGTTAGAGCACCTCAAGATGTTTTGTGGTGTGGTGAGTTTTGCTTTTGGTCTTCTGCATGGGGCTCTCTTTGCTACTAGAGTCACATTATCATTTTAAATCCCTATAGCACAAAGATCTTCAATTTTCTCTAATTATACATCGATACTTGTGTAATTTGGAGAAAGTATAACTAAGCTAAATTTAGGTACACACATCCTCCAAAATAATCTTTCAGCATCCACTGATATTTAATTACAAAACTGACTTTTGTCTTCTAAATTAAATGATCATTGTGAAAGCAACATGTTAAAATGTTTGCCGCATAAGTGTCCTAGATATTTTAAAAGAAAACATATTATTTTCTAATATATCTTCTGCCCAACTGCATCCAATCTAGGTTGTGAATACTTACAAATATAAAAAAAAAATTAATTAAAAGAAGACTTCCCAGAAAACCTGGGTGTCAGTATGGTTTCTATTTGGTTCCTAATTCTATCTCTGACTTACTCATTTGTAGACTTTTAATAATTTCAGAGTTAGTGCCTTTCCCAGATCCATGTAAGTTATGCCAACTTTATAAAGATACTGGGTTTCAACCATGAAAGGAACCACTTTTTCAGGATTAAAAATACGAATATAAAAGCACACAGATTTTTTTCCATTGCAAAGAATGGAGAAAGATTTACATGTTTTTTTCAACTGATGCAGAAGGAAAATTCTCCTTGTTAGTGATTGAGTTATAATGTAGCAAATTCACTTCCATTTATGGAAAATTTTTTCTTTGTATTGCTAAAAGAGGAAAATGAATTAGTCACGAGGAGCCTGCAGCAGTCCTTTTCCCAAGGGAAAAATGACTAAAAGGTATACATTTAGTATTTGTCACAACTAAAAGAAAATAACTTGCTTTCACCATTGACTACGTGGCTATTTCTGTTACCTAGATCTTCAAAACCAGAATTTGTTTTTATAAGCAGATGCTGTTTTTCTCAGCATTTTGCTTTGCTAGCAATCCAAATAGCAATTAAGGCACAGCCAGCTTCAGAATTTGTGAGGCAATATAGTAAGAAGCACACCTTTAGTGCAGTAGCCAACATTCTCTAAGAGGTGTTTTTCACCTGTTCCCCTCACCTAGAAGCTGGAATCTTGACTGTAATGGTCAATTGGAAGCCACCAAAGAGAGAGAGAAATGTATAATAACCGAGAGGATCTTTTATTTGAAATAGCATTAAATAAGCACTCAAGACTTGCTTAAGAATGACCAGGTCCATACTGTGGAGTAAATGACTGAGTTAACTATAAAGTAAGCTGAAGAGTAAACATATATTTACAACTGCAAATGGTATGCTTGTGATTCCAATGTTATTATCAAATCTTGCCTCGCTATGAGAGAGAGAACTAGTCTTTATGCCCTGGGTCTATTTGGACCCTCCTTTGTGTTATGAATCCTGGTTTTGGCCTCTCTGCTAATCCTGTGTCCTAAACTTGCCCGCACGGAATTAATTGTTTATTTGTATTGAAAGTATGGACCTTTTTTCAGGGAATTTTGTCTCTGTGCTTGCTCATAATTAATACATCAATTATTTCTATATCTATAGCCACTGCCATTTCTAATGATTGTTACACAAATTTCAGGCAATGCCAAGAGCTGAAGTGTGAACTCTTTTTTCTCTATGTGCATAGTCTGCTATCCTGAGAATGACTTTTCTATGCACAGTGTGCTATGAAGTTCTCAGGTTTTGGTCCTTTACTCACCCCACCCTAACTTGCCATGAGCTGGACTGTAATGGTGTGAAAATCCTATTACTTCAGTGTTGGGGGAGTTGTGTGGACAGAGGGAGAGAAATAGGGAACTGCCAGTCTCTGTAGGAATTTTTCAGAAAGGCTCCCCAACTGTACTATAGCACTCTCAAATATAATACCACCCATGCGCCTCCATGCCCACACAGGACAAACCAATAGAGGCAAGTCTCAAGCAATACAGGATTTGAGATTTGTTGATTTAACAATTTCACTCTGACTCTGAGTGAGAAAGAATAGCACAGATAAGAGATTCGGAGGGTAGAAAATCTCAGTGTCCAGATGTGAGTATGCAGCCTCATGGTTAAAAGTCCAGCCAGGAACACTCCAAATGTTACTCCTTCAGTTTCATTGATGAGGTCTCATTTGGGGCCAGGCATTCCTGGGAATTAAAGATAGCCAAGATGCTCTCCCTGTCCTCACGGAGTCTCCTTCAGAAGGCCCACACACTATTTTGATCCTAACGTACTTTGAAGACATGTGTCTTCTTATGTAGACATTCAAAACTATCTTTTTTTTTTTTTGAGAGTGTCATAATCAAAGTATCACTTGGCCCACGGTGAAGCCCCTTAGAACTTAAACTCCTATACATATAAAATAGTATCAGCTTCAAATCCCTGGGTCTCAGGTCTCAAGAAAAAAAGACACTTACTAATGCATTCATCAAAGGGAAATTTGGTTTCCTCTATTACTTTAAAAATCATTTTTTAAGAAGAAATAAATATGACTGGGGAGACAATCTTGCAATATTCTTTTTTCTTGAAAGCAAGAAAATAAAACAGGAGAAACACTGCATAAACCCCAATGCAACATTCTGTGCATGGTGGGTGTGTAATAGATGTTGTTAACTTGGGCTAAAGGGAAACCTGAGTAGTGCTGTGTGTACTGGGAAGTACTCTCACCTAGTAAGGAGAGCTGGTTAATTGATAAATAATAATTTCTTTCTAGATGTTCTTGAATATACTGAGTTGTTTACTCACACCCCCTTCAACTCTTAAACTGCTTTGACCAGATTATATAGTTCTAAGACCGGACCCATGAGTAGTCAGTATCATTACTGTATGTCCATAACAATATTTTACTCCATATCTTATTAGAAAAACAATGTGGATGCATGTGAAATAGATCTTGGAAGTAACAAAAGAAAGGAATGCTGGTATCCAGGCCCTTATTATAACCCCAGGATCATACAGCAGACCTGCTTCAGAGTTGAGAGAAATGTGATAAGTAGAGTGAAAGAGAACTTCGCAATAGTGTCTATTTGATTTTAATTGTTCACAGCTTAATGATGCCTTCATATCTAAACATTGTGCGAGGCAAAAGGCAGGACAAAGCTGTCACAAGAGGTTTTTATTTTACCTTGGGGTTTTGTGGAATTTTTGTTTAACATAACAATGATAACCCTAACCACAGCATTTCCTTGGGATTTAATGACTAGATAGGACTAATTGAGAATGGGTAGACCAGCTAGTGACCAATCCCTAAGACATATTATACACCATGGTCATGATGGATTGAATAGTATCCAATAAAATTAGGAAATATCAAGCATTTATATTCAGAACTCTATGTCTCACAATAAGCCTATTAAACACATAGCTAGTAAGTTACTGAAAACTCTACTACACAAACTCTGCTACTGGATAAAGGTCACCCTGATTTTGGTGGAGTCAGAGTCCAAGTTGACTGATAAATATTACTAGAACAGTGCAACTAACTCTCAACCAGGAATGCCTTTCCTGCTCACCTTCTTTGTCCCCCATTTCATCCACCACAGGTTAAAGAAAAGTTCTTAACAAGGTTTAAACTCCTTTTATCAATCAGGCCAGAAGCAATGAATCTCTGTTCCCTCCCCATTTGTTTTCATTTCTGAGGACAGCTGTAAAAGACCACAAACTGGGTGGCTTAACTGAAATTTATTCTCTTCCAGTTCTGGAGACCAGAAATCTGAGGTGCAGGTGTCAGCAGGGTTGGCTCTTCCTAGGGGCTGTGAGGGACAATCTGTCCCATGCCTTTCCTCTAGCTTCTTGGTGGTTTGCTGACAGTCTTTGGAGTTGCTTGGCTTCTAGATACATTACCCTGATCTCTTCCTTATAGTCATATGCCTTCTTCCTATGTCTATCTACCTCTGTGTCCACATTTCCCCATTTTATAAGGACACCAGTTATATTAAAAGCTACCCAAATGACCTAATTTTAACTTCATTACCTCTATTAAAGTAAGGCCATATTTTGAGAGATTGGATATAGGACTTCAACATATCCTTTTGGGGGGGGGGGGGGCAAATTTCAACCCACAGCGCCAGGCATTCACCATGCACAGTCTCCATCCTCATTCTGATCTGATCTACCTGATGTTAGGTTATAGGTAGAATATTAACATGACATCATTCGACCCCACGGGTTTCTGTGGGAAAGGGGATTATCTAATCAGTGTGCAAATAATGCTTTCTCCTCTCACCAGTTAAGATCATCACTAGAAGACACAGTGCTCAGGACAAAGCAGTACTTAATCTCTTTTATAGATCACTAGAGGCCTGATGCATGAAATTCATGCACTGGGGGTGGGGGGGGGGGTCCCTCAGCCCGGCCTGCACCCTCTCTCAGTCCAGAACCCCTCAGGGGATGTCCATCTGCATCCCTCTCGCAGTCTGGAGCCCCTCACTCATTACTGCCCACCTGCTTGCTGCTCCTTAAAGCTTGGCTTGCTGCTCCTTAGCACTGCTGCTGAGGTGGGAGAGGCTCCCGCCACCGCCGCTGCGCTCACCAGCCCTGAACCCAGCTTCTGGCTGAGCAGCACTCCCCCAGTGGGAGCGCACCAACCACCAGGGGGCAGCTCCTGTGTTGAGTATCTGCCTCCTGGTGGTCAGTGTGCATCATAGCGACCAGTTGTTCCACTGGTCATTCCACTGTTCGGTCGATTTGCATATTAGAGTTTTATTGTACAGCATGCTTCTACATGTGGGCATGTACAATACCACCCCCCAACACACACACACACTCACACACGTCTAAGAAATTTGTGTGAAAATATCCAGGGGAAACCCTGAAAAGAAATGGTTACATGGCACACATGCTAAATACAAAATAAAAGCTCCTTGCCAGGAAGGCCTCGTTATATAAAGACCCTAGCAAGCCTGTGTCTTTTTGTACAGAAGCGGCAGATTCACATCCTTCTCCTTCACTGACTACACAGCTCTAATGATCTGGCCCAGGAAGCATCTTGGGAAACTCTTCTGGTTTTGGGACCGACAAAGGTAACTACTTGGGGTTAGAACAGCCATGGGCAAACGAAGGCCCGTGGGCCGGATCCGGCCTGTTTGAAATGAATAAAACTAAAAAAAAAAAAAGACTGTACCCTTTTATGTAATGATGTTTACTTTGAATTTATATTAGTTCACACAAACACTCCATCCATGCTTTTGTTCTGGCCCTCCGGTCCAGTTTAAGAACCCATTGTGGCCCTCGAGTCAAAAAGTTTGCCCACCCCTGGGTTAGAACAACCCTTCTTTGGGTTGACAGTTTGGGGCCAGGCTCACATATGCCTACAACTGGGAGTGCAGCAGTTAAAAAGAAGAAAGGCAGAGCGAATGCTGACTTATTTTGGCCCTTTTGGTTTTCTTTCAAATGCAGAAGTTCTGATAGAGCAATCTTGAAGCATATGCAAATCTGCTAATAGGCCACCTAAGTACCTAAGATAATGATTATGATATGCAAAGAAATTAAGTATTTACTTGAGATAGAGATGCCATTTTAAAAGAAGAACTGGTAATATTTTATAAGTAATGATCCATGAGCTATGTTTTCAAAAGGTATCTGTGCTTGAAATAGTTGTTGCGCCCACATCCACACACACAGGGAAGCAACCTTTTGAGGTGGTATCTGCCTGCTTTGCTCCGGTGTGTAACAAGCCCTGCAGTCCTTTACAGTAGGTGGGCTTCCTCTGCACTGTGCTTACTAGCTACACCCAGCCACAGCCTCATCTTGTACAGAGGATACTGCTAACAATGGCTGAACCTGAGGAGACACCTGGTGGAGAATGAAAGCATTTTTTTTCTCTCTGGGTAAGGTGTACTGATTTCTTATTTTCCAATAATATTTCAGGTGATAAGATATCTTGAGTCTTTGCATTCATTTTTAGCATTCTAGAGAAGAGAAGCAATTATACAAGCAGTTAAAAAGATGCTGTGCTAATTTAGCCTCCTTGTAGTATAGCTTATATGCTATGAGTTTAATTATCACTCCCCTATTTATTCACAGGTGCACCAGGGAGCAGAGGTCTTGGTCTCTGTGGGAAGCTCTTATATTGAGCTATGGAGGCAGGACATGCAGTCACCAAGAACAGGGATTAAGAGTGTCACTATGTGGGACTGAGACTATATATATCAATGCTAAATGCCACATAAGCAGAGAATAAGTGAATAGGGGAGAATTCAGGAATGAATGGATGGATTAGAAGTGCGTGTTAATAAGTAAAAGATTTGATTGAGCAGAGAGGGAGAAGTGGCGGCTAGGATTGAGTACATAGGGAAAGATAACGTGTATGAATAGCTGGTGGGAAGGACACCAGCCTATCTTTATCAGAGAACTATGTGAGGGAATAATGAGAGATAAATTGTACTAGCTAAGGTACAGCTTCCTGAAAAAAAGTTTCTTAATCTTGTAACTGAAAATCTGTCTAGTTTCTAATGATATTTCAGTAGGCAACCTGGGGTAATGGAATAGCAATGGTTTTGGAGTAAAAAGTAATGACTGATCTCTGACTGTTCCTGAAGAACTGTGTGGTCTTGGGCAATTTGTCAATTACTTATTAAACCCAGCTCAAACTCAGTGGTTTAAAATTCGAATCATATATTATTTCTCCTGGGTTTGCTGGCCAGGTGACCTAGCTTGGGCTTAGCCAGAGTGGCTCTACTTCACCTTGCTTTCATCTTTCTCTTGGGACCCACTGGCCATCTGGGGCATGTTCTTCTCATATTGTTGGTGGAGGATCAGTGGGTAAATGTAAACATACAGGTTTCTTGGGCCTGAAAAAGAATTGATATACCATTGCTTTCCTCTTGCATTAGCCAATGCAAGTGATAAAGGCAAAATCACAGTCTAAAGATGGCAAATATTCTCCATTCCTTTTGTGGGAGGAACTTAAAGTCACATGGAAAAGGGGATTGATACAGGGAAGGGTGAGGGATTTAGCCAATAATGCAATATATCACAGACAATACCCTCAAATCCCTAGCCATACTGTCTTCATCTCCAAAACAGAGTAATGCCTGGCTCTTCACCTCAAGAATTATAAAGATAAATATAATAATCAATGTATGTATGAATTTTTACTGGCAGTAAAGCATAATGTAAAGTATGGGATAATTATTTTGCACCTGCTTATATTCTCTCACCTTAGCAAAAATAGGAAATTATTTTAACAGCCACCTTCCACCTAACGGACTGCTCCAGATGACCAATGGCTATTTCCACGGGGATGGTGGTGGAGCAGAACAGAGTTTCACATGTCTGTGCTCTGAGCTCCAGTTCCTAACCTCACAGTTAATTCTCCAGGGTGTTTTGTTTTGTTTTGTTTGGGGGGGGGGGCAGAGATTTAAACTATTGGAGCTGTGGATATTAATATAATCTGAGATTTGAAAGATGAAACAGGTGACCAAGCTGATTTAGAACTGAAGTCTGTTCAAAGGGAAAGTATGTGGAGATCATGCACTGAGAAGAAAAGAGGAACCAACAACTGGAAAGAGACATATGTTGCCACTTTCCCTGATAATTTTCCACTCCTAGTGACTAAATCTAAAGGCATGCCCCCACAAGTTAAATTTCAGAATGGTGTGTTTCTGTTGCAAAATCGCAGCTACATTCCTTTAAAGGCAGAGTTGCCATTCAGGTTGCTCAAATGTTTTGATTGGGTTAAAATAAAAACTTTTGGAAACAAATCTATTTACAAAATCCATGGAATCCTTCAGATGTGTGTTCTTTTTCTCTCTCCCTTGCTCTGCTTTTTTTTTTTTTTTTGAAAGGCAATGCCTTGTAGTGCCTTTTTCTGAGAAAAAAATCAATGATCAACAACACTCCAGCACTCAAGAACAACCTAGGAATAACAGATCAGTCTGTGTGTGTGACAGAAGAGGAGAGTGTATGTGGTGAGAAAAGCAGCTCCTGTTTCAGACTTCCACAGGGCAATTTTAAGAAACAGTGCAGAAAATATGATTGGAAAAAGGTGAGGGAAATGCCAATTCCACATAGAGTTGTGAGGACCCTGGAATGTATATGCAGCTGACATGAACCCACTCTCTCTTTGTGGACAGCTCAGCTATTCTCCTAGCCTCACTGACACTGAGCAGACCAACCTGTCTCTCTACTATAGCATGGGGCAGGGGTGGGCAACCCCTGGCACGCGTGCCAAACATGGCACGCCAGTAACTTTTGCTGGCACATGAAACCCTCTCTTATAATCTTCCATTTACAATTTTTTTCTTAATATTGACTTTTTTATTTTTCAGGCAAATTCAGTGTAGGTGCATCTTAGATAAATAAATAATTTTACATAACAAGTTATCTTAAAGACCATAGACATGGATTGACGAGAGAGGGGAAGAGCAATTTCTATGCTTCTGCCTTAACTCTCCCTGCCTTCCTAGATCCGACCAGTGTTTTGGTTTCATCCACATACACTTGTGAATCTTTGTTCTCAGTGATGGATTTTGTTAAGTCTCATAATAGGAGTAGCCTGACAGATAAAAGTAGTAGCTCGTGCATATCTCTGAAGGTCACGAAATATAAACTTGATGTAAAATCTCTGTCATCAGTGATGCAGCAAAAGTCCCACTGATGATATCAAACAGAGTCATAAAGTTTTCTGTCGGACTATCAGTGTACACGTATACATTAAAAAAAATAAATGTATTTTTCATCATCATATACTGTTTTTGTTGCTTGAATGAATTTTATTATTTCTTCAAGGTTCTTCACATATGTACACCTTAAGAGATACCAAGTAGGCATAACATGTTCTCAAAAAATTAGGGTTGGCACGCAGAAGAATTTTGAGTCAGAGATTTTGCTGGTTTTGGCACGCACTCACAAAAAGGTTGCCACCCCTGGCATGGGGGCAGGAGGCTGGCCTGTTAAGAGATAGGCAGCAGCTGCTAATGCTTGACTTGAAGTTCTTCAAGTATAAGTGGCTAGACACTATGGTTTATAACAAATAGCAAAATAAACCCAAGTTCTCTTCAGACAATGAAAAAGACCTAGACTTGCAAGTCAAATAGCTGTGGTTTGTTTATTTTTAAACTATTTTATTGCTTGATATTTAAAAAGCTGTATATATTTGATGGCTACAACTTGATGAGTTTGGAGATAAGTATATATCCATGAAAACATGATCAAAATCTATGCCATAAACATATCCATCACCTACCAAAATTTTCTCCTGCCCCCTATTTTATTCTTGTTATTATTTGTGTGTGGCGGGAAGCAGAACCTCAACGAATTGAAATAATGCTCCAGAGAATGGCAGGTTACATTTGTATTTATACATTGCAATCAAAGGACGGATGTAGGTGGGTTACATGAAATTCATTGGTGATAGATTAAGGAGGTGGGATAAAGCAAAGCAGGGGAAACCCCTGGGATTGGATAAAGAGTAAAATGATGAACACATACTTAGGTGGGTGCAGGAACAATTAACATGATAATGAAGGAATTTGTGGTATCTGTCCTGGCACCCAACACATTTGTTTGTGCCCCAGGGGCTCCAGAAAAAGGGAAGTTACAAGTTACCCAGACATTTCAAGGGTATGTTATCATAGATGCAAAAAGACAGATAGGCTCACAGTTAAGGTAAAGGTTGACCTTGTCAGTGAAGATACAGACCTAGGAAGTAACTACCCACCATAACTGCTTTAGTTAAAATTTAATTTCAGGATGCTTTGTGGTTACTTTAGGTCTCTGAGTTTGCAAGACTGCCATACAGGCCTCCCCTGAGCTTGTCAGGTCAGCATGTGGCACATTTCATCCACAATTTGGAGATAAGTATATATCCATGAAAACATGATCAAAATCTATGCCATCAACATATCCATCACCTTCCTAAATTTTTTCCTGCCCCCTATTTTATTCTTGTTATTATTTGTGTGTGGGTGACTTACATTTGACATAAGATTTATCCTCTTAGCAAATTTTAAGTATACAATACAGTATTATTAACTACTAGTAGCCCGGTGCACAAAATTCATGCACATTAAAAGGGAATTAATTGCCCTAACTGGTTTGGCTCAGTGGATAGAGCATCGGCCTCCGGACCCAAGGGTCCCGGGTTGGATTCCAGTCAAGGGCATGTACCTTGGTTGTGGGCACATCCCCAGTGGGGAGTGTGCAGGAGGCAGCTGATTGATATTTCTCTCTCATCAATGTTTCTAACTCTCTATCCCTCTCCCTTCCTCTCTGTAAAAAATCAACGAAATATATTTTTTTTAGAAAGGGAATTAATTAGCGGAGATATTTTAATATTGCTATTTGCCCTTTTTCTATAATAGAAGTGTGAGAGATGAAAGAAAATTAGTAAAATGTATATCAATATATAAATTTATTAGTAAATAAACAGTAACAAAAGGATATAACAACAACAGAGGCATGATATAAAAATGACAAAAACATGATATGAAAACAATGAAAGCATGATATGAAAACAACAAAAACATGATATAAAAACAACAGTGATGCAAACAATGACTGATAAAGTGATTAAACTTATTCTAATATCTCCCTGTATACCACTTTAAGAGTGAAAACACTTTCAGGGTGCTTGACTAATTTCCCTTGTGATGAAGTATTTAGAACTTTAACTATACCGTCACATGCTCTTCAAACTCGAGAGAAAGCAACATATAACTGACAATGTGCAAAACGGGGTTCAGGTAGGAATATTCCTACTCTGTCTAGAGTTTGTCCTTGTGATTTATTAATAAACATCGCAAATGCTGGCATCGTGGGAAACTGTCGTCGAATTGATTTAAATGGGAGGCCAGTGTCAGATGGGAACAAATCAATTCTTGGAATCAGAACAACCTCTCCCTCTGCAGATCCTGTTAATACTTCAGCTTCGATAATGTTAGGTTGTAATCTTTTGATAATAAATCTGGTACCATTACAAAGACCCCATTTACTATTAAGATTTCTCAATAGCATGATGATTGCACCACTTTCAATTTTAATTTATGACACAGCATTCCTGAAGGAGTAATACTATTAAGAAATTTGATGGCAAAATTTTCCTTTTCAGCATCATCTGCTGAATCAATGGAATCATCACTCAAATATGTGTGAAAATCTCCATTGAGTATATCCAAAATTTCTTCATTTAATTTTTGAATGTGCTCATTTTTTGGACAAAGAATTTCATGTTTAGATATATTTTTAATATTATCTATAGATATACTATTTCCAAAGGTAGCTTCAATAATAGATCCATTACAAATCATTTCACAGGGGATTTCAATAATATCCATTCCTAAATGAAAATTGCTATCAAGTTTGCCATCTCCAAGTTTTACTAACTATTCACTATAAGCAGAATCCTCTGATCTCACATTTGTTTTAAGAGACAATTTATTGAAACATCCCCAAATATTACAGTACTTTAAACTTGTTTGTACTATGGCTGATCCCATAGCATGCGGTACAATACTGAGACATTGTCGAAAATCCTCTCCAAGAAGAAGAACTTTCCCACCAAATACAACATTCAAATTCATAATTTCTCTTAGTAATCTGTCTATGGCATTTATAGTATGACTGGATGCCATGATGCATTCATCAATAATGAGAAGTTGGGCCTTTTTAATAGTTTTAGCAACTTCACTGTTTATATCAAGTCTAGAAATTGAAGTTTCATTTAATGGAGTTGGTCATTTATATTGGGAATGAAAGGTTCTTCCACCGAGAAGTAAATTTGCAGCAATTCCTATAGACTAGGGGTCCTCAAACTGCGGTCCGCCGAAAACATTTATCCGGCCCACCGGGTGTTTTTGCTGCCGCTGTGTGCATAGGAATTTGTTCATAGTTTTTTTTTTTTAAACTATAGTCCGGCCCTCCAACGGTCTGAGGGACAGTGAACTGGCCCCCTGTTTAAAAAGTTTGAGGACCCCTGCTGTAGACACTGTGGGTAAAACAATATCACCACAACCTCTAATATAATGTATTAAAACTTTATTGTGGGGAGCTGCTACAGTGTTTTGGACAGGTTCAAGCCTTGGACTGATGAGAGGGCACAGTCCTCTCATTGCTACATGCAAGTCCCAGCTTACTCCCAACTAAGCCAACAGCTATAGTTGTAAGCTTGAACCTATGGTCCAAACACGTGGCCCCATGTGCCTGAGTGATGTAGGCTTGATAGAGTTCAGGTGCATATAGTTGAGTAGGATTGAAACCCAGGAGAATGTTGTAAACATCTTGGTCATGCCCTTACTTTGCCTCGTGGCATCTGCTATAAAATAAAGAAACGGCTGTGGGCGTGGTCACTGTCTCTCAGAGAAGCAGCGTCCCACGGAGACCCAGCTTTCATTCTCTTGTCTGTCTTTTCTAAGCCTTTAAGCCACCCCCACTCAGGTTCACCCTTGGCCATGCTGGTGCAGCATACTTTATAAAGATATGCCTCCATGCTCCGAGGGCAGGTTCCTGCCTCAAACCCCACCCTTACAGGAAACAGCTCAGGGGAAGGGTGCAGCTGTTTCCAAGACAATCCCTGCAGGACTGACTTCCTTCCACTTGGTCGTGCTTCTGGCCGTGATGTTACACCCAGGGTTTTTATATAAGTAGATAGCCACTATGTTATACAGTAGAGCTTTAGGATTTATTCATATGTAGAACTGAAACTTTGTAGCTGTGCTTTGTAATCCAAGTTTACTAGCATAGCCTTAGTCTAGTGTCTGAACTCCTCTGTGTCTATAT
This sequence comes from Myotis yumanensis, assembly GCF_028538775.1. NCBI lineage: Eukaryota > Metazoa > Chordata > Mammalia > Chiroptera > Vespertilionidae > Myotis > Myotis yumanensis. The sequence goes on from NW_027223754.1 coordinate 21,538,981, forward strand.
TCTCATATGTGGGAAAGAAAGAAATTAATTAATCACACACATATTCTTGTGAGAATCACATCAGGTAATGTGCATAAATAATCTAGCAAGATGGCTTGTACAAAATAGGTACTTATCATGCCAGTCACCAGCCCCTCAACTCTTCCCCTCTAACAACTGTCAGTCTGTTTTCTGTATTTATGAGTCTGTCTCTATGTTACTTGTTTATTTTGTTCATTAGATTCCGCATATGAGTGAAATCATATGGTACTTGTCTTTGTCTGACTGGCTTATTTCACTTAGAATAATGTTCTCCAGGTCCATCCATGCTGTCACAAAAGGTAAGAGTTCCTTCTTTTTTACGGCTACATAATATTCCATTGTGTAAATGTACCACAGGTTTTTAAATCCACTTATATACTGATGGGCACATAGCTGCTTCCAAATTTTGGCTATTGTAAATAATGTTTCAATGAAGATAGGAGTGTATATATTCTTTTGATAGCTTCTGTTCACCTGGCTCCTTGGCCTGCTCCAGCGGTTCTCAACCTGTGGGTCATGACCCCTTGGGGGCCGAAAGACCCTTTCACAGGGGTCGCCTAAATACATCCTGCATATCAGATATTTACATTATGATTCATAACAGTAGCAAAATTACAGTTATGAAGTAGCAACGAAAATAATTTTATGGTTGGGGGTCACCACAACATGAGGAACTGTATTAAAGGGTAGCGGCATTAGGAAGGTTGAGAACCACTGCTCTAGGCAAAGGCCAGAGGGTGAAATCAAAAGTAGCAAAGTACTTGCTGTTTGAATTACTTCTTAGTCCCTGGCTTTTCCTGGGCTTTTCACAACTGCTTGGACCCTATATCTGTGAACAAAATCCCAAAGCTATGCACTTGTATCTCCATACCTGAAACACGCAGGGTTTTAAATTACATGCACTGACAAAGTCCTCACTCTCCCGTCCATTCCAAAAGCCTCTTGATTTCCACTTACCCAGGTGTTTATTATTTTCCCCCTAATCCCAAAATTTCCCACCCAGAACTATGCCCTACAGTACTACCATTTGTGGTTCCAAATATCCTTTCAGGAGTCATTTCTTTGAGGCATATATCTCCTGCATTATCGTTATGGTCACCTACCTAATTTTGTAGAGAAGGATGGTGAGACCCAGAGAACTTAAGTGACTTCTCTAAGGCATATGCCCAGTAAGTGGCAGAGCTTGCTAAGTCTCTAAATGCTAATTGTTAGCTTAATACAAAAATAAGAGGAACAATTCTTAAATTACTAAACCACTTAAAACCCACCACACATTGATTGCTTTGATCCTAGCAATACTTAGCATAACTTCTAAATACACAACTTAGAGCAATGGAGGAGAAAGGGTAGATGTTAGTCACAATGATACAAAACAAGAGAAGGTTAATCTATTATCCTGAGCATTTGCCTTTTAGGGAAACTGTCATGAAGTCAGATAATTACAACAACATTATGAAAGTGTGACTCAAAGTATTTTTCTTTAAATTTAATAAATAAAACAATCAATTATACATCTCTGACTTCTCATTTGTTTTCTTGTTTCAAGAAATAGTACATCTTTGGGGAGATGTTCTATATTAGGAGTGACTGACAAAAATTTCCCAATGAGTTAACTGGCCCCAATGTAAACATGTTCTTACAAAAAGGAATGAATGTCAATGAAGACTGCACTATAATGAAATAAGAGTCCAATTTTAACTGGATAACAAATTATGTTTAAAAAGGTGTTTTCTGACCCTGAATTTAGTATTCAGGAGTTCAAACATCTAATTTTGAGTACTAGAAAGACAGTCTCATGCAGACTGTCTTATATCTTATTGGAGAAATCACAAAGTGACCTATTCAAAGTGAATTATTTTTATTTAAGTTCGATACTGGAAAAAAATGATTTAGATGAAGAAATGGTCCTGGTTTATTATTACATTCCATTCCACTCTAAATCTACCAGATTTTTCAGTTAAAGACTGATCTTTGGAAGTTTATCAAAACCACTTAAAAATCTCCCCCTTCACTTGGGCTTTAAATGTTTCTTAGTTGTATTGCACAATGGCTTTGATTAGCTGATATTTAGTAATTCTTAAAATTTTGACTTGAAAGATGATAATTGCTAGCATAATACTGCCATTAGTTTATCAGAAAAAAAATAAAGTCAAAATACTGTACTTTGGACTTTTCTAGAATATTATTTTTTTCCACCTTGGCAAAGCTTTTCAAATCCTGTCTTCAAGCTGATCTCAGTAATTAAAGGAAGATTTTTAAAACTTTCAAAAAGGATTATGCATACTAAAATCCATTAAAATGCAATATTGATGAAACAGGATAATTTATCATAACTGTATGTGGAGAAAAATTTAAAGTATATTAGGTGCTTCCTCCACAACCATTGCCCATGTGTATTTTTATTGCAATTTAGTTGAAGGACTGAAAACTTGACACATTAACATGACTATTAGCTCAATTTTTCTTTTGAGACTTGAGGAAAGGAGAAAAGAATGAAAATCAAGAGGAAGAAAAACCTTACTTGCTAAACTTCTCCTAGAACAATAGCCATTTCATTTTCATGAAAGTGGTATGTTCATGGCTAATGCAGCTATTGCACTGATGAACAAAACTAGTCCATTGTCATGATCTGATACAAAATCATTTAACTCAAAAAAAAAAAAAGGATTACATCTAACCTTAAAAGACGTTGTTGTAATTATGCTAAGTGAAATAAGCCAGTCAGAGAAAAATACGTGTAACATCTCACTCATATATCGAGTCTAATAAACAAAATAAGCTAATAAACAAAGTAGATCTAGAGACATAGAAATATGGAACAGACTGATGAATCTCAGAATGAAGTTGGGGGTGGCAGGGTGGGTGGGAAATAATTAACCGGGAAAAGTATTTATGCATGTATGCATACCCATGGACACAGACAAGTGTGCGGTGAAGGCCTGGGAGGGGTGAGGATAGGGAGGAAGGGATTATTGGGGGGAAAATGGACATCTGTAATACTTTCAACAATAAAGATAATTCTTTAAAATATATTTTTATTGATTTCAGGGAGGAAGAGAGAGGGAGAGAGAGATAGAAACATCAATGATGAGAGAGAATCATTGATCAGCTGCCTCCTGCATGCCCCCTAGGGGGGATCGAGCCCGAAACCCAGACATGTGTCCTTGACCAGAATAGAACCTGGGATCCTTCCGCAGGCCGACATTCTATCCACTGAGCCAAACCAGCTAGGGCAAGATAAATTTTAACAAATAAAAATAAATACATTAAAAAAAAAAAGAGGTCACTGTAATCAAACAAGTAGGAGAGTCATTCATATAAGTCACTGGGCATTATGGAAATATAGCAACTGGATAATTGAATATCCCCCAGTCTCAGACAGTTGTCATGGTGATACAATCAAAGTGAGTCTTCCTGTAAACTTGGCACAAAACATCCCTTGCTAAGCCAGGCTGCCAAAACCTGGGTGCCACCTGCCAGGCTGCCAAAACCTGGGTGCCACCTGTCTGTAGCCAGCCTGGGGAATGATGAAACAGGTAAGAAATTCTCACTGTGACCTATTTCAGAAAAACTTGGATAAAAGTAACTGTAAGAGGAAGGAGGAATTAGGAAGGGCATCCCAGGATATCTCATTTTAAAAATGCTACAAAGTACATGATAAGTTACTTAGTAACATAAATGGAAATCATGTTAATAGTTGATCGTTTCTCCTAGTTAATATTAGTAATAATTTTAACAAATTAATGTTCAGTCTGAAAATCCCATTTGATTTAAAACCAAATCTTTTAATCATGTTCCAGCTTGTGACATATCTTAGCACTTTACCTTAATGAAATTTTTGTGTTGTTCTGTAACATTTTTTACTATTTATATCTTGTCTTCCCAAATTGACTAATACCACCTAAAGAATAAAGACTCTATATAATCATTTTTTTATCCCCAAGATATCTATTTCTCCCACTCTGTAGGCTAAGTAAACATTTGCTGATTTAACTGTGTTTAATTGTATGGGGCACCTCAAACATGTCTGTCAGTACCTTTTTCTCTTCATGACACACACTTCTGATTACCATATTGCCTCAGCTGCCTTCAGACAAAGGACCTGCCGTATTCTTACCAGTCACCCATATACAAATAGAGCCTGGTCCAAACCCTAACCTAGTGACTGAGTTCCCACTGTCTACTCAGCATTTGCTGACAATGATCCTAACTCTAATAGTAACCTGCCCTGAACTGTTGTTTTTTTCAATCTTTGGATCCACCATTCATCTGAAAGACACTCTTCTAATTAAACTGGCTTTACACACACCCTCACATCAAGTAGCTGGCACTACATAAGAATAGTCCATACTATTTCTTCTTATTGGAATGTTCTTCTTCTATTCTTTATCGAGCCAAATTTTCCACAGCCTGTGTTAGCTTCCTCTTTCCTAAGCATTCTGTACCTCTTAGTCCAAATTTGGCCCACCTACAGTTCTTTCTCATAGCATCTTATTCTTTCATACTTATTACAATTTATAATTTTACTAGCGGCCTGGTGCACAAAATTTGTGCACTGGAGGGGGTTATCCCTCAGCCTGGCCTGTGCGCTCTTGCAGTCCAGGACCCCTCGCTCCTTACCACCCCACTGCTTTGTGCTCCTTACTGCTCGCTTGGCTTGGTGCTCCTTAGCACTGCTGCAGAGGCGAGAGAGGCTTCCGCCACCGCGGCTGTGCTCACCAGCCGTGAGCCCAGCTTCTGGCTGTACGGTGCTCCCCCTATGGGAGCACAGTGATCACCAGGGGGCAGCTCCCAAATTGAGCGTCTGCCCCCAGGTGGTCAGTGTGCATCATAGCGACTGGTTGTTCTGCCATAACAGTTGCTTAGGCTTTTATTATATAGATGTTTTTTATGATTGTTTTTAAAAAACATGATTTCCTTATCAGACTAAAAGAGAATCTAAATATGGTTTATGACTACTGTGTTTATTTCAATATCCACTGTGCCTAGGGGAGGATCTAGCATAGGCTTGGTAAATAGTTCTTATTCAATTAATTGATGAATAAGGATGATTTATCAATCAATCAATAAATAAAATAAACCATTTTTACTCTTATTTATTTCATGGCATAGTCTTATGTTTAAGTTGACCTATTTTTCACTCTAAATCTTATTTTCCTTTATATGCTCACAGCTTGACATCATTATTTTTTTCCTGCATATGATTTCAAGTAACCAACATAAATCTAATTATTCACCATCTGAAATTTTTCACTACCTTGACATGCCCTCCATATTGCAATTACTGGATCCCAAGTTTGAGTGAACCATATCTAAATTCAGTACGATCTCTGACTCTTCTCTGTGTGGACTGCTAAATCAACTGCCTTTACCTGGCATGAGATTGGTCAACAGATCATATTTTCCAGCTGCATACTATGCTTCAGCACATTTACATGCCTCCAAGCCCTGTGTTGCCCAGCCTCCGCTTAGCCCAATCCTGATCACCTTCCATGGTGACACAGGTGGAAGATGACTTTTCAAATGAAATTCAAGGGATCACCAAACCTTTGGAAAAATGCATTTCACAGCAGAGGGGGAAAAAAAAGCTACATGAGCAGCAGTGGTGGAGTAGGAAACTCCAAAAGTCTGTCCTTCAAAAAGCAGCAAATAAACTAGCAAAATTGTCAGAATCAACTATTTCTGAACTCTGGAAATTAGCCAAAAGTCTGATACTATCTGAAAAATTTTTAGTCAAGGAAAAACAACAACAGTTGAATCTAAGCAAGAAAGCTTTGTGACTTTCTAATTTATCCTGATTCCATTCCCCTAAATTACCCTTCAAAATCAAGAAAAATTAAGAAATTGATAGTTTGTTCCTAGTGGATCTGTTACAAGCAATGCTACAGAGAATCCTTCAGGCTGAAATACAAGAACATTAGACAGTAACTTTAATCCACATGAAGAAATAATGAGCAAAGGGAAGGTACCAACATAGGTAAAAATCAAAACTAATATGCTTTGGGGATGTACCATAACTTTTTGTTTTATATGACTTAAAGACAACTATATAAAATAATAAATATAAATCAATATTGATGGTTTTATAATGTATAAATATAATTTGTTACAATCACAACATAAATGGGAGTAGGATTATATATGAGCAAAGTATTTGCTCACCATTAAAATGAAATTTAAATGAATCTGAACTAGATTGTTATAAAATAGAAAAGTAACAAATATTTATAAAAAAAATTAAGTTGTTCACTAGGAAATATTTATTTTACACAAAGAAGGCCATAATAGAGACAATGAAGAGCAAAATACCTACAAGACATAAAAAACAAATAGCAAAATGACACAAGTAAGTACTTCCTTGTTAGTAAGTGCATTAAGTGTAAATAAACTAAACTCTCCAATTAAAAGGCAGAGATTGGCAAAATAAATTTTAAAATATAGTCCAACTATATACTGTTTACAAGACACTCACTTTACATGTATAAACACAAATAGGTTAAAAGTGAAAGTCTAAGATATTTCAAGCAAAAAAGAGTATAATGTCTATACTAATATCAGACAAATTAGACTTAAAGATAAAATTGTTAAAAAAGATAAAGCAGATATGGACATTATATGATCATATATGATCAATCAACTTAGAAGATATAACAATTACAAACATACATACCTGACAAAAGAGCCCCCAAATATATGAATAAATAAAGACAGAATTAAGGGAGAAATAGGCAGTTCAACAATAATAGGTGGAGACTTGAATTCTCAACTTTCAATAATGAGCAGAACAACTATCTACAATAATTTATAATAATAAAAGCATACTATGCTAATTAGACTGGACATTCTTCTGGATGACCTTCTGGACAAAGCCACGGCAGGCAGGGGTGAGGCCACTGCTGCAGCAGCAGGGACTGTGCCCCTTGCATGAATTTCATGCACCGGGCCTCTAGTAGAAGATAAGCAAGGAAGTAGAAGACTAGAATTACACTATAAACCAGATAGCCCTAACCGAAATATACAGAACACTCTACTCAATAATAGAAGAATACACTTTTTCTCAAGTGCATATGGAGCATTCCCCAGGATAATCTACATTTTACAGCACAAAACAAGCCTCAATAAATTTAAAAAGACTGAAATCATACAAAGTATCTTCTCTGACCTCAATAAAATAAAATTAGATATCACTAGCAAAAAAATATTAAAAAATTTCAAAAATGTGAAACATTAAGCAATTTAGTAATAAATAAACAATAGATCAAAGAATAAATCACAAGATAGAGTAAGAAAATATTCTGAGATAAATTAAAATAAAAACATAGCATAACAAAACTTATCAGATGCAGAAAAATTAGTTCTCAGAGGGAAATTTAAAGCTATAAAAACCTACATTAAAAGAGAAGACTATAAATCAATAGCCTAAACTTTCACCTTCTAAAACGAGAAAAAGAACTACATCCAAAGCAAAGAGAAGGAAGATAATATAAAGATTAGAGTGGAAAATAACTGAAATAGAGACTAGCCAAAATAGGAAAAATCAACAAAACCAAAAGTTTTTTTAAGATCATAAAAATTGAGAAACCTTTAGCCAGAATGACCAACAACAAAAGAGAGAAGACTAGTAATTTGAATTGTGTACTAAAATTAGGAATTCATTTGGGGATGTTACTAATGACCTGTTGTAAATTTTTAAAAAAATCGAGAGTACTTAAATAAGTGTGTCCAAATTAAAAAAAAAAAAAAGAGTGAATTCCTAGAAAAGCACAAACTATCAAAAACTGACTAAAAAATAAAATAAAATGTAAATAAAATAAAATGTAAATAAGTCTTTAACAATAAAAATATTTGAATCAATAATCTTTTTAAAATGCCAAACAAAGAAAAGCCCAGAACTAGACGGTTTACTGGTAAATTTTACCAAATGAAAAAGAATTATCAGCAGTATTTCTGAAATTTCTCAAAAAATAGAAGTGAAAATACTTTCTAACTCTTTCTATAAAGCTGATACTAGAGCCATAAAACATCACAAGAAAAGAAAACTACAGACCTATATATTTGATGAATGTACATCTAAAACTTCAACAAAATAATACAAAACCAAATACAGCATCATATACACTGAGTGGCCAGATTATTATGACCACCTGACGTTTGTAGGCAAATTAGCTCTAATTTCGCACTGAAGTTGCTAGAGGGCCAGATCATTATAAACATCTGAACAGCACAACATACCTAAGTATCGTTGCTGATCAAGTTCATCCTATCATGTTCCAACAAGACAATGTACCATGCCACGGTGCTCGTATTGTGCAGAAGTGGTTTCAAGAACATGAGGGAGACTTTACCTTGCTTAGGTGGCCCCCACAATCACCAGATCTCAATCCAATTGAGCATTTGTGGAACGAAGTTAAAAGAGCCATCAGGCAGCTGGTTCCACAACCATCAAATCTCACAGAACTGGTCAGTGCTATTCATCAGGCATGGTGTCAGATTCCTCGCATCACCTTTCAACATCTCGTGGAGTCAACGCCAAGAAGAATTGCCGCAGTATTGAAGGCAAAAGGTGGCCCAACGAAGTACTGATGGGGTGGTCATAATAATCTGGCCGGTCATAATAATCTGGCCATTCAGTGTATAAAGAATTATATACCATGACCAAGTAGGATTCATCTAAAGAATGCAAGGGTGTCTTGACATATGAAAATCAATCAATATAATCCACAATATGAATATACTAGGGGGTGGGGAAGCACATTATTATCCCAGTTGGCACAGAAAAAAAGCTTTTGACAAAATCCAATACCCTTTTGCTATAAACAATTGTCCAAAAAACTAGGAATTGAAGGTGTGCAGTAAAAGGTTATCAACATAGGCCTAGACTGATCAAACTCTGTACATTCTTGAGTAAGGTCTGTCTTCAGGACTAGTTCTTTGACTACTAAGAGATGAGCTTTAGCACTTGGAATATTCTGTCTGATAAGAGTGTGTTTGTATTTCTGAGGCTTTGGGCCAAACAATGTCAATTTAATGAGATAGTTTATACTAACAAATGTGATTTATAGTGAATGCCTATTTTTTTTTACTAATAAATTATGATTTTTATCATTTGTATACCAAAATATAAAACCTCACTTAAAATTTAGTTCAGTATAAACAAAAAGGATGACAACAATTATCTCTCCCCTTTATTATCCTGACAACAGAGAAAATTATAAATTTGTTGGGAGATGATCGACACTTTAGTAGGTTATGACATCACCACAAAGTTTCCTAAACAGTGTTCAGTCAGTCAGGTTTTTAACACTGATGGCTTGACTTGGACGCGGATGTTTCTAGAACTTTGCTGTGTTAAAATATTTTAATTCAACACTTTCAACTGTTTTTCTCGAACTCTCTTTCCAATGAACCCTTGACTGCAACAACTGTTAACCTTGTTGTCAAAGGATTACTGTACTTGAAATTGGGACTAAACTGAAAAATCTAGATTGTTACCTCAGTTAACATTTGAAAGTCAGCATTTGGCTTCCTCTAACTACATTTGTTAGGACTGACCACTAGATAGGAATATATACTTTTTTCAAACTAGTTCTTCACCTTAATTTATCTCCCCTCCCCAATCAGTCCCCTCAGATAAAAACAGGCTCTTCCCATTCATAATTTAAAATCTATATTCTATACAGTAAATACCTAAAAAGAAGGAATGTTATTAAATCCAGTTGCCTATTAAGTAATTCCAGTATAGGCTAAGATTGGGTAGGTAAAAAATATTCAGTTTTCTTCACAATCAAAACTGAGAAATTCTTTGTATCAAAATTCAGATACAAAGGTGTAAAGGTGTAGATACAAAGATAAAGGGGAGTAGGTACAAAGGCAGGAAGGTATGGTTTTAAAGCCCAGAAAAACAATACAACCTTATTTTGAAATTTCTAAAATTGATGTAAGTTTAGTAAACATTTATAGAGTGCCTACTGTGAGTCAGGTACTGTGCTGGGAGATGAAGCTAAGAAGATTAAATGAGAGATGTGAATGCCTATTTTTGCTCTGAGCTCTGGAATCTGAGTAGCTGAGGTCAGTATATGCAGGTGGATGTATGCAGATATAACTAACCCTCAATAAAAACTCTGGAAATCAAGTTTCGAGTGAGCTTTACTAGTTGGCAACACTTCTTACATCTTGGCAACAGTACACATCATTGCTAGAAAAATTAATCATGTTTTTTTATCACTACAAAAAGAAGACCTAGAAGCTTCTTCCAGGTTTCTCCTAGATTTTTCCCCATGTAACATGTTCCTTAGATGATTTGAATTTGTACTGAAAACTGTAATAAACTGTAACTGTGATTATACCAGCTCTGAGCCTTATGAGTCTTGATAGCAAATTATCTGCATGATAGTGGTCGTGGACATTGGCACAATTGACATCAGAAATAGGAAAGAGTAGCAGACTCTGACTCACTTAAACCTTTGTTGGGAAAAGTATTATTTAGGAAAATGAGAGCTAATGGGATGGAGAATTACCCATCTTCATATTGCATGACTACTGAGTTACCCTGGTATGAGACAACAGCTGCCCTGTAATCAGTTACTGGAGTAAAAGTTACCAATGGAACTTAAAAATGATAGACTCAACTCATAAGAAATTGTTCACTAGATACATAAGAGGATATAAAATAATGAAAATCATGTTGAAATATACAATACCTTGATTATGCTTATCTGCAATAGTTAAAATTAAAGTGAAGAAGAGCATTGGGACACATCCTGGCACTGTGCCAAGCTCAGATTTCAGCCAGTCTAAGCTATAACCATTAGCCATGGGCCACTACCAAAGGGAAAACTTATGCTGGAACAGCAGATAGTGACTTTATAATCTCTGATCAACAAAAATGTAGTCTAACTCATGGGAGCACAAAACCAAGGAACTATTGAAACCAGTAGTTACAGTGTGATGGAGTTGTCTAATTTTGTGGATTGATATAATCAGTTCCTGAATAATCTTTAACAAAATGGATTGTGAGAGTGACTAACTTAGAAACAGTCTTCATGATTTTAACTGCAGCAGATTGGAGAGAAGCATATTTGAGTTGATTGATGCAGGTTATACAGCTTACTACTGACAATTACAGATGACTGTTCATGATCCAAACATACAGCTGCTTTTCTTTCAGTGACTGCTAGCTTGGTGAACTAGATAAAAAGTTAATGTAGTTTTTGTTTTGTTTTTAACCCTGAGAAGTGTAATTGTCATTGTAATGCCAAGTGGAACTTTCCAGAAAAATGTGGCTGATATGTTGCATATGCCAGCCATGCTGGATTTATGATAATCATAATTTTCACCCACCTAATATGCCTCTTACGAAGGTCATAGTAAATGCTTTGGTTAAGGCATCCCTTTGCATGAATATCTCATATCACCTTACTGCTGAAAAACCAACAAGGATTCAAGAAGTCATATCAGCTTCATTGTCTCAGATTCCCCTTATGGGTATTACAGGTGCTAAGAAAATTAGAGTAATTTATAAGAGCATATGGAAAGAAAAAGTGGATATCAAGGGACTTGATCTAGTACAGTTAAAGACTTTAAACTGTTATTAAAGAATGGTGTGAATAATGTGGATATTGATGGAGTCAATACAAAGGTCTTAAAGTAACACTATCAGAGGTTGGGTAGACTGATGGGAGCCCCTGATTGTTGCTCAACATTCAGCTCTAAACAAATCCATTCTATTTATCTTAGTTTGGAAGAATGTTCAAAGCTGGACAAATAAGTAACAAGGATAAACCTAACCTTGAAATGCTGGTGTCAATGATCTGGCAATTATAATTAGGATGGAGACTGATGAAGAGACCAAGGTCTATGGGTACAACTCCTGGCTGAGGACCCAAAGTCATATGAATGGATAAAGTGGCCAAGAGTGAAGAAGAAACCTTTCCGGTACTCCTTAGCACAGAAACATAATGCACTGTATTCCAAAACTGATGGTGTCTTCAAAAGGGATACAATTACACTGGGGGGTACAGGGATACAGTAGGTGATGGGATGTAGGTAAAAGTTTGGATAAAAATTGGAATCTTTGCACAGAATTTATGTGAGGTGGTTGTGTCTCATTTATTTAAATATATTATTGATATGGAAATTATGTCTGAGTGGTGAACACTTCCCCTACCCTATTATTGTAATACTTTGGTCAGTATTAATTGGACATGCTAATTGGGAAGCTTTAGAATTGCCTGAGTCCACACAGGTTGTTAATTTGAAACAGTATTGGATAACTAGTGGGCAAAAAGGGATTATCACTTTAATTAATGACGTGAGAAGTTGGAGTAATGGTACCAACAAATTGCTCTATGTAGCCCATGGAAAAGGTAAGGGGCTCATGGAGGCTAACAGTATATATTCAAAGCTTGACTAAAGCAGTACTTCTAGAGCATTTGAAGACTATGATGTGAATTCAATAGTGCAAAAAAAAAAACCCACAAAAATCTAAGAGACTGGTACTCAGTTATTGGTCTTACAAATGATATTTTCTCAATTATGATCTTGGAAAAGAGCCAACTGCAGTTTGCCTTCATGTGTAAAAGATCCCAATTTACATTTACTATATTGCACAGGATTATTTGAATTTACCAATTTCTATCATCGTTTTATTAGAAGGGATTTGAACTTAATGCAGGTCCCCAGTGTGATAATTCACTACATTTTGATGCTATCATGATATTAGAAACTGAAGAACAATAGATAATTGACTTAAATGAAATAATGACACACATGACTAACAGAGGCTGGTTAATAAGTTTAGTAAAAATACAAGAGTCTGCCCAAATTGTGAAATTCTTAGAATAACCTGGCTAGAAGCCATCCAGGACAGAAAATCCACAGGCAACTAAAATTAAACTACTGTCATTGTCTGTCCCTGGACCTAAGTAAAAAGCACTTGGTCAGGTTGTTTGGATTTTGAGGATATATATTTCATATCTGGGGATATTGCTACCTCTTTCTTATCCACAAAACAGCCTGAAAGACATATCTGAATGGGGACCTGAATAACAGGAGGCTATGTCAGAATCACAAAAAGTGGTGATTCAGTCAATTCCTTTGGGCCCTTATGATTAACACTCAAATTAATTTGAAAGAATCTGCAACTCGCACTTATAATAATTAGCACTTATAGCAAAAATCTGTGAGTGCTGCCCAGCAGTGACCACTGGCATTTTGGTCCGGAGCATTTTCACATGTGGCAGTATGGTACACACCATTTGAGGGACAATGGCTTGTTACTGGGTGGGCTTTAATTCAAACTGCCCATATGACTAAAGGCCAAAAATAATCTTAAAACAGAAAATACCCATAACATCATGGATAATGTTTCAGAAAACACTCTAATAATAAAGGAAGTGCCAAAAAGAGTTCCATAATAAAATGTGAGGGTTTATATAGGAACATGGCACTGGAAGAATGCAAGGTGGTACTCATAGTACTCATGAGTAGGTAGCTTTTTCTCCTCTAGGACTGATTTTTAAACCACCTGAGGTGCTTTCAGATCCATTTTCATCTGGGCAGTGTCCTATTAACAAGCCTTGATTGACCAAAACAATTGATTGATTTATAGACGGAAGTTCTAAAGTGGACAAAAAGCATCCTGTTCAGAAGAAGGCTACCATACTATCAGACTGGTGGAAAAATTCTGGTTGGTGAAGGTAAGAACAAACCATCTCGGTGGGCTAAATTGCATGCTGTTTTCCTCGCAGTGATGGAAGAATGAACAATAATAACAGTTCTAATGTTAGGGTGTAAACAGACTTATGGATGGTGAACAATGGTCTGGCCATATGGTAAGGCAGATGAGCAATGGAAAACTGGATTATGAAAGACATGCCTGTATGGGCACAGTCCTGATTGAAACTAATATGGGAATTTAAGAGACTCATTCAAGTAGAACATATGGATGCCCAGCAGATGTATCCCCTTCCAGGATCATTTGGAAAGGGGTTTGGAACCAGAAAGTGGATATCCTCCTGCACTTACTTCAGGCCACCTGAGTCCATGCAGTGAGTGTACCTGGGGAACTTCAGCAATGTCAAGATGAGGGGATCGTCGACATATGCTTCCTGCACTTTCTAAGGCCAAAATACGAACAAGAGAGACAAAAACTGCAGATGGCTATGGGACAGATTCCCCAGAGGGGAGGGCGCTACACATGGCTGGCACATAGATGCCATTGGATCACTACCAGTAAACCTAACAAATTGTAAGTGGGTCCTGACAGTAAATAGACATTTACTCTGGGCTGAAATTTGCATAGTCAGTGACAGATTAAAATTTTATTAGTCAGTTCGAGTTGCTATAACAAAATATGACAGACTGGGTGGCTTTAACACCACACAATTATTTTTCACTGCTCTGATATATAAGCAAAGGCTGATTCTGTTGGAAAGGGATGACAAATCCCTCTGTGATTCCTACTGATTAATTCTTTATTAAAACTAAATTGTACCCTGGCCAGTTTGGCTCTGTGGATGGGGCATCAGCCTGTGGACTGAAGGGTCCCGGGTTTGATTCCGGTCAGGGGCATGTACCTTGGTTGCGGACACATCCCCAGTGGGGCTGTGCAGGAGGCAGCTGATAGATGTTTCTCTCTCATCGATATTTCTATCTCTCTATCCCTCTCCCCTTCTCTCCGTAAAAAAATCAATAAAATATATATTTTTAAAAAGCCTTTAAAAACAAACAAACAAAACAACAACTGAATTGTACCATAACCATATTGTGATATGGCGTAACATTGGTATTTTGGTAAGATTCCACTCATGTACATAAGTTAAATGAAAAAGTGGTGATCAAATTTATTGAGAGATTGAGATAAAGCCTCCTCAGATGTAGTGCTAATGGAAAATAAATCACCTGAAGAATTAAGATTTAGCTTACCATCATCTAGTTTCTATTTTAAATAGCTCTGCACAAGCTTATCATGGGGTACAAATAATAGTAAATCAAGAGAGAGATAAGTATCAAATTAGTACAAAAACATGAAAACATTTGTAATAGCTTTTC
The DNA here is from genome assembly GCF_028538775.1 of Myotis yumanensis. Classification (NCBI taxonomy): domain Eukaryota; kingdom Metazoa; phylum Chordata; class Mammalia; order Chiroptera; family Vespertilionidae; genus Myotis; species Myotis yumanensis. Next base: position 21,554,053 of record NW_027223754.1, read on the forward strand.
AAGGATGGATTATTTGTTTCCTTAAGTCTGTCTCCACACCGACTCTTCCAAATGTTAGGAAATACTCATGCAAATACTATTGGTGTATTAGATATATAAATGCTATGTCACAGAAAAATATAATCATTTTGCTTTAAGAGAATCTAAGCCAAAGCCTAAGAGGGTAGACGGTGTACAAATGGGTTAAGTCAGCTGGCATGGATTGCTCAAATCCTGTATATCCCCAAGTAAGGCCTGTTTTTAGGACTGGCTCTTGGCTAACAAATGTGATTTATAGTGAACATTTGCTTTTATATGCCTGAGGCCTTGGGCTATGTGGTACCAGTCTGATGAGATAATTTATGCTAATAAATGTGATTTATGATAAATTCTTGCTCTTCTCTGAGGGGCTAGCTAGAGCCTTAGTAGCTGTAGTCAGTCATGTAGGCATTACATGCCTTTGTGAATGCCTGCCCCCAATAAAAATCTTAGGCCCAAGGCTTGGTTGAGCTTTCCTGATTGGCAACACTTTGCGTGTATTGCCATCCATCATTGCTGAGAGAATTAAGTATGTCCATGCTATACTACTAGGAGAGGACAACTGGAAGCTCACACCTGTTTTTTTCTGAATATTGCCCATGCATTTGTTCCCTTGGCTGATTTTAATCTGTATCATTTCGATTAATGAACCAAAACTCTGAGTATAACAGCTTCTGAGTCTTCTTAGTCCTCCTAGTGAATCATGAAGCCTGAGTGCAATCAATGATACAGACAGGAACTTCCTCAACCTAATAATGGAAATTTGTGAACACCCCAAAGCTAACATCATAATTAATGATAAAAGACTGAAAGCTTTCCCTCTAAAATCAGGAACCTCTATTCAATACTGGAAGGTCTAGCCAGGACAATTAGATACAAAAAAGAGAAACAAATACATACAGATTAGGAAGAAATATTGGAAAGAAGTGCAACTGTTTTTAACTGCAGATGACATGATCTTATGTATTGACAATCCCAAAGAACCCTCTTACCCATCCCCCACAAAACTATTAGAGATAAATTCAGCAGTTTCTGTCTACTAGATCAATATACAAAAGTCTTTGTATTTCTATATAATATCAATGGCCAGTCTGAAAGAAAACTAAGAAAACAAAACCATTTACAATAACATTAAGACAAATAAAATACTTAGGAATAAATTTATCCAAGCAAGTGCAAGACTTGTGTAGTACAAATCTTATTTAAAAACTGAAAAAAATTATTGAAAGAAATTAAAGGAGACATAAGCAAATGAAAAGACATTATGTGTTCATGTATGGGAAGACTTAATGCTGTTAAAATGGCAACACTCTCCAAATCAATTTACAGATTAAATACAATCCCTATTAAAATTCCAAGTCATTTTTTGCAGAAATGGACAAGATGATCCTGAAATTGTTTTAAATTGCAAGGGACCCTAAGTAGTCAGAGCAATCTAGAAAAAAAAGCTATCAAAACAGCATGGTATTGGCATAAGAAAAGACATTTAGATCAACAGGGTAGAATTGAGAACACAGTAATTAAATCATATGTCAATTGATATTTTATTTTATTTTATTTTTGCTGAGGCTGTGATGGGCAGACAATGGGGTAAAAATGGCCCTTTCAACTAATGGTGCTAAAACAACTGGATATTCACATGCAAAGTAAGTTAAGTAGATAGATAAATAAATAAAATGAAGTTGGACATATATCTCACATCATATACAAAAATGAACTAAAAATGGATCAAAGACCTAAATGTAAGAATTAAAATTATAAAACAGAAGGAAATATAGGAGTAAATCTTCATAAACTTGCATAGGTAACATGACAACTAATGCATGGTAACATGAAAAAACAAGTTGGACTTCATAAATTAAAAACATTTATGTTTGGAAGGACACTATCAAGAAAGTTAGCCTTAGCCAGCTTGGCTCAGTGGATAGAGTGTCGGTCTGTGGACTGAAGGGTCCCGGGTTCGGTTCCACCCAGGGGCACATGCCTGGGTTGCGAGCTCAATCCCCAGTGGGGTGCGTGCAGGAGGCAGCCAATCAGTGATTCTCTCTCATCATTGATGTTTCTATCTCTCTCTCCTTCTCCCTTCCTCTCTGAAACCAATAAAGAAATATATATACATTTTTTAAAAGGAAGTTAAAAGACAGCACACAGAATAAATACTTCCAAATCATCTATAATAATAAAAGCGTAATATGCTAATTAGACCGGACAGCCAAACGACATTCTGGATGTCCTTCCAGACGAACTTCCAGAACGACCAGTGGGCTGTGGATGGGGCCAGCGAGCCTGCACTGCCAGGCCAGCTAGGCGGTCCCAGCACCCCCCTTTCCACAGAGGCAGTGGGAGAGGCGGCTTGGCATGGGCCTGGTCCTGGTCTGGCACTACCCCTTGTGTAGAGGCGGTGGGAGAGGTGACATAGGGACTGGTCTCACGTCACCGCCCATCCCGGCGCCGCCCCTTCCACAGAGGCAGTGGGAGAGCCTGCTGTGCACCTAGTCCTGGTGCTGCCCCTTCCCCAGAGGCCAGAGGCGGCAGGAGAGGGGGCTGCAAGGTCCCGGTCCCGGTGCCACGCCTTCTGCAGAGGCAGGGGAGGGCAGGGGGCAGCACTGTCCCAGAGCCTCCGCAGAGGCGGTATGGGGCACAACCATGGCGCCTCAAGTTCCCATGGCCCCTCCCCTGGCCAGCCTGGCCCCAGATTGCTGCCACCACCAGTGGGCAGGGGGCAGGGCCAGTGCTAAGGAGCAGGAAGCCCAGTTTCTGGTTGAGTGGCATTCCCCCCGACCCTCCGCTCAGCCAGAAGCTGGGCTCATGATTCATGAGCGCAGCTGAGGTGATGTAAGCCTCTCCTGTCTCCACAGTAGGCGGGAGATAAGGAGCACGGGGTCCTGGACAGCGAGAGCCCCAGAATGTGAGAGGGATGTCTGAGTGCCAGCTTAGGCCCGATCCCCTGGGAGTCCTGGACTGCGAGAGGGCACAGGCCAGGCTAAGGGACCCCCCGCTCCAGTGCATGGGCCTCTAGTATATCTAATAAGGATCTAGTATCTACAATATAGAAAGATTTCTTGAATCTCTTACAACAACAACAAAAAAAAACAACCCAATTAAAAAGTAGAGAAAGGCCCAGTCAGGCTCAGTGGTTGAGCATCAACCCTTGAACCAGGAGGTCACAGTTCAATTCCTGGTCAGGGTACATGCCCAGGTTTCAGGCTCAATCCCCAGTAGGGGGTATGTAAGTGCAGGAGGCAGAGATTGATGATTCTCACTCATTACTGAAGTTTCTATTTCTCTCTCCCTCTCTCTGAAGTCAATAAAAACATATTTTTAAAAAATAAGAAAGGACTTGAATAGATATTTCCTCAAAGAAGATGTACAAATAGCCAAAAAGCACATAAAAATGAGCTCTCCATCACTAACCATTAAGAAAATGCAAATCATAATTAAGTACCACATCAAACTCACTAGAATAGCGATATTAATCCACACTAATAAAAGGGAAACATGCAAATTGGTGTCACTCCACTAGGCCAACCAGCCAATCAAGATGAGTATGCAAATTAACCCAACAAAGATGGCAGTTAATTTGCATACACAGGAACGGAGCAAAGACTGAAGACTGAAGACTGAAGAGGCTTGGCTTCTCTGCTGCGGCCACAGCAGAGAAGCCAAGCCTCGCTGCTGCCAGAGGGGAGAAGCCTAGCCTCCAGGCTTGGCTTCTCCGCTGCAGCCGGACCAAAGGCCTGGGTCCTGGGTGCTGGAGGAAAACCGGTGCTGGCAGCCAGGGGAAGGAAGGCCTATTGTGCAAATCTTTGTGCAACAGGCTTCTTGTCTCTCTTTGTATAAAAGGCTAATATGCAAAGTGTCCCCTCAGGAGTTTGACCAGGAGACTAGGAGTTCGATCGCTCGCTATGATGTTCACTGACCACCAGGCGGTGGCACAGAATGAAGGAAGTCCCCGGCCGGCAGCCAGAAGGCCCTGATTAGCCCTGATCTCCGCCAGGCTTAGTGACTGTTATAATAATGTTATGGTCATAAGGAAACCCCTCTAATGTGTGAAATAATTATTGTGTGAAATGTTTGCTGTGTGGAGACCCCAATACTCTGTAACTTCCAAATTGGTGAACACCCCACTATCTTGATGTGAACACCCTAAGCCCTTAAAGTGTAAAGGCCCTGCTCTTAAAATAAGGCACACCATCTGGCCCACACTGATAAGACACAAGTTGTTTACTACCGGCAATATAAGCACCGGACCTTCTTTAGTCGACATCTCCTGCCTGATAAGAGGAAGACTCCACGTCGCTCCATGAGACAGGCCCCTTGACTGACTGCTCTGCTGTGCGAGCCTCAACCATCTGTGGCTGCCTGTCTGTCTTCGTCTGCGTTGTCCTTCTTTCGGTGTGCCTTGCCAGGAGGCCTTTGCTGGAGCCTAGGACCCACTAGGAATAGGTAAATAAACCCTGTGTGATTGCATACTAATTCTGTCTTGTGTGTTCATGTGTTTTGGTTGGCTCAACTTTCTAGACATTGAAGTACCAGGGGATAGGCCGTTATTGCTGACCCCTGGTCACCTGCGTATGTCCCATTAAATCTAGGAAGACAATTAATTAATTGGCACATAATTGGGGCAGGGATCCTACCCATGAATGAATTTTGTACATCGGGCCTCTAGTCTACACTAATAAAAGAGAAACATGGTAATTAGTGTACGAACGCTACCCTTTTCATTGGCTAATCAATGAGTATATGCAAATTAACTGTCAGCCAAGATGGCGGCCGGCAGCCAGGCAGTTGGAAGCGAACATGAGGCTTGCTTGCTTCAGTGAAGGAGGACTCCAACGTTCCCCGCCTGCGCTGCCGGCCTCTGAGCTGGCAGTTTGAAACTTTGTAACAAATATAGAAGCTAAACAAAACCCCGGGATCTCAGAGCTGGAGTTATACATTGTTTCGATTATAGAACACAAACAAACCAGCGGAAGCCTCAGAGCTAGAGCCAGAGCTAAAGCTGGCCCAGAATAAAATTCAAAAAAAGAGAAAAAAAAGGAGCGGTTGGGAGCTTCAGTCAACAACCGCCAGCCTGAAAGCAGCCCTCAGCCCCTCACCCAGACTGGCCAGGCACCCCAGTGGGGACTCCCACCCTAAAGGGTGTGTGACCAGCTGCAAACAGCCATCATCCCCTCATCCAGGCTGGCCAGGCACCCCAGTGGGGACCCCCACCCTGATCCAGGACACCCTTCAGGGCAAACCAGCAGGCCCCCAGGCCTCTATCCTATATAGTAAAAGGGTAATATGCCTCCCAGCACCGGGATCAGCAGAGCCTCGAGGCCTCCTGGCACCAGATCAGCGTGACAAGGGGCAGCGCCCAAACCCCCTGATCGCCCTGAGACTCTGTGTGTGACAGGGTGCAGTGTCCCAACCCCCTGATTAGTCCTGGTCTGTGTGTGACAGGGTGCGGTGCCCCAACCCCCCCTCCCTCCCCCCACAGGCCCTGCTCTCTGTGTGACAGGGTAGAGCCATAACCTCCCCATCGGCCCTGCCCTGAGTGTGACAGTGGCGGTGCCCCAACCCCCTGATTGACCCTGCTCTGTGTGTGACAGGGGGTGGTGCCCTAACTCCCCTATCAGCCCTACTCTGTGCATGACAGGGGGCAGCTCCTCAACCCCCTGATCGGCCCTGCTCTGTGCATGACAGGGGGGAGCTCCTCAACCCCCTGATTGGCCCTGCTCTGTGCGTAACAGGGGGTGGCGCCGCAACCTCTCCATCGATCCTGCCTTGAGTGTGACAGGGGGCGGTGCCCCAACCCCCCAATCGGCCCTACCCTGAACGTGACTGAGGGTGGCATCGCAACCTCCCGATCCACCCTGCTCTGTGCATGACAGGGGGCAGCAGCCCAACTCCCCAATCAGCCCTGCTCTGAGCCCGACCAGGGGCTGCACCTAGGGATTGGGCCTGCCCTCTGCCACCCAGGAGCAGCCCTAAGCCAGCAGATCATTATCTCCTGAGGGGTCCCAGACTGTGAGAGGGCACAGGCCAGGCTGAGGGATGCCCCCTTCCCCCCGAGTGCACAAATTTTTGTGCACCGGGCCTCTAGTAATAATAATAATAAGGAAAAAAGCAAGTGTTGACAGGGATGTAAAAATTGGAACTCTCATATTGTTAGTGGGATTGTAAAATGGTAAAACTGTAGAAAAAGTTTGGTGATTCCCAAAATGTTAAACGTACCATGTGACACAAAAATTCCACTCTCAGGTATTATTTCCAAAAGAATTAAAAACAGAGAGTCAGATATGTTTTATACTAATGTTCATAGAAGCCTTATTCACAATAGCCAAAAAGTAAAAACAACTAAGAGTTCATCAACAGATGAATAAATTAAATGTGTTATATACATACAATGAAACACTAAGATATTCTACAACAGGAGTAAATTTTGAAAACATTATGGCAATAAGAAGAAGCCATACACAAAAAGTCACATATTATATACTACTGTTCATATAAAATCACCAAAATAGGAAATTCATTGAGACAGAAAGTAGATCAGTGATTGCCAGTGCTTGGAGGGAGGGAGATTAATGCATCACTGGGTAACTGTAACAGAGTTGTTGTTTTTTTTGAGTGATAAAAATATGCTGGAATTAGATAGTGGTGGTGGTTTCATAATACTGTGAATGTACTAAAAACTAGAGTTGTATAATTTAAAATGGTGAATGTTATCTCAATGGAAACAAAATAGAAACAAGGAATCTGGCCTATTGTAAGTAAGTGTTCTGGTGAAGCCTAGTAAGAATCCAGCAGGGTCAGGTGGTGTTTCTGATATTGTTATAAAGACTATAGGTAAGTTATTTAGAAGATCCTTAAGGAAATTAGAGACCATATCAGTAATTCCCATGAAATCAATAACAACAATGCAAGAATGTATACTCCAAAAGCAATGACAACAACAGAATTGTAGTAACAATAACTTCTTTTGGTATTACCTTATATCAGAATCTCATTCTATATTTGAGTCTATGACCTAGCCTCGGTGCACCAGTCACACTTGGTCTGGGTTTTGAAGCAGGATTCAGGGCAGGATATATCCTGCCTGGCAGCAGTGGCAGTGATGTCATCAGACTCTGATGGCCACAAACATGGGGTGAGTCACAACCTAGTGTTCAGCAACTGAGGTGATTTCCCCAGGGGACGATTTCTGCACTGCTGATGTTGGCTACAGCCTAGAGGTTTCACTTTATTCCTGCTCATTTTTCAGAATTGCCAGCAAATCCATGAGATATCTGATATCCTTTCAAAATATCCCTTTGCTGCTTAAACCAGACAACAATAGTTTCAGTTGTTTCTGACAAATAACTCTGGCTGTGACAAAAATTTTTATTCAAGCCATCTAATAATACTAGGTGGACTCCTTGAACCCTAGTCTGGGGCTAACTTCCTAAAGCTGTGAGGCCGTTGGTCTGGCATCCAGTGTCCCAATCAAATGCTTTTATCCTCAGAATTTTCCCCACAGTCATTTCTCACTAACATATGTATGGGTAATTTTTTAAAGCAAATAATTCAAATACTTTGTGTTTTATTTATAATATTTACTTCCCCCTTTTATCTTTACTGGTCACATCCATCAAAACCCAAATGAAATTCCTCTTCTTCAGAAAAATCTATTTAGCCCACTCTTTAAACTTGTCCTCTCCTATCACAATGCTTGTTATAAATGCTGAATCCAATCTGAATCTACATTTTTACAGAACTGCTCTTATATGTCTTTATCTTTCCAGCTAGCATATTAACTCTGGAGTTTCTAAATTTCTTCAACAAGTTCTTCTTTTAACACTTTGGTGTACAGCTAGACCTGCACCCTACATTTGATATTTTTAATTTCCAATTATCAAGGACAATTGTTTTGTTTGATTTTTGGTCAATCCTCACCTGAGGACATTTTCCCATTGATTTTTAAAAAGTTCTTTATTGGTTAAGGTATTACAAATGTGTCCTCATCCCCCCATTAACCCCCCAATCTCCCCCCCCCCCACTCATGTTCTCATCCCCCTGTTGTCCATGTCCATTGGTTTGGCTTATATGCATGCATACAAGTCCTTTGGTTGATCTCCTCCCCTTACCCCCACCCTCCCCTACTTTCGCTGTTTCTCTATCTTTGGATCTGTCCCTGTTCATCAGTCTATGTAGTTCTCTATATTCCACAAATGAGTGAGATCCTGTGGTATTTATCTTTCTCTGACTGGCTAATTTCACTTAGCATAATGCTCTCCAGTTCCCATTGATTTTTAGAGAGGGTGGGATGGAGGGGGAGAGGCAGAGAGAGAGAAACACATCAATTGGTTGCACCCTGCACGGGCACCAACCAGGGCAGGGATTCTAGGGATTGACACAACTGAGGTAAGTGTCCTTGACTGGAATCAAACGCATGGCCCTTCAGTTCAAGGGCCCACACTCTATCCACTGAGCCAAACTGGCCTGGGCAAGGATAATTGTTTCTGTATGAGCAAAACTGTGTGTAATGATCTATCCAAACTGAAATCTAATTATGTCCCTATTGCCCATGAGATAAAGAAATAATCCTTAGTGTCACTTGAATGTCCCTCCATGTCTAGTCCCAAAGACTTCCGTAGTCTTTTGTGGCCACTCACCCTCTTTACCTTGATGGGTTCTTGGAAAGCCATCTTTTAGCACATGTCTCCATTCACCTATGTGGTTTTACTTTTTCACATATTTTCCTTTTCCTAATCATGGATATTTATTTCAAGACCTAGCTTAAAGTTCTCCTCTCTGAAGTATTTTCTTAACTCAAATAAAGTTGGTCAAATGGAGAGCAGGAAGTATATGTTGTGGTCCCAACGTGGACACTAACTGTTTGTACCCAGGCAGGTGCCACCTAACCTTACTGGGTCTGTGTCTCTCCTCAGTATCATGCTTGTTCACATCACTCTGAACAAGTCACAGTGGGGAGACACTAATATGACAAAGAGCTCAGAAATATCTCTGTCTGTAACTATTGTTTATAAGTTTACTCAATATTCTTCATTTTTTGCAGTTAGAACCACCAACTGGCATATAACTTTGTGAGCCCTGGGACGCAATTTAATTCTGAAACCATGGGGAATGAGTTCCATAATACTCCCCCTGCCCCTCCACACACACACACACACACACACACACACACACACACACACTGGAAAGTGAACATTCACAAGGCTAGAATGATCATGGTCCCCAGAGACTGGAAAAGAAGCTTATGTCTTACGGCTCTGACCAGGGAGAATAGGAATTTGGCAAGAGTAGAAAAGAAAGATGACAAATTTGGAAGCTGTGTGCAATGAGTGCTAAGTGCCTGTGGGGAATACACAGTAGCATATTGCCTGTGTACTCTTTCTGGAGCAGTTGTTGCCAGCATGGGCAGACAAAGCCTATTTACTGAAGAGCATTGTTTCAGCTTCTCTACAGCTCTGTGACAGTGCATCCAGGCTTCTGAGTCCACCTAAAGCTATCTACTCAGGAAGAATGGTCTGCAGCCTTCAATACACACCCTTTTCAGAACATGGAAAGACAAAACACAAAAGACTCTTGCAGAATAACCTCTGGTAAAATGAGACTGAATTCTGCTTTAAGTAATCGAATATAGCCTTTTATACTGCAGGTTGGATGGATGCTAGGTATCTGGAAAGCAGAATAGGGGAGAAGATGAGAGAGGTAAAAATTTGTGATTAGGCAGACCACTATATTTAGCTTGGCAGGGGGCAATATTAAAATAGCTTGTGAATTTTGCAAAGCATGCTGTAATATTTTTCATTAACACTCCCTTTAGCTTTAATGTTAGGTAATAACTGCTGACAGATGACAGCCATTGTAGTTGTCTGCTAGTAGAGTTTATTCCATGGAAAGCAGAGTAAATGTGAGAATTCATTCCACTTAAAGTGGAATACCTGGGGTGAATCAATTTGGTGGGCAAAACATGAGCTCTGGAGGCTGGTCATCCAGTGGTCCCTTATGCTTTGTTTTTAATAACCTAGGTAATTTATTAACCTCAATAAGTAGATGAAATGTTTCTGGGACTGGAATTGCCTCAGTGGTTGTGGCATCCTTCTATCTGATCACTAAAGGGAAAGTGAACACACACTCTCTGGCATACAGCATCTCTTAAAGCTTTTTCACATCATGCTATATGCTGGCATCTTGAGATCAGGGAAACTGACTACTTAACCAGCTCCCATAAATATATTCACAAAAATTAGTATAAATAATATCTCTTTTAATATAAAAATATCATTTTTATTGTTCTCCAAGGTCTCTTCCCTTCTCTGCCATCGTAACGACCAACAGCACTAGAAAACAAGAGTGGAGAGAACAGGAACCTTGCCTGCTTCTCTGTTTTCTCTTTACCTAATGGCTAACAGTCTTTGGCACATTAGAGGCACTCTATAAATATCAGTTGGATGAAAGAGTACCCCATAATAAGCAATGTGAGAGTCTATAAATGGACATGGAAAAACAACTGTGCAAAAGTGATCTTCCCCAGATTTGAAGGTTGTTTGACTTAATTATCTCATCTAGTGGTGGTCTTTTTTCTTCTGGCCTCTGGTCAGTTAGATCCACGTTTTCACTAGCGGTAATTCTCAGAATCATGTGTCCTCCCAACGGCATTTCCATATGTCCAATAAGATGAACACTAATATACAGAAAAACATACCAGAATAATATTGAAAATTTCTGTATCTGTTAACTATATCTTATTTCTGTTTGGGAAGAAACTTTTGAGATCTCTACTGAAGTGCCCCTGATCAGGTTTCCAGCCATTTAGTTCCTTCATATCCTAGTTGAGTACTATGCCTTTTAACTTTTTAGAATAACATAAAAACAAAGGAAACAGCAGTAAAAACAATCTTTTTATTTAAAGTAAAAATATTTACCAGAACCCCCTTACCCCCCTTAAAAAAAAAGCTGCTGGAAGAATGAAATATCTGGAAATGGAGTAAAATTTGGGAAATTAAAAAGACTTAGTAGATGTTGTTTGGTTTGGGTGGGAGTGGGTAGATTATCAAACTTTAAAAACAATGCAGCCCTCTGAGCTTCATCATTCAGATCATGGACCAGACATCAATTAATTCTAAACCCTGTGATCAAAACAGAAGCAACTGACACATTGTCTCAATTTACTTTTTTTGTTGTTGTTTGGGGGTAATAGGTAAACCTTATGATGCTCTGTGGGAGCAGGCAGGCTGGGTAAGGCCTGGCAGGACAAAATTCAGCCTCCAGGTTCCTGGGCCAGCCTTTGCTACTTTGTAGAGGCCTGGCCTAAGTGCATAGTCCTGCAAGCCTAGATCTCCCAGTGACAGACAGAATTTTGCAGATTCTTAAACCATACTAGCATTCATTGTGAAAATTTTACAAGGGACAGAATATACAAGAGCCCTGATACAAATGAATCAAAATCATGTCTGTCTACCTGGTTGATTACATTGACAATAGACAGCAAAATGACTCCATTTGCAGCTCTCCTCATTCTACTTGAAATTTAGTCCTAATGGTCTATGCTTTTTGGAGCAGCTCTTCAAAGCAGAAAGAACAGGAAATAATCTACTGAGCATACTTCCTTTTTATTTTTTTTCCTGCTTTATGCCCTTTGGTAGCTATGCTTACTTTTGTTTTCCAATAGTGATAACCTTGAAAAAGATAAAAAATGACTTCTCAGACTGAAGGCAAGCCAAAGATAAACTGAGGCCACAGACTGCATGATTCATCACTCTAATGGCCAGACTCCTAGAAAATGATATTGTGGATAAGTTTTGAGGAAGTGGCCAGTGATGGAAATCACAAAGCTTTCATGACATGTAACAGAGACTTGATCTAGAGCAGAGCTCCTTAAACTTTGTTGTGCAAAAGACTCACCTGGAGTTTTGTGAAAGTACAGGCTCTGATTCAGCAGCTCCGGGTGGGGCCCAAGAGTCTATATTTCTAACTTGCTCCCAGGTGATGCTGATGTTGCCGGTTCCCAGATATCCTTTAGTTAGCAAGAGTCTAAAGCAGCAATTTTCAACCAGTGTGCCACAGGAGTTTTTAAAACATGCAATACCTGATTATTTAGTGAGGGACATTGACCTCTTTCCCTTAGATTGTCAAATTAAAAAAAAAAAAATGACAACAGCCAACACAATAGCCATCCAGTGTGAATGAATCAAAATTATACCTACTTTTGTCATCAGTTCATTAAAAAATATATTTTTGGTGTGTTGCAGAATTTTAGTAATTAGTTTATGTGTGCCATGAGATGATAAAAGCTGAAAATCGCTGGTTTAGAGACATACCTCTAGGATTTAATAATTTGTGTTCAAAGCAAGCACTTAAACTCTGGGAACATCAAGTTTATTTATTTCTAAATTAGGGTTAATAATATCAATAAACTGAATGCCTATCTCATAAGGATGTTGTAAAAAATCAAGAACTACATGAGTTTACATGTGTATGTACATGTATATAGCATATATTATAATGCTTTATATAAATACTAGAGGCCCGGTGCACAAAATTCGTGCATGGGGGGGGGGGGGGTTTCCACAGCTCAGCCTGCACCCTCTCCAATCTGGGATCCCTCTCGCAATCTGGAACCACTGGCTCATAACTGCTCACCTGCCTGCCTGCCTGCCTGATGCCCCTAACTGCTCCCCTGCCAGCCTGATGGCTCTAACTGCTCTCCCCTGCCAGCATGATCCCCCTAACTGCTCTCCCCTCCAGGCCTGATCCCCCTAAGTTCCTATCTGCTCTCCACTCCTTGCCTGATCTCCCTAACTGCCTAAATGCTCTCACCTCCTGGCCTGATCCCCCTAACTGCCTATCTGTTCTCCCTTCCTCTCTGCGCCCTTCGGATCCCTGGCGCAGGCATGCTGAGAACTCTCTCTCCACTGCCCCTGTCCTGATAGGTCATTATGTGACAGCATCCCAGACTATTTGCATATTCCTCTATTATTAGTATGACTAGAGGCCCGCTGCACAACATTCGTGCACTCATGGGGGGTAGTCCCTCAACCTGGCCTGTGACCTTTCACAGTCCAGGAGCCCTCAGGGGATGTCCAACTGATGGCTTAGGCCCACAGTGAGCGGGCCTAAGCCATCAGTTGGACAACCTTAGCATTGCTGCCGAGGTGGGAGAGGCTCCCGCCACCGCCACTGCACTCGCCAGCTGTGAGTCTGGCTTCTGGCTGAGTGGCGCTCCCCCTGTGGGAGCACAATGATCACCAGGGGGCAGCTCCTGCATTAAGTGTCTGCCCCCTAGTGGTCAGTGTGCGTCATAGCGACCAGTTGTTCTGTTGTTGGGTCAATGTGCATATTACCCTTTTATTATATAAGAAGATTACGGATTAATCCCTACTCCATATCTATTCTTTATCACTATCATAATTATGAAAAGGGTAATTGGGAACCCTTTCCACACTTAACCTTTTGTGATTTCTCTTTCTCTCTAAAACAGCCTCTACTGTTCGCATTAACAGGATTTTTATCTGACAAAAACCCAGGAAGAAAGTGATTGGCAGATGAGGGGCAGTGGACACAAGCAGACTTTCCCTGACCACAAAGACCATCACACTTCACATGGGAAATTTCAAGATACAAAGCTCTTGGGAAATCTTAACCTTAGCAACATTTGAATTGCCATATGATTGTTGTTGCAAAAGAATGACTAGATAAGAAAGACTGGAGATTTTAAAAACAGCTGAGAAGCAAATGAAAGTAAAACAAAATAGCACTCCCTTGGTATTAAGATGTTATAAACTGAACAAGCACTGCTGTTGTGTTCGGCTGAGCTTTGTGCTTCTATCTATTTATCTAACTTCCATGAGCAGAATCGGGTTCTGAAATCATGGTCATCTGTCCAAGTTTCTGATTTGTTTTCTCCTCGAAACTGAGCATCTAGTGTGTGGGTAATGTTGACAAAGATCACCCCTTCTCTCTCTCTCATCCAATGTGGTTAGCTCCTAACTGAAAATCTTTCCTGTAAGAAACCAGAATGCATAGTTGAAAGAAATCCTGAATCTTTATTTTTCAATTGCAAAGAGATTAAATACTTTTCCTTCAATTATCAATTCAGTTTTTAATTTAAATTCTTTATTGTTTAACGTATTACATAAGTTTCCTTTTTCCCCCATTGACTTCTCCCCAGCTGCCTCCACACCCCAGCACATGTCCTCACCTCCCCACCCTAAAGTCTGTGTCCACTGGTTATTCTCATATGCATGCATACAAGTTCTTTGGTCAATCTCTTACCCACCCCACCCCCAACCTTCCCTCATAGGTTGGACAGACTGTTCGGTGCTTCTATGACTCTGGTTCTATTTTTGTTCATCAGTTTATGTTGTTCATTATATTCCACAAATGAGTGAGATCATGTAATATCTTTCTCTGACTGACTTATTTCGCTTAGCATAATGCTCTCCAGTTCCATCCATGCTGTTGCAAATGGTAAGAATTCCCTCTTTTTTACAGCAATGTAGTATTCCATTGTGTAGATGTGCCACAGTTTTCTAATCCACTCATCTACTGATGGGCACTTAGGCTGTTTCCAATCTTAGTTATTGTAAATTGTGCTGCTATGAACATAGGGGTGCATATATCCTTTCTGATTAGTGTTTGTTTTCTTGGGATATATTCCTAGAAGTGGGGTTACTGAGTCAAATGGAAGTTCCATTTTTAATTTTTTGAGGAAACACCATACTGTTTTCCACAGTGGCTGCACCAGTCTGCATTCCCACCAGCAGTGCAAGAGGGTTCCTTTTTCTCCACATTCTCACCAGTACTTGTCGTTTGTTGATGATAGCCATTTGAGATGATACCTCATTGTTGTTTTAATTTGCATCTCTCGGATGATTAGTGACTTTGAAGAATTATCAATTCTTTAAGAGAACTACAATTACTATTGAAGGCTGGGCAAGTTCAGACAGTAAAAGGAACTTAGTCATTGACTTGAATGTGACCAGATAAGAACAGATGTTAACAAAGCTCTGAAAATAATGATAAGCTTTAGATACTTTGATTCAGAAGAATATGTTTGGAGATATAATGAACAAGTTTGAATTATCAATAGGGTTAAAACAGGAATACCTTCTGTGTCATGTTTCAGGGCAAAATCTTTATGAATGGAGAATCTCCTGAATCCATATATAACTATAGAACTATTAGCAGTGAAACGGCACCAGAAGGTTACCAGCGATTGGACCTCGGTTCAGCAACCTTGGTACTTGAATTCTGGCTAAGAAATAATTCAGAGGCAAGACTCAAATACAAGAAAAAGTTTATTTAGAAAGCCACAGAGGTAGAAGAAGTCAGCCAGCTGGGCTGCATGGGCTCAGGAAACAAGTTACAGAGGCAAAAAAGGGCCCTTGGAACTTAGGGGAAAGAAAGCAAGGGTCTATGTGCCTGGAGTGAAGGAGAGGGGGGAAAGGTATGGGCATGCTTTAGAGCAGTGGTTCTCAACCTTTCTAATGCCACGACCCTTTAATACAGTTCATGTTGTGGTGACCCCAATTTCATTGTTACAAATTGAACAAAATTAAAGCATAGTGATTAATCACAAAAACAATATGTAGTTATATATGTGTTTTCCAATGGTCTTAGGTGACCCCTGTGAAACGGTTTTTCGACCCCCAAAGGGGTCTCGACACACAGGTTGAGAACCGCTGTGTTAGAGAGAGCACTTGTGCTGGGAAAAGAAGGGGGTGGGGATTTTAGAGGAGGTCCCAGGGGAAGGTCTCAATAGACTATTCATCAGCTTTCCAGGTTTCAGTGTCAAGGTCTGTACTAGGTCAGGGGGAAGAAGAGGGTCCAAACTACTAGGGGATGGAAGGTCACCCTGAGGGTGAGGTCTCACTCTACAATTTGTTGGGAGGCACCAGGGCTTTCCTCCTGGTGACCTTCAATACCTGGCCCACTGTCCTTGCTCTGCTCATGCCTGTCTAGCTGCCTACTTAGAATTAAACAGAGGCCAACTGTGTCAAACTGACTTAACTCTTGACCAGAAAGGTAAGGCTGTAAAGCAATAAAAGTTCACTATTTGCTTCAGGGAATTTCTGTGAATCAATTTATGGGAACAAATCCTTTGCTCATCTGGGTAAATAGCTTTTCTATCAGGATAAATAAATTGTTCCCTTGGGCAAACAGCTCACTTATCCAACAAAGAATTTCCTTATCAAGATTGACTTTAAAACCATCACCTCACAGTGCTCATCAATCTTAAAATATCATGTAAATATACCTTATGCAAATCTACCATTTCTTACCTTGAAAGATCTTCCTTAACTGACAAAACCCTTCAAATCTTTCCCTGAACTTTCTCTTCTGAGACACTATTAAGGCTTTTTTAGGGTTGTATCCTCCAGGGCTGAAGTCAGCCAAATAAGCAGGCTTGCTCCATCAGTACATTTTCTGTGTTCTCTAGGGCAGCAGTCACCAACCAGTAGTCCGTGGAGTCTGAAAGGTTGGCAACCGCTGCTCTAAGGGAGTCCAGGCTTGACTCTCTCCCTGTTCCTCCAGGTGCTGCTACTGACACCATTGTAAGGTAATTTTTCCTCTGCTGAAAATCTCCAAGATAGGCAGGACAGACGAAAGACCAAGCATAATGAATGGGTCAAGTGAGGGGTGGCATGATCCTGTTATCCTTGTCAGATATCCTTATGAAAAAGTCTGTCTCAAACTACAGAGTGATAATTCCTCCAACTTATTTTTAAGGCAGCTCAGACAGGTGTTAATGTAAATAATATGTAGGATTTTCTATGAAATAAAAATTTTCATATTTTTACCCTATAATTGACAGAAAACAAAAACCTCCAAATGTCAGATTCCTAAACATTTAGCCATGCTTATTGTAAATTTACAGAGTCCGAGTGTATGCCTTCTCTTGAGCTAGCATGTCAGTGAATGCTGTCATGGCACACAGGCCAGAGAGAATTGTGATCTCTGAGCCTGACATGAAGCCTTGAGAACAGGCATTGCTGTCTCTTACACAGAAATGAAAGCCAAGCAGCAATGGAAAAACGATGTCAGCTGATCCTGACACTATTGTTTTTAAGACCGGTGACTATCATTATTTTTTCCTGGCATTTTAAGACGCTCCACAAATATCGTATAAATACTACCTAATGCAAAGCCTGACCTTCTGCCTAAAATACAACTACTTATGAGATTTATTTTTTCTGCCCCCATTTTCCCTTCTTTTGTGCTGTCCATGTATGGTTATTTATTTAGACCACATCTACTTCCATCAAAATGATTTGAGCCAACCTACAACAGAAGTAAAAATAAAATGAGGCCAAAATGTGCATCCCATTAGGAATAAAATATGGGCTGCATACACTTCTCATAAAATTTGTGGCGGTATTTACTGCCCCTTATCTCTCCAGTCCAATATGCTTAGCATCTAATTGCAAATCTTTCTTCTTAGAACATTCTGCAGAGTTGAAGGAAATCCTGAGTCCAAACTTCCAAATCCAAGGAAGCAAAACTTTTCTTCTTCCTTTGTCAATTCTCTGACAGAACTTCAACTCCATTGAAGGTGTCATACTATTGATAAGGACTTTAATTCAAAAATGCAAAACACACACACAGTCAATCAATTAATCTATGTAATTATTTTTCCCTATTTCCACTTACAGTAGATCATTTAATTCAAAGTGTGGCAGACTTTTCTGGAAAGGACCAGATAGTAAATACTTTAGGCTTTGCAGACCATATGGTGTCTGCTGCAACTACTCAACTCTGCTGTCAAAGCACAAAAGCAGCCAGAAAATATGTAAAGAATGGATGTGACAGTGCTCAATTAAAACTTTAGTCACAAAAAGAGGTGGAGAGCTGAATTTGGTTCTTTGACTTCAGGTTGCTGACTCTTTTTTCTGATGTTTTCCATTACTTCAATCTAGGGTCAGAGTAAAAGGGTAAGCTGAAATGAAACAGACAAGAAATATTCAAAGTGGACAAAAATAGTTATTGGCTGTACTCTTTCTTTGCTGTTTGTTGGACAGACTGTGTTTTCATTATTCCTGTAGTAGTAGGCTAAATAATAGCCCCAAAGAAATGTTCCATTCTAGTCCCTGGAACCTGCAAACAATATTTTGTTTGCAAAAAGGGTCTTTGCATTTGTCATTAAGTAAAGGATCTTGAAATGAGGAGATCGTCCTGGATGGTCTCTGTAGATCTTAAATTCCATCACAATTAGCCTTAGAAGCAGAGGGAGATTAGACAGACACACATAGGAGAAAATGATGGAGGCAGAATTGGAATAATGTGACTAACAAGCCAAGGAAGTGCCAACAGTGACCAGAAACCAGAAGAAGCAAAGAACAGACCCTTCCCTGGAACCTCCAGAGGCAATGTGGCCCTGTGAAACTGATTCAGCCCAGTGAGGCATGTTAAAAATCTGACCTTCAGAACTGTGAGAAAATACATTTCCATTGTTTTAAACCATCCAATTTGTGGTATTTATTTTGGCATCCACAGAAAATTATGTGTATGTGTGTGTGGTGGGGGTTAGGGGAAATGTGCACAATGTCCTTTGAGATTTTACAAATAGAGCAGTATGGCATGCACTTCTTCTGGAGGTCTCGTGTAATTTGCTGAATTCAGTTTATATGTTAACTCATCATGTTGGGATACTTATAGCATGTGTGATATTAATTAAAACTTCACATCTGTCCATGGTGAAATCTTGGGCTCTTGATTTTCACAGAAGATTTTTCTTCCTTCTGAAAGATCCTAGAAGATGATGTTTTTTTGTTTTGTTTTGTTTTTTAAAATATATATATTTTTATTGATTTTTACAGAAGAAGGGAGAGGGATAGAGAGAGAGAAACATTGATGAGAGAGGAAGTCATTGATTGACTGCCTCCTGCAAGGCCCCCACTGGAAATTGAGCCCACAACCTGGGCATATGCCCTGACTGGGAATGGAATTGGTGACCTCTTGGTTCCTGGATCGATGCTCAACTGCTGAGCCACACCAGCTGAGCGATGATATGTTTTCTTGTTGTTGTTCATGGCAATGACTAGAGATTTTCTACCTCCTTATCTTGGAGGAAGCAAGTCTTTTAGAAACTAGTTGGTACAATGTTCTTAGTTCTAGCTTTCTCTCTTACGTAGTCTCCCAGGATACAGCTACTGCTCCTGGATGGATGTTAAATAACAACTCCCCCTAAAGTGTCCAGGCCTTTATCTAGGTCTAACACCCCGTTGGACTGCCACTGAGTTAGCTTGTACAATAACCGTTTTGATTATGCATTCTCTGTTATTTCTGAGAAAGTAATTTCACCATTTTTTCAAATCTGACTATATGTTTCTGATTTTCTATTTTTTTAAAATCCAGGATTACCCTGTGTTTAGAGCTAGAAGGGGGTCTGTGCTACTTTAAATCTTTCATGTTGCTTAAGATATTTCGTAGCAACTCTAAATTCAAACAGCCAACAGCTAAAGAAGGTCTCTCAGCTAACATTTGAAAATGAGCTGTGACTCACAGGCAGCATAAGCACTGGATGTCAAGGCAGGATGATGAGTGAGAAACTGGGCAGTGGGAAATAGTGCAGCTGAGAAACATCTGGAGGGAAAGCAGAACCATGATATAAACGCGTGGTCTGTGCACAGCACCAGCATTGCCTGGGAGGTGTTAGAAATGCAGAACCTGTGGCCCATCTTGGATCCACTGAATCAGAATCTGCATTTAACTACATTCCCAGGTGACTTTTCTAATTCATATTCAGTTTCGAAAAACACTTGTATAACATCCTGCTTGAAAGTACAAACTTGGGATTAAGAAAACTGAGTTAGAATACTCAATTAATACTTATTAATCATGTAAACTTTAGAGAAGATACTGAAATTCTAAAGCCTTAGTTTCCTCATTTGTTAAATTAGACCAATAATATCTACTTCATGCAATTTTGCAAAGATTAAATGAAATGATATATGTAAAATACTCTGGTACATAATTGGGAAAATGTTACTTACTTTGAAAAGAGAGTTAATCTGTCTGAAATTAAATATACTGGTTCAAAAATAAATAAAGCCTTCTTTAAAAATGGGGGTGATATAAACAATTATTTTATTAACAACTATTATTTTCATGACTCAATAATTTATTACAATTCAACAAACTTGTAGTAATCACCTACAGAATGCCAGATATTATAGTAGACATAAGGGTAGTTAAATATTAATAGAATGCGGTCCTTGCTTTGGGGAGCTTGCTATGTTAGTGGAGAAGACAATTAGGATTGTGGATGCTTAAATTGAGTCTTAAAGTATTAGTAGGACTTTACTGAGGAGAAAAGGGGAAACCCATCCCAGGAAAAGAGAAACCTATTTTTACTATCAAATTTAGGAAGGGAATATGAGAGTCTATGAAGATCCTCAAACAACATAGAACATAGGGATAGCCAATGTATCAAATTTCACTAGTAAATACGAGTAAAAATAGAACACATTTATGGAGTAACTACTATTCTGTCTTTCTGAAACTTTGATGTGACAGAGCCACTTCTAAATATTACATAGAAATTTACACAGAATTTACATTTCATCCTCCCAGTTACTGTATGAAAGTGATACTATTAGGGTTTCTTTTCACAAATGAAGATGCCGACTTAAAAAAAGGCCAAGTCAGAAGCAGTCGGGCTCCAGGGTCTATTCTAGGTAAACTATGGACACTGCCTTTTTATAGATAATATAGCTTAAAAAAACTTAAGCCTTTAACTGATACATGTAGACGTTCTTAAGGATTCTTAAACCCTTCTTTCTCCTCACTGTCCCCCTTGCTCTCCAGTGAAGCAGAGGGCATTTATCGGCAACAGCACTATGTAAGATTTTACCAACAGTCCTATAGTCACGGGATCGATAGCAATGGGAGTCTCCCAAGAAAACTATTGGGAAACAATATGTCGTAGGCTATCATCTGAAGATTATGTTAAGATGAAAATTTTAAACCATGTCTAATTCCAAAACAAGAAAAAGCTGGGAGTTTAGCCCAGAAATGTGAGGGGATAGTAACAGTTCTTAGAAATGTGTACACTTTTCTACTGAAGAAGTTGGTATCTATTTATGACATTCAATAAATTAGATCCAGGAAAACAAGTAGAAATTCTCTCTCTCATTTAATAAAATTTTAATAATCATAACTATCCAGAAACTAGAGTAATTTCCTAAGGAAGTATTCTTGCCAGCATGTATTGGGTGCCAAATGGACCAAAAAAAAAAAAAAAGTCAAATAGGTCATTCAAATACCTCTTACAGAAAATCTTTTAAGATCCATTTATATCACTTTTTATCATATTGAATTATATACAATTAAAAATTGGCTAAACAGATATAAGTTTGTTTCTGTCATTTAAAAACATCTCAGACAGGCAGCCAGCCTGGAGCATGTATGACAGCTCAGCCAGCAGAATCCCAGACTCCCCTCTAATCTACTATCTTCAAAGTCACCTCATGTCCAGTATGACGGCTGGAGTTGCTGCCCTTGCATCCACACGGCAGGAATCAGGAAGGAGAAAAGACAAAGGCAGTGTATCCCTAGCGGAATCAGGTCCCTTAGGGATCCTTCCCGGGAAGACATACTCAACCTTTCTGCCATTTGTTATAATTTAGTCACATAACCATACCCTAGCTGCGGGAATCTGGGAAACAAACTCATTAATAACCTCAATCAAATCATGATTCTTTCACTGAATAACACAGGCAGACTATATATTGAGCAAGCAACCAGTAGCCTCCACCATGCCCTTCAACCTGAAAATTCTCCCACTCAGCCTTCTCTTTTCTTTCCGCTTTCCTTTTGCTCCATTCTCTCAAAAACTATGAGGTTCACTGTGGCAAGCACAGTGCACGGCATTCGTGGAAACATACACAGGTAAGTTATAATTCTCGGAGGTGTTTGATTCTGAGGAATTCTTAGTCGCACCACAGAATTCACGAGGGAGAGTACTTCCTCTCCTGGATTTTTTAGTTATCTCATATATCCTCTAATTTTCTTTTAACTATCCCTACTATATTAAGAGTTTCAAATAAACATCTCAGGCTCTCTCCTATGTTTTCTCCTTTGAGTTTCGGACTCATAAAACCAACGACTTGCTGGACTTACCCATTTAATCTGAATAGGGCATCTCAACCACAACCGGACAAAAAAAATTAAGTAAATTCTTCATCTCCGAGCCCGAAGGAGACCGGGTCGCATCGGGAGAGTGCACTGCGCACCACAGCAGAGAGATTTCAATAGAGTAAGGAACTGGCTAACCTGAGCTGAAAAGGCCAGAGGAGGACACCGAGGAGACACACAGACACTACCTGCCAGGAGCGGGCCGTGGGCCCTCGCAACTTACCAGCTGCGACGAGAACTCTTGCAGCTGGGAGGCCGGGCGTGAAGTGGGGGCGCTGTGAAGTGGGGGCGCGCGGGGCTTGTGAGAATCCTCCGGTTGCACAGAAGAGGGGCCAGCGGGACCCAGGCTTCCGAGGCAGAGCGCTGCCACTGGTGCCTTCAGGGGGTACAAGGAGGTTGCTGTTGTGTGGCAGCCCTCCCTCAGCCACAGTCCTGCCCTCCACGGGTTTAGTGACCCGCAGTTCGGAAACACGACATGGAAAAATCCAGAAGGAAGGAATTCATGCGTTTCGAATTGCGCACAGCGGGGAGTAGCGAGCTCAAATCTCCGAGTCCTGTTCCCTCCCGTGAACGTGACGTGGCGTAGCGTGACGTGACGTGACGTGACGTGGCGTGGCGTGACGTGACGTGACCGGCGCCTGCGTCCAGCGTCCTCACGCTCTAGCCACGCCCCCTGCCTCAGTCACCTGCAGCTGTGCTGGCAGCCAATTGACCGCTGTGGTCTCGCGGTGCTTCTGTTCGAGTAACTTGTGTTTTACTTAGTCATGTCTCACTCATCTCCCGCCGTCTCATCACGCAGACATCATCTCACGTCATCGCAAGAAGAAGGGTGAGTACAGTTACAATGAGATATTTTGAGAGAGACCACATTCATGCAACTTTTATTACAGTAGAGTGTGGTAAGGATTCTGTTTTATCATTAGTTGTTAATATCTTACTGTTCCTAATTTATACAAGTACCATAGGTCTGTATGTAAAAAACACACGCGTGTATATAGGGTTTGGTACTATCTGAGATTTCAGGCTTCTACTGGGGATTCTTGGAACATATCCTCTTGGGCTACATGCTTCAGAAAAGGAAAAAAAGAGAGTGGAAAAAAAGGCTGGAAATTGGAGCCACAGCCAGGATGAAGGGCCATTGCAAAGTGTGCAGACAGAAACAGCAAGCGAGTCAGGAAAGGGCAAGGCTCTGATTCCCTTCTCTGCCTACCTTTTATTTCCTTCTGGGGCCAGCTGACAACCAAGAACCGTAGGTAGCAGAGTTGCAGCCCAGCTCCATGAACCAGCTCAGAGGATTGAGTTAGAGCTGACAATAGGGTGACTGTGTTTTTATGTTAAAGAGCAACAAGAATTAAGGTCATTGACTTGGACCCTAGGATTTATTAGGTTGCTCAGTGTAGGCTGAGTTTTCTTCAGACAAACAAACAAAAAAATGCTATTGGGCTTGTTATTACCCTGACCGTACTCTACACCTGAGTACTAGAAGTTCACTTTCCCTTTTGCCTCTGGAATAATGAGAGGCTGGCACTGTTGACCAATCTGCTAGAAACTCTATTGAAAAATAGACTCACTTTAAACAATAAAAAAAATCCTCTTTTTTATGTTTGCAATTTTACTCATTTGCAGATGCATTTTCAAATGTGCTCAAAGATAATTATATTTGTCACCTGCTAAGGGTTCTTAAGAGCGGAAGCCAGCCTTCACTCCCAAGCTTTCTTCCTAAACAATAGTTTGTGGTCTCCTTAAAGTCCAGCTGGCTGGCTGGCTTTACGTGCATAGTTGCAAATTTTGCCATTCACAAAGAGATCAATTAAATACCTATATCTCTCTTCAAGTCTACAAAAGACTTAATACAACAACAAAATCTTATCATAAGTTAATACTCATAAAACCCTACAGATCACTGTGAGGGGGGGCTCTTTTTATTTGATATAGGAGGACAAAAAGACAAACTTTCAAGTGGCTCACAGGCATAAATAAATGCTATTAACAATGTGAACCAAGGTTTGCAGATGCATTTTCAGGTGTGCTCAAAGACAGTGATCATATTTGTCACCTGCTACAGGTTCTTAGAGCAGAAACCATCCTTCACCCCTAAGCTTTCTCCTAAACAACAGTTTGTGGTCTCCTTAAAGGCCAGCTGGCTGGCTTTACTTGCTTAGTTTCCAATTTTGTCATTCAGAAAGAGATCGATTATATTTTTATTTCTCTTTTTAAGTCTACAAAAGGCTTAATACAATCACAAAATATCTTAGATTAATACTCATAAAACCCTACAGATTACGGGGCTGAGGAAGCTCTTTTTATTTAATGTATGTAGGGGAAAAAGACAAACTCAATAGTGTTTCACAGGCATAAATAATTACTCTTAACAATGTGAACCAAGGTTACTTCTATCACCTTTGAAAGGAACCTAGGAGAGGGAATAGCAGAATTGAAGCATGAAAGAAAACTGAAGATCAGATACAAAGCTGTAATGGGGGTGGAGAGGCCAGAAGTATTGGCTGGGGTGGTTTTGATATTTCTAAATATTTTTTCTGGTTGAATTATAACAACTTTTTAGAATGTTCAAAGTAGATCTGAATAGACCATGAGATGAATAAATTATTTCATGATTATATATTGTATGTTTGTTTGTGGATGTGTCCTGTATACATTTCTTCTCTCTTTTGTTTTCCCTCCACTGTTGTTTTTTTTTTTTCCTTAATCTTCACCCAAGGATATTTTTTTTCCATTGATTTCTAGAGAGAGTGGAAGGAAGGGAGAAGGGGAAGAGAGAGAAAGAGAAACATTGACATGAGAGAGATACATGGATTGGCTACCTGCCCTTCCCTGCCCCCCACCCCTCAGCTCCCATCAGGTTCCCCCACCCGGGGCCTGGGAACCAAAACACATGCCCTTGACTGGAATAGAACCAGAGACCCTCTGGTTTTAGGACCCACATTTCAACCACTGAGCAAACTGGCCAGGACTCCCTCCACTCTTTTGACACTAATATCTACCTGTGCAAACTATTTTCTTCTCTTTCTCTCTTCATTTTTTTCCCAATTACATTCTCTTTTCTCCCTGTTTTTGTCTCATACTTCACCAGCCTCAGTATAGAAGTATTTAATAAAGCCACAGTATAGAAGTATACATTGATAAACCTTTATTTTGCATTTTTTAAAATATAGGCTAATATTTTATAATATATATATGTGTGTGTATATATATATATATATATGTCAGTGAAAATGGTAGAAATCAAGTAGTTTATATTGCTTTTTATCCTTTGTCAGTGATCTTTCATAAAATAGTTACCTCTATACAACACAAGAAAACTCATCTAAGAAAATATATTGCTAAGAAAATATCTTTCATGCTCACTGAGCGTCACTAATGTTTTATACATTACAGACAAGAAAGAAATATAAATAATTTATATTATTGGGATGTTTTATCATATTGGATATTTGTTCTCATGAATGCTTCTAACACTTGAAACTTTCACACACACACACACACACACACACACACACAAAATATGTTATTGAAAATTGAAGAATGGACTAAGACCATTCTCCAAATGGTCTTGAAGGTTGTTTCATAATACCATGAAATGTTTGGACTGAAAGTATCCTTATAATGATAAATTGATTGACTTGAAATATAATTTTATTTTATCAAATCTTTTTTAACTAAAAAGAATAAAATTGTTCATGAACATAAAATAGTATAAGCTATAAAGATATAAATAATAAAAACCAATCTAACACCCAGATTAAAAATTAAACCTTGCTAACACTAAAAACTTTTGCTTTCCACTCCCTGATATAACTACTTTCCCAAATGTTTTCACCATATATAACACATATTTAATATAAAGACAATGCATATTTTATATACAGGAAATATGTAGTACACATAAAATATGTAACTACCACATGTAATACATAGAAATATATGTCAAATATATATTATATGTTAATTAAACCGGACTTCCTTCCAGACAACCTTCCAGATGAAGCTGGGGCTGTGAGGGAAGCCTGGGTCCCAGGTGCCAGAGGGGAGCCAGTGCCAGTAGCCGGGGGAAGGAAGGCATACTCTTGCATGAATTTTGTGCGTTGGGCCTCTTGTATATTATAAATATAAATACATTCTTAAATAATATATTATTTAATTTTGTAAGATTTTAAACTTTATATAAGTAATGTAATGCATATATTTTTCTGGGACTTTTCACATCTTTTTGTGCTTGGGATTTAATCATTGAGATGCATACATGCTTATGTGTGTCTCTAGATCCTTATGTGTGTACAAAATATTATCCTATTATATGTACATAGGACAATCTATTCGTCCATCCTCTTGATCATGGACATTAGGTTTGTTTCTGGTTTTGGGCTGTTACTGCTAAGATGTCTTCTAGTGTGCAAGTGGTGTAAGATGTTTTCTGAGATATAGACCTAACAGTAACATTTCAAGTATGTACATCTTTAAATTGTTTTCCTACAGTCTATATAGGATGCTTTTATTTTTACTTTTTATTGTTTTAGAGCTTTCCTAATAATTGTTATTGCCAAATTTAAAAATTCTTGTCATCCTGGTGAATAAAATGGCTTCTTATTGTGACATTTCAATTTTCATTTAAGTAGCCATCCTAAGATCCTGTAGCTGTCGAGTAGCAGAGCTAAGATTCAAACTATGTCTGGCTATCTCTAGTGTTCATGTTATTTCTACTTCACTGTATTATGTATTATTCATCTTGATGTATATAGCAAGGCATTATTCAGCCTGGGAAATCTTTTTAAAAAGATACTCAGCATTGAATAATAAACATCCACATATACTTATACTCATACATATATATGTATGCATGAAGTTGGGGACAGGAGACAACTAAATATAAGACTTGAGTTTATATAAATATAGAATGCATAAGACTTAATGATTATTTCATAGTATTTGGCAGAACTGAAATGTGGCCCATGTTACTCCACTAATAGTAAGGCCACATGTAATAGGTATTATACTATATTTATGAACCTTAACTAAGTTGCTCTGGTAAGCCTAGCTGAGAGGCCTGTCACAGAAACAATTTTCTAGTTCTGAGATGCTAGTTCCCTTCTGTTATTAATTATATAAAATTGGTAAAGTATATAAACACAGATAGAGATACCACCTCTTGCATTCATTTTATAATGAAAAGAAAAAAAAGTAATTCACATATTTTTATGCTTATGAGTATACCTAATATCTTCATAAGATGTTCCATATCTTAATACAAAATATTGGGGAAAATGTAAAGCTGGTTGGGGAAATCTTATATGTTCTTTGAACCTAGGTTGGTCAATGTTCTCCAAGAAATAGAATCAATGGGATAGATAGATATAGATATATAGGTATAGATATAGATATAGATATAGATATCCTATATAATAAAAAGCTAATATGCAAATAGACCAAACAGTGAAATAACTGCAACGACAGAACAACCAAACAACCGGTTGCTATGATATGCGTTGACCACCAGGGGGTTGGCCCCGATCACCCCTCAGGGCTTCTCCACCTCTCCCTGCTCCTGAGAGGCAATCAGGGCCAGCAGTCACCTCTCGCACCTGCTGCCAGTACCCAGTGCCAATCCCAATCATTCAGCGCCATCAGCGGGTGGGAGCGGCAGCTGCTGCCCTGATCACCCCTGAGGGCTTCTCCACCTCCCCCTGCTCCTGAGGGGTGATCTGGGCAGCAGCCACCACTTGCACCCACTGACTGTTTCGGCCCTGCTCGCAACCACTGCTGGCACCAGCCCCAATCGCTCCATGCTGTCAGCGGGTGTGAGCAGGGCCGGTGCCATCAGCGCATGGGAGCAGTGGCGGCAGGAGCTGGGCTGCCGGCGGACAGGGAACTGGGGGCCGCAGTGAGAGGATCCAGGCAGGGGTGTGGAGAATGGGCTGAGACCTGCCCCTGTGCCTGCCAGAGCCTCACAGCCCACAATTCCTTTCAAGGTGCACAAATTTGTTCACTGGGCCCCTAGTCTACACTAATAAAAGAGAGACATGCAAATTGGTGTCACTCCGCTACGCCCACCAGCCAATCAGATGAATATGCAAATTAACCCAACAAAGATGGCGGTTAATTTGCATACACAGGCACAGATGGATAAGATGAGGCCAACCCACATTGGACAGTGCAATCTACCTTACTCAGTCTATCAATTCATGTTTCAATATCATCCAGAAACATCCTGTCAAACACGCCCAGAATAATATTTAACCAAATATCTGGATATCTAGTGGCCCAGTCAAGTATGCAAAATTAACCATTATAGTCTTCTTGCCAAAGAAAAGTATCATAATTATAACAGTAATTGTGAAGATATATGTTTAAAGAAGAAAAATGAAGGTGGCATATAAATGTAGAACCTCTTAAACAAGACTTCCTGGGTTCAAAGCCTGGATCCGTCTTAATCAATGGGACCTTGAATGACTTATTTAAATGCTTTGTTGGTTTATCTATTAAACTTACTTAATAATAATGATAGCTTTATGGTTTCTAAGAATTTAGTTAATTCATATAAAAGTATTAAAATAGTGCTTGACATGTTTTAAATGCTTGACAAGTCTTAGTTATTTTTATTATTTATGCTAAAAACTAGAGGACATGAAATATTAGACCCTAGCATCTAGAACCATATTTTAGAAGTGAATAAGCCAAGGCAGTAAGGGGTAACAATAAGTGGTGTAGTTACTTGTCTCCAGGAAGAGATGTAAAGATGTGTAGAAAATAGAGAAATTAAAGGAACACAAGAGAATCAATTTTTTTTAAAAGCAAATTTATTAAAATCACCTGTGTTAATCTTGTGTCCCTACCACATTCTTTTATGGAGACTCAAAACATAAATCTGCATATTGTAATTATAAAGAAGTAATTTATCCTTAGACTGTGTCATGGAATGGGTATTTATGTGTGTTGTGAAATGGCATAAAATTTTATTTATTCTGAAAGCCAATTTGGACTAATAGGGAAGGTTGATTTAAATTGGTAAGAAATCTGGAATACTTTTGCAACATTCATTTACATTATGCTTATTTAACTTGCTTCACATACTTGAAAGTAATGAAGTATAGCTTAGTAAATAGCCCTTGGGGACTTGCTTTAAAGACTAAATAACAACATTTTATTTTTGCATATAATTTGGTGTATATTTTAAATGCAATTAAGGTAGGCGCATAAGTGGTGTTTGATTTCTTAAATATATTAAAAAATTCTTCCTACAATCTCCATTACATTGTTTATCCTTGAAGTAGACTTTACTGAGAAAAGGTAAATGCAAGGCTGATCTTCATCACAATTATGACAAACACTGAATCAAGCTTGCCTGAGTGAGATGAAAATCTGTTGTGCAGTCCTTTTCCTTAGGCCTCACCATGACCTAAGCATTTTAAACCTGAGAAAAAATTCAAAGTCTTTATAGTTGCCCTGAGTTACACATTTCATATCAACGTGTTTTGGTGGAAATTTTTATAAAATTTGTATAGAAGAGAATAAATTCTTGCCATGTAGAATGTCAACGATGAGAAACTGAGGAACTGAGAGTGTGGCACTGAGCATCCAGTTTTGATTTCTTTGGAAATTCCCAGAGTAGTAGCAATCAATGGCTAGGAAGAAAACTAAACACTAAGCACTTTGTGTACTATGTACTGTGTAACATCTCTCTGATATTCATTGTCACTATTATCAGCTCCCTTTAACTGATGGGAAAATTAAGGCACTGAGCAGTTGTATTAGCAGCTAGTAAGTCCTGAACACAGGATTTGAATTCATATCTGTCTGACTTCCAAGTTCCTTCAACTGTGTTATGCCATCTGTGTTCCATGTTAGTTTCCATCAGCTGCTGTATCCATCACAACTGTATATTGCAAATGTTGTCTGATAAAAACCAAACCCCATTCTTATAGATGGAATGTTTGCATCCCCAAAAAACTACATGTTGAAATCCTAGTCCTGTGTGGTGAAATTGGGAGATATGGCCATTGTGAGATACTTAGGTTTATAGGAAGTCATGGGGGTAGGACCCCTATAATGGAATTAGTGCTCTTATAAGAAGAGGATGATAAATCAGATCTCTCTCTCTCTCTCTCTGGCTATTTGCAATCCAGGAAGAGGGCCATCACTAGGAACCATATATGCCAGCACCTTGATATTGGATTTCCTATTCTGCAGAACTGTGAGAAACAAGTGTCTGTTGTTTAAGCCCCAGTCTGTGGCATTTTGTTATAGCAGCCTGAGCTGACTAATATACCCATCTTCCAAAAACTTTGTTATTGCTATAAAATAATTAGTTTTCAGAAAGTTAACATGACTTTCATACCAATATAGACTGAACATGCATCAAAGATCCTAA
Source organism: Myotis yumanensis (assembly GCF_028538775.1). Lineage (NCBI taxonomy): Eukaryota > Metazoa > Chordata > Mammalia > Chiroptera > Vespertilionidae > Myotis > Myotis yumanensis. Next base: position 21,584,582 of record NW_027223754.1, read on the forward strand.
TCAATTCCTTTATTAATGAGGAATATGATAAATTTGTAAAGCTAGTTCAAAGAGCATTTTGAGAAATATGTTATTTATAGTCTAGTAGGTAAGGCTTTTTGAAATAAATTTGCTAAGCTAGAGACAAAATTGATTAAGGTCCTACAGAGCAATAAAATTGTGGACTTCAGAGTAACATCTCTTCTACATAGAAATCTACAAGTTAACATTTAACTTCATGGAGTTTGAACTCCACTAGTAAATAGCAAACTCAAACACAGGTACATTTCCATAGAAAATTATATGCAGTCACCCCCCATAATCCTCCCTTATCCAGGGTTTTGTTTTCTATAGTTTTAGTTACTATGGTCAACATCAGTCTGAGAATAGTAATTGTTTGTTTTAGAAATAAACAATTTGTAAATTTTAAATTGTGAATCATTCTGAGTAGCATGATGAAATTTCCTACCATCCCACTCTATCCCGCCCTGAACATAAATCATTCCTTTCTCCTTCCCATCCACACTGTATACATCCCCTGCCCACTAGTCACTTAGTAGTCATCTTGGTTATCAGATCAGCAGCCATGGTATTATAGTGCTTGTGTTCAAGTTACCCTTAATTTACTTAATAATGGCCCCATGGCACAACAGAGCTGATGCTGGCAATATGCTATCCCAAAGAGAAGCTGTAAAGTGCTTGCATTAATTGAAAAGATACATATAGGAAAAACATAGTATATATAGGGTTGGGTACTAGCTAAGGTTTCAAGCATCCACTGGGGGGTCTAGTAATAGATCCCGTGCAGATAAGGTGGAACTGCTGTTTAAGCCTTATTAAACAACTAGAGGCCTGGAGCATGAATTCGTGCACCAGTGGGGTCCCTCAGCCTGGCCTGCAGGATCAGGCCAAGACTGGCTCTCCGACATCCCCTAAGGGGTTCTGGATTGTGAAAGGGCGCAGGCCAGGCCAAGGGACCCCACTGGTGCATGGTCGGGGCCAGAGAGGGACACAGGAGGGCTCCAGGGCATGTCCAGCCCATCTTGCTCAGTCCCGATCTGCCTGAACCTAGCAGCAAGCTAACCTACCAGTTGGAGCGTCTGCCCCCCGGTGGTCAGTGCATGTCATGGCGAGCGGTTGAGCGGCCTTAGCATATTATTAACATATTACACTTTGATTGGTTGAACAGATGACCGGACACTTAGCATATTAGGCTTTTATTACATAGGATGTCCCAGCGAACACTGAAAAGACATGCCACCCATTTTTTGTCCTATTTCCAGTAAATTTTCATTTGCTTTCCTTACCATAGATTTATAGCAGTCTATGTAACAGTTTGCCTTTGCCATCTTATTCTCTTTTAACTACAAGCTATTTGAAGATAGAGTCATTATCTATGTTCTCTTCATGAGAAGCTCAGCTCCTAGGTAGAACAGGATCTATAAATAATGTTTGATCAGTTATAATTGAATAAATAAATGACTCTGAACTATCTGTTCATGAGTAGGGTTGCTCAGAGGGTGTTTTGATGGACAGAAATCCCAGGGGCAACAGATCATCAGCTCTTTCTGTCAGCAGCAGCGACAGTTTCCCTCAAAGCAATGACATCCAACATTGCCAAACTCCTATAGGTTGTTCTCATGGGGTCATTTCATTTCTCAGGTATCAGTCTCCTTACATCTGGAAAAAAATCATCAAGTCCCTCAGCAGCTGGGAAGCCCAATTGTATTCTCTTAGCATCATTTTTTTTTAGCACTATTCACAGCTGAGCTCTAGGACCTTCAAGTGCTATGCAGCTTTCTTAGGAAATTCTGAGGACAGCATTAAAAAAACAAGCCTCAATATATAGAATTCTAGTTCCTTCCTGCTATTTCCTCTTTCTTCTTCTATACATCATGAGAAATACAATTTGTTGTATTATTGTCAGTTACTTGCTCCAACCCTGATGCCCAGTAGAGTATTGGTGGCAAGAATTCCCCTTAAGAAAGTGCTCATATCAAAACCAGCAGGGGCAGGATGACATATGAACTTTCTAGGCCAGTGCAGAGCTCCATTGACTGCAATGTAGAACTTAACACCTGGCTGGGTCAGTCTCTAGCAACAGCCCCATGTTACTTCTGTAAATGCCAAAGGACTCATAATTACTTATGTAAAGAAAGTCACGGGAACATTTGGTGGACATCTCTGAATGCATTCTTTTATAAACTCTGCTTTATATTTATATTTGTTTCACTGGTTTTCATTTTTATGGTTACTTTGCTGGGTCTGCCACCTACAAGCTTTATAACCTCAGAACCTTAATTTTTGGATCTGTAAGATGAAGGAAACAGTTACAAAGTTGTGTAATTAGCAAGTGCAACAATATATCCAAAGAGCTTACTGCAGTGCCAAGCAGATAGTAAGATGTCGTAAAAGTAATTCTCTCTCCTCATCTTCCCCACTCTCCCTTACAATCAATGAAATTCATATTTAAAAATATATTTTGTAATTTTTCTTTCCTACACTCCAGTTCTGTCCGTTTAGACATTATGGCACTTATATATGACCTATTTTATTTTTTAAAAAATATATTTTTATTGATTTTAGAGAGGAAGCGATAGGGAGAGAGAGATAGAAACATCAATGATAACAGAGAATCATTGATTGGCTGCCTCCTACATGCCCCACAATGGGGATTGAGCCCGCAACCAGGTCATGTGCCCTGACAAGGAATTGAACTGTGACCTCCTGGCTCATAGACCAACTCTCAACAAGTATTAGATTTTCTTGTCTGCTTTAATGTAAGCTTCTGTAAAAGAACTTTAGCGAGAAAACAGGATTCTGGCTTTGAATTCAAATAGGCAATTGTTGGTTTACATGAAATGAAATCTCTGTAGTGGTACCCTGCCTAGATGCTGTTGGATTATTATTGTACTGGCTCTGAGAACCCCATCTCCCAAGCCCTGTTTGTTGCACTGATAATTGCCCACATCCAAGACACCTCAGTGCTGTGCATGAATGGAGATAGAAAAGAGCCTGTGAAGTTGTGTCCCTTCTTTCCCCTACCATGTAGTGTGTGTACAAAAGCCAAGATCTTTTGCTTCTAGGCAAAGCAAATAATTCTGGGGTGTAATAATAAGCCTCAGGATGCCCAGGCATGCAGCACAGTGTGCTCACTACCTCCGGGGTAAGGCCTATCTTCATTTAGTAATTTTGTGTGAACCAGCCAGGCCTGCCTCTTCTCTACTCTGCACTTACCAAGAAACATATCTATCCCAGTTCAGCCTTCCTATTATTTAATGGAAAACCCGAGAAAGGATATGGGTCTGAAAAAGAATTACGCCATTTTGCAAAATAATCAGTGTAATATTTCATAAAGAGAAAAGTACAATAAAAGCTCATTAGATATTTGAAAGAGAAGTTTCAAGCCTTATTTCAGAGGAAACAAAGCTGATTCAGAGAACAGAAGAAAACATAAAAGTGCTGGTTGATTTTCTCAGAAAGGTATAACAGAACACAGTGTTTTATATGTAAAAGGGAGTAGTAAGGGAATGCAAAAAGGGTTCCTGAAAATGAAATATATATACTAGAAATAAATTATTTTGGAGGGGCTGCCAAACCAAATAATTTAAAGCTTCAAATAGAGATATGAATATTTAAGAATAGCTCAATAATGTGAAATAAAGAAAAATGAGAAATTTTCTTACTGAATTAAAAATAACAACACCTATAAAGCCACTGTCAACAAAATATTCTAATAGAATATTGGCATCAGCGTGGATAATTTATCAGAAATATATCCGTGTGTTCATATGCATGAGCATGCACGTGTGTGTGTGTGTGTGTGTGTGTACAGATATAAGAACTTAATATGTGTATTATTTCTATTCAGTGAGAAAATGATGTATTTAATAAATGGTATTATAATAATCATCTAGCTATATGGAAGAAAAAAATCTAAGCTTCTACCTCATACCATAATAAAATAAATTCTAGCTCTGTTGTTTAATTGTAATTTTAAATAAAGTATATCTGTTTAAGAAAAATTCTATATGAATAACCTTGGGTGGAAAATACATTTCTGTTCAACATAGGAGACTATCATAAACAAAAATAGAGACATATTTAATGTTCAGCCATCATAAAAATAGAGACATATTTAATGTTCATCATATTTTTGGGATAGGAATGTTGTGCACTGGGCCTCTAGTACTAGCATAAATAAAAAGTGCAATAGAACCATTGGGAAGTGAAGATCTTAAGACCTTCCAGACATACAAAATAGACACATGAAGAAAATTAGTTTCAATTCAGCACTCATACAATCCTATATAATAAAAGCCTAATATGCTAAGTGTCCAGTCATCCGTTCAACCAAAGTGTAATATGCTAATGATATGCTAAGGCTGCTCAACCGCTTGCTATGACGTGCACTGACTACCAGGGAACAGATGCTCCGACTGGTAGGTTAGCTTGCTGCTGGAGTCTGGAAGATTGGGACTGAGTGAGATGAGCCATACACGTCCTGGAGCCCTCCCGCGGCCCCTCCTCAGCTGGCCAACCTCCTGCGTCCCTCCTCTGCCCCAGTCATGCACCAGTGGGGTCCCTCGGCCTGGTCTGCGCTCTCTCGCAATCCGGGCTGAGGGATCCACCCGAGGGTACAAATTTTTTGCACCGGTCCTCTAGTAAAATAATAAGAGTTTTAGATACAGAGAAGAGAGAAAATGAAGACAAGTTATCAAAGACAAAAGTCCAATATATTTCAGCATTGGAAGGCCCAGAAAATAATAACTTCTAAACACACACATACACACACCACTTCCTTAAAAAAAAAAAGAAAGAAAGAAAAGAAAAGCTAGAACCTGAAAGGTATTAGACTTCTCACCATCAATTGACATTACAACCTGGAAGACAATGAAGTATCTTTGAAATTCTGAGGGGAATGATACCTACTCAAAAATAAAGTAATTTAGATGTTATGGGAAAATAAAGACATTTTAAAATATTTAAGTTGTCAAAAAATCTACCTGTCATGTAACCTTTCATAAGAACTACTGTAGATTGTCCTACATTAGGACAGAAAAGTAAACCAAGAAAGATGAAACAGGATCTAGGAAAAAGAAATGCAATAAAGGAGAGAGAGAAGGGATTTCCTAGGACACTGGTAAAAAGGAGATTCTAGGATGATGGCTCTATGGCCACTGAGAAATATATATTAGGTATATAACTTAGCCAAAATATGAGGGAAGTACTGAATGGGGTGGAGTAGAGGAAATTATAAATGAAATGCAATCATATAATACTGTACCGCTTAGCTGTAGATAATACTTAAATCATCAATATTAATAAAAATACTAAATTTGAGTTAACAATAATTGTGTTATATCTACATAGGAAGTATGGGTACATTGTGCATGCATATGTAAATATCTGTATATGTGTGTGATTAAATGGAGAGAAGGTATTGGAAGGATACAGAGGCTGCTAAAAAAGGCTGACTCAAAGGAGAGGGATTGTGAAAAAAGTAATAGAAAATAGTACATTCACTTATGTTCCTGTGGCATTTTGATAATTTTACAGTGTTCATGTACTAAATATCTGGTGATGATGATAAGGTAATATTTTGAAAAATGAAAGAAGAATGACAAGAGATTTTCTCAATTGGAGGAAAATCATTTGAGACAATAACCATGAAAGTTTTCAGCTCAATCATATGCTATCAAGGGCTATGATACTAGTTATCTCTCTGTAAGATTGGGAAAGTGAAAAGGTAGGCAGATATAAGAATTTTGAAATTCAGTATTTCTCTCCACTTTTCACTCTGGCTTTTATACAATAAAAAATATCACTCCCCATGGAATGTTAGATTCACACTTTATCCCCAGTGCTTCACCAAATACTTAATTTTTACCTGAGCTCTGCTCAGCCAGATTTGATCTTTGGAGAATTCGAAAAGCCCACAATATACATAAATGAGTTCTAGACCTCCCTCCCAGGAAATTTTGGAGCCCTCTTAAGAGTGAAATCCCTTTAAATTACGGACCCAAATTAACTGGGCAGGTGGTTATGCTTGTTTCCATGGGAACTAGTGAGCCCTTCCTCCTAACCACTTCTCCTCATTGCTACTCCTCAGACACACATGCTCCCTAATGAATTTCATACTGGGTACTTTTCCTGAACAAGGTGATATTTCTCCACAAAAAGAGCTACTGGAGCTTTCTTAAATTTCTTAAATGCAGTAATATTCGCAAGTCACAAATCATCTGAGCCAAGTAAACAGGGAAATGTAGCTGAAGTTTCTGCTAGCCATTTGATTCATCTGTTTTTATGAGGAGAACTGGAGGCAAGGGAGCCTGAGGGTGGTGGCTGTTACATAGACAATAGCTAGAGTCACTAAATAGCTAAGGCAGGGTCCACCCTCCACAGGCCTGTATACATTCCCACTGAGGGCTGAAACGTTCAAGATAGGATTCAAGCAGTAATTAGGGATCTTCTGTGGCCAAATAAGTGGCCATTAATGCCATTAAAAGCATAATTTCTCAAGGCTCAGGCGGAATTCAATGTATACCCCAGGGCCAGGCTGAAGAGAAGGTGGAGGAGAGGAGCCGAGGTGCACTGTTAACAAGGGGCATGTATTACATGTGTTTGATGAGTCAGGAGCACTTTAGGGCACACACACTGAAATCTCACACAGGCCTCTGAGGTAGGAGTCCTTATGATACCCTTCTGTAAATAAGGAAACTTGGATACAGAGAGGTCCTCTTCCTAACCCACCCTCTACTTCTTCTATAGCCACAATGTTCGCCCCTTTGTTTTTATGGGAATACTAGTGGCCCGGTGCACAGATTTGTGCACATTGAAAAGAAATTAATTAGAATAAATACTTTAATATCACTGTTCGCCCTTTCTCTATAATAGAAATGTAAATCAAATTCATGATCGACAATGACAGATCAAAACACACCTGTGCAATTGGCGCCGAGAGCTTTAAATGTATCTCGCATGCGCAGTCAACGTTTATCTTTAAATTGCCAGTGTGTGTCATATGTACCAGTGGTTGGTCGGACAGTCACTTAGCCATCTATATATATATATTTTTTTCTCTGTATATAGGCCTATAGCCCTGTGTAACAGTTTGTTTTCTATGTGATATGATTATACAGAGGAAGTTAAAAGGACAGAGGATTTATTAATACTGAATTTAGGCTTGCACACCTTACATAGAATAATATATAGTATGATTTTGAGAAAACTATGAAATCCCCCTGGTGTGTGTGTACGCTAGTCTGTGAAGAAGATGTTTTTATGCCAAATTGACTCTACCCTGTAGTTCTGTAAGGCCAACACTCTCTGTATGAGCTAATTGGTGGCATAAATATAAACAGGAAAATCCTCTAAAATTGAAGCCATAGAGGAATAGTGACAAAGACTTTTCCCTGGATACTTAATTCCTATCAGGCATGAATAGGTTCATATGGCAAATAGAAGATTGTCAGTTGGTGCCATGTTGCCTGCTAGGTAGCAGCACTGGGTTAGGGGCCAATGTGCCTGAATTTGGATTGCAGCTCTTCCACTCCCCTACATGCCACCTTGGGCAAATTAGTGAATCTCTGTCTACTGCAATATTTTTACATGCAAAAGAGGGGTAATAGGAGTAACTAAAACATATGTTTTTAAGGGGATTACAAGACTTGATATTTGCAAATAATTAGAAGAGTACCTGATTGCATTGTTATAATAAATATTATCACTACTATAATTTTTCTAGACATAAGAGAAACTCAGTTTGAACATAGATGGATACTTCCTTTGGATTTTAAGTAAATTTTTAAAAATAAAAAGTTCACCCAGCCAGCATTGCTGAGTGGTTGAGTGTCAACCTATGAAACAGGAGGTCACGGTTCAATTCCTGGTCAGGGTACACGCCCAGGTTGCAGGCTCTAACCCAGTGTGATAAACATCATCATTGATGTTTCTGTCTCTCTTTTCCTCTTCCTTTCTCTTTGAAATCAATAAAAATATATTTAAAAAAATAAAAAGTTCACTCTTCTTGTCCACGTTCTTTCACATTGTCTATTAGTCAGTCTTCTTTGATATAATAATATTTTGAATGTGTATGGATATGCATATTCTCAGGGTTTAAATAAATGGCTTATTTTCCATAGTGAGTGAAAGAATTTTAAATTTAATGTGTATAATTATGCTGTTTGCAAATGTGACAGCTCTGGATACTTAGCACACTGCAAGAACATGCTGTGACATTATAATCGTAATGGTCATTATTATTCTAATTTGTACTTTTATTTGTGATTTGTTTCCAGCACAGACTTTCCCTAGGATAACATTAGTTACTACCCTTGACTCTGATTGATCACAGACTTATAATTTACAAGCACTATGTAGAGCTCAAGAAAAAAAAATAGAAAAGAAGTAAAATTGGAGGAAAGTGAGAAGAAATCCTGTAGGCTGATACTGATAAACTGATAATCCATAGGATTTTTCATAAATAAGTTGCATGCTCTACCTACTTTTAGGTATTTAAGTAGTCACACGGTAAAATGTTTAACATCAACCCTAGGTGATCTCTCTCTAAGTATTGTTAGCATTCTGAAGTCCTCTACACTGATGTGAGAATAAGGCATCTCTAGTGTAAAGCAAGCGAGTAAAGCACGTAGAAAGAAAGAATTATTAGGTACCAACTAGACCAAGAGGGTGAATTCTTCACCAATGCATTAGAATAAATAGCTCTATGTATCTGCAGAGGTTGTGTGTGTGTGTGTGTGTGTGTGTGTGTGTGTGTGAAAGAGAGAGAGAGAGAGATTTCCTCTAAAGTTGTACACAAATAATGAGCATCAAAAATGGCATAATCTTACACTAACCCTTGAACAATACAGGGGTTAGTTAGGCAGTCAAAAACATAACTTTGACTCCCCCAAAACTTAACTGCTAATAGCTACTATCATCTGGAAGCTTTACCCATAACATAAATGGTCAATTAACACACATTTTGTATGTTACTATGTACTGTATTCTTACATGAAGTAAGCTGGAGAAAAGAAAATTTTATTAGAAAAATCATAAGGAAGAGAAAATTCATTATGGTGGTTACTGTCTTTATCAATGCCATAAGTTTATGTCTGTCTACAAGATGAATTGTCTGTCAGTAACTGCATCAATATTGTCTTATATGATACAAAACACAGTAGATGTTATACATATTACTAACACTAGACATCAAAAATGAAAAGGTAATGTGAAAAAGAAATTCATATTTATTTACAGGTATAATGATTCATGTATGATAATGAAGAAGTAGCAATATGATTGCTTTATGGTAGCTTAGTATAACCAATACAATTGCTCCACAATAAGGAAATAAGAAAAAAATTTAATACAGTTATTGAAAAAAATTCACACATTAGAGTACCTGCAAACTTCAAACTCATGTTGTTCAAGGGTCAACTGAACTTATGTTTTGGTGCCAAATTTACCTGTTAATATTCCATAGCTATGAAAAGACGGCATCAATAATATGTAATTTTCTCTTGAAAAATAAATCGGTCTTAGTAGCTCCCTACCATCTGTCAGCCATATCTGGAGACTTTCTAATAAAAGAAAACTTCTCCTTTCACAATTATTCTTTGTTAATTTCTTTTATATAAAATTAATTTTATTAAAATAGAATTAATACATGTTTGGGGTAGATAAGGTGGAATATGTAGATGATTATAAAGACAGAAACAACCCTGACCAGGTGGTTTAGTTGGTTGGAGGGACAATAAAAGGCTGCAAGTTTGATTCCTAGTCAGGGCACAAACTTAGGCTGAGGGTTCCATCTTAGGTTGGGGCATGTGTGGGAGGAAACCGGTCAGTGTTTTTCTCTCATATCAATGTTTCTCTCTCTCTCTCTCTCTCTCTCTGTCCCCCCTCCCTCTCTCTTTTTCTCCCCCCTCCTTTCTTCCCTCCCTCCATCCTTCCCTCCTTCCCTTCATTTCTCTCTAAAAATCAAGATAAACATATCAAGTTTTGCTCAGTGGATAGAACGTTGGTGTGCAGACCAAAGACTTCCTGGGTTTGATTCTGATCAAGGGCATGTACTTGGTTGCAGGCTCCTCAGTACTTGGTTGCAGGGTCCTCCCCAGCCTTGGATCCTGGACATTTTAAAGTCGTTTGGGAATATTCCTGACAGATGTCATGTGATAATGGGAAGTTTTGTGTCCTGAGGCCATTTTGTGACCAAAAGAGGATACACTGTCCACTGACTAAAAAAACACATACCAAAAAACAACAAAAGAATAAAAATTAAAACACACACACACACACACACACACACACACAAACTAAAGGATGGTATGTACTGGTATTAAATGTCTGTATTATTTAATTAATCATTTGTTGATTATTCTGCTACTTCAGCTGAGAAACAGTTGTGCTTTATCAGTGACCACCAGGGGGCAGACGCTCAACATAGGAGCTGCCCCCAGGTGGTCACTGTGCTCCCACAGTGGTGGCTCTGCTCAGCCATAAGCTGAGCTGACAGCTTCAAGCGCAGCAGCAATGGCGGGAGCCTCTCCCATGGGGAGCGGGCCTAAGCTGTCAGTCAGACATCCCACAAGGGCTCCTGGGCTGCCAGAGAGATATCTGACTGCCAGCTTAGGCCTGTTCCCCCGGGGAGCGGGCCTAAGCTGGCAGGTGGACATCTCCTGAGGAGTCCTGGACTGCGAGAGGGTGCAGGCCTGGCTGAGGGAGCCCCCCGTGTGCACAAATTTTCATGCACCAGACCTGTAGTTCTTAATAAAACATGTTGACAGAAAGTGGAGAAAAAGGAGATGTGCTTTGAGGACTCCAGGTGGTACTTCAAAAGTTTTGCATTTATGAGCTTGGGAGATATCACCCTTAGGGTTGATCTAGCTCTATTCTGGTGGACAGTGATGCAGTGGGAGACAGAGGTGCCCTTAAGAGGCTTCAGTGGAGGAGACATCAACAGGGGATCCCAGAGTAGGGCAGGATTGACATTACATAAACAACAGTTTAAGAACTCCTATGATGTATTCTGAAGGACTTCCAGAAATAACAGGTTAAGAAGAAGGCTGGATAACCAGAATTAGAAAGCAAAGGTTAGAGCCATTGAAATACGTGTTTGATCTTATAATACCTAAGGAAATCCAGGTTGTACAATTATTTTTGATGAAGATTTATTTGTTTTGCAATGAAACAAAAGTAAGGTAAGTTACTTGTTGGCAATTTGCTTTGACTCTTGAACTTTCTTAATACAAGCCTTTCATGATTTTCATACTTCAAATTTCTCATTTTAGAATTTACCAAATAAAAGCTCAGAGAATAGAATTAGTTTGTTTTCAGATTTCTTCTGGATCTAACATTATCTCTTTATATAGTTCTGCCCAAGTAAAATTAGTTATCCTCTCATCTGAGCCACCCACAGGAGGACTGAGACTTCCTAAACAGCAAGAGGCCAAGGCTTGGCAGTTTAGTTTAAACTCATTTTGACAAATCAAGTATGCATTTGAATAAAACTTTAGAATAGAATGGAGACTCTTTTCCCTAAACATTAATAGAAATGGCTAATCAGCAAAATAAATGGGTTTTGCCAAATGTTCAGAGATTATCAATTATATTTAACACTCATCAACAAATTAAAGCATTTCTGTGGGATCTTCCTTCCAAAGCCTTCTATTTTCATCAATAAATTTTTGCAATGAGATTCCTCTGATGCTTTATATTTATTATGCATTTTTATGTGGGGGTTAATTTCAGGGTGGTGTTGTTGAGGTCATTATTTATAAAACTAGAGGCCTGGTGCACGGATTCTTATACATTGAAAGGAAATTAATTAGAAGAAATATTTTCATGTTACTATTTTTCCTTTCTCAGTAATAGAAGTGTGAACCAAATTCACGATCAACAATGACAGATCAAAACACACGTGTGCAATTGGCACCAGTGAGAGCTTTATATGTATCACGCATGCGTGAGTCAACTTAGCCTTTTATAGTTATAGAATAAACTTGCTTAATTAGACCTGCTTTCTGATTTAGTTAAACTCTTTCCAGCCCAGTGACGCACCCCAACTTCTCTTTTAGGTAATTGTTCAGCAACACAGCAGTAAATATCAATATGAAGCAGATTACTATTGTAGATCATGCAGGGAGAACAAAGGGTAAAATATTTAACTGCAGCAGTGTTTGACTATATTCTGTGCAGGGAGAAAACCTGAAGTCATTTTCAAGGTCCACTATTTCTTTCTTCTTTTCAGTTGGGTCAAGTTTCTAAACTTTCTAAATCTCCGTTTTCTGGCTAATGAAAAGAAAATAGGATTCCATCGAGTCTCCTATCTACCTACTCCAGGACTTCTGTGAGGATCAAATGAGATGAGGAATGGGGAAATGCTTCACAGACATTTGGTTACTGTGTGAAATGTTCCTACTGGGCTATAAAGCAACTTGTGTTCCTGGGCTGAAGAAACTGCAAGGAGGCTAGTCACTAGGGAGAGGAAGCCAAGCATTGTTATGTGACATCATTACCCAGACAGACACTTAGAATATTAGCCTTTTATATATATATGTATGTATGTATATATATATATCTCGATGTTGATTGAAATTCCAATAAAGACATCTGTAGGAAATTTGAGTGAAGGTAGATAGCACAGGCTTAAACTGATAAAGCCCAGTTTTTACACTTAAAATCAGAAGAAACAATGGCCTGCCAGTCTTATCTAATCTAGTAGTCAAATTTTTACACATATACAATAGTGTATAAGTAAGAAATATGATCCAATTTAATTCATTTTGTAAATATACTGAGGGTTTTTTGAAAGAAAAAAGTGTGCTAATTCCTGCTGGGGCCACTGAAGCTAAGTTAGAATTCTTTAGGCTTCTAAGAAATGTATAATGTGAAAGTGGTGTATGTGTGTGAAGTGTAGAAAATATAATTACACAAAATTATATTATTAGATAGAGATGAATACAAGGTCCTCTTAGAATTGTAAAAACAGAGAATTTAGAAGCAGTTGAGGAAAGCCAAACAGCTTCACTGGATAAGTTTTCTTATAATGGGATTTTAAACCATTTATAGGATTTGTACTATCAGAAATATTAGAAGAATCCATGCCTGGAATTCTTAATAGCATTAGTTAAGACATGAACACAGGTTTGTATGGACAAGGTCAGGAGAGCAATAATATCAATTTGTTTGAACATCAAGTCAAAAGATAAGTTGGGACCATATATTGATTGTCATGGTGAATAATGTGAGATAAATCCAAAGTGTCTGTGGGAACCAATGAGCATTTTGGTACAATAGAATCATCACCTGAAAGAGACGATTCTGTCCAGGATAAATTTCTTTTAGATTAGGAAAAAAACAAGGAGCTTAGATGAGAAGTGTTTTGTTCACATCCCATTTCATTGGCACTTAATTTGTTGTAGATAACTAGAGGCCCGATGCATGGGATTCGTGCACTGGTGGGGGACATGGCCTGCAGGGATTGGCCCACAGTGGGAGCAGCCACTCATCCCGGTCAACCGAGCAGTGCTCCCACTGTGGGAGTGCACTGACCACCAGCGGGCAACTCCTGCATTGAGTGTCTGCCACCGGTGGTCAGTGCGTGTCATAGCAACTGGTCAACAGGTAGCTCTGGTCATTACACTGTTCGGTCACTGGGCTTTTATTATATAGGATGTTCCTTTTGTTTCTAAATGGCTTCACATCTTAGATTGCTCACAATAAAGAAGCCAAATTAAAGTTAAGGTATTTGCTAATAAAAAAATTAAAATAAATGTAACTATGGTCACTTCTATGACTTGGTTAATTGTTAAAAATTCAGAAAATTTGGGTGTTTTATGCACCTAATCTGATGGTACTATTAGCATTCAGAAAACACAATAGTGAAATTTTTGAAGTAGATTTAATGGCTCATGAATTAAAGTAATTATTTGTAATAAATGTTTTATATTCACTAATCAGTAGTCTTCAAATGCATCCATCATTTGTCATTATATTCTCCTAAAATAGTCTTAGATATAATTGTAATTTCAAAATAGAGTAGGGAAAACATAAAGCAGTTGTCCCCTCTTATCAAACTTTTTAAATGATGGTAAAATTTTTAAGTGAATACGTATTTATGCTAAAAAATAGAAGTGGGAATTTTAGAGCAAAATAAATTGTGAGGAAACTCTGAGATAAAGATAGAATTGGATTGAAGAATTGGCAGCTATTAAGCATGTGGGTGTCTTTAGCAGAGTTTTATTTTAAAAGTTGAGAATAGCATACTCTAGTAAAAAAGAAAAATGATAACAAGTATGTAAGATGACATGCTAAAAGTGATAGTAAGGAAATCGATACATGAATTTTACAGTATTAATAAAGTATGATTTGTTTAAATAAATGATTTATTTTTACCAACTAGAAGAAACATTAGAAATTGCATCAACATTGGAGGTGAGGTAAAGAGAAGAGAATAGAGATATTAAGACAAATTTTACTACAAAAATGTCAATGTAAGAAGTTGTGTTATATTGAAAGTGTTTTTAGAAGACTAGAAATAAACTTTTAAACCAATATAGAAAAATAATGGAATAGAAGAAAGCTAATCTTCTCAACAAAGAAAAAAAGAGAAAGCATGTAAGTAAAAACTAAAAAAATAAAAATTTGTCCAAAAATATTAGTAATCACAATAGTTGTAATTGGGCTTAGTTAATTTACTAAACTTTTCAGTAATAAAAACAAAGCCTGCCACTGTTTTTTTTTTTTTTTTACAAAAGACAGTGGGTAAATAATTTTTAAAATAATTATAAACAATGTAAATACTCACAAAGTTCTTACTGCATGCTAGACATAATTACAAACTTCACAACAATGCCAGAAAGTTGACCTATTATTATTTCATTTTAGAGACAAGGGAATTGAGGCACAGAGAGGTTTACCTTGCTCAAGCTCACATAGGTAGTAAATAGCAGAAGCAGATTTTGAACCAAGACAAAGACAAAGTATGGCTTCAGAACCTTGGCTTCAATTTCTTTGTTGAAAATAATAAAAATCAAGCTTGTGCAGTAACATTTTAAGATAAAATTTAAGGAAAAACCTTAAAAAGGGACAAAGGATATTTTCTAATTATAAACACAATAATCCACCAAGAAGATACAATAGTCATGAAACAAGTATGCATTTTTACAACATTGCTTTGAAATGTATAAAGAGAAACTAATACAATTAGATGAAATATCCCACAATCAAATTTTAATACATTCCTGTCAGAAACTGACAGATCAAACAGAAATAGACAATGAAGTATACTGAACAGAATAGACTAACTTATACTGCATATCTTAGAGTTGATTATTGTTGAAATACTTGCTGCTTTCCCTACTAGGTCTTCCCTCATAGGCCAATCCTAAAGAACGTGTAATCATGTCTACCTCATTGAAAACAACCTTGGCTATATATGGTGTACTCTTTGGCCAAGCAATGTGAGTGCAAGGGACATGCATTTCTCCTGGACACAAGCTTTAAAGGGCATCGTGTGTATCAACATCTCTGTTTTTCCCTCGGCCATGGCATTAACAATGTCTCAGAGGGACTGTTCTTTCATCCTGGGCCTTAGGTGAACATACAAAGTCAGATCCACAGGCTGTCACATAAGTAAGAAGTAAGCCATTGTTGCTAATAGCCACCACAATCTTGGGGTTATTTGTTACGATGGCATAAATTGGTTCAAGCTGATTGCTGGTAAATTATACTAACAAATAATTTCCAAATCTCAGGGCTTAAAAAAAGAAGTTATTTTTCACTCATGCCAGTGGTTTAGCAGGGAGTCATGCTCTACATAATCAATGCTCTAGGAATCAGGCAGATTGAGGCTCCACCATCCTTTGGTACTACCATCTCAAAACGGAGTTCCATGGATTGCAGCAGCAAGGGAAGACTGCACAGGGAATTAGGCACTGGCTCTTTCTTGCTCCCATTGGGAGTAACACCTGCCACTTTCACATTTTATTTTCTCAAACAAGTAATGTAGCCATGACTGAGTTTAAAAGGGTGGGGAAATGCAGTCTTCCGATGTACCAAGGAGGAATAGAGACTCAGAAATATATGCAAGACTACCCATAACAGTTTGTTGTTTACCAAACTTAACAATCACAGCACACACATTTTCAAATACACTTGGAATACTTGAAAAACTTGAGCACATTTTAGCAAAACTGGGCATGTCATCAAATTCTAAAATAATGGTCTCATATGGACAAACATCAGAGATATCTAATAAAATATAATTAAAAATCAACCAATAGATGATACCTTAAAATTTTCATATTAAAAAAAATTTAAGACACTATTTTATGTCATCCAAGAGTTGACGAATAAATGGAAAATGGAGCATAACAAATACTTAAAAGTGGACGAGGGATAGAACATGTAGAATGAAAACAAAGCAATACTCAGAAGAAAATGTATAACAATGTTTTCAATGAAAGGGGAGAATAAATGATAATCTATTAATTTAAAAAAAGCTTAGTGAAATAAACCCAAATAAAGGAGAAAACTTCAAATAAAAAAATTCAGCAAAGGAATTCTTGGGAAATATTTACACACACACACAGGAAGAACAAAAGTAAACAACAGCAAGAATAGAAATACCACTATGTGCATGCACAGCAGATATGTCACTGCATGGACAACAGATATGTAAGAACATGAGAATCTACTAATAATAATTGGTATAGTCAACCTTTTTATTCTTCTTAGATCATCTCTTTAAGTGGGATATCTACTCCTCAAAAGGCACCAAAAATTCATAATTTATACATGAACTCTGTCTAATAACTTCAAAGAACAGAAAAACAGGTAATTCTAAGCTTTACAATTGTTTCAGAAAACACAAAAAGATGGACTACCATTCTTCTCATTTTATAAACTAACATAGCCCTGATACTAAAACAGATGAAAAATTAAGATATAGGCTTTAGGTGATAAAAAATATATTACAGACAACATAATCATCTACCTTGGAACTTCAAAAGAATAAACTAACAAATATTAGCTTAACATGGAATCAACATGCAAAAGCCAAAAACTATGTATATATTGTAGAAACTAATTCAAAATTGAAGCAAGAAAAATGAAAGATTTTATTCACTGAAGCTACAAATATGACACATTATCTTTAAATTAACCTAACAAGCCCTAGCTAGTTTGGCTCAGTGGATAGAACCTTGGCCTGTGGACTGAAGGGTCCCAGGTTGGATTCCAGTCAAGGGAACATGCCCAGGTTGTGGGCTCGATTCCCCAGTAGGGGATGTGCAGGAGGCAGCCGATCAATGACTCTCTCTCATCATTGATGTTTCTATCTCTTTCGCCCTTCCTCTCTGAAATCAATAAAAAAAATATTTAAAAAAAATAATTAACCTAACAAAAATTATTAGGCCTTTATTCCTTATTGAGAAAATATTAAATTTACTGAAGGAATTAAGATATCTTAATAAAAGGAAGAAAAAGAATCATAGTTCAGTAGTCAGTATTATGATAGAAGTGGCAGTTCAAGTCGGTGGGGAGATAAATTATTCAATAAATGTTTCTAAGAAAATTTAAAATGTCATTAAAAATAGATTCCTACAATACACCATTCAAAACAAATTTCATGGAAATTAATGACATAAACATAAAAGGAAAACAATTCTAATGTTTTTTTTTGAAAGTAAAGATAGGGAACTATATGCCTCTATGTAGGGAATACCTTAAGTAATAGAAAGTAAAACTTATAAAGGACAAAAAATGTATATCATAGGATTTCCTTTGATACTAATGATAATTAAGCTTTAACATAAGTGTATGCTGACTTGCACTCCCTCGAGAGCCAAAATGAGTTCACATGGACAGATATTTATGTGAAATGTTCACTGGCATGGTATTTTCATTTCAATTGGTTTAGAACAGGGGTGGTTTAGATCAATCTACTATTTTTATTAATAAACGTTTATTAGAACACAACCATACAGATCCATTTTCCTATTGCCTATGATTGCTTTGGTGCTACAGTGACAGAGATTAATAGCTGGGAAAGAGGTTTTCTGATCCCTAAACTCTAAAACATTTACAATCTGACCCTCTGCAGAAGTTTGCCAAGTCCTCATATATATTCCCATCTTTTTCTGCTGTCTTTCCCTCTGTTACATTTGCTTTCTTATGATGAGGCATTGGATTTAGACCAGGGACATTTTGGGGTTTGGCTAAAGAAGATTTGGTATATAGTGGGAGATATATTTAATTTAGATTTAGTTGCATATATTTAGGTGATTGGAAGCAGAACATTATTGAAATTAAAGAACCAGAAGCTAGCCTGCAGAAAATTCTTCCACACATCAGACACATAACATTACAGAGGATTTGGTTTTCACTAGTGTCTAGTCAAAGTTCTCTCCTTCCAGAAATATATTTATTAATTCAGCATTATAATTATAATCACACCATACATTAAAAAAAATTTTCCCTTGGCAATTCAGTGAAGTAAAATTTATCAGAATTCCCATGCTGGTATAGCCTAAATTTGTAACAGTACTTCAAAAGGTGAGTTTCTTTGTGAGTGAAGTCTCAGGTTTTATACATCTCACTTTTCAATTATAAAATATAAATTTTAATCAATCAAGCTATGGAAAATACTAAATTAACTTTCCTCTCTATAGAAAATGCTACAAAAAATTGGAATAAAATGACAAAACATCGAAGATTTGTTATGCTTATGATATTTATTGTCTCTTATATTTTCAGTTTTTTGTGATTTCTTTTAATATATTTTTATTGATTTCAGACAGGATGGTAGAGGGAGAGAGAAACATCAACGATGAGAGAGAATCATTGATGGGAACATCAATGATGAGAATCATTGATCGACTGCCTCCTGCACGCCCCACACTGGGATCGAGCCCACAACCCAGGCATGTGCCCTGACTGGGAATCAAACATAGGTCAGTGCTCAATCACTAAGCCATGCTGGCTTGGCTGTGATTTCTTATATCATTTAAAATTTTTACTTTCATATTTAAAATTATTTTTATAATCGTAGATTTTTAAAAGAGGGCCTTGGAGATAGTACAACTTTTACGTCCCAGAAACCCTCTATGAGTGAAAAAAAAAGTTTCCATTAACCAAGTTAAAAGATAAATGGTAAACTTTAAAAACACATTTTTACATGTATAACAGGAGTAGCATCAAAGGATCCTGACTAATTAATAGAAACAAAACAAATTTAATTTATTAAAATAACCTTCAAATCAAGAAGAGAAAGAAAAATCATGGTTTATCATTTTTATCATCACAAGCAAAATAATTGATTCCAAATGTCTTAAACAATAAGAAGTTCAACATAAATTGTCCTCCAATACAGTTTTATTGGCCTCTGGCTACTTTTCTTCTCAGTTTTTAAGATTTCCAAACCTTGGGTTCACTTTCTTCCTGAGTTCAAATGATTACCAGAAGTATCTGGGGTTACATGACTCCTTATTCACATGTCCTGAGCTTTGTACTGATTTGGAAAAAAGTCCTGAGTTTTGTACTGACTAAAACACCCAGGCGTTTACTGTCTGGTTTATTCCTGTTACCTGAGTCAATTATTGCAGCAGAAGGGATGGGATTGCCCTAATTGGCATTGGCTAATCCCCTTAGATGGAGTTAATTCTATCCAAACTCCTTTACTGTGGCACAGTGGGGAAGAGTAAAATGAGTATTGTAGATAAACAATTTGGATAATTGACAAAGGCTATCCTCCCTCCTATATAATAAAAGGCTAATATGCAAATAGACCGAACAACCAAACAATTGAACAACCAGTTGCTATGACATACGCTGGCCACCAGGGGTGTGCACGGAACATGGCAAGCATCGGCTATGGCGGGATGGTGGAGCAGGTGAGCGGGGGCGCTAGACCAAGGCGGGGCACCAGTCGCTGCCATCAGGGCGAGCCTCTGGTGATTATTGAAAATTCTTCACTCCCGCATGCTGCGGTCCTGCCTGGTGCTCCTACCTACTGCCGGCGCTGGCCCCACTTGCACCTGCTGCCAGCACCTGCCCTGCTTGCACCCACAGGCAGTGCCTGGTGCCAGTCCTGATCACTCCCTGTCATCAGCGGGTGCAAGCAGCAGCTGCTGGCCCTGATCACCCCTGAGGGCTTCTCCACCTCCTCTTGCTCCTGAAGGGCGATTGGGGCAGCAGCCACTGCTTGCACCTACTGACGGGTTTAAGATGGCATCTTTCAAACTGGATTCTTTGATTGTTAGTATCTTACACAGTGTTGATTGATGTCCTGCTAGAAAGTATTCTATTGGCAAAAAGTTGGGGAAACTCATTATGTATTTTCCCCTCTTAGAGAGATTTATGTATATTAACATAGGGAATAGGGAACACACTGAGAAATTCTATAATAAAAGACCTGATGGAATTTGTTTAAATATTTTTAACCATATTTTTATCAAAGAACCAAATATTTTTCACCATATTTTTTTTTATCAAAGAACCTATTTTTTCTGAAGATCCCTGTTGTTCATAGAATATAGTTTGGGAATATAATCATTAATCATTTTCTCTTTGAAGAAACAAAGTCTTCCATGTAGAGGCATATCATCTATGAGAAAATAAAGGTCATGGAAGAAGAGGTGCTAGGGAATGTACACAAGTTCTGTGGAGCAAGGAAGGAATTACTGTTGGGTACTATTTTGAAATTTTAGTATTATTTTGTGGAGAGTGGCTACAGAGTTTGGACAGGATCAATCCTCAAACTGACGAGAGGGCACTGTCTTTTTGTGGCAAAGCCACATACAAGTCCCAACTTAGAGGGAAAAGCCCTCCCAGCACAATTGTATCCAAAGGCTGTTGTTGTATGTAAGCTTGACCTTATAGTCTGACCTTGTAGTCCTAGGTAGCTGAGGGATGTGGGCTGCGGGAATACAGCAAGTGCTGCCAAAACAAAGCTTGATAGAGTTCAGAGAATCGCAATAACAGGAAAGAAGCAGATTTGAAACTCGCAAGAACATTGTAAATATCTTGACCACTCCCTTGTTTTGCTTTATGTGATCTGACTATAAAATAAGAATTTGGCTTACAGTTGGGGTCACTGTGTCCTCATCCAGGCACAGTAATCCACCTGGCCCCAACTATATTTCTCTAATCCTTCACCACCCCTCCTCAGGTTCATCATTGGCCTTGCTAAACACAGTTCATTATTTATCTATAGGTGCTACTCTGGTGACCTGGAAATCAAACTGAAAAGTTGAGAAAGAGCAAGGCTAGAGGGGAGGGGGGAAGGCATATGTGCAAAAGCAATTGTCTAAGAAATTTGGTCTGATAAGCCTGTTCTACATGATCAAGTATTTCTTTATCTCCTTATTCAGTGATTAAGAGCTTGGACTATGAGCCTTGAAGACCTGGGTTTAGTTTCTGGCTCTGGCTCTCACTTTACCCTCTATCTACCTGCCTCATCTCCACATCCATAAAGTGAGCTAATACTTTACTGCTCCATCTACCACTTGGTTTCTGTGACAATCAAAGGAGACATGTAATAATTACATTGCCCCAGCCCAGAGATGTCTAGAGTATTCAATTTGAACTAAATCCCACAGGGCTAATTCACTGGGAAACTTTTACATAGACGTATAAAAGAGTGAGCTGGAGAAGGAATATATATAGCTGGCAGGGGCCAACATTTCCCTCCATGCCATTTCTTCTAGGATATACAACTCATTCTGGAGCTTCCTTAAGTGTACATTGGAGGAATTATAGAGAAGTGGCAGAAAATTAGAGGGTAAGAAAAACCATCCATGAGTAAATAGATAGGGTTTGAAGTAGATCCCAATAATAGCTCATTCTCACAGCACGAAGAAGCTCTTCAGATTGGAATGGCTGCATAGACTATGTAAGAGTAAGAGCTGAAAATAGGTTATGCTGAGTATCTTCAGGCAACTGTTGTGTTAAAAATTGAGGATATTTGTGGTGACTAATGTGGAACAAAGGCCAGGAAAACCCAAAATATGATCCTGAATTATTTTATAGTTCCTGGGAGTCAAAAAGTCCCAATCAAGAAAAAAGAATAGTAAACTTTTGCCCATGTAGAAAAAATTATTTTTTGAAAATTATTATTGCCTTTTAAATCCCCATATGTTCAGGAGTATAATTCATATCCTCTACAGTTGTTGTAAAATAATGTAGATCAATTCTGAAAACAATTAGACTGAAAGCATAGGAGCCAGAGACAATGTAATTATATATTTTAACCTGTTATTAACCTGTTATTTAAAATTGCATGTTTTCTTTTAGTTATTTACCCTTCTTATTTAGTTGTTTTTCCCCACTCTTTCTAACATTTTATAAAATTTAAATCCAATGTGCTTATTGTATATTTTCCCCAACTAGAAAGTATGCTACATAAAGCTGGTATTTTTGTCTATTTTGACCTTTAAATTATCTCCAATGCCTAGAAGATTGGCTGATATTTGGCAGGATCTCGATAAGTATTTGATGAATAAATAAATCATCTTATAGAAGTGTAACTTCACATTTTGTGAGACATGGGGAGAATTTGGCTTTGTTTACCAGATAAATAAAATATCCAGGCTGATTTTAAGCACAAGCAGTAGGATTTGCAACTCATGTCAATTTATGTGAATATAATAAAATTCCTCAGGGATATAAAAACCCAGGTAAACAAAATAAAACAAAACAAAAACACCTTCCCATTATTCTTCTTCACACTTCGTACTGTTAACACAATAAATCTTCCTTAGCTGAGATCTTGTGAAAATGTGAAAATGAAGGGACAAATAATCCCACCAAATTAAACAAATATAAACAACGTAGCAAGTTAAATTGGGCTTTGTGTATTATTTTGATTAAAAATAATTCTCTTGAGTACAAATGAGAAACAAAAATGTAATCACTGACCAACCTGTAAATGACTTTAGTGTTTCTAGATCGTTAATGCTGATGGCATATTCTGTTTGTTAATAGTCCCCTATTTCAGAGAAAATTACTCTACCATTTGCTTAATTTTCCACACAGTACACATTGACTTATTTAGATTGAATATTGTTGAGTAAGCTATAAACTTTGAACTTTTTTCAGTTACATTACTATAGTATTCCTTCTGTGGAAAGTTATATCCTTAAGAAAATACAGCTACTTTTCCCCCAACATTTTTTTAAAAAATCAGATACACATAATACACTCACACATTCACCAATTTGGATAATGTGTGTTTTCAACCCAATTTTATATTCACAAGTACTTCAGTACTGTGAGATTTTTAGTTAGCAATTATTCTTAGCCATCTGTTCAAAACAATTATTTACAAAAAATATATTGGTATTATCTTAATCCATCCTACTTTTAAGAAAAACTCTAAACCCACAATTTTAAAAATAAAAAAAAATATTGCATTTATTGAGGTGACATTGGTTAGTAAGATTATATAGGCTTCAGGTGTACAATACATCAACTGATATTGTATTGTACATCATCTGTATATTGTATTGTGTTTTCATCACCCCAAATCTTTTCTTTCCATTAACATTTATCGCCGCTTTATCTCTTCTACCTCCCCTATCCTTCTTTCCCTCAGGTAATTACCAAACTGTTGTTTATATCTGTGAGGTATTTTTGTTTGTTTGTTTGTTTAATTGCTTCACCTTTTTCACTCAGTTCCCCATAAACCCACAATTTTGAATTCCTGAGTCTCTAAAATTCAAAGACTTAAATGACTCTACAATCCGTGCTTTACTGAACCCTGGAGGGGGAGGAAGAGGAGGCAATAACTCCCCATGAAAAAAATAATTCTAAATCAAGATTTTCAAAACTTCAAAAGATTGAAAAAAATGATTACAAAATAACTTCTAAATGTGTGACAAGCTACCCAGTTTAAGAAAATGAAATAGTATTAAAGGTTTTTTACAGTCTGATGTTACCGTGCTTATGATATCTCTATAAAATAATATTGGTGCTATGGAGTAGTGAAATTAATATTTGCTAATTAATATTTGGCTGAATGACCATAATGAATTAAGCAATAGATAAGAGTAATATTAGAAAAAAAGAAAACATGCTTCATCAAAAAGCATAAGGTAAAGAATAAAATATGTTTATTATTGCTTTGTCTTAAATACACAGATTCTTTCTGAAGTCAGTATTTCTCAGATGGTTATCATTGTTTATTACTATCTTCATTCAAATTTGAGTGTCTTGAAATTATAACTCCACTAATTATTAGTAATAAATTCAGTACAGAATGAAGAGGAAATGGAAGTGGACCCCTCCTGTAGACAGAGGGATTCAATGTTTTTTCTCAAATATCCTTGAGGAAATAAATTCCAATTTACACCTAACAAATTAGGCACACTTTAAATGAGAAAAAAATGTAAAGACACTTGATTGAGAGATAGCAAATCCTGAGAGCTTAAATTGGTTAAATCTGTTTGAAACAAGAAATGATAATAAAATCAATTTACACTGAATAAAACAGAAGTGATAGCTGGATATATCAATATGGGAGTGAATGTGCAATGGAAATGAGAACGTTTATTAAATTGCAATCATCTTAGAAACCCAGGTTATGTCAGTTCTGCAATAACAATAATACATTTTGTGTTGTCGTGTAATAGTGATGTGTTCAAATTGAGATTATCCATTCAACATTTTGCCTGATTCTCCTTGAGGCTAATGTTGCATAAATGTAAGCAGACAAGTAGGAGGGAAACAAGTTAAAATCTTCCTAGGAAAAACCAAAAACTTAATTATTTTCCTTCAATTTTTACCTCTTCACCAATATTCTTGTCTCCAACCTTCTTTAACATTATTCTTGTCCAGTAACTGTATCCCTCCATGATCTGAGTTCAGTCATCCGTTCTCTGACCTCTACCTCCAATCTTTTCAGCTTACTTCCTTTGATAACTGAACTCACAGTGGCTCATAAGACTTTCAAGTCCACGGCTACCTTTCAGGGACCAGCTTCCTCTGTTCTCCCTCTCAGTTTACTCTGTGTCAACTCTAATAGCTTCCTTGCTTTACTCAAACACCCCAGACTTCTTCCATGAGATCTTTGTAACTTGCCACCCTGCTTGCTAGATGGTGCTTACTCCAGATTTACCCATAGCACATGAAATAGTTATCTACTACCCCACAATTTAGCAGCTCAGAACAATCAACATTTATTATGTCACATATTTTCTGAAGATCTAGAACATAGGAGTGGTGTAGAATCTGTGAGACAGAGAGTCTGAGGGTCTCTCATGAGGGTGCAGTTAAACTGTTGGCCAGGGTTGTAGCCTCTGAAGACTTGACAAAGGCTGAGGATCTGCTTCCAGATCTTGTGGGCAAGAGGCTTCAGTACCTCCCAATAAAGCAGTGGTTCTCAACCTTCCTAATGCTGCGACCCTTTAATACAGTTCCTCATGTTGTGGTGACCCCCAACCATAAAATTATTTTCGTTGCTACTTCATAAGTGTAACTTCGCTACTGTTAAGAATCATAATGTAAATATCTGATATGCAGGATGTATTTTCATTGTTACAAATTGAACATAATTAAAGCATAGTGATTAATCACAAAAACAATATGTAATTATATATGTGTTTTCCAGTGGTCTTAGGCGACCCCTGTGAAAGGGTCGTTCGACCCCCAAAGGGGTCGTGACCCATAGGTTGAGAACCACTGCAATAAAGGCTATATGTTCAGGCTGTGTTCTATGAACCACTGAGTCCAACCTATTGTTCAAAAAAGGAGAGAAATTCAGCTCTACTTGTTAAAGGAAGGAATATGGAAATATTTGTTGGCATATTTTAAAAATCATCTAAGCTCATCTCTCACATCCTTCAAATCTCTATTGTCTTGTCACCTTATTAGCAAGACCTTCCCTGTCCACATTATAAAAACTAGAGGCCTGGTGCACAATGTTTGTGCACTGGGGGAGGGCAGGTCCCTCAGCCAGGCCTGCACCCTATCACAGTCCAGGATCCCTCGGGAGATGTCTGCCTGCCAGCGTATGCCCACTCCCCCTAAGCCAGCAGACAGACATCCCTCAAGGGGTCCTTAGTCCTGCCACGGAGGCAGGAGAGGCTCCCACCACCGCTGCTGCACTCGCCAGGTGTGAGCCCAGCTTCTGGCTGAGCAGCGCTCCCCCTATGGGAGCGCACTGACCACCAGGGGGCAGCTCCTGCATTGAGCATCTGCCTCCTGGTGGTCAGTGCACATCATAGCAACCAGTCGTTCCGCCATTTGGTCAATCTGCATATTAGGGTTTTATTATATAGGTTAGGGAGTTTTTCTCCCTATGTACTTTCCTTACCTGCTTCATTTGTTTCTGTAATGTATACTACCATCTAAAATACAAAATGCTTATTTAATAATTTGTTTATTTTGTTGCCTCCAACTTCTAGAATATAAGCTCCAATAGGAGAGGGAATTTATATATTTTGTTTACCACTGTATTCCCAGGTCTTATAACAATGCCTGGCATATAATAGGCAATATCAATATACATATGCTGAATGAATGAATGAATGAATAATAAAAGAATATATGCTCTGTGGCTATTGAAAAATTCTAATTGGCTTTGGTTGGCCTACCTTAGCTTTTCTCGTGTTTTGTCTTTAAGAAACCCCGAAGAGGTCAGGAAATTGGCCTTTGCATTATGCAGGAATATATATAATTATGAGAATCCAGATTTTCCCCTCAGCCTGTAAATAGAAACTTTCTAGTTCTTACATACAAGGATGAAAATAAACCTCAAACATGCATGAATAGCTTCTGCCCAAGAATCAAGGGTTTCTTAGTGACCTGACTCCTTGTGCTCTCTTATCAGCACACTTGTCTAGGCAATTAAAATCTGCTAGATTTTTTTTTTTGCTTCAAATACTCCTCTTAAATGAACAAATTTTATGCCTATTTCTTGCCCATCAAACTTCTAACCTTATCGACCTGCCTCTCCGACTCAATATCTCAACTTGGTAGCCTACCACAGCCACCTGATTCTTACAGCAGTAACTAACTATGCGACTCATGATATCTTGTTTATTTATGCTTTGTGAGATATCTCATGTCCCTGAGTAGGTTAAGCATCCCAGAGTCAGGATTCATGTTTTATAATCCTTTTCTATCTTCTTCATTTACTAGCCCACTACTAAACAGCCTTTATCCCAGTTGATCTACAAATACTTATTACCAGATTAAGATACAGAAACTCATTTTTATTAATATTAAGTGTCTGATTCAGTGTAGTAGAAATATAACTTTTGTTAAAAGTCAAAGTGGGCCCTACCTGTTTTGACTCAGTGAATAGAGTGTTGGCCTGTGGACTGAAGGGTCCCAGGTTCCATTCCTGTCAAGGGAATGTACCTAGGTTGAAGACTTGATCCCTGGCCCTGGTCAGGGTGCTTTTGAGAGGTAACCAATCCATGTATCTCTCTCATACATTGATGTTTCTCTCTCTGTGTCTCTCCCGCTCCCTTCCATTCTAAAAGTCAGTGGACAAATATCCTCAGGTGAGGATTAACAACAATAACAAAGTCAAAGCGAAAAGCAATATTAGATATTGCTATGTGCTTACTACATTGACCTGGTTTTTTAAAAATTACTTCCAGATAAAAGAAATACCTAAGAGTTTTAATGTTAGTGCCACAAATAGGAAGAAACATAATAAATAGGATCATGAAATTGTGGAAAGTTTCATCTTTGCTCCTTTTTTTCAGATACAACAGTGCCACAGCTTTTGATTAGGCTATCTGATAAATTTCTTCATGAATCTGTATTTTCCTGCCTTATGACTTTGTTTAAAAACTAACTTAGAACAAAATTTACTAATGCTTTCAAAATAGAAAAAAATGACTAGTAAACATTTATCATTTTAACAAACTATCCCTATAGTACACTTCTCTGAAAAAATCCTCAGAGGATGAATTATCAATGCATTCAGTTTTATAATTTGGTTGTAAAGTTCTTAATTATAGACCAAATTTCTTAAATTAAATATTACTTACCTATTAATATAATTGAAATCTGGTGGTACTACTAAGGGCTTTCATATTTAACATTTCTACTCTAGCCATTTAAGCTCATATTAAACTTATCCACTCTCCCTACCTGGATTTCATAAGAACATAATACCTCATATAACTGTCCATGTAATCTTTCAGTTATGACCATGTGGATAAGTAGACTATGTTTGAAGTTTTCTAATAATAGAGAATTCATTATCATCTGAGGCAACCCAGAATATTTTTGAAGATATCTATTAAATTTTTGCTTCTTTTAATATAAAATTTATCTCATTTTGCTTTCATTTATTAATTGGTCCTAATTTTATCTCTTGAAATAAAAAGGAAAAAAAAAATCACAGCTAATCTCTGTTTCCTTATGAAGACTTTCAAAATATCATTCCTATACACTCCCCTAGTAGGTGTTCTTCAGTTTTTCCTGTTCTTGCTCCTATGACTTGGTTTTCCTTCCTCATGAACGGTCTCTGAATGAACTCCAGTTTTATTTGCCCGTATTGGTTTTCTGATGCTGCCCTAACAAATTATCACGAAGTAGGTTACTCAAGGAGAAAGCTTGAACTTATTTCAAAAGTTGTAAAATAAACTTCCTGGAAATAATGTGAATAATAGCAATAAATAAACATGGGTAGAAATAAATATTACATTTAGTTCTGGTCACCAAACATATAGAAGGATAAAAACTGACCTGAGGAGAATAATCAGAAAATTTATTCCTATGTTATATCAAAATAAGGTGGATATTTTAAAGATAAATCATGGTGAAAATACATGAATGGTTGTTTTTTTAAGAAAGAAAACTTGTAGTGTGAACATAGTTAAAAAGTAATGTTGAAGAGTTCAGGGAGACAAACTCTGTTTTGAGATGTGAAAAAATCCTATATAATAAAAGCCTAATATGCTAAGTGTCTGACCATTCGTTCAACCATTCGACCAGTCGCTATGATGAGCACTGACAACCAGGGGACAGATGCTCCAACTGGTAGATTAGGTTGCTGCTGAGGTTGGGCCTATCAGAACTGGGCGAGATGGGAGGGACACGCCCTGGAGCCCTCCTGCAGTCTCTCCCCAGCCCCAGTTGTGCACCAGTGGGGTCCCTGGGCCTGTCCTGCACCCTTTCACAATCCAGACCCCTTGGGGGATGTTGGAGAGCTGGTTTTGGCCTGATCCCCGTAGGCCAGGCCAAGGGACCCCACTGGTGCACGAATCCATGCACTGGGCCTCTAGCATGAAAATTCGTGGACTCAGGGGGGTCCCTCAGCCCAGCCTGTGCCTTCTCACAGTCCAGGACCCCTTGGGGGATGTCCACCTGCTGGCTTAGGCCCATTTCCTGGGGGATTGGGTCTAAGCTGGCAATCAGACATCCCTCTGGCAGCCTAGGAGGCCTCAGGGGATGTCCAACTAATGGCTAAGCCATTAGTCTAGTGGTTCTCAACCTTTCTAATGCCACAACCCTTTAATACAGTTCCTCATGTTGTGGTGACCGCCAATAATAAAATTATTTTCGTTGCTGCTTCATAACTGTAATTTTGCTACTGTTATGAATCATAATGTAAATATCTGATATGCAGGATGTATTTTCATTGTTACAAATTGAACATAATTAAAGCATAGTGATTAATCACAAAACAATATGTAATTATATATGTGTTTTTCGATGGTCTTAGGCGACCCCTGTAAAAGGGTCATTTGACCCCCAAAGGGATCACGACCCACAGGTTGAGAACCACCAGGGAGCAGCTCCTGCGTTGTCTGCCCCTGGTGGTCAGTGCGCATCATAGCGACCGGTTGTTCCCGGTTGTTCCCGGTCATTCCGCTGTTAGGGTCAATTTTATTATTACCCTTTTATTATATAGGATAACATGCAAGGATTGAACTAATATCTCATAGCAGGTGCTTTCCTTGACATTTTATGCCTTTTAGCAGAAATGCTATAGACTAAGTATTAGAAAAATGATTGAATATAATACATGCTATTTATATCTATTATTCAGAATATTTATTATTTTATTGTCCACAAAAACACAGATGTGACATTCTCTGGTGGCTTTCATTTCACTCAGCATAACATCTGAAGCTCTTACCGAGGTCAACATGCTCTAAAATCTGGTCCCTTGTTATTCTTTGACTTAATTTTTGCCACTTCCTCTCATTTTCTCTAATCCTGTCATTTAACATTTATTATAAATGTTTGAATATGCCTGCTATTTCACCTTCTGTTCCTTTGTCCTCGAATATCATGTCCCCAGCTATCCATACCCACATGGCTGACTTTCTCTCTTCATTCAGGTCTCCGCTCTAATGTCATTTTATCAGAAAGGTTTCCATGACCATTCTATTAAAATAGAATCATTCTTTATCTTTTTTGTTTGCTTGTTGTATGTTTCTTTATAGAAGTTGTCACCATCTTGTGTTAATAGCAGTAACACTGCTTATACTCTAAAGTTTTGTCTAATATCTCCTTACACTATTTGGAAAATGATGAAGTGTACCTGCTACTACAAGTTCCCAGTTTACAGATGGGGAAATAAAGTCTCAGTGTCTTCTCAGCTTCAAATAGCAAGTTAAACTACATGTTGGTAACCATACTCCATTACCCTTCCCTTGTAGACTTTTCATGTACAATTCTAAACAATAGAAGTTACAGCAACTTGAGTGTATTTAGAGATGTTTCCATATGAATGCTGCATCTTATACTTGTTACATGCTCAAACTTGTAGCTTAATAATCTGAAAATCACAAGCTTCAGGACATGGTGTTATCACTTTGAAAGCTGTTGAAGAATCAGTGTATGTCAGCCTTCTTTAGAACAGCCTAAAGAATACAAAGGCAATAGGCCCTCACTCCAGAAATAGAAGAGAAGTTCCCAGGATTCTATCAGAATAACTCACTTTCAAGAAAGATTTATGAAAATCAGGAGAGTAGAATTGCAGACAGAGTATAGCATATTAAAGCTAAAAGCAGCTTAGAGTCTATGTAGTTCAGTCCCTTCATTTCACATCTTTGAAGAAATGTATATCATATCTTTTTGCCATTTTAAGTTGGATTATTTGTGGTGGTTTTTTTTTTTTTGCTATTGATTTATATGAGCTCTTTATATGTTTTGGCTATTAACTCCTAATCAGACATATAGTTTGCATATATTTTATCCCATTCCATTGGTAGCCTTTTCATTTTGTTGATCATTTCCTTTGCTCTGCAGAAGTTTTTTTAGTTTACTTATTTATGTTTGCTGTTTTCACTTGTGCCTTTGGTGTCATATCCAAAATATTATTGCCAAGACCAATGTCAATGATATTTTTTCCTATTTATTTTCGGAGGCGGGGGTTGTCTAACATTTAAGTCTTTAACCCATTTTGAGTTGATTTTTGTATATGGTACAAGATAAAAATCCCAAAATCATTTATTGAAGAGACTATCCTTTCTCCATTGATTATTCTTTAGTCCTTTGTCAAATATTAGTTGATTGTCTATGAATAGGGTTATTTCTGGGCTTTCAATCCAATTGATCTATGTATCTGTTCTTATGCCAATACTATACTGTTTTGATTACTCTAGGTTTATAATATAGTATTAGCTTTTAAAATATGTGTTTTTCTCTGTTTGGAATATCCTTATTTCCTTATCTTCAATGGATGTTTCTGCATCCTGTAAGTCTTTATTTAAATTCTCTCTCTCACCCTAGCTGGTTTGGCTCAGTGGATAGAGTTTGATTCTGGTCAAGGGCAGGTACCTCAGTTGCAGGCTCCTCCCTGGCTGGGCCCTGGTCAGGGTTCGTGCAGGAGGCAATCAATTGATGTGTTTCTCTCACATCAATATTTCTCTCTGTATTTCACTCTCTCTTCCACTCTCTTTAAAAATCAGTGGATCCCTAGCTGGTTTGGCCTGCAGACAGAAGGGTCCTGAGTTCAATTCTGGTCAAGAGTACATGCCCGGATTGCAGGCTCCATCCCCAGTAGGGGGTGTGCAGGAGGCTGCTGATCAATGATTCTCTCTCATCATTGATGTTTCTCTCTCTCTCTCCCCCTCTCCCTTCCTCTCTGAAATCAATAAAAATCTATTTTTAAAAAGACACTACTAAAAAAACCACACTATTTTAAAAATCAATGGAAAAATATCCTTGGGTGAGGATAAAAAAAATAAATAATAAATAAATACATTCTCTCATCCTTTCCCAATAGCCAATAATATTCCCTATGTCTTTCTTATTCTTTCACAGTTCTTTGCACAAGCCTTTTACAGAACTCTCATCATATTTACTCTAATTATTTTTCTGTAGGTTTGGATAGGAATGAATCTATTGTCTATTTCATTTTTGTAGTTATAATAAATAAAATCAGTAAGCAGCCCTTGTCCTCTTACCCCTAATTTGTCCCTGTCTTCATTTGACTTAGTAATTTAAAATCACTTAATATAAATATATCCTATTTCTATTAGCTATACATACAGAACAGTTTCAAGCATATATAATCATATCATGACACATTTTTCTTTATGAATAACAAATTTTATATAATTAATTTATGACGTATAAGATCACTAAAATTTTTATCTCTTACATTCTTCTATTCTAATCAGTGTTCCTCATTAATTAGTTCCCCTTTCATAGGATTCTTGCAGAGATCATGAGGGAAACTATTTTATAGGCCCATGGATTTCACAGTAACCAGGTTGCTTTCTCTGCTTCGTCCTCCATGAGTTAAGGTTCGGAGTGTCTTCACCGGGCTGCACATCCCAGCTTTGGTATTTCCTCATCACTGCACCACCACGCCTGAGACATTGGAGTCTATGTCTTCCCTGTGGTACCATGAGCCATCCTCACTGGCACTAGCAGGAAAACAGATGACTCAAATTCCTTCCTATTTCTTACTGTAGATCCAAGGCAGCTCTTCCAGATAAAGTACAGGATGGTGAAGGGATTTCTGTATCCTTCTATGGTTGAAGTAAATGGATGAAGAAATGATACCACGTAGATGTTTTCAGATTTGGGATTAGTGAGATATTGTAAAAACATTTTAATATCATGGAGCAAGTACTATGTCTCTAGAAAATTTAGATTCCTTGTATTGGGAGATAGGAATGAATTTATTGTCCCTAACCAGGCCAGATCAAGACAAAAATAATGTTTAAGAAGAGAAATAAGGAGATGGGATTTAGAAGACATACATCCCATAGCAAAGTGCACTAAAGAAACCAGAAGTCATCTTATTCAAAGAGGCATTTCCTAATCAAGCCCTGCTGGACTAGAAGTCCCATTCCATGATCCCACTGCACCTCTGCTTGCTTCCTCTATAGCAGTGGTTCTCAACCTTCTGGCCTTTTAAATACAGTTCCTCTTTTTGTGACCTAACCATAAAATTATTTTCGTTGCTACTTCATAACTGTAATGTTGCTACTGTTATGAATCGTAATGTAAATATCTGATATGCAGGATGGTCTTAGGCGACCCCTGTGAAAGGGTCGTTCGACCGCCAAAGGGGTCGCGACCCACAGGTTGAGAACCGCTGCTCTATAGAGCTTACTACTTTGTATTGGAATTAATTTTACATATTTATAGTTTCAGCTACAAGTGGCTTATTGAGGAGTGGATCAGATATATAGCAAATACTTAAGTATTTTCTGAACTAAGTAGAATAGTTAATGCCTACTGGATTGGCATTCTGATTTATATTTATATTAGTCTTTCTCCAAGAGAACTGTGTGAAGGCCTGATTAGAGTAGAATTAGAGGAGCCAGTGATGTAAAACCTAGTCTAAGGACCAGAAAAGATGAGACGAAATGACCCAGCTCAAGCAGTAAGACAGGAAAAGAGGGGACAAAGTCACTCTTCCTCTGCCTTTCGTTCCTTTCAGACCCTCAATATATTATATGATGTCCACCCCCATTGGGAAGGGCAATCTATTTTACGGAGTCCACCAATTAAAATGCTAATCTCATGTGGACACACTCCAGAACTAACGTTTAACCTGAGCACTTCATGACCAGTCAAATTGACATGGTAATTAATCATCACAAATACCCTCAAATCATACCAGTTGGTCAGTTCCAAACTCCACCTCTCATAATATTGGACAGCATGTCAGAGACAATATGACAAAATGGACACCTTCATGATAAGTATAATCAGATTGATTTGCTGGAATGCTACCTCTGCAATTTATTTAAGCTTAGAATCTTAGAGAAATTCGTACCCCTCAAGCCCTAAATCAGTCTCTGTAAGTTAGGTTTAATAATGCAGTATTATAGTACCACAGCATAATAATAGTTATCATTGTGAGGATAAAATGGGGTAAATAATGTAAATCATATGGAAGCATTTGAAATTCCATTTGACTAAAAGTAATTGATGTGTCCCCTTTATAATTATTCTTTAAAATTTTATCAGGGTACAAGTCTGCAGGTAACTGGTCCAGCCCTATGTAGCAGCAACTCAATATCACCAGAAACTTCCATCTTTTCCTCAGCTATTCTTAGCTTTTACTTGTTGCTATATCCTCATAATATGGCTACTCCACTTCCAGAATTATTTCCACCCTTCCTGGAAACAAAGGAGAGGAGGGGGAGAGGGGAAGGGAGGGAAAGAAATAGAAAGGGAAGTAGGAAGGAAGGAAGGGAGGAAGGAACAGAGGGAGGGAGGGAGGGAGGAAGGAAAGAGGTTCATGCCAGCTATTGGTCCTTTGTAAAGAGCTTCTAAAAGTGACTTCTACTTACATTTCACTAACCATGATTGTGTCACACAAGC
Source organism: Myotis yumanensis (assembly GCF_028538775.1). Lineage (NCBI taxonomy): Eukaryota > Metazoa > Chordata > Mammalia > Chiroptera > Vespertilionidae > Myotis > Myotis yumanensis. The sequence goes on from NW_027223754.1 coordinate 21,619,325, forward strand.
ACTTCTTGTTTTAAAGGAGATAAGTTTTTTGGTTGTGTGTATGTTGGCATTTTTCTTTTTTTTATTTTAAGCTGACCCATTGCCATCCTGAATAAGATTAAAATTCAGTTAGTAAAACAAAGAGAACAGTTATTGGGAGAACTATTAGCATTAGTTGTTTCTACCACAGGAACAAGGTCTCTCAAGGTCTCACAACAAAAATCTAGTTTTTATTTTACGGAGGGAAACGAAAAATATAGAAGGAACAGAGATTCTTTCCCTTTTTTTAAGATAAATATTCCAGGCAATTATGTGCATTTGTGAATCACTCTAATTTCAGCTTCAGAGTTCAGCTGAGTGGCAGGACAATCTGTGTTTCTCTTGATTCCCTTCCCCAATAAAACATCTGGCTACATACTAGAATTTTCATTAAAGGAGCACAGGGAGCTTTAACATAATTCATCTCTACATCTTTTACTGGCAACTTCTTGTATAAAACAATCTTCCCCTTAATATGAATCTGATACTCTTTTTCTGGCATGAGAATTACATTCATCTGGTATAATGAAGGTTTGTTTTTCAATACAGGGACCTTTTGCCAAGAAGATGAGAGAGAATGCGGGAGAGGATGGAAGTTATATTGTTATAGGATGATATATTATTATTTTCAAAGCTCTGAGGAGCCAGATTCAACCTTGTCAGCCTTGATTTATGTTTGTTCATTCTGTGTTTCAATAGGGAGGTCAGGTAAGCTTTACTGAAATTTTTTTATATGTTTTTCTACTGAGTGCAATGAAAAGCATCCCCAACCTCACTCCCCGTTTTCAGAGTTAAGAGTTAAGCTTTTATTGAATGGATGCTGCATACCATTATGACTTAAAATCTTCTCACACATCTATGTATAATGTATCTGAACTCTTAAGTGACTGAACAAGCTGAAGGACCCTTGAAATCAGATTATTAATGGAGAGATTAGGATATATGTTTGGAAAATTTTAAAATACATAAGGGCAGCTACATTCTGAGCAAAATCTCAAAATATTTTACTATTTAAGAAGGTTTCTCTTTTTTTCCTTATAAATGTGTGAATCACAAAAATCTCCTACTTAACTACAGATATGGAATATCCTATTTGAGAACATAAAAATAAAACCTGAAATGTAACTGGATCCCTTTAGTGTTAATTGGGCTTGTAAAATTGTAAAGCAGTATGTGAAAAGACATGTAATTATATAGTTTTTAAAAGTTTTTAAATTATCTCTAATACATATGGGAAGAAAGTATATGATAATGATATTTCAAAATAGAAAAAAGATAGTGAACAAATTAGTGTTGGGAAGACAGTTTAGTAGTAAGGAAAACTAAAGCTAGATTTGTAAATCATTCTTTAAACAAAATACTAGAGGCCTGGTGCACAAAATTTGTGCGTGGGGGGTGGAGGGGGTCCCTCAGCCCGACCTGCACCATCTCGCAATCCTGGACCGCTGGCTCCTAACCACTCGCCTGCCTGCCTGACTGCCTGCCCGTAACCACTCTACCTACCTGCCTAATCACCCCTAATCCCTCTGCCTGCCTGCCTAATCACCCTGCCTGCCTAATCACTCCTAACTGCCTCTGCCTCAGCCCCTGCCACTGCAGCTTTGTCGAGAAGGATGTCCGGAAGGTCGTTTGGCTATCTGGTCTAATTAACATATTATGCTTTTATTATTATAGATCAGGGGTCCTCAAACTTTTTAAACAGGGGGCCAGTTCACTGTCCCTCAGACCGTTGGAGGGCTGGACTATAGTTTAAAAAAAAACTATGAACAAATTCCTATGCACACTGCACATATCTTATTTTGAAGTAAAAAAAAACAAAACGGGAACAAATACAATATTTGTATTTGCATGTGGCCCATGTGTCATAGTTTTAGGACCCCTGTTATAGATAGTTCCATAGGTCATTTGTTTCAATAAGTTAAGGTCTTCTTAATAAGAATATGTATAACCTAAGCACCATAAAGAGTAAAATTAATTTAAAATTAAAATTTGATGACATAAAAATCCTGGTGTGTGTGTGTGTGTGTGTGTGTGTGTGTATTACATTCTCTTACTTTGAGGCGTGTCATTTTTCTCCCTTTGTTTTTGTTTGATGAACAAAACTTCCTAATTTTAATAAAGATAAATTCTCAAATGAGTGCTTTTATGTCCAAATATGATATATACTATTAAAAGCTTTTGCCTACTCCAAGGCTATGATAGTGATGGTATTTCTGCAGAAGCTTTATTACTTTCCCTTTTACACTCGTATCTGTGATCTTACTTGAATGGTAGTTGTGTCAAGATTAATTATTTCTATGATTATCTTTTATTGATAAGATCATTCTTTGTCTATCACACTTCAGTGTCACATTGTCACAAATTAAATGACTGTATATGTGGGTCTGTCTAGACTTTTCATTCTAATCCCTTAATCTGCTTAACTAAAATTGCACCAATACTACATTGAAATTTTCTTCTCTTATTGTTGTAGCAAGGACTTTTAGTATAATACTGAGAGGAAATTGATAGCATTTCTTCTTATTTCATACCTAACCTCAATAGAGAAGTTTTAATATTTCATAATAAGACATGTCTTTTTTAAATTGAATATATTGGCATGACATTGGTTAATAGAATTAAATAGGTTTTAAGTTTACAATTCTATAATACATCATCTGCATATTGTATTGTGTGTTCACCACCCCAAGTCATTTGTCCCTCCCTTTACTCTCTTCTACTTCCCCAAACCCTCTTTCACTCTGGTAATCATCATATTGCTCTCTGTGTCTATGAGTTTGGGTTGGGTTTTTTTTGTTTGTTTGTTTTGTTTTGTTTTTTTTGCTTTTTCACCCAGTCTCCCAACCCCATTACCCTCTGACAGCTGTCAGTCTGTTTCATGTATCCATACCTCTGTTTCTATTTTGTTTGTTAGCTTATTTTGTTCATTAGATTTCACATATAAGTGAAATCATAGGGCACTTGTGTTTCTCTGACTGACTTATTTCACTTAGCATAATACTCTCCAGGTCTGTCTATGCTGTCAAAAAAGTAAGATTTCCTTATTTTTTTACAGTGCAGAAATACTCCATTGTGCAAATGTACCACTGCTTTTTGCATCTACTGATGGGCACTAGGCTACTTCCAAATCTTGGCTATTCTATATAATAAAAGGCTAATATGCAAATTGACCAAACAGCAGAACAACGGGTCGCTATGATACGCACTGACCACCAGGGGGCAGACGCTCAATGCAGGAGCTGCCCCCTGGTGGTCAGTGTATTCACAGACGGGAAGCGCCACTCAGCTAGAAGCCGGGTTCACAGCTGGCAAGCCCAGCAGTGGGGAGCATGCCTAAGCTGTTAGTCAGACATTCTCTGAAGACTCCCGGGCTGCCAGAGGGATGTCTGACTGACAGCTTAGGCACGCTCCCCAAGCTGGCAGGTGGGCATCCCCCAAAGGCTCCCAGACTGCAAGAGGGCACAGGCCAGGCTGAGGGCCCCCCCCACCCCCCCTGGGTGCACAAATTTTGTACACTGGGCCTCTAGTTGTAAATAATGTTGCAATGAACAAAGGAGTACATATAATCATTTCTGAATTAGTGTTTTGGGTTTCTTTGGATATATTCCCAGAAGTGAAGTCACCTGGGTCATAAGGCAGCTCCACTTTTAATTTTTTGAGGAAACTCCATACTGCTTTCCACAGTGGCTACACCAATCTGCATTCCTACCAACAGTGCATGAGGGTTTCTTTTTCTTCACATCCTCACCAACATTCGTTGTTTGTTGATTTATTGGTGATAGCCATTCTGACAGGTGTGAGGTGATATCTCATTTTGGTTTTAAATGGCATTTCTCTAATGATTAGTGACATTGAGCATCTTTTCATATGTCTATTTTCCATTTGTAAGTCCACTTTGCAGAAATGTCTACTCAGTCCTTTGCCCATTTTTTAAATTGGATTGGTTGTGGTTTTTGGTGTTGAGTTTTATAAGTTCTTTAGAAATTTTGGATATTAACCTCTTAGCAGATGTATTATTAATGAATGTTCTCCCATTCAGTGGGTTGTCTTTTTATTTTATTGATGGTTTTCTTTGTTGTGTAAAACCTTTTTAGTTTGATTTAGTCCCATTTGTTTATTTTTTCTTTTCTTTCTCTTGCCCAATGAGATATATCAGAAAGAAAAAAAAATTACCACAATAAATGTCCGAGATTTACTACCTATGTTTCTTCTAAGATTTTTATGGCTTTAAGTCTAATATTTTAGTCTTTTATCTATTTTGAGTTTATTTTTGTGTATGGTGTAAGAGGATGATATATCACCTTGAATGTATCTGTCTAATTTTCCCAAAACCATTTATTGAATAGACTATCTTTACCCATTATATGTTCTTGCCATCTTTATAAAATATTAATTGGCCATAAAGGCATGGTTTATTTCTGGGTTTTCTATTCTGTTTCATTGATCTCTATGTTTTTATGCCAGTATCATACTGGGGTACTTTTGTTTTGTTTTTAACATAAGCGATAGTATTTTTATTGTATTACTAAATACCATATATATATTTTTTCATTGTTACAAATTTGTAGATACTACAAGAATGATGACACATAATTTATATTTTATAGTTTGCCGGCATGATATATTTACAAATGCAGTTAGTACTGATCATGCTATATTTCTTTAGGAGATGCTCATTCAAAACAAAATATGAACAAAATGTGAGCAGCTTATTTACTATGGGAAAATACTTCTGGAGGGTGGAATGTATACCAACCTGCACTTGCAAGTTCAGAATTAACAATGTTAGTTTTAATTTAGACTCCTGGGTCACGTTTCTTTTCTGAAAAATACACACAATTTAACACATTTATATCAAAAGAGTTTTTTTCCTTCTTTTCATTCTTTCTAAGTGTCCCCATTGTGGTAATTCAGAAAGAACATAGACACACCAGTATCCACCTACCAATTATAAAGGGCCACAATAAAAAAAAAAGGTATCGTTTAGCAGTGATACCATTTAAAAAGCAAAACATTATTACAATATTGAAGTTATATATAATCAAAGTTCAGTACAGTGATTTTTCTGATTATTAAATTTAAGAAGATTGAAATTATATCAAGCATTTATTCTGACCATAATTATATAAAACATGTCTTTTTAATTGAGATTTTTAATCAGATTAGGAAAGTCTTCAAACTTTGTTCTTCTTTGCAATTGTTTTAGATATTTTGGACCATTGCATTTCCATGTACATTTTAGAATTAGCTTGTTAATTTCCACTAAAAATCATATTAGGAAGTGGAGGCAATTGGATTGAATCTATAAGTCACATTGGGGAGAATTCATATCTTTACCATATTGAGTCTTATTCATAAAAATAATATGCCCCTTCATGTATTTGTTTAAAATTTTTTCTTAATCATGTTTTTAGTTTTATGTTAAGGGGTCTGATATATTTTTAATTATATTTATTTCTAAGTAGTTTATTTTTAATATACTATTTCAAACATTTGGCTAATCCATGAGTGAAACAATCTAGGCCTGGAGTTTTCTGTGGGTAATTTCAGAATTGTGAATAGACTTTAGATAATTCAGATTTCACTTTGTTTTAAATTATATTTGGTCAGTCTTCATTTTATAGAAAATTTAAAATATTTTTACATATTTATCTTATTGATAGTCATAACATTTATTGAATTTATGGCATAATGTTTTTGTCAGATTTGGGACATTCTAGATCACTGTATCTTTTTATACTGCATCTGTACTATTCTCTTTCTTCTTCCTTCTGTGACTCCACCTGCATAAATGTTATATATGCCCCATATGTCTTATATACTAATTTTATATTTTACATACTTTTATTCATGCTTCAGTCTGGTTATTTTATATTAACCTATGTTTTATTTTACTCTTCTTCTTTTCTGGCATGCATTTTTTAGATTTTATTTTAGATATTACATGCCAGTTTTAAAACAGATTCCATCTTGTAGACTATTTTCTTCTCTGTTATTTGTTACTCTTCTAACGAATTTTATGTTACAGTGCAGAAGTACTGATAGCATTTCTTTGTTCTCCATGAACTGAATATTACTGAATATCTCATTACTGAATATTACTGAACATTACTGAATATCTCATGTTCCCAACAAGGCTTCTCCACTCTGGCTTTAGTAGTTTAGAAGACGCTTAGATCTGCATGAGTTTTGGAATATGTTTGGCTTATAGTGCCCCAGTAATTTGCTTCCTGATGTCATTATTTTTCTGGTTTCATGGAGTATTCCCCTAGAAAAGTAGAAATTGGCATTCAACAAAAGACTCACAGTGTTTCTTTTACAGATTTCTGGAGCTCTTTCTCTGTTGCCTTCTTTCTGGCACCCTGAACTACAAATTCCAGTCCTTTAGCCCCCCTGAATTCAATAGCTAAGCTCTGTTTGAGTTCCCCACTCTTAACTGCAAATCAGTGATAGGAGCAAAAGCAACCATATGTTTCCATTAATTATAAAATCAATGTATCATGTCTGTAAAATCCTATATAATAAAAGGCTAATATGCAAATCAACCGAACAGCAGAACAACGGGTCACCATAACACACACTGACCACCAGGGGGCAGACACTCAATGCAGGAGCTGTGCCCTGGTTGTCAGTGTGCTCCCACAGTGGGAGCACCGCTCAGCCAGAAGCCAGGCTCACTGCTGACAAGTGCAGCGGCGGTGGCAGGAGCCTCTCCTACCTTCTCGTCAGCGCTAAGGATGTCCAACTGCTGGCTTAGGCCCGCTCCCCACAAGGAGCAGGCCTAAGCCATCAGTCAGACATCCCCCAAGGGCTCCTGGACTGCTAGAGGGCACAGGCCTGGCTGAGAGACCCTTAACCCTGTGCACAAATTTCATGCACCGGGCCTCTAGTATAATATAATATAACTGTTATAAGATATATCTTATGTGTTGATATGTGAAGGTATCTGTAATACATTGTATTAGTTTGTGAGCAATGCCATAACTAAATACACAGAATGAGTGTCTTAAACTAGAGAAGTTTATTTTCTCAAAATTCTAGAGGCTGGAAGTTGAAGATCAAGGTGTCAGTAGTATTGGTTTCTCCTGAGGGGCTTTCCCTCTGGCTTGTAGAGGACCTTCTTATTCTAGTAGTCCTCCTTCTGTGCTTGGCAGTGTTTAAATCTCTTTTTTCTTTTTTTAATATATTTTATTGATTTTTTACAGAGAGGAAGGGAGAGGGATAGAGAGTTAGAAATATCGATGAGAGAGAAACATTGATCAGCTTCCTCCTGCACACCCCCTATTGGGGATGTGCTCTGCCCGCAACCATGGCACAAGCCCTTGACTGGAATCGAACCTGGGACCCTTCAGTCTGCAGGCCAATGCTCTATCCACTGAACCAAACCAGTTAGTGCTCTTTTTTTTTTTTTAAGGACACCATTCATACTAGAGGAAAGCCTCCTCTAGCAGCCTCATTTTAGCTTAACTCTTTAAAGACCTATCTCCAAATACTGTCTAAGGTACTGAGGATTAGGACTTCAGCATATGAATTTTGAGGAGACACAATTCAGCCCCTAACATATGTTATAATGTAAATAGGGCAAGGTATGAATAGTATGTCTAATAATATTTCACATACTATTAAAGAATTTACATAGATATTTGCATAAGACTTCAAAGAAGGTATTAATAGTGCTTTTCTCTGAGAAATTGGACTCAGGGTTCATGGGGACAAAGGAAAGTTAAGGGTATGAATATTTTTTTAAAAAATTTTATGCTATTTGCATCTTTTGACTCTCATTTTACTGATGAGTAAGCAAAGGCTCAAAATTGCCTGATATCACTCAATAATTTCATGATAAAACCAGAAAGGTGCAAAACAAGTTTTACAACTGTAGTGATCTTTTATGCTCACCAAATAGCCATTTTGCCTCAGTATTTGGATACATAGATTTTATTTTCCATTTCACTACTTAGCTAAATTTCTACACATTATTTGAATCACGTGGTAATCTCTTAGTGTATGTTATATCAAGCACTTAGTGATGCTCTTATATTTAGATTGCATTGCTTCTCAGCTTGATTATTTCACATTCCCATGTGTAAATTGAATTGAGTTTATCATAGGATTAAAGATCTTTACTGTGTAACAGGTCATTCTGTTCTGAATTTTCAGCTTCTGTCCCTAAATATTTCATTACAATCTCTCCTTACTGTAGGAACTCTGGCAACTCCAGGCTTCCCTGATTTTTGGCTCTGTTGATAAAATCCCTTTGTTCATCAGACTTCCAACTTAACAACAGGTCCAATTCTCAATACATTTTCATTCCCTGATACTTCTGTAACAGTTGCCCCAGTTGATCAGGCCTCCATTGACATCCTGTGATGGACCAGGCTCAGCTCTGTCCCACCTTGTGATTCCCAGAAATAGATGTAAGGCTTCCAGACCCTTCAGGTAGTGTTTTCTCACTTGAACAGAACTGAGGAAATGCAATTTTGAATACTACTCTCATGGGAGAGACTACATAATTCACTGTGAACAGTCAAATGTCACTTCATTAGGGGATCTCCACTTGAAATGCAGGAGTTCTTTGGCTAGAGTTAGAAAGGGCCTGATGTAGTGGAAACAGCAGCAGGATTTCAAAGAACTTCACTTTTAGGAGGCTTGGACAATTTGTTCTGAAACTGCACATGGTTTTGAATATATTCCCTTTTAACTGACTCTCTCATCTGGTTCTGTGAAGATGGAAGACTCAATTAAGAAACCACTGTGTAGCAGTCACAACTGGGCTCTTTATTCTGCTCAGTATGGAGGGGGAAAAAGACTCTCCAGAACCAAATGTGCCATAGCGGTTTGACTTGACCTTTCTTTACTGACTCGGCTCATTCAGAGTTTGTTTCTGTCTTTATTTTTTTAAGGCAGAAAACATAAAAGGTATTAAATGGCTTAGTTGTTACCTTTTAAGTATAGTAGCTGTAGAGGGAAGAGGTTGCTATACTGTGGGTTTTTTGGAAAATGGTTAATCTATCTGTTATCTCCCTAGGAAATTGTTGAAGCCTCCCCTTCTTCAATCATTGCCTCATCCCCTCTCAGTTAAACTCATTATTCTTGCCTGACTTTATCAGCAGAGTCAAAAATTGATAAATCAGATTGACCTGATGTCCCCTGTTAAATAAGTCTACATAAAGACCTCCAAAGTAGGATGGGAGCTTGCTAAGCGCACAAAGCGACCATGCTGGATTCTGAAATAAGTTATTAAAAGTTTTATTTACATTGATTTTCACCAAAAATGATAACAAAATTAATCTTCAGAATATTTAACTTGTGGGTTTATATCTAGGTCCTTCTAGCATGTCTCAAATAGGGGGACCATGTGTTTTGAAGAAAAGGCGAAAGAATATGGTGGAATTGGAAGTGGCAATTTAACAAGTTCATTTGCTTTTAGCTGTTGTGATTATCACAGTTTATATACATGTGGGCAAATTTATTTATTGGTTACATTACCCACATTTTACTCAACCAATCACCATAAATGGTTTATTAAAATTTTAACAAATGATAGAGAAAACATGAAACAATAATGCAATACAGGTTCTGACCTCTGTGGCTCAGTTGGCTGGGCATTGCTCTGACTGCAGACAGTTCATCAATGTCTCTCTCACGCATCCATATTTCTCTCTCTCTTTCCCTCTCTCTTCCTCTTTCTGTACAGTTTAATTAAAAAATATTTTAAAAAGTGCAATACAAGGAAATATATAACACTTTTAACCTTTGAATGAGCTTATTCATTATATTAAAGATTAAAGGCAAATATAATTTATATGATTAAATGTAATATAATTATAAAGATAAATATAATCATATCTACCACACTCAATCAGATGATCAGATTTCTGTTTTAGAAGTCCAATGTGCTATCCATTGCACCACGGAGCCACCTCAGATTTCTGTTTTAAATAATGTGTTCGCAATAACACCATAGTTTTTATCATATTAATTAAATTATTAGACAAAATTATTTTTAAATGTTTATTTTATCTTACCTCATCCTCTTAAATATTGTCTTTTCAGTAGATTTTATAATGTGTATCATAATAGTACAGCAGTAAATGCACTACATAATTTATAACAAAACAAGCATGCAACTTTTAGGAATAAATGGTTCAAATATTTTGGGTAAGATTTTTGCTTCCTTCTGACCAAAGGGAAAAAAGCATTGTGCTTTGAGGCAGGGACAGCCTTATTAGTCACCTTTAGGACAAACCACATGCCTTTTCCATGCACATACACTGGGGCCACGTGCTGTGGGTCATGCACATTTGGATAAGCAAAGAAGAAGAGTGTGCTCGGAGAGGTGAAGACCTTCCCAGAGTTGTTTTTAGGTTATTCTTGGGCATACAAATTCCCCAAAGACTACAGATTTCATGTGGGTCAATAAGGGATACACTAGATTAAAAATTTCCTAAGTAAAGTCTAAAAATGATGTCGTACCCATTACCCCCATCACCTTGCTGACCCCAGCCTCAGCAAAAAACATCAGCAGGAAACTTTACATAAATCACACACATTTGTTAGTGCATCAGACCAAAGTGCCATTCCTCAGGGATAAGGAAACTCCCAAGAAAGAGGTGAGGCTTTGTTTTTTGGTAAATTGTGCATCCCATAGCTCATACAACTTTGTGATGATGTGGACTTCTACTAATAGACCTGGAGGGGGGCCAGGTGCCTTGGAAAGGCTAGCATACTTTAATATCAGCAGACAGTTCCCATTAGCCAATAATTCCTATGATACTCCAGGACAAGATGGCAGAAGGTGAGGCCTCATTCTTTCGGTTCTGCTGCTGCCAACAGCATTGGGTTGGTGCACTGATTACCCTTCTCTGAGGTTTCCAATCAGGTTTCCATAGCCCATCTCTTGACCATCCTTTGTTTTGCTTCATGTCTCTACTGTAAACTACTCTGAAAACTACTTATACGTTAATTGATATCAGGGACTTTTTAATTTTCTTAGGTGTGAAAATAAAATTAAATGTGAAAATGATCTTATTTTTAGGAGTTATATATTTAGAAGTGTCATATCTGAAAATTATTTCAAAACCTTCAGTAGACACACAAACACGAAGAGAGAACTAAAGAACTATAAAATATTAATATTAACTATAAAATAATAATCTACTTGGGAATGTGGGTGTTTATTGAACTGTTCTATCAACTTTTGTCCATGTTTACATAATTTTATACTAAAATTTTTAAAAAATAGCATCTTTTCAGGCTTTGACTTACATGATATTTTATTGTTTTAGTAACAGCTATAAAATTTAATGTCATTAAGAAACATGAAATTAAAATATATTAGTAACACTTCTGCTTAATTATTTTAGTAAGCTTTCAGTTTAACTTTAGAGAAATAACTGATAAGTTAATGTTTACATTTTGAGGAAGTAAATATTCACCTAAATTATTGTGTCTGTTAAAAACTGCTGAACAGTAAATATCTCTTGGTGGTAGGATTCTGTATAATTTTATTTTCTACTTTGAGAATTTTCTAATTATTTAATAACAGTAATGGTTAACCTTTATTAAATATTTGCTCTGCTAGGCACCATGCTAAGTTATTTATATACAATGTCTTATTTATTCCTTATTCAAATATTTAAACTATTAGAGTGGTAGGATTAAAGAAAAAGAGACAAACTAGGCAAAATAAAAACAGTTTATACGTAACCAGTATAAAAAATGGAATACAAGTCTAGTATTCAGGGATACATAATAGGATTTTCAAGCATAACTGAGAACCTAGCTGAGGATGGAGCTGTAGGCTAGATCATAAAATATAGGGACTCTAGTATGTACAGTAGTGTTGTTTCTTTCTTTCTATATCATAGCCCATATATGGAGGAGCAGAGACGGCAAATGGTCCAAAAGTGGGGTTGGCAGGGCATGCAATAAAAGGATAAGGAAACATGATTTTCATCATGTTAACAAAAGGGGTGATCAAAGTAATGTACTGCATTATCCAGGTAAGAAATTAATTCTTGGTTGGGAGGTGGTTGGTCAGGGGCTGAGGCTTTGAGTACATAGGAGTACATGTACAATAAGCAATGATTTCTGTGTAGGCAAGGACATTAACTGAAGTCAGAATCTACTTATCAAGACCTTATATAATGTACAAACTATGGACTAAAGAGTAGCAGAGTTTTGAAGCGACATGATACTCACAGGTTTTAGACCTGTCTACTAGGTAAAGGGACCTTTGTGTAGGAAAGAGTTCGAAAACCTGGAAGATTAAGGCTTCTGAAGATGTTTGAGATGGAGGCTAGTGAGAGAAAGATGTGATGAGCTCCTCCCTTAGAAGTATAGAAATGCATCTGGCTTCCAGGTGCCATCTAAGCTGGGAAATCAGGATGAACAAAGGACCTAATACATGTATGCGGAAAGAAATCCTCAGTATAGATAGTATGCTTATTACTGTCTTTTTACTGTATTTGCTCTTAAAGATTAGCTATAACATTTTCAATAAAAATATGATATATTAAGAAAACAGCAAAGAAAAAATTTTCACAATGTTAGTTTTAGGGGAGGAATCCAGAGGAACAGAAAGGGGCATTTTTTTTCAGAAGGAAAGAAGACAAGTTCTGTCCCCTTGTCTTATGAAAAATATGGAAAGTCAAGTCTGAGAAATTGAGGTATGACATTGGGGGATTAATAATTAATAGACCCTTATAGTTTTCCCTACCCAAGTTCACCAAACATGCTGTTGGTACAACTGCCACTAATTATGGTTTTTGTAAAAATTATATATATATATTCCCTCTGGCTCTCTTTTCCTAATTGAATATCATATTAAGTGTATTTAATTGATGATAGTATACATTAAAATGCTTTGCCTAGCACTTGGGTCAGGTACTATAAGAAATATCAAAGAGGCACAAAGTATGATGCCTTCTCAAAAGAAACTAACAAATTAGATGTAGAAGACTTACACTTAGGAACCAAATAATAAAGAGATGATTGCCCTGGCTTAGTTCATTGGGAATGGCCCAATACAACAAATGCTGTGGGTTTGATTACCTGTCAGGGCACATACCTAGATTACAGGTTTGATCCCCAGTAGGTGCGTGCACGAGAGACAACTGATTGAGTTTTCTCTCTCACTGATTGAGTTTTCTCTCTCACTTTGATGTTTCTCTCTCTTTCTCATAATCAATTTTAAAAACTACCATATCCTCAGGTGAGGCTTTAAAAAAAGAGAGGTGGTGTGAACAGATATTTGAGTTTACTTACAAACCAATAAATAATGAATGAGACAATCATTGTAGCTGATGAAAGTTTAATAAAGTCTTCAAGTGCATTTTGAATGAAGTACAAGATTGATTGGTAGATGTTGGGACTATTCCTTGGTTTTGGAAACAGTAATGTGGTGAAAACAGGTATGGATTATATTCGTGTATGTTTGGGAGTGGGGTTCAGGAAGAGGGACAATATTTATAAATTGAACAGCCACAAACTGCATACAGTAATTATTCAGTCAAGTTTTAAAATATTTGCTAAATGCCTGAATATAAGCTATGTCTTTGGATGTTAAGAGTAGGAGAATTATTTCAAGTAGAAGATATTTAACAGTATAGTTAAAACTATGGTTAGATAATCAAAGCTAAATATAACCATTACAATTTTTAATTTGTGTACAGGAATATTAAAAATCCAGATGTTCTAAAAGAAACAGATAAATGTCTAGTGTTTTCCAAACTAAAAAATTGAAAGATTGTAAAAGTGAGCCATATTGGCCATTTCGTTGGTGATTTTTAATAATTATCAAACTTCTTTGCTTATGTCTACTTTACTTTGTGATGTTATCTGAGTGTATGAATCTGTCCACTTCCCTCATAAGGCTTCTTTATATGGACTGGGAAGTAGGAACTATTACAGATTCTCCCCCCAAAAAACTTTTACACCAGCGGGCTTTAGGTAGTGAAGATGACATAATATGTAAACAAATTTTCACACACTAAGGAGTCTTTTCCAGATTCTATTCAGGCTAGAAATTGCTCCCCAACTGCTAACAGGTAAGGATCACCAAGTATCCTGACCACTCCAGAGGAGCACAGGCAAAGTCAGAGTGGAAAGCCAGAAGGGGTTGGAGTGGGGTGGGGTGGGGGAAAAGCCAATCCTACGTGATACTAAACCAGCGTTCAGAGAATAAGCTATGAATGAAAGTAAATATACAAACTTGTAGTAGTTTTCTTTTAAAAATTTGCGCAATAGAATTCAGATGATCTGAGAATTTTTTGTGACTAGCGTCAACAGGGAAGCACCCATTCCCATATAGTTTGCATAGGATGGAAATGTGGGCAATTGGAAGCTCAGTAAAGGATGCGAAACCAGAACAAAAACAAAGACCGAGTTAGGAAAGACATGTCCCTTCATCATACCTGCCTAACCATCCCCAAGGAGGCAAAATTGAAAGACAGCACAAAACCATATCTTATGACTCTTTATACTTTGTTTTATAAATATCTATGTTTATGTCAATTGCTTAATAAAATGTATGTCCTTCATACTGTAGTAAAGCTTCAGGTATTATTAACTGAACTTCATATTACTACTTAGGTATTGAAGGGCTCTGCTCATATTATTGACTAATGGGTTTTCCTATCCAACAACTCCAGTCAAAAGCTTGTTGCTTTTACCTGAGCAAATACAAAGCATTTCTTATAGAATGTACCTGGGGAAAGTTTATAGCTGTTGGATTCATCTGTTTATTCAACAAGTATTTATTCAGCCAAGTTATTGAAATGTGCCTGCCACCCTGTGCTAGGAAATGGAGCATGCACTCAAACACAGATCTTCCCTGTATTAGTTATCTACTGATGTGGAACACATTACCCCAAACTTAGCAATTTGAAACAAACATTAATATCTCATATAGTTTCTGATGGTAAAGAATTCAAAAGTAGCTTATCTGAGTCATACTGATTCAGAGCCTCTCATGAGGCTACAACCCAAGTTTTTGGCCAGGGCTTCAGTCACCTGAAGGGATGGAGAATCAGCTTTCAGCACACTCACCTGGCTGATGGAAGGTGGCTTCAGTTCTTTGACACTCAGGCCTCTCTGATAAGACTGCTCAGTGTAGGGCAGCAGGCTCCCCCTCTGTGAGAGAAAGAAAGGGAAGCGGGGGCACACCCAAGTCAAAAGCCATTTTCTCAAAATCTAATGTTGGGAATGACATGACATGCCATCATTTCTGTATTTTCTTGGCCACAGAGTCCAGTCCTGATGCAATGTGGAAGATGACTACACAGTTTGTGACTACCAGGAGGCAGGGAATTTTGGGAGCCATCTTGCAGGCTCTTTTTTAGCACCATGTGTTATGTCACTTACATTGTAGATGTACTAGTATATACGGACCATAGAATAGCAAACAAATAAAATTACAGAGGAGGCAGTAATGATTTAAGCTGAGACATGAAGAATGAGAAGGAACTACTTACTCATACCATGTATCTAGACCCCACCTTTATATTTCACATTACTTTCATGAGAATAATGTGAAATAGAAATGTAATTAAGGGTGTAGGCATAGCTCTTCTAAAAATGGAACTATGCCTGGGTAAACTCCAGCTACTTAAATGCATGTGATTGTCAAGACTGGCTCAATTCACCTAAGTCCCAAGGCCAGAAAGAAATAGCAAGCTTTTGAAACCAGTTGAACCATATATACAAGGCAATTGGACTAGAGATTTCCCTGCTTTATGTAATTATGTTTTTATGTCCCTAAGGTCCAGGCCTGGGTTCATGGAATGAGCTCACAGAAGGAAAAATCCAGAGAAGACAATTGCCAAGCCTCGTGATGATTCTCCCACATTCACAAGTGAAGGTATGAACAGATTAAACTTCATCATTTCCTATACATCCTCTACATCCCAACCAGGGATTCATCTATAATGTGTTCTTCCATAAGACAAATGCTGCTTCTCTTTGCTTAAAATTTTGTAATTTAATCACAAATTTTGTTGGCTCTGCTTCAGGCCTCATAACAAACAAAAACATTCTCACTTAGTTGGGTTAGTTGTGACACCAGTGTTTGCCAGATCTGCCGACTGCTCTCCCAAAAGAAGCAAACACTTTCTGAAGCGCGCCAGAAACATTAGTCAGCCTGTCATTGGCATATCGTTTCCCATTTGTAGGAAATGGAAATTGAAAAGGCCGGTCATGTTTGGAAATGGCTCACCTCCTACCCAGTTTTCATGACAGATCTGAAGGACTGGCATCAATCATTTTAGTATTACTTGCTCTGCCCATAGACAGGAGCACTCTTTATCCTGATGAGTAAATAATTATAGAATTAACTGGACAATGTAAATACAATGACCAATGGAATTTGAAAACCTTTGGAGTTGTAGCCAAATTAACAACATGCTGTAATTGTTGGAGGGAGGAAGGGGAAGCCTGCATCTACAGCTCACTACAATTACTGACCCTCTCAGGGTTAGAGGAGGCAAGTCCTTCTACCATTCTCAATGCCTCTTGCTATTGCATAAATAATTACTTCATCTTACACACACACATACACACACACACACACACACACACACACACACACACACGTGATGGCTTTAGCTAACTCTGACCTTTCAAACTAAACAGAAACCCAGGCATTAGCAATGTTCACATAAAACATGTGCCCAGGTCCTTATTATAACAGGTGTGGGCCAAAGTGGACAGTCCAGAGTTCAATTAAATGCACCCATTAGCTGCTTTTACAGCATATAAGTAAAGCTTCAGAAGACAAGATTGTGCCCTAACTGGTTTGGCTCGGTGGGTAGAGCATCGGCCTGCAGAGTGAAAGGTCCCAGGTTTGATTCTGGCCAAGGGCATGTGCCTTGGTTGTGGGCACATCCCCAGTAGGAGGTGTGCAGGAGGCAGCTGATCGATGTTCCTCTCTCATTGATGTTTCTAACTCTCTATCCCTCTCCCTTCCACTCTGTGAAAAATCAATAAAATATATTTTTTAAAAAAGAAGACAAGATTGCTCTTAATTGCAGATGACCACCAATGACTAAGTCCCTCAGCATGTTGAGCACCAGAAGATGACATTGGAAGCACCCATGATACACTTAGCTTACTGAATTCTTTAATTAATTAGAGTGTAGTCTCTTCATAGTGCTGCCTAATCAGGTTCATCCTCATTGTTTAGCTATCCTGAGGAATTTGTATTAGGTGGCTGCCATATGTTTATACAGCTTAGGTATAGATTTAACCATCAAAATAAAGTACCCAAATATTTAATATTTAAACACAGTATCTTCTATCAGAAAGGTTTGCTTTCCTCTTAGGGCCATACTCAACATATTTGAAATTTCTCTCTAATGAAAAGTTGTATACTTCCTCTCTCCACAAAGTCAAAGCTAGGTTGTTCCTATGTCATCAAGTTACTGAAGCAGCTGAGTTATTATATTGGCGAAATTAATTATTGAAATGAAGATGTGCTTTGTTCTGCTTTAAAGGGAAGATAAAAGCCTGAATAATTAAAAATGGTTTCCTATCACAGCTAATGTGCACTATGGATTCTAACATAATTAGTTGAGTTTGGAAAATTATTTATACCTATATTATCAATGCCTTCTTTAATACATTTACACATTTATTTATTCAAAAGTATTAATTGAGCGTCTTCTGGGTGCCAACACTTGTGAAAGAAAATGGAAATACAAAAATAAATAAAACATAGGTTCTGTCACTTGAAAGTAAACTTAATAGATCTATGAATTCCCCTGGCCCTGGGAAGTCAGCAGGGTGTTAAGAGCTGTGCTCTTTCCAAAAACCTAATGTTTTTCTGAAAAGTATGTTTTACCAATGCATTCTCTATTTTGCCCTGCCCACAGTCCCAATTTTTCTTTATAAAATTTAATGTTACTTAATTGAAATGTTTTATCCGGTATTTAGGGTGCTATAATGGACATAAATTGATTTATTTAAACCAGAGGTACTTTAAATACTTCTGTTTGTTTTTGTGTTTAGTAGTTCTATTTTATTCTTGTCAAATTAGTAGGAATAATCTTCTTTAAAAATGAATTATAATAATATTCCTCTACAATTATATTTGAGAAGAGAGAAAGAAAACTGATGTTACATAGTACAGGGCTATACATTTAATAAATCTCAGTTGATTGGGCAATATCTTCCATTTTCTATAAATTGAGTCTTGGTTTGGAACTTTCCTTAGTGACAGTATTTTTCAGTAGCACCTTCATGTACTGAGAAACAAAGCACTGGTGATTTTAAATGAGAGGTTAAATAACATCTCACTGTTTCAAGATGGCATTTCCAGCAAGGAGTGGTTGCTCAGAAATGAACAATATAGGAAAACAGCAGCTCAAAAGGTGAAATGTAAGGAAATCTCCCCATGATGTAGAGCTGATATTTGCATGTCCTATCATGCTCATTTGGATAGCCTTTTTGTTGTCTAAGCTTGAGGGCTCACCCCTTCACAGCACTGGGATTCTGTACTGCTTCTCTTTATCTTCTTATTACTGTCACTCTCTCAGGTGGCTCAGCTGGCAAAGAGCTCAGGTATTTTGTGAAAAGGTTAACACAGAATACATCTAAAGGAATAATTCCAATTCTTTCACAGCCAGATTTGAAATCCATAGGCAAAACCAAGTCTCTCTGGACTCATAAAGTTACCAAAATATTTGTTCTCCTTCTCTGTTCCCCTTAATAATTTGTACTGATTTTTCTTTCTTCTTTCTCTTCCTCACTTTATCAAATTTTCCCACATTACCTTAAGTTTTAAAATCTTTGTAAAAAACACCTAGTATTTGAATAGAGAATTACATCTTCAAGGCATGTTGGTTTACCATAGCTCGTTTAGTATTAAAACTAATAATAGTGTCAATTGTTCATTTATTCATTTGTCAGTCAGGTTCCAGAGCTAAGCTTGCAGCAGTAGGAGAGTTTAAAGTATTTCAGTAACTTCCACAGTAGCAGTGGGTGTCTTTAGTGATCAAGTCTCTGTTTCCAAATACCAGTTTCATCTAAAATGATCCCAGGCTTCCTGGAGAAATAACTGATTCTAGGTAAAATCTCAAGAGAAGCTCTAAACACCTTGTGTCAGAAAGCAAAGGGGTATCCAAAGACTATTGAGTTGTGTCAAGAGAACACAGGAGCTGACCTGAAGGGGCTCACATTAGTTATATAGAGTACCTTGAGAATTAAAAGAAAATCACACACATTGACAATAATGGATTATAACACATTTCTGCATCATCAACATCATCACC